>NC_133899.1:33780282-34387287 GCF_964199755.1 Larus michahellis | reverse complement strand
AATTATCATCGTAAGTCAAATAACAATAATAAATAGCTAGGGTGATTGTCATTATTGCGGTTATTATGGCAAAGCGAGAGAGAATGAAACGCCGCTGAGCTGATCTCCTACGCTGTCCTTGGGCTAAGCGGGGCTGCGGTCCCAACGCACAGCCCTGCACGGTGGCAGAGGGATGGGGACATTTCAAAGCAGCCACACACAGTTCTTCAAGAGAGTTTGCGGGTTGTGACCTGGCTTGCCTGATGCACTCCACGTATTCTGATGGTTTTCCACATTTTGTTTTAAAAACGAGCCTAAAATAAGCAAGAGTGGAGTGGATTATTACTTGGGTTTGGTCTGCTGAAGGATGAGGCTTTGTATACGCATGACCAGTTTGCAGAGCTTTTTCTTTTCTGTTCCTCTCTTGCAAAGCATTTAAACATATTGACTTGGAACCCCTCAAAGATTAATTCCAAATAAAACCTCTTTTATTTTTTTCTCCTGGAAATGATTGGGAAGATGTAGCCAGTAGATGCATTTGATTTATAAAAGAGCGTCCTTGCAGCTCTGACCCCTTGAATATTGCAGCTGCCTTGTGAATACGATTTTCCAAGCCCCGACTGCCCTTGGGAGGCTGGGATGTGACTGCTGTGACCGCTGGGCCAGGTGTTATCCTGGAGGGGGACCCCAGCGCGGGTGTCTCTGGGGTCAGGAGCAGTGGACCTGTCGCTTCCCGGCCATGGGGACAGCACAGCAGCACTTTCCCCCCTTCAGCTACTGCAGCTGCAGCCTGCCTTGCGCTGCAGAGAGGAACAGGCAATCGCTACTGCATGTCTGCAGCCATAAAACATCTCATAAATCACCCCAGCAGCAGCCTGGGGAGGGGACAGGACCTTGTGATGGTATTTATCCATCATTTCCAGCCACAACCCTCTTTCCAAAGGGCCATTTTCCCCACTCTTAAATACAAATCCAGCAGCCTTTACATTGGCTTGGCTTGCTCAGTGCAAGCCTGGGTAGGGCACAGTATTCACGCTGTGCCGGCTGATTCCGCTTGTCTGCCGCAGACCCTGCTGGCTCCAGCAGGAAAACATGCCCATGCCCTCCAACTGCAGTGGGCATCGTAACTGCAGTGGGAGCAGGAACCATGTCGGCAAGACTTCTGGATGCTTTCTGCCTGTCAGATGTTATGTCTTTCCAGGATGTTTCTCCCTCTATAATGGTTATCAAATAAGGGGAATGAATCGAGCAATAAGATGTCACGTTGCTGCCTGTGACTGGACTTCTCCAGCCTGACTAACTGCAGAGCTGGAGGGCTGGAGCACCTCTCCTGTGAGGACAGGCTGAGAGAGCTGGGGTTGTTCAGCCTGGAGAAGAGAAGGCTCCAGGGAGACCTTATAGCCCCTTCCAGTGCCTAAAGGGGGCCTACAGGAGAGATGGGGAGGGACTCTTTATCGGGGAGTGTAATGATAGGACGAGGGGTAACGGTTTCAGACTGAAAGGGGGGAGATTTAGATTGGATATCGGGAAGAAATTCTTTACTGTGAGGGTGGTGAGACACTGGCACAGGTTGCCCAGAGAAGTTGTGGCTGCCCCATCCCTGGAAGTGTTCAAGGTCAGGCTGGATGGGGCTTTGAGCAGCCTGGTCTAGTGGGAGGTGTCCCTGCCCAGGGCAGGGGGTTGGAACTAGATGATCTTTAAGGTCCCTTCCAACCCAAACCATTCTGTGATTCTATCATTCTATCATTCTATCATTCTATGAAATGCTCTCCTAAGTCAGCGGCCGTGAATCCCTAGGGAATTAGCCAGAGCTTCCAGCACTCAGGATCGCTGCAGACGAAGCCATGGTGCCAATGCTGGTTTGTGCAAGCCGATGCGTGAGCACAAGCCTGGGTATGGGGACAAGCAGGGCACCCAGCTTGCAGCTACCGGCTCTTCTAAGGAGCCCTGAATTTATGGATTCAGCAGTCCAGTTTTGCAGCTTGACACCAAAGATGTAGGCTGAAACAGTCTACTTTCCCCACCTCCCACTTGCAAATTATTAATAAAAAATATAAAAAGGAAGGAGAGGTAACTTTTGTGCTGCATCATAAAATGGCCGTAACACCAAGGCCATGCCATTTTGCCTCTTGGCTCAGAAGTCTTCCTCCATCCAGACCCCAGGGTCCGTCCTGAAACCATGCACCCTGCTGTGCCCCCCTTGGCCACCTTGCTTCCCCCGTGTAGGCAATATTGAGGTCCGATTTGTGGTCTTCTGCTGCTTGTGGTTATGCTTCTGCCTCCCCCCTCAGCAGCTGCTAGAAAGCCCTCCCCAAATCCACCTGCTGACTGCAGTGGTCTCTCTTAAGTCATCTCCAGATTTTTCTAACAGAGGTTTTATGAGGAACCATGACAAATGGAAAGGAGTTTAATCACGGGCAGCAAAGGGGCTGGTTTTGCTGCTGCCCCCTGCTTTGTGGCCATATAGAAGTCCCCGGTCCCATCCTTCAGCATGAACTCCCTGGGGGTCCCTGTGTTTGCACAGCACCTCACCCCACACCACCCACCAAGGAGCCCACCAAGACACAGCGAGGGTCGGTGACATGCGAGCCAGCAGGTTCAGAGGGACCACCAAGGGGGGTTCAGCACAGAGGTCTGGGCACAACCATCGACAAAGCCCTGCAGGGTGAGGAAAGCATGTACTGGTGTCACCCCTAAGTACCTGCTGGTGGCCTCTCCTGGGCACAGGCTAGAGATGCCTTTCTACAGCTACGTTGTGTAATGTTAAGTTGAAAAGCAAATAGAAAAAAAAATAACAACCTGCCTTTGAAACAGGATCAGTGCTACAGTGGTGAATAAAAGTAAGTAATCTTCTCTGCTTGGAGCTTTGGGCATCTGGCGAGGAATGAGTAACCTTACTGCCCAAATAAGAAATGAATTAACTCTCTTTACTTGCCTTGGACTTTGATGTGCAGAATCAAAAATCTCCGGACTTCCTGCACTGATGGAAACAGCGCAAAGATGCCAAGGACCCTAATGGTCTTGAGATCTCCCCTCCTTCCCCTGCTCTCTGCTCCTCCACTAATCAAACTTCTGAATTCAAAGAGGCTGATCATGGGGCAAGCACTATGTCTTCCTTCATTTCTATTATACATCAAGAGGACTTCTTGTCCTCGGAAATAAAAATGGATGCAACGGCAAAGGAATCAAAAGGCAGAACCCAGCTCTGGCTGTGGCCATTCTCCAGCCGAGAGACCAACACCCAGCCCCTCACTGCTGCTCCTGGGCAATAAATAATTCCTGCTGAAGACAAAGGAGATGGGGAGAGGCAGGGGGAGAGCGTGTGCTGGTTCGTTTAGCAACACATTCCCAACTTGAAATGCACCGAGCCGCCAAGGCACTGGCCAGCAGTTTACCTCCGATAAAAAGACTGTGTTGGGAAGTGGGCTGCAGGCTGCCAGGATGGAGACGGCAGCAACGTGAGCCGCTGCTCTCTGTGGCACACGCTGGCAAACGTGTGTCACATGCCTTGGGGCTCTGCGACAGGGGTTAGTCAGCAGCAGGAGTGAGGGCAAGGAAGGGGGTTTGGCTCCTGCTGGCCTTGAAAGGGGCTCTGCCTTGGTGCGGTTGCTCTGGGAAATCTGTTGGCTGGACTCCGTGGGAGCCAAGCTGATGCTTTACGCCAGTAGCCTGTGTCTCCCCAGCACAGCCAGCTCTGAGCTGGAGCCCGTGCCATCAGCAGTGAAAACAAGCCCCACACTGATGGCAGTGACAGTGGGAGCAGGCTCTTCTTTCCCATCTCACAGTGGCATCTCATGAGAGATGAGCGCATCCCATCTCTCCTTAAAGAGGAAAGAGTTTTCACTCTCACGGCAGCGGCTGGTCAGTGGGCAGTGACTGGTGCTGGGCTGCCCGAGGTCAGCTCTCCAGTGGTGGTGGCTTTGGAAGAATCTGTTGGAGAAAAGGGCTGGCACCAAGTGAGGAAAAAAAAAAGGCTGAGTCTTTCTCTTCACCTCTTGTCTCCTATCACTTTGTCAGGCTTTGATTGTTCACTGAGGGTGGCTGGAAAGGCATATTTATCCTGCCTTGCGTCTTCTTTCCTTTCAACAGCCAAAGCAGGACGCCAGGGCTGGGTGTGAGGTGTCTTGCTAAAAGATAGCAGCTTTCTGTCGAGAAGGAGCATGAGGGTCAAGAGGAAAGGAAGGCAGAAAAAGTCAAAGAACAAGAAGACAAAAACCCAGAAACAGGAGAGAGGACTGCCAGAAGAAAGAGAAGAAGGAGGAGGAAAAGGTGGAGTTGGGGGAACAGACAAAACAAAGAAAGACTGAAGGAAGAGACCTGCAGCAGGTAGATATTTATGTTGCTTTGACTTCCAAAGATTTCAAGCCGTTTTCCTACTGACTCATGGTGCTAGACATGCTTTAAGTAACTGGCTGACCTTCCTCCTTTGCGCTCTGACTTGCCTTCTGCTGCAGTCGGCTGCTCTTGTTGCCCACGATGCGTGCCTGGGGCTGCAGAAACAAAACACGTCATATTCATCAGAGTGATGGCGAGCTGTGGAGATGCTTCTGGCCTGTGCTGTGCCCCGTGCGGACCCTGCTTGCTCAGGCCCTGCTAGCTCAGCCGCCTCTTGCTCCCGGTGTGCAGCTCAGCTCACTCCCATCACCCTTTCCTCTTTCTCCTCTCCCAAAGACTGTAGGGTCTCCTGGTCCCTCTGCTTTTGCTCTTTTGCCTGTAAGTCTTAAGGCAATCGGATAAGCTGCTCCTTTCACAGCACAGCTCAGGTGTCTTATTCCCCATTTTGTTGCAGCCTATTTCTTTCAGATCCTGGCAATGCCACTTCACTAAATAATGTATTTGGTGGGAAGAGCCACATTGGCTTTCTGGTCTTCATGCAGGATGTACCTTTGTACGCAAGTACCGGCTTGTGCTCTGGGAGGACTTCACAGGGTCTATCAGGTGGACATCCCATAAGCTGCCCAGCATTCTTCCCTGTATTTTAATAAAATTTTGTCTCAGCTTCTGGCTGGTCCCACAGGGCACACAAGATTGTACAGGCACAAAAAGACCTTGACGTGTATTTCATGGGCTTAAAAATTTGGATTAGGGCTAGGCATCTCTGCACCACCCTGTACAGGGTTGGCCCATGGTCTCTAGCACAGCTGGGCCTGAAAGTGCAAAGCTGAGGGTACATGGACTTGGAGGGGACAAGGTGTCCCCAGGCATGCGGAGCTGCATGGGGGCAGCAACTTCGCAAACTCTCCTGCTGAGCTGCCGATGTTTGTCTGCTGACATTTTCTGCAGGAGGACTTTGTTTCCTCTTTGAGAGCTCTCCCCGGAGGAAATCCTGAATGCCTGGTGTGCTGGAGCAGAACGGTGCTGGGGCTTCCTCCGGCGTCTTTTCAATGGTTAATGAGCGAGGTTGACACAAAGGCATTTCTAGCCCCACCACAGCTCACGTGCAGTTGATGTTCCTGAGATCTGGATGACCAGACCGAAGAGACGCTGAACCAGTCAAAGCAAAAACGATTTCCTCTGTCAGCTGTGATTTATCTTGCTATTTAATAGCCAAGTTCCATCTTGATGGGGAAACCCACCAGTCTGAGTGATACCATTCAGAAATAGCCTTGCTTGTTTTCCAAAGACTTCAGACATTTCTAACACACGCAATCCTTGCTAAATTTTCTGAGCAAGTGACATGTAAATAGCGGTTCTTGTAGAGAAAGAACATGCATTTTCCACTTCACTTACACCCTTTGTACTGTGAGGCAAAGCAGCTCTTGGATGGATCTGGGGCTTGGAAGACCCAGCTGCAGCCGGGCATGCTCCTCCTTGCTAAATGCACCGGGGAGCCCAAAGAAACCTAACTGGCAGGAAGGGCAAGGCAGAAGCATCACCAAATGATATCATTCACCATAAATTTTCAGTACTCGGTGATTTATGTTTCTGAATAAAGCACATCAAGCATATGGGATGGCTCAGTGGCTGTTCTACACCAAAACACTTATTAGCTCCCTTTTCACATACTGTCACCAAGTCTTATGGAGTATCCCACAAGTGGAAAATGAGGTGGAATTGAAATAAATTGTCCTGGAGGCAGCTGCAGGCTCTTGGGTGTTTAATGTGTAAAAGTCTAGCAAGCATCACTTCACTTACAAGATATCAATTTGCCAAAGGTTTCTTTTACAAGCTTTATACGCTGCTGTTATTATTTGTGTTGCTATCAGGCCCCAGATTAGGACCTCTTTGGATCTGACACCTTAACACAAGAGAATAAGAAATTGTCCTGCGCTCGGCAGTTTAAGTTTGAGAAACAGAGGACAAAATGAAGGAGGGAAAGAAAGGCACGGGAAGGTTCAGTTACCTATGTGAGTTCATGCAGCAAAGCGGCAGACCCTAATTCACAGCCCTGCAGCTGCAGGCACGTCCCGAGCCTCACCCCAGCTCCGCGTCCCAGGTGCAGCTTTCGGTGGCATGACTTGTCACTCTTCGTTTGTGTCTTAGAATGAGTTACGGCTGGAATAAAGGATACAGCTGGGACCGAAACATGAAAACATAAGAGGGGAAAGAATACAAGGAAGGAGTGAAGGAGGGTGAGCACATTTTCAGGTGACTTAAGGTCACAGGGATGAAAGGAAGGGGTCAGGGGCAGAGGCAGACAGCAGTGCTGACAGTGCCCTGGCAGACAACAGCATAGAAGATGTCGAGAGAGAAGGAAGAGGGGTGAAAGGGCTGGCAAGCAGGCTACTGAAAAAGACTGTGAGGGCAGGGAAGAAGTGGGTCAAGAAGGGGCAGAGGAGCTGGCAGACAGGCAGGGAATGAGAAGCAAGGTGACAGCTCTCTGAAAAGGCTACAGGCTGAAGTCTCAGATGAAGATTTAAGCCAGGTTGTGAGCTAGACGGAGGATGCTAATGGGCCGAACGACGGCCGGGAGACGGGGAGGGCTCCCCGGGGCGGGGGGATCCCCGCCGGCGGCCGCGGGGCAGCCCAAGTTGTGCTTTTTTTGGGGAGGTCCACGAGAGGGAGCCAGGAGTAAAGGAAAGGCGGCTGCTGCCTCCGCCGCGGAGCCCCCGTCCCCCCGCCCGGCGGCTGCGGCTGCGGGCAGGCGTCGGGGGGTCCGCGGGAGGCACCCGGGGCGCCTCGTACCCCGCCGGCCCCACGCACATGGCGACGTGCACGGCCGGAGTTTGGCCCTCAAAGGGTTAATAACATATTTACACATCATTTGGCGCTTTAAGCGCCAGATAAAAGCGCCCGGTGACACCTCTGTGGGTACCCACGGAATAAATTCAGTGGGTAACCTTTGCTGCCAAGGGTAAACCTGATGTAAGTGGCAAAGGTGGAGGCCTTGCTGTGCTCGCCCTTCTTCCTCCTGCTGCGCTACTCCAGGTCTACGGAGAAATGGGACTTTGCCATCGCAAAGCGGTGCAGTCTCAGCTCCACTCCCAGCGCCGGGGCCAACGGGTTGGGGATGTCCCATGAGCAGCTCTTGAGCCAGCATCTTCCGCCCTGCCTGGCACGATGGAGGGAGGATGGGGAGGTGAGTGTGAGAAAACTCAGCATGGCAGGGGGTTTGGAACTAGGTGATCTTTTAAGGTCCCTTCCAACTCTAACCGTTCTATGATTCTTTGGTATGGACGGAAGTTGCTTTCTCAGCACCCACTGAAGTCTTCACCTTTTCACTTTGCTGGGAACTAAATAGGGTTTGGACTTGCCCAGGGATGATCCTTTGAGCTCTAAGCTTGTGAGGAAGGTGAGCACATGGTTGTGCTTAAGCAGTTTTCTGAATCTGGGCTACCGAGCTCAGCACCTTGCAGGGGGAGAGCTGGACCCACAGGAGCTACATCCACTTATTTGGGGATCAGTCCTTGTATTGCCGAAGGCTGGGGGAGATGTGGAGTTGGCTCAGAGAGCAGGGAGGTCATCGATACCTGTGTACATCCCTGTGAGGGCTAGAAAACACTGCCCATGCCACAGCAGGGAGGCAGCAGCTCAGCTGACCAGAGCGAAGGGAACTCTTGAGGCTGCGCTGGTAACCCGAGACATAGAAATTGCTGTTTTAAAACGTGGCTGCAAAGGAAAAATACAGCCCTTATTGAAAGGCAAATTAGTAGCAGGCTCTCTCCAGCAAGTGTTCAGGGAAAGCATACAGGGCCTGTGTCGTTATTACTCTCCTGAAGCTTCCTACCCCACTGTGAGAGGCACAGCCAGGGCTGGATAAATAATACATCATAATTTTCGAGTCCCAGAGAGGTGACTTGGAGGTAGTTCAAAAGTTCAATGAATTATCAGTTCCCCTCGGGTTCTTTATGTCTCTTGCAAAGGATGCCATCAATCTCGATAACTCACTAGCTACCAAAAATAATAATAAGTAAAAGATCATTATGTTGAAATATGTGTTGTAAAGCAGCATAGCAATTTGGAAGATTAATTCAGTCCAGAAGGGGCAATAGCTGCTGGCTAGAGATGGGCTGGACACCAATTACTGCTCTCACTCATTACTTCCATGGACAGGGATTGGGAAAACACCTGCAGTGCATGAATAATTCTCCTTGAGTTAATATGCTTTCATTCAGTGCTGATTAACTCTATTTATACCTCATCTATGGTGGTGAGAGCAATGTGATTCATTCCTTTATTTCCGTAACTCTCTGATAAACTGCATTTATTTGCCACCTCTGACCTCCTCACGTGCATGCTGCCTATTAATCCTTCTCAGCCTGGGCTGCTGCTGCCATCTCGGGCCCTTCAGTAGCCATCAAACAGCTGCTTCTCATTTTTCCCCCCTCGTTTAAAAGCACCTGCTAAAAAAACTGTGGGTCAAGGGAGAAAATAGGCTGGAAATTTCACTGTGATGATGGAGGAGAGAGGGTATATTTTGTGTACGTAATAATGCTCTGTAGGGTGAGGCCTCAAGGTACCACTGAAGAAATAATGATCAAATGTGATCTGTTTGGGGTATTCAGCCCCAGGTGACTGACAGCTGCAATGTATCCTGGCAATGCCTCAATACGTAAGGCATGACCAGCATGAAATCAAATGTTGCCATTGGTGTCACTAAGGAATGGCCTCTGTCATGGGATATTTCTTCCCCCCACTTTTATTTTTCAGGTTTATTTTAATTTTTATTTCTCTAACTCCTGGTCTGAGCCAGGACTGCAGGGTTCATGATTTGGGGTTACTCTTCCAGCAGGCTGATTGAAACACATTTTGGCCAAACACTGTCTCCTGAGGCTGGCGGGATGAAGTCTGCAAAGAGACCTCGAGTGTATGAAATGTTCCTGCTTCTCCCCCATCAGCACAGCACTACCCAAACCCAGCACTAGGACTTGTCTTAAGGAAAAATATCTGACTGCTTGCAAGAAGTGGAGATGCTCTTTTGCTCCTTCGCAAGTGGAGATGCACTGCACAGGGGAAACGCTGCCTGGTAAAATCCCTCATGTTTACAACAGGAGCACAGACATGTAATCTACCCAGTCTGCGAGCAAACTGGGGAAGTTGGACTTTGGTTGTCAGAGCCATTCTAGGAACGGCTTAGGTTTTGCTGAGCTGGTGGATGGTCTGCATTACCTTGTAAGCTTCATTCCAGCTCACTGAGTCCAAGTATTGCAGTGCTCGTGTTTCCAGTACAGCAGGCAAACATCTTAGAACTTTAAAATATTACCCTGAGATCATTTCAGATCATAGGGTTACAGAATCATGGGGCAATTTAGGTAGGAAGAAGGAACTGACAGAGATCATCTGGTTCAACCCTCCAGGCAAAGCAAGACTAACTTCAAGACTAAACCATGTTACCCAGGGCCTTTCCCAGTCGAGCTTTGAAAATCTCTAAGGATGGAGATTACACAACCTCTGTAGGCGACCTATTCCAGCGTTTGACCTCCCTTACTGTGAATTTTTTTTCCTTTACATGTAATATCTTATTTTTTATACCTCCTCCCATGCCATCCCAGATCCAACGTTTAGGACCTGCGGCATTTCCCACAGCCTAGGCAGGAAGAAGTTTGGCCTTTCTGCCCAGCCCTGCCCATGCTCTCCCTGCAGCATGAGCCTGTGCTTTCCTGGTGTGGGACAGGCTGCATTCCCTGGAGGGGCTGAAATACCTCCTCTAATACCTGATCCCCACCGCTGAGCTATGAATCTTTTTCCTCTGACTTTCTGAGGGCATGTTCCTCTTTTGCATTTTCCTTTGATCATTGTTTCAAAATCTTGAGGGGATTCAGCTGCCTGCTCTGTTTATCTTGCTACCCTTTCTTCTCATTCAAGGTCTTCGAACACCTTCCCTAGGAATGAGATAAAAGCTTACAATGAGACCCTGGCTCTTTTGTCTAATTCCTGGTCCCCCTGGATCTCCTCAATGGCTTTGTCAGGCTTAAATGTCATCATATGGTTCGTGTAGGTGCTTCAAGATAGCTCACTGTCCTCCCTCTCCCTGCGTTTCAAGCCACACTTTTATTTCCGGCATGTCCAAGGTCTTTCCTATGCTTGGAAGAGAGCTGTGCTCAGCAGCCCGCTCTGCTCTGGTGGCACTTCAGAGCCAGGTCATCCTGGCCAAGCCTTTGGTGAGGAATTTGTTAGTACATGGCCTCCTGTCACTGATGGCTGTGGTTCAGGTGGTGTCTCTGCCAGTGCTTTTTGTCATTGTCTGGTACCCATCAAATAACAACCAGAGGGTGGTGGAGGCTCATTGCACCTGGCACATGGGGGAGTTTGGGGGACATGAGGGTCAGAGATGGCAAGGGTGGATTAAATCCCCCCTTTGCCACCACCATGGCAGTGATGGGTGCTCAGCTGCAGGGCTTCTGTCTCCAGAACTAGCAGCTTTGCTCCCTCCCTGTAGGCTAGAAGAGAAGATCTCCCCGTATCGCTGCCCTCCCCAAATCTGAGAGGACCCCTGAGACGCCAGCTGGCCATTTGGGGAGAATGGGTTCAGGCTTCAGTCCCGCAGATTCGGATTGTTTTGCCACAACATACTGCCTTTACCTGCCTTGGAGGCTGAATATTGGAATCAGTCTCCCTTTGGCTTCTCTTGGCTAGTTTCAGTGTGACTGCTTCAATTTTGGCTCTCTTTCCTGAGACTTTTCTCACTTTCAAGCCATCGCAAAGCTCCCCAGAACCACCTCTGCCATGGCAGCAGGGAGGATTAGCTCCGACACCAACACTCCCTGCCATGGGCTCCCAGTGCTCCTTTCCCCACAGGCTCCCAACGCTTGCCCAGGCTGCCTGCTCTCCACGTGGTCCAGGCAAGGTCAGGACAGGTGAAGATCAAAGACATTTGATTACAACAGTTTGTGGTGGCCGAGACTGGGACCTGCCACTTACTCCAGCCCCAAGCATCTCAGTGCCTCCTGCTAGTGTGAGACAGCCCCAAGTCAACCAAGGGCATATTGCATCTGGAGGTGTTTTCTGTCTCCAGAAGATCAGCAGGATGTAAAGGGCTTAAATAAGAAAGAGGAAGGCCCTTAAAATGAGCTATAAAAGCCCCGCTGTTGAGCTTTGGCATGGCAGAGGGGTGTTTCAGGTGTAGGTGAGGTTGGATAATCACCGGCAGCACACTGGGTGGCCGAGGGCACACCGACAGGCTGGCCAGGAAAGGCTTCATCAAACGACACTGAGATTTGCGCTTGGAAGAAATACCACGATTTGGAAAAATTCACATAATTTGCTTTTCCCAGGCACGCTGTTGAAGGAAAGTCATCAGTACTGAGAGACAGTTAGATCTGGGAGGCGGCACAACCATCCACAGAAGGACAGCCATTGGAGCCAGGCCGTAGGGGGATTAATTGCTGAGAGCTCAGAAAATAACCGTAAAGGGATAACACAGCTGCTGCCGTAGAAAGCAGAACTCTCGCCTTTTTGCACCGCCCCGCGCGCGGTGTCCCCCTCCCCTCCATCCCTCCCCGCTCCCCGTGCGTGCTGCCATAAGGCACATCCTGGAGCCGCGGTTAATGGAGAAGTGATTTGTCTCATAACTGCAGCTTTACACAGTGTGCTACTGTGGGCGTTACAAATTGCTAAGCAGATTTAAAGTGTTCTTTGAGTTGCGAACTGCAGTATTTCTCCACATAGTGATTATTATTCATCTTTTCCAAGACACCGTGGGCCTGATCCTGCAATCTGCGCTCCTATTAAAGTCAGTGCTGTGGGAGTACTGCCGGCGTACAGACGGCAGGAGTAAGACCCAATTAATTTAGCCGCAGGGAAGAACAGGGCAGCAAACAAGCTTTCTTCTTCCTTTTTTCTTTTTTCTTCCCCCTCGCCCCCCCCCCCCATGCATGTTTGTGAATTTTCTTGTTCCGTGGGCACTTTCAGAGACACGTGTCCAGGTGCAGGCAGCTGGCCAATGCAGTACAGGTGTGCTTGCAAGCTTCCAGGCTCTCTGGGAACACGTCCTCCCTTATTCTGCCTTTCTTTTTTCTTTCATTTTGGTCAGATGATCATTTTTTGCTGAGGGTGGTGAAACACTGGCCCAGGTTGCCCAGAGAGGTGGTAGATGCCCCATCCCTGGAAACATTCAAGGTCAGGTTGGAGACTCTGAGCAACCCGGTCTAGTTGAAGGTGTCCCTGCTCATTGTAGGGGAGGTTGGACTGGATGACCTTTAAAGGTCCCTTCCAACCCAAACCTATCCTATCCTATCCTATCCTATCCTATCCTATCCTATCCTATCCTATCCTATCCTATATCTTTCTCAATGGAAATGTCATCAAAACTGGTTCACAGCCATCAAAAGTTTTGCTTTGCTCCAGCTGATGTTGTCCAACACTGCCACATTTAGTTTAAAACAGGGATGCCTGTTGTGCGATAGAGCTGATAATTCTGGTTCTTCCTCCTGAGCTGTGAATGTGGTGGGAAGGGGCACAGGCATAGACTTAAAATGCTATGTTTGGAAAAGCAGGAGATTTAAAAATGTGGTGTGGGTGCATGCCTTGAGCCCTGACCCATACCAGCAGCCCTGCAGGGGCTTGTCCGCACCGAGTGCAACCCCTGTGGGATGCTGTAGAGAGAATTTATGGGTCTGATCCCCACCCAGCACCAGGATTTGTCTGTGGGCAATCTGGAAAAAGCCTTTGACCCTCATTCACTCTCTTCTTCTGAGGCAGACAGCTCAGACCTCTTCTGAAGGAGAAGGCAACTCTTCTTCATCAACCACCTCCCTCTGCTCTCCCTGCCTGGAGGTGGTGGCACCATGGTGGTGAGCTACTGCTGCACTTTGAGGACCATAAGACCCAGGACGGCTGCCATGGTGGCCCAGCCCAGGTGGCTGCTGCTGCAGGACACAGCAGCAGAGGGGGAGTCTGTGACACCCGTTACCTCCATCCAAGGACAGAGACCTTGCACTGGGCTTGGCTGATGAGTGATGAGGCAACAGCGAGCTTCATGGCGTGAGGTGTTCATGGAAACGTGTGTTGCTAAGCAAAGAGGATATTGTGCTTTGTAGCAACTAGAGCATTTTTAGCTTGTGATATTGTATGCCTCCAGGAGAGTTGTAGCAGCTGAGTCTAGAAGTCACAAATACATAGTCTTGAGGCCAGGGATGAGCTGGAGTTATTCTCCAGGAAGAGGGTATTTGTGTGCCTGTGACACTGGGACACTTGGTGTCCTTAGCAAGGACTCCTCAAGTCCTGCTGGGCTTTGGACAAGAGCTTCCACCATGCTGGGAAACCTCTGCTTCCTTGCCCCAGACCCCAGCAGCACAGGGTGATGCCTGAGCAAAAGCCAACATCTCCCCATTACTTGCTTCTGAAACTTCTCTGGGATTTTTCCTGGCCTCACAGAAAGCCATGACAAATCTCCTGTCCCCTCCGAGGGAGGCCGTGACAGCCAGGAACATCTTAGGGAGTGAAAAACACTCTGTCAAAAACATAAGGAAAAGCAAGTGGGAAAAGGTCATGATTAGTTACTTTTCTGCCATGTGCATGTATAATAATGAACCTTGGGAGTGAGGCCATGTTAGTCCTAATTACTGCTCTTTAAATATTTATATAGCTTAATCTGTTCACCTTGCTCTTCGGCATGGTCCAACGTATCTGTAGGGCTGACCTTTCCAACTCAGCCCCATTTGTATACTTTACAGGCCTCTGGGTAGCTATTACTTTGCTTTATCTGAGAGGGAGAAAATGCGTCACCCCAGAAGAGTAAACCCCAGGTAATAAGAGTACAATGTTAAATAAAACCAAGAGGATATAAACACAATCTCCTCTCTCAAAATCACATATCCAGCTCCTTAACCAATGCAAAACCAGGTGATTTCAGGAAAATCAGCCACCTGGTATGCCCTAAAGAATCGGCTGAGGCAACCACACTTATTTTCATGTGTAACCTCCAACAAATTGGAAATGGTATCTAGAGCAGTAAGGGACTAGTATGTTAACCCCCTCTTTCACCTCTCAATGCTTCATTACAACAGGTTTATTTAGATGCAATGGGAATTGCTGGAAGACAGAGGAGATGCTCATGGCTATGATGTGAAATTAGCTGTGCAGCCAACGCCTTCTTTATCCCTCTTCTTCAAGTCCTTCCTCAAATACCTTTCAAATGACTTTGGAATCCCAAGCTGATTTCCAAGAACTACTTGTGAACTAGAGTGAAAATCCAAAATAACGTTAGTTAATATCCTCCAACCTTGTATGAGCCCCACTGACCATTCCATACACTGACCATCTAAGGGGTCATGTAGAAACTGTCCTGCAATGAGTCTGTGAGGAATTTGGCGAACTATGGACAGTCTATAAACACCATCACTGAAACCACAATCGATACGTACAGAAGACTTTGCAGGATTTTGGTCACCTTGGCAATTTGAAGAACCTCTAGTGTAGCATACTTCATCCTGAGCACCCTTATGAAGCTATTATGCAAGCAAAACAATACATCTGTACCTCCAGGTGCTTCCATAAAAGCTTCATTAAGGCGATGTTACCCCAGAGTAATGAAATTAGTTTGCATAAAAAGTGCCTGATGTCCTCATGCTGCTCACTTCTATACCAAATTTACTGGCCAGTCTAGGTCTGATATAACAAATAAAATCAGGCCAGGGACCATTCTCTGACCCTGATGCCAACTGGCACAGATTAGCCACTTCCAGTCCATAACGCATGTGATTCTGGGTCTCATCTGGTCCCCATGTGCTGCTCCTGTGGCCCTAATACAGTATTATTCGTATTTTCTTTCTTTTCTTTTTTTTCCAATTCAAAGCATCTGAACTAGTGTTGCTGTTGAGGAGGGTGATATTTTATTACTATGAAAATGTGGATATGGACAAAGTGTGGTGCTGATGGAGGACCGTGTGGGGAGGACGGTGCTGAATCCGGTGCAGCCTGGCCCCCGCTGCCCATCTGGGAACAGTCCTGAGCGCATGCTGCCCTCCAGGCTGTGCCAGGGCACTGGCCGGCAGGGCACTGCCTGGCACCAGCCAGCGCCAGGCCAGAGAGCAAGACAACGATTAAACGGCATGGATGATGGCCGCACCTGGGGCCTTTCATTTGCCCATGCTGATGGACTCATAAGAAACCTCCATGAATAGGTGCTGGTTGACTTCCCAGTGAGGCCGTTTGGTCTCTAAGGCTCATGACGGCTCATTTCAAACTGTGGTTGGCTGGAAACTTTCCAGCAAATTTTCAGCCCAACAGCTGCTTTCTTCAAATCTTGTATGCTTCATGTAAAACATGTTAGGTTCAGCCGACCAAATCTGAGGCCAGGCTCTGGGGTGTCTTCCGCTGGATCCCTAACATCCCTGGGCTGGGGGTACTGCAAACTGTGGGGGCAGAAAGATGTATTTGGAAAGTCTCTTCCTGGGCTAAAAAGCCTTGAAGTTATGGGTCTTTGGCCCCAGTTTGCTGAAACTCTGGGTGGGGTGGGGGGAAGGCAAGAGAAATGTAATTTTTGGTGAATCAGAACTCCTGATCTTCAGCCAGCTCTGGTACCAACATTGCCACATCTGGTAGGTTTCCAAACATTACTCAACTGATACGGCTCCTTAATGGGACTGGCCTCCTTGGGACCCTTGTGTGCCCACCACAGCTCCAGCCATGTCGTGACTAGATGCCAGCTCTCCAGTGCTGTCGTGTCCCAGTGCCTGAGAGGAGGGTGTCCGTTCAGCAGCGCTGCACAGCTCCTCTATGGACCCTGGAGGGGCCTGACGAGGCTGTGTCTCCAGAGCTGCACGTTCGGTCTCCATCTGGAGAAGCTCCGCCAGGACGAGGAGAGGCACAGAGAAGGATCAACCCTCCTGGGGCCAGCTCGGTGCTGTGGAAAGGCAAGACAACTGTGGCAGAAGTGTTTGCAGGCAGACGGTGACCTCACTCTTTGTTCATCTTATGAGGAACTGGACTATATTTCTGCAGATAACATCCCTGATCTTACAGGTGTGCTGTACTGATTACACTGCCAGTGGTGGAATGGTCTGTTTTCCCAGAACCACCCTGTTGCTAGTGAGTAGCAAGACAAAAGTAACCCCTGGCGTCATTTTTGACCGGGGTCTGCCGAGGTGGACATTAACACAGGCAGGCAGTGATGGGCAAAGACCTAGCAGATTTGGGCAACGCATTCAAATGCCTTGAGAAGGGCTTCATTGAACACAGTGCAGAGACAACCTCCAGTAGTAGGTATGTGTAAAAACACATAAATTATATAATATATATTTACAGAATATATAAAAATTCTGTTTTCCAGGTACTGTCCCTCTATTTGCTTAGCATTCAACCCTCTATCCCTCTGTAGGTGCACCACACAACCCAAAATGAAGTCATTGGAGACTTACAGGTTTTCTGCCGGCTGTGTGCACCCTGCAGCCGTTAGCCAGACTTGCCACCCTCTCATCCCATTCCTGCGGCACTGGCAGTTTGCTCAGCCCCCTACACAGCAGCTCGCACAATGCAGGGTTCAATGCACCAGCAGCACATTGGTTAAATAATTAAGCAGGCTGAAAACCCATTATGTGTATAATAGTAATACACTCCAGGCAGAAAATCTCTCTAGAAAAGGTTCTCCAGCTCACTGTTTCACTCAGCTGATGAAGAAGGTGAGCTATCAGCGGTGAGCTCCTGTGACCGAGCTACTGAGGCTGACCGGCCGACACTGGATGGGGCTTTGAGCAGCCTGGGCTAGTGGGAGGTGTCCCTGGCCATGGCAGGGCATTGAAACTAGATGAGCTTTAAGGTCCCTTCCAATCCAAACCATTCTATAATTCTACAATTTCAGGGTGCTTAGGAAGACTGCTGGGAAGCTCAGTCAATTTGCAGTGCGGTTGTGCTGATCTGTAGGCCCTGTGGAAGGGAAATCAAAGCCCATATGACACAGCACACCCCTGCAAAGCAAAGCTGCTCTCCTGGGAGAGACCTGACTCTCCCCTTCCACTCCTGCAACCGTGAGGAGAGCCAGCCTAGCAGACTCCGGCTCCTGGTGTTGTCCTGGCGTGACTATTGCCTCTTCAGATGAGACCTGTTTGGGGGGTGGGGGGTTTGTACCAGGGTGATGTCCTCCAGCTGCCCAGCGCTGCCCCATTTGCTCTAACGTCTGCCCTGGGTAAACATCTTTGCCGTAGGGGTCGGTCCCTGCGGAAGCAGCCGGGGAAGCAGCATCGCCTTCTCCTGAAGGGAACTGAAAAGTGGGAAGAAAGGAGGTGAATGGCATTCCTGAAATGTGGGAAAAGAAACATTTTATCATGGTTGCCATGGAAACTGGGAATGGACAATAAGCATTTAGGGGTTTTATCATTTCTCTTAGCACTTGTAGCACACAACCTGTGTGAAGAGGAGCATTATCATGCACCGGGAGGCTGACAGATATCTGAATGGGAAAAAATGTGTGAAGAATTTGTGCCAGGGCTGACTGAAGGCATCCCAGCAGAGGGGCTGCGGAGACAGCGGGGAAATGGCACTTCCTGAGGTGCTCCCAAAGAACAGGAACAGGGAACCCTGGAAGGAGGGATTGCATGGGCAATCGCAATCCAGAGACAAACATCTGGGGACACTGGGTTTGGCACAGAGAACCCATGCAATCCAGGAAACATACCATCCTGGGGCTCTCCTTACTGCCAGCCCCACTTTGGCACCTTTCTGTGGTCCTGTACACCCTTAATCCAACCAGGCATCTCTTTCACAGCTGTTGTGTTTGTGTGTTTCCTCACCGCAGTCATTGGGTTTTTATTCAACACATCGTGTATTACTTTCCTCACTCAAATTCATTTTGATGCATTTGACTGGAAAAGGTCATGTAGATCCAGCTCAACCCTTAAATGACAGATCATGCCCACACACCATCAATACATCAAACAGAAAGACATTTCCTTGGTTACAGTGCATTCTTAGGCCAAAAATCACTCTCTGTCCTCAGCACACCAAACATCCATTATGTTGTGGTCATGACTATTTTGGTCATTTAATAGAGATGCTTTCCCCATCTGCCTAAAATACTAAATTTCTGCCTCCTGCTCCCACTCACACTCCTGCTCCAATATTTCCTTCAGGATGTCTCTCTTCTTACGGACATGCAAAAAAAAATGCAAGCACTTATCATATGAGGCACACCATGATGAGAAACACCCACCCTTCTCATGAAGTACCGCCTCCCTCCTATCCATCTTCCTGAAGTACATGCCAGCCATCATCTGCAACCACTTCGCACAAAGCTAAACAATTCTTCCTTCATACCGAAACCACCAACAAAGAACTTCCTTGGCCAGGGAAACAGAGCATACACTGAATCCAGATGCCCGGAACAAGAAGAGGAACCATAATGTTCATATCGTCTCTAGAAGCGAATAGTCCCTCTGCATTCCAGCACCCAGACCCAATTTTTGCAATAACACAGCATCACAGAGCTTTCCACTTCACATTGCCATCAGTGAATATTTTATAGTCATCAGTCAGCCTCTGCAAACCCATGGAAAATACCTTTTCCTGCTGGCAAAGACTAGGCACGTGTGTCTATATCGTTTACAACCCTTTATAGGCAGCCCCAACTCTTACACATTTCCAGGCTTATGACATGACAGAGCAGAAACTTCCCCATTTCAACACCCTGAGACAACATTTGCTTTAGCTGATCTCCCAACCCCAGCTGGTGAGCTCCTGATCAGCAGTAAGATGCCACAGGTAAAGGTGGCAGGGTTGCCCAATTAGATGACAGGTGTACTGACAGGTGTACACCTGACAGGTGTACACTGACAGGTGTACTCTTCGCTGGGTAAAAAACTGGCTGGATGGCCGTGCCCAGAGAGTGGTGGTAAATGGAGTTAAATCCAGTTGGTGTCCAGTCACAAGTGGTGTCCCCCAGGGTTCGGTGCTGGGGCCGGTTCTCTTTAATATCTTTATCAATGATCTGGATGAAGGGATTGAATGCACCCTCAGTAAGTTCGCAGATGACACTAAACTGGGCGGGCATGTTGATCTGCTTGAGGGTAGGTTGGCTCTGCAGAGGGATCTGGACAGGCTGGACCGATGGGCTGTGACCAATGGTATGAGGTTCAACAAGGCCAAGTGCCGGGTCCTGCACTTGGGTCACAACAACCCCATGCAGCGCTACAGGATTGGGGCAGAATGGCTTGAAAGCAGCTCGACAGAAAAGGACTTGGGAGTGTTGGTTGACTGCCGGCTGAATATGAGCCAGCAGTGTGCCCAGGTGGCCAAGAAGGCCAACAGCATCCTGGCCTATATCAGGAATAGTGTGGTGAGCCGGACTAGGGAAGTGATCATCCCCCTGTACTCGGCACTGGTGAGGCCCCACCTCGAGTACTGCGTTCAGTTTTGGGCCCCTCGCTACAAGAGGGACATTGAGGTGTTGGAGCGTGTCCAGAGAAGGGCTACAAAGCTGGTGAGGGGCCTGGAGGACAAACCTTATGAGGAACGACTGAGGGAGCTGGGGTTGTTTAGCCTGGAGAAGAGGAGGCTGAGGGGAGACCTTATCACCCTCTACAACTACCTGAAAGGAGGTTGTAGAGAGATGGGGGCTGACCTCTTCTCCCTGGTGACAAGTGATAGGACGAGGGGAAACGGGTTCAAGTTACGTCAGGGGAGGTTTAGATTAGATATTAGGAGACATTTTTTCACTGAAAGGGTTATTAAACATTGGAATAGGCTGCCCAGGGAGGTGGTGGATTCACCATCTCTGGAGGTGTTTAAAAAAAGGGTAGATGGGGCACTGAGGGACATGGTTTAGAAGTGGCTCTTGTCAGGGTAGGCTAAAGGTTGGACTCGATGATCTTAAAGGTCCCTTCCAACCTCAACAATTCTATGATTCTATGATTCTATGATTCTATGATTCTATGATGGGCACGCTTACGGCTGTGTTCTTCTCTTGTAGCTCTGGGCTTTGCTTGTGTCTCTAAATGGTCTTTGCCATCTGAAAGCTTTGCTACTGGCAGTGTCCATCCAGTTCTGCACCACAACCTGCGTCCCACCAGTCGTTGCTGCCTATGTGAGCCCTGAAACAAAAGTTTCAAGTAAAACTACTTCACATAAGCGCTCCACAAAATTTGATCTCATCTTCTGACAGCATCATTTCCTGCAGCTGTTATCACCTCAGGATCAAACATCTTAGGAAACCCCAGATGCAAATTCTTCTGCTTGCCCAACTACAAATGCCTGTGCATAATCCCATCCATATTAATGAATCTCATAATCATAGCACTTAGCAGCGTGTCCTCCATCTGCTGCCCAATAGTAATTCGAAAATGATGCCAGGAACATTAATGGATGGCAGGAAAGGACGTGAATCACGGGAGTTTGGCAGTTTAGTACACTTTTACCCCTCCAGACCAGTATTCCTGTCGTTTCAGAAAGGCATCCCACAAGGTACTGCCAGTAAATCTGTAGAGCACGGAACAGAGCGAGGGACCGCTGGACCTCAGGACATCTCCCAAGTACTGAGCAAACAGTCTGTGCACAAGGATTGTCAAGAGAAGCATCTTAGACTGTCATAATGAGGAAGGTGGGCAAGAGAGTTTGATACAGTGTAAACAGTGTACATATATATATATATAAAAAAAATACTGTCCCTGTATAAACATGGCCAAAGCTCTAAAAAAGCCAGTGTCTGTTCTAGTTGGTCCAAAGAAATCCTTCAAAATTTAGGGAAAGATGTGAATACTACAAAGGGAGAGAGCTGCAACCTATCTTCCCAATTGATAGCTGGGATTAAATCCAGAATAGTTGTTTCTCATCATTCAGCTATACGACTATATTGTGACAGGTTTACCATTACTCCTTCACGGTGGGGAGAAACATAGTTAAATTGGCTTCCTGTGAGAGTAAGGCCTCTCTCCCTGGCTATGTTAATATACGTGCTGGCATACAGCAAACGTGATTTGAAGGAAAGGTCTGCAGAGGATTAATGTTCCAGATAAACACTTGGGTTTTGCCTGACGCAGCACCAGGATGAATGGGCTGTTGATAGGTTGAATTTTTTCCTTGTTACCAAGCGGGTCTCCCAGTAGCACTTGCAAAGATAAGGGGATCAGATCTCCAAATTCAGGGCGAAAGCTGATCACTACATCATGATGGAAATTATTCTCTTGCTTTCAAGGTATCAGGTAGTGGCTGTTACTACAGGCTATTGTGTTCGTTTGGAGACATGTAAAATACCCTTTTTTCTTCATCCTTAATACCGAGACTTGCCATCCCATTAATATTCCCTTCTTATCTTTTCTCGCTTTTCTTCTTTTTATATGTAACTTTACACTTTGCTTTGCTTGACACTTTGCTGGGTAACCTATATCCCAAGAAGAAGAGAAATGACTGTGAGTCATATTTGTTTGGTAGCAGGTCTGGCAGCTGATCATCTTCCAAGTTGTCCACATAGGATATGGAGCTGGTTGCCACATAGCAATTTCTACCTTGTAAATCTGAGGTCTTCTCCTTTATCACGTTGCTTCACAACAGAGATAAGTGTGTCCTGCAAACACACTTTTGTTCATCTGAATCTTTTTGTGGATTAGCTTTGACTGTGTTCCTTCCTTTTTCGTGTTTGCTTTCCACAGTTATCCTAGGGAACACATTTTCTGGTAGGAATACTCACCAAGTGTGAATTTAGCGTGAAAACACATTTCAGACTCATAATAACAACCACTTACATCACAAAATAATTCCAGAAAGTTACACTCTCCCACTTGGGAACAGAAACATATCACATCATCAGAATATCAACATCTCCCAAGGAACTGGCCACAAATGAGACACAGAGCACAGATTATTCCAATAAATTATTTAGCAAATAAGTCTGAACAATAGGTCCATATGTAAATATTGTGGTCCTTTCTCAGATAATCTATGAAGAGGAATTATTTAGCTATGTGTCAGATGAATTATTCAGCCAAATACTTGGAAAACAAGTGAGATGCAAAACATTTGCTCTTAAAGAAGTCCTCCTTTTAATCAATTAATCTTGTTAGCAAGTTGGCTTCTGACATAGGAGAAACAGAAAGAGAATGAAGCAGAACAGTTTCTTCCTGAAGAACATCGATTATCTGTCAGCAACATCCTTGTTTTAAATCTGGAGAAGCAGTCTTGGAATGCTAGTAACTTTCTTAAATCTTTCTTTGAGTTTTTGAAGTTATGCCTAGGATCCAGACGCTACATCTCAAAACTTCTGCAAAGATGTTCAAGGTCATAGTTAACGTGTTTTTCAAAGAGACTCAAGAAATAAGCAAAAAAAAGTTCCTCAAGAACCTCTGTTCGTTTCCTCTGTTGGATCACGAACTATATTTCCCTCTTCTTGCACCTCTCCTGAGTTATATCACAGCACCCCACTAAGGAAAAGATTAATACATCTAGTGACTCTCTCTTTCAAAACCACATTGAAATGCTTCTCCAAGAAAAGCAGGCTGCATCCCCCTTGAGCAACGAAGTCTGCCATCTGGTAGGTTTGTTCTTTGTAGTCATTTAGAGGACATTAAATCTTCTTTTGTATGCAGTGAATTAGGTGGTGGAGGGGCTTAGCATTCTATTTAAGAAAAAAAAAAAAAAAAAAGGAGAAAAAACAGTTCAGAATGTCATTGTGTCCAGAGAAGAATATTAGAGAGGCATTAAGTAGAAAGACAAAAGACAAGCTAGCATCAGCTCCTTTGAAAGCTGTAAATCATTCTGTCTCCTCGGGTGGTTGGTTAACTTCATTGTTAGTTGGGTAATTATTGTCCTTCCTTAGAACCTAAGCTTCTAAACAGATTTTGAAACAAAATCATCCCAAATGAGCAGCCAGGAAGACCTAATGGTGTCAAGGGGGAATCATGGAAAAAGAATCATGGAAAAAATATCTTCAAACACAGCCTTTAAAGAAACCCATAACTTTCCATTTACATAGATAAATTGCTTATCTTTGGAAAATTACATCTTTTTCAAGCTGTCCTCTTTGGTCACTGAGGGGGTGTTGAAGGTAGCTGGTTCCTAAGGGAGAAAAAGCCTCCAGACAAGGTTTTTGTTTTACTTCAGGACTTTAAATGACCCTCTATCCTGGAGAGTAATGGAGCAGGCTAATGCTTCCAAATCTGTTGTTTCAGCAGGTGCCAGGAGCGCTTGCCCGGGTGGAGTGCCCCTTGTGCGAAGTGGAGGCTGTTTGCAGACTCTTCCAGCTGGAGGGATCAGGTAAATCCAAGAATGAAGAGTGAAGAGCTAGCAAATCTATGGGTGTGCTAGAAATTCAGGAGACTTGTGCAAGGTCTGATGATCTAGAGCAAATGATATACAATGATCGATGGCATGCTATTGATTGAGTGCAAAGACATAGACCAGCAGCTTCCAAAACAGCCTTCACAACCCTAGAAGGTTTAAGCGGGGCCATAAACCTAAGTTAAATTCAGGTTAACTTTATTTTAATGCTGGTAACTGTGGTTGTTTTAAGCGTTCTGTCCGTAAGTGAGGATTCAAGAAAAAGAAAAACTGAGAACACTGAGCTAGGCAGCGTCACCACAAAATGCAGAAGAGTCTTGAAATTGAAACCCAGCGAAGAGTCCAGCACCACACAGAGCAGCTCTGAGCTAAGTTCTCGAGAAATGTGGGGAAAAGTGGTAGCAATCAGGAGTGCCATTTTGTGCCATCCTGTAGCGTCACACTACAAACTCATCCAGACTTGCAGGGACACGGCTGTCCCAGCCACCTACCTGGGACTACATAGTCACCTCAGGGCTCATAGAAGTCAGAAACTCTCTAAAATGGGAATTCAACTGTTCTTGAGTCATGGCAAAGATACAAGAAGCCTTCAGAAAAATACTATACATCCATTTGAAGTGCTGACCCAGCACAGGGCAGCACCTACACCACAAACTAGAGGCATGTAAGTCAGCTGGAAGAACCAGATGCAAATTGGAGGAGCCCTCTGGCTCCCATCGCTACCTGTAGGGAAAAATAACCCTGTAACTAGCAGCAGCAGCAGATCTCCAAACCCTGTTCCTCTGGATTCGCAGACAGTCAGATTCCTACCAGACTCATGTGTCAGCAGGTCGTAAAAAGTTTTAAGTCGCCTTTTCTTTTTCTGGCGTTCTGGAAGAAGTTGTACTAACAATGAGCCACTGCTTGACAGCTCTGAATCCCAAGCTGTTGGGATACAGTGTGACTTCCAACATATTGCTTCCAGCCCCCACCACCCACGGGGAATGGCCTGGCAGGGGGAGCAGCACAGCCTGTTAGGAGGAGCCTCTAACAAAGAGATCCCTTATTCCCCGCTCTCAGCTAAAGGGCAGCACCCACATCAGTCAACGCAAGGAAACCAGTTCAGCTTCTTGCAGGTCAAGAGATCAGAAGAATGGTGATAACGTTATACGTTGGGTTTTTTTGGGTTTGTTTTTTTTTTTTTTTGTGTGTGCTGCGTGGCCCAAATTAAAGGATGCGCTATGAAAGATAACACATCCAGAAAGGATGGGGTTTTCTTTTACCTTGAACGGCAGCTTCAAACCCATGCAGAAAAGCTAACCCTAGAGGGCTGGAGAAGGAAGAAAAAAATTAAAACGCCACCAACTGCTGTCATTGGACCTGGCTTCGCTCCAAGGTCTGTCAGAGCTGAGATTGATTAGGATATATGGTATCCTGGAAACAGTCGGTACCTTCAGCTGGTTATAAAGCCATTTTAATTGTCTCGCTACCACCATGGCAACCATACTCCCAACCACAGCCTCCAGGAGGGGAGACAGGCTGTTGGAGGACAGTCCTTTGCCTATAGACCACATCTGATGTGCTGCAGTGATTCAGATGGACAAAACCTTGCTCCAACGCCAGAAGGGACCAAATTTGCAGAAGGAAACGAAGCCAGTACTGTAATACGTAGTAACTCCTTATGATAGCCAACATAAAGCATAATAATTTAAATGAACCTTTGGTATTATACAGGGAGGCCCCTGTTATGGCATTCCCAGCAGGTCTTATCCCACGAACAGCCCCTGCAGAGTTGCACACCTATGTGCGGGGTGTGCAGGGCCACGTTCCCGCACAGCATCACGGGATGAAGATGTGTGGCCTCGAAAGTGTATCAGGGAGTGAAGCCTGAAGGGATGGGGAAAGGGTGTAGGTAGGAGCTCTGCAGCCAAGGAAAGACAAGTGTTTTAATAAAAAGTTACTCTCCTCCTTCCCGTAAATTTTTGGTATTAAATATCAGAAAGGTTTGTGTGATTCTTTATTATTTTCGCAGCCTGAAGCCCTGGCTTCTGAAGCCTCTGTGATTCTCATGCTCAGTGCATGTTAATACACCTTACCTTCTCCGGTTCAAGCAGCACCACGGTGTGACCAGATTTTCTGACCCAAAAGCCCTTGTACCAGGCGGGAATTGCTGCTGCCTGATTTGTGTGAGCTGAGCCTGCCATTGGCCAGCTCACCCATGCCTGCTTGGTCCAAGGAGCTGTGCTGCCCGGGTTTTCCTTCAGGATATGTTGCCATGGGATCTTACATATAACCAGATACTTCACAAAAACACCTTTTAAAATAATCAAATATCTGGAAATGAATTGGAAACTCTTCTCTCCTCTGTCTCTGCAAGGACATTACTCAGTCAAATGCAACCAGAAAACTGAAGGACTGAGAATTTTCGATCAAGACTGGGGTGATTAATTGTCTTGGAGCACTCACAAGGTGACCTGCACAGCAAACAACAAGAGATGACATCTCAGGATTCACAACGAGAGGTGTGTCCAGGAGGGACAGCAATGGTCCACAGAGAGGACAGAGATGGGAGTAGAAAGGTCAAAATTACAACATTAAATTCACAAGGTAAATAATGCCTTAGCATCGTGCGTGCTTATCTGATTCCTTCACTTCGGCTGAGCCAGCATGGCTGTCCCTGCTTCTGACGTGCTTCTGAGAAACCCAAGGCACCACATGCAGCTGGTGTCGCCCATGGCCTCAGCACCGTCACGTCTCACTGAGACTCCTGACTATGGGTTTTCATCTTGATGTAGTGTGCAGGACGAGTGCCCTTGCCACACCAGGCTTACTCCAGATCTGCAAATGCAAACCCCCTTCTCTTGGAGCCAATAATTATTTCCACGGTATTTATTTAATAAAGGCACCTATCCAATACTTGGGGTCTCCTGGCATAATTAATCATGAAATTCAATTCAGTCTTTGCAGTGTTCAAATCAATTCCGCAGGAATAACACTGGCTGACTGGCACTTACCCTGTTCATTATCTAGAGAGCCTTTGCCATCCAGACTATTTTAGAAACTGCAGTGGGCTTTAAAACCCACCACTATGGGGCTTCCAGGAGCCCATCCACATCCTCTGCTTTCTCAACTGGTGTCTGATCAACTTCCTCACGGAGGGAAGTGAATTCCCCACTTGGGGCCTTAAAGGTTGCAAACACAACCCCAAAGCCCTCCTGGAGAGCACCAGGCAGATGCTGGTTGCTTCATCTGAATGTTTTCACTAGCTGCCACGGACACATCTTGAGCTGACAGAGGCATGGACCATATCACAAGCGTTCGTGTGAGAAAAGAAGGGTCACATTTCCTCACCAGGTACATGGTAAACACCCAGTGGAGGTATTGCTACAAGAGGACCATCAAACAGCGTTTTGGGATTTCTCACGATTCAAAGGGACCTCAACCATCCCCTCTGGTTGTCTGCATCGTTTCTCATTACCCCTGCTGCTCTATCTGTGTAGTGTCCCAGCCAGCTGCTCTTAAATCAGTCTCAGCTAGCAGTTGCCCATTGCCGAGCGACATCCAAAGAAGGGAAGAGAGCCCTCAACCAGTGTCCAAGGCACATCTGCCACCTGGGACTACACAGATCCTGTGGTGGAGACAGAAACTTGTTCTTTCCTTCCTTGTGGCCACAAACCCAAAACAGTTGTTTCCACAAAACTCAAAATAGCTGTGAAAATTCTTTTTTTCTGTCAGCAGTCGCCCCCTGTCCCTGCTCCCCACCTTGCCTTCTGCAGCTCCTGGTGAAGCAACTCAGGAGAAAGTGCAGGCAGGACCCTGCTCACGGGGAGTGGAGAACAGAAGTGGAAGCAGAGCGGAAAGGTCCCTCAGTGGCACCACACTGTCCCCAAGGACCCTGCAAGATTCTGGTGCCATTAGATATGGAGGGCAGCAGCAGCAGCAGCAGCTGTTTCTCTGTTTCACCCAGGGGACGAGCTAGCCCAGACCATGGCTGGGTCCTGCCACATCCCAGCCATCACCTGCACTGCACAAGTGCCCGATGGGCTACTCAAGCTCTCTAATCACCCTGGGGTTCTAGTCACGGGGACACCTTCTTCCTAAAGATTTCCAGCAATTCCCAATGTTACTGAGAAGTTGGTTTTAACAGCCACCCTATAAATCTCCCCTTACAGCCGTTCCTTTCTCAGACAAGAATAACTCGCTATTACGAGGCTGAGAAGAAAACTACCAGACACAAACTGCCAGCCTGCTGCCACGGCAGAGTTCATTCCCGCAACACCGTGCCTTTATACGCTGAACGTGTACATGGCATATACACAGGAAGGACATGGACCTGTTGGTGAGGGTCCAGAGGAGGGCCACGGAGATGATGAGAGGGCTGGAGCACCTCTGCTATGAGGACAGGCTGAGAGAGTTGGGGTTGTTCAGCCTGGAGAAGAGAAGGCTCCAGGGAGACCTTATAGCAGCTTTCCAGTACGTAAAGGAGGCCTGGAGGAGAGATGGGGAGGGACTCTTTATCAGGGAGTGTAATGATAGGAGAAGGGGCAACTGTTTTAAACTGATGGAGGGGAGATTTAGATGAGATATAAGGAAGAAATTCTTTATGTGAGCATGGTGAGGCACCGGAACAGATTGCCAAGTGAGGTTGTGGCTGCCCCATCCCTGGAGGTGTTCAAGGCCAGGCTGGATGGGGCTTTGAGGAACCTGGTCTAGTGGGAGGTGTCCCTGCCCATGGCAGGGGGGTTGGAACTGGATGATCTTTAAGGTCCCTTCCAACCCAAACCATTCTGTGATTCTACATATAGGTTTAAACCGATAGCTACACTTTATACGCACTTGCAAAAGGAGCGTGTAAAAAGCAGGCAGCACGTAAAAGCTCACAGCTCAGGAGCAGCTCCTGAAGGAGAGCTCACACAACCAGTTCTTGAGTGGCTGGTGAGCTGGGGTCTGTGCCCGTAACTCTGGCACAAGACAATGTCCTGGTAGATATACTCTCTGTGTAGAAAGTGTACATACATCTATACATATCCTTTGGAAAGGAGCTGCCTTCACTCCGCAATGGGCTCAGTGGGCATGGGCACAGATGCCTCCTGTCCACCGTCCTGGGTGCATGAGGAGCCAAAGGCAGCACTGTCCCACTGCCCTAATTCAGTTACCTGGCAGCATGGCCCACAGGAACAGGCGGTGGGTGTCTTCCCCTAAATCAACAGCAGCTGACATTTTTCTCCCCACCAGCCAAACAGGAATCACCCTGAAATGGAGGCCAAGCTCCTTGTTTCCTGACAACTCCATGTTAGCCCGAGCAGAGGAGATCAAAGAGGTTAGACATCGCCTCCTCTTCCCTTGCCCGCTGTGGCAGGGCAGAGGCTCCAGCGCCAGCAGCCACGTCTCCCTGGATGCTCCACATGCCCATGTGCCATCCATGCGTGCTGGCACTGGTTTCACGGGACCTCCCATGAACCAAATGCTGGAAGGGCCTCTCCTGGTTAACACCCATCTTTCCTCCACAGAGCTCCATCATGCTCTTCTGTGCTCATGCTGGAAGTGCCGCTCTCAGGGAAGGCATCAAAGGAAAGGTCTGTTCTGGCAGAACATGTCCCTCCTTGGAGCCCCACTGTCCCATGAGGACCCCCCCAGAGGAGACCCCAGGGGCTGCATCTCTGCCGGCTGAACCCCCAGCTCCAATGGCTGGACCTGCAGAGGGAGGAAGGCAGGTCTCAGCCCCCCTCAGCGCCTGTGGTTGAGCTGCCTCCCAAGGGGATGCGCAGCAGTGGGGAAGGACCACGCTCCTTTTTACAGCCCCCCAGGACCACATCCCTCCCGCACCGCTCCCCAGCCTCCTGCCAGGAGACTGCGTCACCCCACTGCGGGTTTTCTGCCTCTCCCCCCGGCATCACGAACACACACAGAGCTGCAAACACTCCCCACAGCCGCTCTCCAGTGGGTTTGAGGTGGGCTCCTGCCAGCCAGCCCCTTACCACAGCCCTGGCATGGTCTGCTCACCAGCCCCAGCTCCCCGGCCCTTTGGACGAGGTGGTGGTGGGATGCTGCCCACAGGAGAATGTGTCCCTGCCATGGACAGGGGATGCAGGTGGGAAACTCACCCTGGGGTGAAGCACCCGCCCTCCCCCCCCCTCCAAAAGAACCCCCCCAAAAAGAACGAAAAAAAGTTTGTGCCTCCTAAAATCAGCGTTTTCTCAGCAGGGGCTGCTCCAGGGAGGAGAGGTCGGGAGCCCCGTGTGAACTCCCCACACCCGTGAGCAGGGCAAGGCGTGGGGGGGGAACGGCCCCTCTGTCCCACGCGTGGCGCGCTGCGGGAGCCGGGGCCCCGCGTTTCCACGCGTGTCCGCAGAACGTGCCGGGACCGCCGAAGCTGTCCCCCCGCTCCTCACACATCCCCCACCCCGGGGGGGGCGGTGGGGGGTCGTGCCGTGCCGGGGAGGGGGGGGGCCGTGTCTGCGCGCCGCCCCGCCGGCGCTGCCGGGGGAGTGGTTTCCCCGCTCCGGCAGCGGCGGGGCCGGTCTGCGGGCGGGGAGGTGCCGCGGCGGCGGTGCCAGCGCCCGGCCCGGGAGGATGCGGACGCGCTGACGGAGCTGCCGGCTCCCCTCTGCCGCCGTGCATGGGCGGCGGGCGGCTGCCGCCTCGCCTCGCCTCGCCTGCCCCGCCGGTGAGACGGGCCGGGGGGCGGGCGGGGGGGGGGTCTCCGCCGGGCTGCGGGGAGGTGCGGGTGGCGGGGCCCGGTGGGGGGGTCGCCTGGCGGGGGTCCGGCGGCAAGAGGCAGCCGCCGCCTGTAAGTCACGGCTGGCAGCCCCGCCGAGCACGGGAAGGCGCTGCCCGCCGCCGCGGGGCCGGGCGGGGGGTCGGGGCGGTGCGGGGCGGTGCGGGGGGGGAGCGGGTCCGTCGAGCGCCGTCCGGGAAAAAGTGCTCCATTTCCACGTCTGGCTGCGGGGAGTTGCCGGGGAAAGGAAAGGCAGAAAGCGCGCCTTTCCCTTGTCTTTTTTATCCAGATGCTGTTTTGTTTTTTGTTGTTGTTGGTTTTTTATTTTTTGTTTTTTTTTTTTTTTTTGAGTAAAGGATGTTCAGGAGAATTCACCGAGGAATGGGTTCCCCTTTAAAAAAACACACAACCAACTTGTTCGGCAGCCGAAACGGCTGTGTGAAGGAATCCTGATGAATGAGCGTAGCACTGAGGGAGTTGTTGGTTTGCGGTCTGCGATCGCCTCAGGTGTTCGTTTATTCCATTTTTTAAATTTTTTTTTTCAAGGCAACTTTTGAGGCGAGGAAGCGGGTAACAAAAGTGCAAGTTTAAGACAGTGATGGTTTTGCTTGCAGCCTAGCTGAACTGGGGAAAAGAACACTGAAACCCTGCTTTTCCCATCAGGTAGCAAATACCGCACATACGATTACTTGTAGAGAAAGAAAGAACCTACTTTACTCTGTAAATGAGGACTATGTTTCACTCTGAGCAAAGGGTGTGAATATTTTCCTGCAGCCAAATGAACATACCACAAAAATTTTCTTTTTATCTGGGACAGAGCCGTGTTTGTAGATCTCTGAATATGGCTACAGTCGCGGAGGGGAGTTGGGTTAGGCTGGGTGTAGCATTAACCCCTCAAGCCACGGTAAGCGATATACAGAGAGAAATTTGTTTCCGTTAGTCTTCTCCTGACTGAGATCTTTACTGCAGTCATGTAGTCGGTGGTAGAGTGAAGGAAGCCCTCCTAGCTATACATTCAAATTTTATTGAAGGACCCAGAAGTTGGTGTTCGCATCTGTCCCCTAGTCTGGCTCTCTGCGCAATGCCTCCTCATGGAGTATCCTGAAAATGAAGGTGAAGCGGGGAAATCTGCCTACACACAAGCGGGCTGAAGCCAGTGTTTTCCATCTCTTAGATTTAATGAACAACAAATTTTGTGCCCAGAAAAGAATCCAGCTCACAGCTCGGGATTTTGATAATTAATATTCCATTTAAAAAAAACAACAAACAACATGTTTTCAGAGTCAACATTATGATTACAGAGGGAAAACAAGCAAACAGGGAATGACTTGACCTGGTTTCCTTGCTTTCCCCATCTAGCCTGACAATTTGTCAATCAATTGGAATTTCCTTTAACATCTCCGGTACTTTAGCAGAAGAAATGAATGTGCAAATGTAGTCACTACTTTCCCTCCCTTCTCACAATGATCTCTTTGTATTAAGCAACAGGCTTTTGCATAGATCAGGTGTCAACTCCACAGTGTCACAGGCTGAAATTGTTCCTTCTCTCTCATTTCTGAAATTACGCCCCTGCATCTGAGCCGATTTAACCACATCTGTCTATTTTGGAGGGGTCAGTCAGAGAAGCCTTGATCCGGAGCGGATCCAGTGTCACATAAGGCAGGAGGAGCCCTGCTGTGACTTCAAGGAGACCAGCATCTGCCTCAGCAACAGCCCTGCCCTTTGCTCCTCAGGCATGTGTACCTTGTCTGGAAAAATCTGTAAATGAATCAATTTCCTGCATTTTCCGCCTTTGAAGGCTTTATTGCAAACCCCAGGAGAACTGCCAACCAGTAACAACCAGGTAGAACGAAAAAGAGTGATTGATACCAACAGGTCCTTAAAACCTTTTCTCAGCCCCCTGTTGCAGCCTTTGTCCCTCTTTGCTCGCAAGTCCTTAGGGGCTGGGATCACCTCTCCTTCATCGTTCAGGGGGAGTGTGACCAGTGCCATCCTCTGCAGAGCAGATCCAGTGCTGGAAGCAGCTGTGGTCCAGCAGGATGAGCCCCTCCTCACATCAGGGTGCCTTGACTGATCCCGCAGTGTTTCGCCCCATAGTGCCCATGTCCCCATAGGACTAGGAGACAATAGTCCAAGTCCGGCTCCTCTGTTGAGACCACTGCAACTTCTGTGAGATGTAACCTGAATTTTCAGCCGAGTTCCCTCTCTGACACGCACACGCATAAACTGCCTGTGTGCAAATATTTAGGAGACCTCTAGATCCGGAAGGTGCTTGTTAATTGGTTGGCAGGAAGACTCATAGCCCTATTAATGCATATTTGCGTTCAGCGTTAATGACTCATTCCAAAAAAAAACATACTGCATTTTTATTTTTTTTTTAATAATTTCTTTATTTTTAGCTGTGTGTTGTCCTCACCCTCCATCGTGCCCATCCCTACTGCTGCAGCACATGGTGTTCTCATATCCTCCATCTCGGGCTGGGGCAACTTCCCATACTTGGAAATTCAATTAAGGTGACGGAGTTTTAATTCCTAGAGAAAACCAGCTGCATCTCTGGTGTTAGGTTGTGATGTCATGACACCTGCGGTTGTGCTGTTAATTACCAACAGGGAACATTAAAAGTCTCTTCATTGTCTTTGTTCTCTTAGGAGTGTCTGGTGGAGTTTTGTTTGTTTGCTTGTTGAATCTAAGAGTTTTGCTGCATTTGCTTTACTAAATTCCCTAGTAAATGTTCAATATTGCCTCATATTACAGCACTGACTACACCATATTCTAATTTCCCCGAAGTTACAAGGAAAGAACTAGTTTATTTTTTAGGTAAATACCGTTCTACCTGACCGTACCTAACCTCTTATCCTATTCTGCTACCTAGAAATGAGCCCAGTGACAGACTGTCCAAAGTATTCTTTCACAGTGACAGAAAGACATCAGACATTTTGCAATCTATTTCCCATGACATTTCCATCTAAGAATCACCTACTCTGTGTTGATGCTCTACGATTACGATACCTTTTTCCTCACTCACCATCCAGAAATACCTAGGGAATAGTAGAAAGAAGCGCAGGAAGCCAATTTTCATCTGTTACCAGTTCCCACGGGTGCTGTAAGGTGAGGGACAATCATGGCATGAAATATGAGGGATGAGAGAACAGTCATCTTCCAGGGAAGGTCCTAGAAACAAAACCATTTCTTTCTGAGACGCTTTACTAACCGCTGCTCTGAATTAGGAGGAATGAAATGCTTATTTGTAAGGTACTAGCTTCAAAAGGTTGTTTTGAGAAAGCGAAGCCAATGCAAGGTTCACAGTGTGAGCAGAGCTCAGAAACACTCTGCTCCACACAGGCATTTCCAATCCCAAAAGCAGGTTCTCAGATGAGAGAGTATTTGCACAGCGAGTACCAGAAGAGATACCTCTAAAAACATTTAACAGCTTGTTGAGGCTTATCTCTAGTTTTGATGGGGCTGTTTTCTTAATGAGGTCCTTTCACATCAATTAGCTGCTGAATCCGACGCTTAAAAAAATAAATCCAAACTTTCTCTTGGCACACGGTTACATGAGGGCTCTGTGGAGATTTCCATGATACAGAGGTCTACCGGCATTCGGAGGAGCTGGCTTAGTCATTCTTCCCATCTGCTCTGCTTCTTCCTCCCTCCGCTGCTCTGCACATGCTTCCTGGCTGTCTGCTCCTCATCCCTATCTCCCAGCATCCTGGCTGGCTGCCCCGCTCTCCTCCCTTGCCGTACCTATCCCTTGTGGCATCTCCCGCGAGGAAGCTCAGGTAGTTTAGTGCTGAGATCAAAGAGCTGAAATAAATGAGCTTCTGTAGAGCAGCCAGGAAAAGAAAAAGGAAAAAAATAAAAAAAAAAGAAAAACCCACCAAGGAAGCGCCCATAGCAAGCAGGATTGCAAACATCAGTTGTGAAAAACTTTGAGTTAAATCACCCCAGATCATGAGATTGCTTTAAAAATTGTGATAGATGGGCAAATTTGAGTTCTTTTTGCTTCTTCTTCGACTGTGTGTGAGTCAAGTTTCTAGCTCCTTTTTGCAAACAAGGCCAGTAGGAACTTGGACAACTACAACAAACTGGAAGCTGAGGTTTGTGTGTAGTCACGGTGCGCCGGGAGCTAGGGATGAAGGGAGAACAGCAGCTCCCCGATGCCTCGCTGTGCAACACCAGGAGCCGAGGAAGCTGAGCTAGAGTCATCTGCCAGTGGCGTGCCCTTTGGAAGCCTGTGTTTTCTAGTGTTGGTAGTCCACAGCTGAGTGTTTGAGAAATTCCCCTGGGTGATATTTACCCCAGTAGCTTCTTTGGAGCAGGAACAGTAAAAACTGCAGCTTGCTGCGAAGTTAACGGCGAGAGGCAGCACGGTCCGGAAATAGCAGCCTCCTACCCCTTTTCGCTCTCCCAAACTACGTGCTGTGTCTCATGGTGAAATGCCTGCTCCTCCACATCGAGAGTCATTTCATCTCGCTGCTTCCTGAGAGAGATCGACATCTTCTGCAGAGCGCACGCCGCCGAGGAGAGGAAGGCAGCTTTGGCCTGCGGAGAGCAGAACTCAAGTACTGCGTGGGTGGCCGAAGACAAGAGCTTCTGAAATGAGGGAACAGAACAGATCTCTAATCTCCAGACTCTGACACATATCGCACTTTTCTCAGTTGCTTAGGAAAGAGATTTGCATCCAAAAAGAAGTGGGAGGTTTAAATAGGAGTTCGTACACACACGCATTTATCTTCTGTGGTCCATGCGGTAATTTACATTTCACTAGTCCCATGGAACCCACAACACTTCATAAAATGCATCCATTACAAATGTGCAACCAGGGGAAACAAAGAAGCTGTCCAAGTTCCTATCCACAGTGTCCAAAAGCTGAGCTCAGTAAGCACTCGTGGAAACTGGAGGCTGCAGAGTGTCACTGAGGAAAGCGCAATTTTGGGTAGTGCCAAGATGCTGAAGCTAGTGCCCCACCCCCAGCAGAGGTACCAGGCATGGTCCTACCTCTGGATGGCCCAGGCCACCCATGTAGACTGAGTCACAGCAGGGCCTAAGCTGTAGCTCCATCCTCCTAGGACACTAACTAAGAGCAAGGCGTAGAAGAGTTGGGTCCACAGAAACGCCTGGCCATAGAAGATGCCAACTGACGTGTTTTCTTGCAGGGACGTGCACCTTTTGGTACCATGTGAGCAGCCCCTTCATGGCTTCCTCCACCACAACAACTGTAGCTCTGTCCTGGATCACCCACGCACCCACCCTGGCTGAACTGACAGCCCCATCTGCTGCAGCAAAGTAGCCCAAATAAGGCACCCTTTCATCTTCTGGGTGGAAAAACCTCCTTGTACCTGTCTGTTTATTGGGAATTGCTGAGCAGGTTTCACCGTGGCTCATCGAAATTTTCCGCTTTGCAAAAACCAAGCAGTAGACCATTGCTTCTCCTGCCTAACGCCATTCTTATGCATGCCCTGTCCCAATTTTCCTTGTAATCAATAGCAGGGTTTTTTCTTTTTGTAGCGCACACAAAGGCTAGACTCCTTGAATGAAGAAAAGTTTGCATTTATCCAGAGGCTTTGGTGGGGTGAGGCAGGGAGGGGGACCGGACGCCCAAGGCTGAGCTCCTGGTTTGTTTGAGGTGCTATCTGCAATCAGCGGGAACCGCATGTGCGCTGCGATTGCATGGATTGCATGGACGAGCTCCCAGAGCTCGGTGTTTACAGTCCTCCCGTGTGCGAGGCTGAGCCCGCAGCGCTGCGCGGGGAGACATTTTCAGGCACAATTTAAATAGGGGGCTGGTAAAGCCCTTGGGATTGTCCCATTGAAATAAGAAGGGGAGGGCTCTCGTTTTCTGCGGTGCCAGCAAAATGATAAATTTGCGCGCGGAGCAGCGGTTCAAGGCCGATTTCTGCTGCCTGTCTGCACTTATTTGTTACAAGGTGCACCTTCAATGTGGTATTGTTAGGCTGTTATCATAATATTTCCATGAGTGCTCCGCGGGGGAATGATTAACTGGGGAAGGCTGGGAGGGGAGGAGGGAGGGGGCTGTCCCGCAGCCCCTGCTAATCTGGCAGCAGCCCCGGCACCCCAAGGTCAGGTCTCCCTCTGCCACCCACTTGTCTCCAACAGTGGGACAGCAGGAAGAGGAGGGGTGATGCCTTCAGAGCAGGATGCATCTGGAAATAAAAGTGACCTGATGTTGGAGGTGCTGCTGCCCGCCGGGGAAGCGTTCGGGGCTCGGTGCCTCTGAAACGCAGGGCTCCTCTATCAAGCGGCCAATCTGCAGGCTGCTAGGATTGCAACCTGCGGCCGGTTCCTATTTCTGTTTCACTGATGAAGCATGCTTGCCTTAAAAACATCTACTTTGCAATTCACAGTGGATTTATCCCGAGGAAAGGCCTCTGCTGCTGTGTGTGGTGGAGTCCTCACCCCACATGGCATGGGCAGGCACAACCCAGGAGAAGCCAGGCTGGGCTTCCTGCACACCCAGCTGGCCAGAATTGCTGTACAACATCCTACTTGTGCTCCCTGGCGCTGGTTGTCCTCCCATGGGAGGTGAGACCACTCCACCGGGACAGACCCTGTCCTTGTGGTGTAGAAACTCCAAATATACAATGTGCCCCAGATGCTTCCCAAAGTGGGAGAGAAGCCTGGAGAACAACTTTCGGTGCCTGGGCTTTTGGCCTGTGCCAAGCAGCACAGGTGGAAATCCATCCCTTTGTGTGGGGTGGGAGATAGAGGGTCCTTGATATGAGCAAAGGGCCCACCACTGGAGTGTTGCTTGGTATCACTGGTGGAACCAGCTCTCTTATCATCCCCTTGGTTGTATCTCACACTTTCCATGGTGGTGCAGCTGCTAAAGAGGCAAGGGCGTGACCAGCTCATTGGAGTAGTCCCTAAATCAACTGTTCTTTACTGGGAAGTGTAGCAGGACTCTCCAAGCCCAGAGGAAGGGTGGCCAGGCAGTGTCACCAGTCTCTGAGACTTGAGACTTCTTGGTCACTGTTAACAGCAGCATGTGCGCACACCATTGTATGGCTCTGCTTGGCAATGCCTCATGGGCTATGTGAAAATGGTTATTATTGCAGTCGTGGTCAGGCACAAACACTCCCAGATCCCAGCCCAGCCCCAAGGTGCAACACATAACACATCACAGTGTGCTTTCCTCGAAGAGGTCCCACACTGGCCCAGGATGAGGGCATGTGACAAATGAGGAGGGGAGGAGCATACGGTGACAGCATGGTGCCCAGCTGATGCATAGTTGACCAATTTCAGGTGATTCAAAGGGTTTGGGGTTTCTCTCAGAGAAATAAAGCAAGAGGGGCTGCACAGCCGTGTTGGTACTCCTGGAGCCAGAGGAGCAGCTGGTTATCAAGCTCAGGCAAAGGAGGGCAAGTTAATTTGAGGGGTGGAAGAGGGTTGTAGGTCAGGAGAGAGTCCATGAAGCACGTGGGCTCCGGGCTAGACTAATCAGCAAAGCAGCAAAGGTGGGTAAAAGTAAGAAGGGACAAGAAGAAATAAGCAGAGAGAGGCTTTACTCAAGTCATTTCCAGACCATTTCCACTGCAGTAAAGGTTTGTTGCATGATCTCAGTAGCCATGCCTTGTTTTTAAAAGATTAAGCAGTATTGTAGGAGGAAGGGCATTAGTTTATGTTTCCTCTAGTGTCAGCCGAAGAAGATAATCACATCTATTAGGTAGATAAAGCGAGTATTTCCTCTTCAGAGAATAAATGCATTCTGGGAGTTACGCACTGGAAACACTGAACTCTTCAACCATCTTGACTGGGAAGAAGTTTTTCTGTTTTTAACTATAGCTGCGTGGGGCTGGGAGAAGGGACTTCATCCACGCTGCAGTCCTCGAGAGATTTTCTTTTATTGCAGTGCTCAAGTAGCCAAGCCCCAGGGGCTGATGTCCTCTCTCAAACGTGGCAGGCGCTGTAGTACAGAGTTCCCTAAAACTTTGGTCAGTTCAATCCAGAAGTCCTTTGCCAAGGCTGGAAGAGCAATGGATGTGGGTTTAATTAATTCAGTGCTGCGTGGATCCTTATATAGAGCTAACCAGGCATCTGAAGACACCTCTAAATACCAAGTGGCCTGGCTTGGATTCCAACCAGTGGCCATGTGGTGCCCAGTTTGTTATCTCTTACACCATTTTCTCTCTCATTGAGAGATGACTCAGTGTAATAACTGTTCTTATTACATTCAATATTTTCTAAAGGAGAGATTGAAGGCAGACAAGTTAGTGCTGAATTTTCATGGGTTTAATAGCAGGGGTTTTGTAATGGGTAGTGGGATAAAAATGTTCTTCCCAGAGTATTGGATAACACAGTATTGGATGCTCTCTGGTTTCCGTACAAGAGACAAGCAGTGAGTGTAGTCATGAATTTTTCGGGGACAAAACGTTAGCCTCTCTGAAGTTGAAGTTGGTTTGCTCGTTGGTTAGGAAAGAAAATTGCCAGACAAGAATTAAACCCTCTGGATTGAATCCTGGGGATGGAGATGTGATTTCCTGCTTCCCTAATTTGCAATAAGCGTGGCTTGTGGCATAAGAAGAAACTCCAGAATGTGATGCACAATTTTTCCTCTGTCACTGTTTTTGAATAAAATCAGTGTGCAGTTAATCCAGTGTTATGAATCTTGGTAGGAAGGCCTCCAGAGCAGGTAGATTTGTTTAATCACTTGGGCTGGAATCCAAACCACTGGAGGGTATAAAATATATACACTAGTGCCATTCACTTCACTGAAAACACTTTTTTCCCATCCAAGGAAATATCTGTGGCTGGCATGAATATATATTTGGCAAGCTGTAGGGCTAAACAAATTTCTCAGAAAATCATCTTTGGCCAAGTTACTGACTATATTTCAGCAGTGTAACGTCTCAAGCTCTTCAGCTAAGACTTTCTGCCAGAGAAGTCATCGGAAATCAGTGATTCACACTTTGAAATGGTGGGATCACCTCTGCACATCAAAGTATTACCTTCAGTTTGGAGTAGACCTTTGCAAAAATCACTTCTCCTGTGACATCTGAAAGAAACGTACAGTAACATAATCCTAAGGTATCCTTCTTTCAGCCTATTTTGTCCTCTTTGTGTCCTGACCAGTAGCTTCTTGAGCAGGAACCTTGTTCTTTGATGTTTTGAACTGTGTCTCACTAAGCACACTGATCCTCCCAAAGAAGGGTGTACGTTTTTATTTTCTGATTTTTCCAACTGTCGTCAAAATTCCCTTATGGGAGAATTTCTGTGTGTCCCAGTTTCAGCAGTTTTTATGTAGTTTACACTAAGGAATAAGGTTTAGCATCACAAAAAGAGTCAGATGGCAAGGTATTTCAGCTAAGTGCTTTGGGTGTTTTTGGAACATTAATTGCCTCGGTAATTCACTAGGTATACTATGAGCTTCATCCTTAGTGAGATCAATTCCCATCTGGTGTAGAAAATGATACAGACCTTCACAGTAGGAGTTTCTGCAGCAAGTTTTCAGTAGTACTCTTTCACCCGGGTTACTGCCAGCGTTGTCGCTTTGGTTGCACCCTTTGACTGTGTTGCGTTGTCTCTTTCAGGCACTTCTAGGATTTGACAGAGTTTGCACGACACTTCGTCAACAACGTGAGCATCTGCAGCAAGGACAGTTTTCAGAAGCAACATCCGTGGACGTGACTGAAGGTAACGCGCTCTCTTCTGTCACTGCCCTGTACTTGCCATTTGTCCCCCACAGAGCTTCATCCTCTGGCCGGGTGTCCCCTTTGCTGCCCATCCTGGTTGGTGAGGAGAGAGCAGGATCAGGCCCCAGTTTCACAGAATCACAGAATGATAGGGATTGGAAGGGACCTCTGGAGATCATCTGGTCCAACCCCCCTGCCAGAGCAGGGTCACCCAGAGCAGGTTGCACAGGAACGCGTCCAGGAGGGCTTTGAATGTCTCTGGAGACGGAGACTCCACCACCTCTCTGGGCAGCCTGTTCCAGGGCTCTGCCACCCTCAAAATAAAGAAGTTCCTCCTCACGTTTAGATGGAACTTCCTGTGTTCAAGTTTGTGCCTGTTAACCTCTTGTCCTGTCGCTGGGCACCACTGAAAAGAGCCCGGCCCCATCCTCCTGACACCAGTTCGGTGCATGTCTGAGCATCCTCCAGGCTGATCCTTGCTTTAGGCAGCAGCCGTTCCCAACCTTGGCTCAGCCTGTCCCATAAAATGTGGGTTTGCCCCTCTTCTTAAGGAAATCTTTGCTTGCATCATGCAACCTGCCTCTTTTCTATAGCCTCATAAGCGCTTCTCGTTTGAGGATCCTGAAGCTGGTCCTCAAGTCAAATACCGTTTTGCCACCAGGAATTTCACAGGTCAGTTTTGCCCTCTGTTCAAAAGCTAAAATAAAAGTGCGTGCATTGTTTCTGAGCGCTTTCTCATGGTAAGTGGTTTAGCGCTTGTCAACCTATATATGGCTCTGCCCTTGTTAGCGCCATCGCGAACAGCAGAAAGTGGGCTGCACGTTTGCTCCGTGCCCCTGTAAAAAGATCAGCATAGCGTGGTCCTGCAACTGTAGTAGTTGCATTTAAGATGATAATCTTCTCTAAATGTAGTTTTCTCACAGAAAAGCAAGAACAGATTTTGCTTTTTATTTTTCTCCCCTAATTGATGCATTTGAGCTTAATTAAACCTAGGGGAAGTAAATGCATCTCTTAATTCACTGCCACAAGAATTTCAAGGTTCGGAGTAGGTGACTCATCCACCAGAACAGAATTTATTCTTTGTTTGTAAATGCTATTTATTGCCTTGTTTTGCATCACTATGGCTACTATATGTCATTGGTGATATCAGCCCCTACCGTACATAAAATGAATGCAAGATCGAATTTAAAAGTTACAGTTCTTAAAATAATCAGCCACTTTGCTGTTGTATGTAAGTACTTCTCACATAAAAGCAGAAGTAAAAAGTGGCTCAATATTTTTCCATGAAAATTGGCTAAAAAGTAAAATATTCTCCTGACCACAAATCACATCATAGTTTAAAAAGCAGCACCCAGAGCCCTTTTTCAGATTCTGTGGCTTTTACAGACAATTCAGTGGTGTCCTGCAGGTGATTTCAAAGTTTCAGATGAACTGATTGCAGCGGCATTCTCAATTATTTTACTTCTAGTAATTTTCAGCACTAAATACCTAGTTAAGCTCGTTAGAAGCATCCCTGCTTTCACAGCCTGCATAGATTCTTCTGCTTTCCTTTACTGTTTCTAAGTGGAGACTGAGAACAATTAATCTATTCCAGTTAAAGCCTAATTCTTTTGCCAATTGCATGGCCCCATGTTCTTTTCTGAGACACATCAAGTACAATCACTTCTGCCATACTATTCAATCAAACCCGTAAGTTGCACAGATTTTGTGAAATGGCCTGGGCTTCAACAGCTTGGGAGCTGATTCACTGAGGCATCTGCTGTAACACTGGCAGGACTGTCACCATTTTCCTAGCCAGAATCATTTGTCTTTGTCATTTAGAAATAATCTGCAGGGTGTAATGTGGTCTTAGGGAAGCACGGAGCCCATTATTGCTCAATAATAGAATTTCATGAGGTCTTAACAACATCGTTGAGCTCATATGACACGTTTGACAGTGCATGTGTGGATGTATATCTCTAATGTCCTGTGGAACAAGGACAGAGAAGAGTTTTAAACACTCGGTATGTATTGAAAGGCTGCTAAAATAAACCAGACAGCTGTGGGCAACTGCAGGATTCTGCCACTGGCTAGCAGGGACCAACCCCCCAGGACATGCAGCAGTGGGACATGTCTTCTCCGTGGTAGCCAAGCCCAAGACTTTATAAATACCGGCCCCCCACAAAGCCTCCAAGATTATTTCCATACAGACACACACTTTCTCATTGCCCTTTCCTTGCAATGCGGGACAGCTGGGGAAGGGGCACTGAAAAGAAAGACGTTCATCCTGGATGTGGTCAGAGCGGTGGGCCCTGTGCTCCTCCAGGCTCATGGCTGGGTCTGGCTAACAGGCGGTCTGAAAGCCCCCAGACCAACTCTTCCCAAAGAGCTGGGGTGGGAGAGTGGTGTCCTGCTATGGCCCAGTGTGGGCATCTGCAGAGGCAGCACTGGAGGGAAGCAGGAGGGAAGCAAAAGGGTCCCTCTGGGACCAAGGCAGAGACCAGGACAGGGAAAGAACGCCATAACTGCATGAGTCCCAGGGGTGATCAGAGGGAGGAGGTAACGGAGGGAGCACTGCTTTCCTTTTGGGCGGGGAAGGGTCCAAGGGCACAGCTCTATCCTTTAAAGCGCTGTCTGGGGTGGCAGGAACAGCTGGCACAGCTGGGCCCACGGTCACCGCTCCAGGAAAGGGTCTTCCATTTCCAGATCAGACAGCCCTCAGTGCTGTCGTCCAGGGGTGCCCAGAGGTATGGCCCGCTGGATGCTGCAGGAATAAAAGCATGTGTCCAGAAAATGAATGTATTTTACTGATTGGGTGGTTTGTGGTGTCCTGATGTGGTGTCCTTGGGGAGGGCTAAGGGTCCAAGCAAGGGCAGGGAGCTCAAAACTCTTCCTAGCAGGCAAAATCTGTCCATCTCCTACCGTGCCATGGCTCTGGGCGGATTCAGGCTGCGTGAGCTGGGGGATGCCCGGATCAGGGGTTTGGTTCAGCCTCGTGCTGCGTTTCAGAGCCTGGTTCTGCTCTCCTGGTGTGTGTGTGTGTGTACCACGAAGTGTGCTGTTTAATTCGGCGTTGGTTGGGTCCACGGCTGGCGGTTCAGGGCTTTTCCGTGAGCTGATGGATGCCTATGGGGTCGGGTCCTGGCCCACAGCTGAGCTCCAGAGTCTCCTGGGTCTGCCGTGCTCTTTTTAAAATATGATGCAGTGGGAGTGAAAGTCTCCGCGATATCACGCTGCTCTGTGCTACAGCTAATTAAAGTCATTGTGAAGGGTTTTGTAGTAATTGCAGATATTGTAAAATTTAGTTTTGTGGGGTAATTGGTAATGTAAGCCTGAAACAAGTTATCCTTAAGATGTTTTAGTTTGCATTTCTCAGTAGGAGCAGCCTTTACAAAGAAGGCTTTTGTGTGCGGAGCAGGACCAGAATTAATGGCAGCATTTAGTCGTGCCTAAAGGGGTGCTTGCTGTGGCAGGTGGCAGGGCGGTGTAATTGATGATGCCTACGTTCTGCGTGCTGCAGGAGGCTCTGGCAGCCGATAGCTGCTGTACCTGACGAATGCCAGCTGGAGAGAGTGAAATGCCCGGGATCAAACCCATCCGGGGCTGATGTATTCCCATCCAAAATGAACGTGGCCCCTTCAGTCTGTAGGTCAAACAGAGTGGTTCGGGCTCTGTTTGCTTCTGTGCACTTAATAGGCGTTATGAAGTTTTCAGGCGTCCTCAAATTTTTCAAGAGAATGTTGTATCTATAAATTGCAAATGTGAGGAAGATCTCAACACCGTAGAGACACGTGGCTACCCAGCCCTGGGCTGGGCTGGGCTCCCTGCAGCGAGGACCGCAGCTGGCTCCCATCCCTCTGCTCCGGGGTGCCAAAGGGCCCCGGGGAACAAGGAGAGTGTGAGGGCCAGCGCTGTAGTGCCTTGGGTGGCAAACAGCACAGGGGGATGCTTAATGGGCATGTAAGTCCCTGATTTAAATGAGATTTAGGTGCCAACCGTTCCCTGGTGCATTTGAAAATCCCACTCGACACCTCTCTGAACGCTCAGGCAAGCAAAGACTACTGAAAATCTGGCCCTTAGACGCCGATACAGCTGGTGTGTCTGGAATTAACAGCTTAAAAAGTGCTGTCTCACTAATAGAAGAGACATCTGGAAAGAGCAACTATTGAAGACTTTACAAAGAATCAGAATGAGAATTTAATTCAAGGTTGAAATTTCCATGACTAACTTTTCTTGGTCAACAGATGCAATTTCTGAGCTCATATATCAGTAATAAACTGGTTTCTGATAACGTTGGAGAACTCCCATTTTCCTGCTGACGACTCTGGGACTCTCTGGGGGTCCTCTCTGCGATCCCCGCGGGGAGCTGAGGTCCATGCCCTGTTCCGCATCCCGGCACACAGTGGTAGCAATTGGCTTGGAGAGCCAGCCACTTCTCGGTGGGTTGTTTAGAAATGACAGCCTGTAACATGATTATTTTAACAAATATGAAAAGCCAATGTCTTTTCTTAAACTAACTGTGGGGCCAAAGCTCAGAGCTGACTTTTCCTATTCTGCTTGAATATTTGCAGCATGACAGAGGTGATGAACACACGGGAACCGGTGATGGAGGAATTCGCGCTCAGCCAGACTCCTGAGGAAGAAGGAGGCCCTTCAAGCCAGGTAACTTTAGAAAAACTGGAAAGTATCCCCAGTTGCTTTTCAAAAGCAATTTAATGCAACCAATAACTGTCATACACATAGATGTTGAATTGCAGAGCACAGCTGCCAGAAGAAGAAGTCTGGAAATACATGTTTAATCCTATTTAGGTTTTATTTTTAAAAGATAAGAGTTCTGGCAGGTGGGTTTTGCCAGGTGCCAGGTCTCTGGGGCACGGTGACAGTGATGCCTGGCCCCATGTGGGGATGCAGGCAAAGAGGCTGTTTGTCACCAAGAGTTCAGAGCTGAGCAACCATCGTGTGATGAAGACATCCAGCCAATACTGCACCGCAGCTTTTATACACCACCTTTGTAAAGCGCTAAGTTTCCTCAGGCTCAGAGGGAGCTCCCTTTTTAGAAAAGAGACCATTTAAAATGATTGTGTAATTCACATAAATGGCTGTGGCATCACAGCAGCAGCACTGAGCAGGGCCATTTGCTGGCAGGTGCAAGAGCATTTTCTGTCCCCAGGCGGTCCCAGACACCCACTTGCGTACCCGCCTGCCGTGCCAATTCCAGCAGGAGGGATCACGATGTCTCGAGCCCCCCTTGTGACAACCACCGTGCCCCGGGTTGTGCTCGTGACTGTCAGTGTCGCTGCCAGGGACGAACCACCTAAACACGTCCTGGTGGACCTGAGTTGCTTCTCAACAGGCGATGTATTATTGTGAGCAGACTCAGAAAGCTGCTCTAGGAGAAGCATGTTGCAGGTTAAAATCAAGCATTTGGAAGCCAGGGAAGCCAGAACTGAAATTTTGCAGATTCCTTTCAGATCACTTGTGCATGTGATGAAAGGCTGTATGCAATTGAAGAGCGTACAGTGGGCTTTCCCATGCCTCTTTGACCGCACAGGATAGATGCTGCTCACTGAAAGAGCACATTTTCAATATTCTCTTTCCTCTTTTTCACTGAGTCCCAGGTTTTCCTTATTGTGTTAGTGTACACTGTCCAAACTCTGGGCCAGCTCCAGCTCCACCTCTGCATTTTGGATGGTTCTGTGGTGTCCCTGGTCATATGCTCCAGAGCTTTTCTCCCAGCTCCTTTACCCTTCCCCTCTGGGAGAAGGTGGTACCATTCACATTTTAGTGATGGCCACCTGAGGCTAAAAAGCAAAAAGAAATGAGAGGTAGGGAGGAGGTACGAAGGAAGGTAGGTAGGAAGAGGAAGTAGCAGAGGGCTATGAAGATGATGAAGGGACTGGAGCATCTCTCTTATGAGAGATGCTGGGTCTGTTTAGCCTGGAGAAGAGAATGAGAGGGGATCTCATCAATGCTTATAAATAACTAAAGGGTGGGTGTCAAGAGGATGGTGCCAGACTCTTTTCAGTGGTGCCCAGTGACAGGACAAGGGGCTACGGGCACAAACTGGAACACAGGAAATTCTGTCTAAACATAAGGAAAAAATTCTTCAATTTGAGAGTGAAGAGCACTGGAACAGGCTGCCCAGAGAGGTGGTGGAGTCTCCTCTGGAGACATTCAAAACCCACCTGGATGTATTCCCGTGCAACCTGCTCTGGGTGACCCTGCTTTGACAGGGGGGTTGGACTAGATGATCTCCAAAGGTCCCTTCCAACCCCTGCCATACTTTGTGATTCTGTAGCGCAAAGTCAGTGACTCAGCGGGAAAACTAGGTTTCTTCCAGCAACTTCCAAGCACTCTGGCCAGGAGACCGGGCCTTCTCTTCCTGCAGTCTCCTGCCCACTCGTCACACACTCCAGCTTCCGCAGAAAAACACAGTGAGGCCCAACAGGCAGCTCTGCTTCCTGCCAGTCCTGACTCATTCCTGGAGGGACGTGGTAAATACTGGGCTCTGGTGGAAAAAACCATTATGTGATTGGTGTGAGAAAAGACCAGATGAGAATGACATGAACAAAAATAGCCGAGCTGACGCCGCGCAGGTGCCTCTGCTAAATTTTGTTGCAGCCGTAATAATCTGCTCTTAGCACATTTTTAGATCAGTGTGTGTCATTTCCTACGGCTTCAGAAAGCAGATGAAAAAGCAGAAATTTTTTTCTATTGGATCCCCCATCCAGGGGTTGCTCCATTCATGTTCTTGTTGGTGTGTCTTCACGTTAAACCTTTTTGGGTAAAATTGCAATGGAAATGGCTCTCTCTAGTAATAAGGAATCATTATGCCAACGGGAGGAAGAGCATGCAGCATGCTAAGCTGTGATTGTTCCTTGGGAGTCCTCTTTTTCCAAAATTTGCCCCTTTCAGCACAGGGATCTTCACCATTTTCATAGATGATTATTGTTCCATGTGTTGCACACAACCAAGCATTTTAAGTTGATCTACGTGGAAGAGGTGAAAGGACTAATTGTTTGTCATGGACCCTCTAAATACCTCAGCAAATATGCTAATTCTGGTTAGCTTGAGGGTCTGAAAATGTCTTGCGCTTGTTCTGCTGCCTGGTTAGGATTCAGAAATCTGTCTTTTGAAAGACTTGCATTAATAAAAACCAGAACACCTCAACACACTGTAATAACCTGAATCACAAGAAAGCATACAGCCCTGGTTGTATCAACTTCTGAAATGAAAACAAGTGCCTCATGCGCTTACCTAAAATGTCAAAAGAAATTTTCGAGAGAGGGTTTTTGTTTTCATGTTTTCATAATTTGATTTCTGTGAAACTTAAATGGCTTGGGGACGGGATGGCTGTCACGCACCCCTCTGCCACCCGAGCAGGCTGAGCAGCAGCTGGGGGAAGAGGTCACTGTCACCTGCGTGGCCAGCCCCGGGAGGATGTAAAGTAATTTGCCCACAAATTTATGGCTGTTTTCTGCCAGCTGAGCCATGAAGCACAGGGAGCTGGACTCCACCGTGGGTCTGAAGAAGAGTGCACTGCTCCTCAGGGGTGTCTTTGGACCTGTTCTGGCCAAGGAGATGTTACCTTGTCTCATATTTCGAAAGAGCAGCATCATGTTAGTGTCTTCGTAAAAATTCCTCCCAATTTCGACAGCTGCCATGGAAATGTCTTTCCAATTTATTCCAGAACAGCTCAGGAGGAGGCTGTGTAATGGGAAGTTGGGGGGAACTTTTGTGATAGGCAGCATGAGCAGCATTGCTTGATCAGGACGACTTACACCCATGTGGGTGCAGCTCAGGGAGGCATTAGAAGGGCTTACCTTCAGCGATTCACTTGGTCTAGTTGCACTGAAGGGACTTTCTCACAAAAGAAATTTCTTCTTAATTGTCTCTCATTTTGCAACACTAGCAATAATAGACAACATTTTTCACCTTCGTGTAGATTGGCAAAGAGTAATGAATCCCTGCAATGCTACCGTGGGGAGCGAGGGCATAAGGATGAGAATTATTGTCCTTCCCCATCTCCAGAAGTCAGATACAGGCCTCTCAGCAAGGATAAAAACGTGCTTGCTCTTTCCCAGATACATAGGAAGAGAATTGCCCTTCCCAAGGGCTTGCCTCCCCATGCCAGTTCTGCTGCCAAGCGGGACAACTGAAGCCTAAGCTCTTAGGCAGCAGCTACTGGGATGAAGGAAGGTTGGAAAAGCCACAGAGCAAACACCTCCAGGGGGTTATGAAACCCCCACGTCCCTGGCAATATCCTGGAAGTTGTGCCCACTTTTATGGTGATTAGGGAATATCCGTGTGTTTCTGCCCATCCTCGTCGCAGGAGCTGCGGTGAGACCGGCTCACACAACCAGATACCCTGATTCAGTGGTGCGCGCGGTGCAGATGCGTGGGGAGGTTCCCACCAGCACACAGCAAACCCATGTCAGGGCCTGGAGTTAAACTGGGATGGTTCTTGCTCTCAACCCTTAGTCTGCACCTTGATTTTATTGTTACAAATAAAATAAAATAAAACAAAACTCAGCTAGCACGGAGAAATTTACACCCCATTAGTGCAGGTATACAGAAGTTTGAGAAGCCAGGAGATAAGGCTTCAGTGAAGCAACAACAGAGTTTGTCTTACATTAACATCCTGGAGGAGCTGGAATGATTTTTCCTCGAAAAAACTCCAATCCAAACCAAAGTTCCCTGAGAGATTTAAATGAACCAGCGATGTTGAAAACAAGAAAGCACTTTTATGTGTTACAATATCCTTCACTAAATAGACCTAGTTCAGCTTCAAGCACTAATCACTGCATAGTGTTTGACCTGCAGCTTCAACGTGACAGATGAAAATAATAGCTGCCACCATCCTCTGTGCAACGATGATCTCTGGGGCTACCTGTTTTGCATGAATGCATCATAAAATACAGCGTTTCGCATTACAGCAAAGAGCTCTGCAGAATGGTGGCTTCTTAATAAAGTGTCACTGCAAGAAAACATGAATATCATATCAGAATAAAAGGGCAGCAGCCAGAAGGGCTGCAGCAGCCGTTTAGCTGAGCGTTACAGCAATGACCTTTGTGTCCTAACACCCCACCAAACACGAGTGTTTGGCAACATAATGAATTTTGTCGCCTAAGTCTCCATTTTTACTATGCATCTCAGATCACACAAGTCAAGGCAATTGCCTGCCCGACACACTGGAGAGCAAAGTCGGTTCTTTGCCCAGGGAGGGACAGCATGTGGAAGGGGAGAGTGTGCTGAGACCTGTAGCCCCTCTGCTTCCATGCTTGGCTGTCAAGGAGCTGGATTCAGCTGCTTTCGAAATCCTCCCTGTGCAGGACCGATGCCCTGCACCAGTTTGAAGGGGTTTTTTGGTGGACATAGGAGTGCATGTCAAATGTAGAAAGGATGCTGAGATGGAGTGCGTACTCTGCTTGCTCTGAATATGCAGCCCTGGGCAAGGCTTTGATGGACATGTCCCCCAATGTCTCACCAGGCCTTCCCCGACTCACGTGAGAAGTACCCCAAGCTGTCCAAAAGACTGCCGTCGATCGTGGTGGAGCCGACCGAGTCTGGGGAGGTGGAGAGCGGGGAGCTGCGCTGGCCTCCTGATGACCTGAAATCGGCAGAAGACAAGGGTCTTCATGGTGACCAAAGAGTCTGTGTCCAGCAGCAGCAGCAGCAGCAGCAGATGGATCTGGAAGGTCTGAATGAGTAATTTCCATTCTCGTTCCCATTAGGAAAGCAGCAGTTTGAGGCCAAGCCATGCACTGAAGTTAATAGCGTACCAAAGAGCAGTAGGTGCTTGAAGGTGTCCAGAGATACTTGCACTGGAGAGGGAGTCGTGTGGACTGAAAATTTCCTTGTAGCTTTTGAGCACATGGCATTTTCATCCACATGAGGCTCAGTGCTGGCCATTGCATGGCCAATGGGCAGTTTACTGCACATTAGCAGTTCACTATAGGAAGCAGTAATCCTGTTCAATAGCAGATATCTACCTCCCTGTCTCCTAGCCTAGAAGTGCAGCATTTGGTAGCTTCACATTTTCAAAGCATCGTGGTGTTCCAGGAGTGCATTAGCATAGCAGGGACTCACAAATATGTAGATATGACTAGTAGTGTCAGTGTGGGGTAAATATGCCCAAAGATAAGAGTTTGTTGGCACATGGAGGGAATGCTCCAGTGTGGAACTGGTCTATTTATTTCTGGTTTTTTTTGCCTCAGTGCTCTCCTTTTCTCTTAAAGAGTGACACGGTTTCCATTTCAGTGCACCAACATTTGCCACCCAAATGCCCAGAGGCAGCAGCCAGGATGGGGTGCAAGATGCACCTTCCCTTCAAAGGGGCAATGACAAATGGTCTGATCTTGAAGTGTCAAATCACTTGGTATTCCAGTTCGCGTTTCAGGGTGGTGGTAACCACAGTGTTTGATCATTCAAGAAGAATTATGAGCCAAATCTATGGCCTGACCCCCAGGTCGCACATTATGGCCTCTGTGGTATTTTTGTGCGTTGGTGTTAGGGCTTGTTATGTCTTCAGGACTGAGAGTTTGAGCAGATTTCACTAAGGCAGCAGGTAGCCCTCCCTCTACGGTGACTGTCCTGCTTTTGAGGAGAGGGTTCATCACCTCATCTCACTACCTGTCCTGAGGTCTCATATCCCCTCTAAAGTCAGGCTGTAATGCACTTGGAGAACCCTACTCCAGGTTTAACTACTGGTTTGCAAGTAGAGCAGATTGCTTATGTCAAATCTGAGCACCTTGATGGATCATCTGCCTGGTGGAGCCAGGAATCAGATGAAGGCTGTTGTACCTCTATGGGGAAATAAATGCAGATGAACTATTTCTTTGCAGATACTTCAGCGCACTCAGCTCAAGAAGTGGAAGACAGTACAGACACTCTGGAAAGCAGAACTGAAGAGGACGAGTAGGGACTCCATGGCCTCGGAAGTGAAACTTCATTGTGAATGTTGTTGGAAAGCTAACACACTCTGAAGACATGTCAAAGTAATCTGTATTTAAATCTGCAAGGGTTTTATTTAGTTAGTACCTGGTAAGAAGCGTCTGGGCTTTAGAACTGTTCTTTTCAACATTTTGATTTTCAGGCTGGGATTCATATTATTTGTTTAATTTTTCCTTGGGGAACAGTGGGACGTGTTAGGAAATATGAGATTATCAAGGAAAAATGTTCCTAATTTCAATTAGCACACTTCATTGGATTTACCTTTTTCAAGCAAGGCTGCTTTCAGGTATCAACAGCAGGACAAAGGGGTTACATTTCTACAGGAGGGATGTCTTAAATCTAAAACCTTTATTGTTTTTAGCCATTTAAAACTAGCACTGTGATATTATGGACAATAGATGTAATATAATGTCACCATTTGATTTTGTAACTTTTGTATAGAGACGCAAGTGTAAGATTTGCCTCCAGGCTGCCGCCCCGGGGTGGCCCAGAGCAGTTCTCTCCCTTTGGCTAACCTGTGCAAATTTGGATGAACCAGCCTTTTCTTAGGCACCTTTTCAACAAGGCCGACGCCTCTCAGAAACGCTTTCTCGCTGTACATTGACGAAGCAGATGATTAGCTAGTCGCTGGTGTTTGTGGAGTGAGGCTGTCCGTTGTAGGCTTGTTCGGGTGGATCGTGCTGTTCGTGCACTCTTCAGGCCCAGGTCCAGCCGTGGTGTGGCGTGCTCTTCTCTCCTTTGAAGCCAACAGGATGGCTCCCGCTTCCGCCAGGGCTGGATTTGTCCCACCTTGCTAATAGAAATTGTTGTGACAATTCTTCTTTCGGTATGTTTTGTGTATAACGTAGGTGCAGAGGCCCAGCTGTTCCTCCCTCAACCCGAGCCGAGGGGTGGTTGGAGGTGGGTGATGGGAGCTCCATGACACGGCCCAAACCTGCCCTCCATTTTGCTTGGTGCCAGGTCCTCCCCAAGCCACCCGCAGTAGTGGGGGGTGGAGGATAGGCGAGGTGGTGGGACACACACCCGCCTCTCTCCTGCCGGAGTGGCACTGCTGGTGGGAGCACGGGCGCCAGGGGTGCCCTCACCTGCGGCAGGCCACCTTGGCTTTGGTTGCATGGCCCCCTCAGCTTTGGTTACATGGCCATCTTGGCTTTGGTTGCATGGCCACCTCCTGGAGACCAGAGCTCAAGGTGGGACAAGCTGACTCTGGACACCTTGGGCCCCCAGTGGGTTTTCCTTGGGGATTTGGGGGCCATTTTAGCAAGGATGAACCCGTTCCTGCACAGGGACGTCCCACAGACTCCCTCCCACCGTCCCAGGAGAAGCACCGATCTTGGGCCAAAATGCTTCCCTTTGGACAGTGTTGGTGGAGATAGACAATGCATGTACTCAAAAGGGATTGGCTGTGTCAGTGGTGAGTGTCCCATAAGCTACAAAGTTGGCGTTCTCCATCTCTGCAGGGCTGGATGGGGTCTGTACTTCCAATTAATGTTGCAGCCGGAAGAAGCCGCTCGCTGTAGGTGGAACGAAATAACAGGATTTCTTCCAGCGTTAACTCCTAAGTTGACTTCCAAGTGCTTTCTTTTCTCCAGTAATAATTTTCTCTAACAGCAGCTTTTAATTGTGTGATGGTGGATAAAATTTACTGGCCAGATGTATTAATAAGATAAGTTTATACCTTCTTAGCACCCAAATTTAATATATTTACTTACAAAGAATTCTGTGCAATGAACGTTTAATACAAAGGAAAGAGACTATTTTACTTCAAAGCAACATTAATTTATGTACAAAACTATTGCTCATTATTTGGGGTGTTTGGGATCTAGAACCCTTTTTATAAGCAGTGTAGTATAGTATAATGTGATACTTAAGTTAAACTTTGCTCTCTCAACCTATATAACAATCTGTTTTGCCTTCTCAGTGTAGACTCTCTTACCTACGCTGTCACAGAATTATTTTGTTGGATGAGTGGGATCCTGGTCAGAGCACCGGATTTCACCAGAGTAACTGAAGGTTTCAGAGCACCTCCTAAATCTGGCTGCCGTCCCCGTCACCCCCTTCGCTGGTCACAGTTTTCTGGTAAAGCCAACGGAGCGAGAACAAGCTCAGGCTACATGTTTGGGTAGCACACGAGCAACGAGAGGAGGTCCCCAGCTCGGACCCGTCTGCAGCTGGTCGTGGTGGGAGGAAAGCTGTGCTGGCCAGGCGGCCGAGCGGATGCAAAGTGCTCTTTAAATGCTGCTTTTGCATGGACCATCAAGAAGTTTTACAAAGCTCTGGGGGAAAAACAACGACGGTGACGACATATTTTTAGCTGTGTGATTTCCTTTCAATCTGCATCTGCCCAGCTCCGCAAGGAACGACATTAGACATATCACTTAATTTTCTTCTCGCTTTATAAAAGGAAAAACAGTTGTTTGAAACACTTCCCCCAATTTTATGTGCTCTCTATCTGCTTTCAGACGCTCCCTCCCTTCCTGCTCTGGATGGCCCTTATCCTATTTCCACCTGAGGTCAATGGCACTTCCCTAAATAAGTTTCCCGAAGAAACAACAAAATTCTACATACACCCTGAAAAAACGCCAGGCAGCAGTACTTTTTTCATCTGAGTACCTAAAGCTACAGCCCATATAGAAATGCCAGATTTCCTCCTTCCAGCCTAATTATTCCTCTTTTTCCTTTTCCCTCTCTCGCGCTTCTCCCTCGAAGTATTTTACCTGAAGCAAATGGATGCTTCAGACTAAAGCTTTCTCCTAAAGCCGTGTGGCCTCAGTTTAAGAACCACACAAAGCCAAACTCCTCCTCCCATTTTTATTTTTCTGAACATGGGCCAGAGGCCCTAAAATAGGAGAGCAAGATAGAGAGAAAATTGTTTTATACAAACAAGTCCTATTTATTCAACTTGCAGGTCTATGATTGTCCACTTAATTTGTCTGTGTGCAAGTGTCATCTCTCTAATAAACTCAATAGTTGTTTTGTATTTTTTTCTGGATTAAAAGCTTTCTAGAAACTAAAAAGGAAAAAAAAAAGACATTCAGTCATATTTTTCTAGTCTAGCTTGTAGAATATTTCATGTAGTGCAGAAAGGAAGTTTTATGGAGTAAGACATTGTTGGATTTTGCTCTATTTCCATTCTTTCTAATTTTGTAAAATGCCACCTGTACATAATACTCGACTAATGTATGTCCTGTAGATGTATTACACCATTTAGCCTATTAAATGCCTATACTGGATCGGTTGGAAGAAGTGGTGTACCCATGGTGTCTTGGTTTAAAAATGCAAAGGGTTATTTGTGGTGGCGTGCAGCTCCTGTCCTACCACGAATACAGCTCATACAGGGGAACCAAGCCCCTTTAAGCCTGCCTTTGCCCTGTGGCGTGCAAATACTCACACTGATCCTCCAGCCCACATTCTCCTACAAAGATAAATTCAGATTTACCTCAATGGCAGTTGCCATCTCTGTCTCTTTCCTTCCTAGACCAGGCAGCTCAGTGCTCATTGTTTCTGTCGTGGGATTTTCTTGCTGCCCTGCTTGATGGGGGCCCGTCGCCCTGGGTGGTACCCTGCCTTGCGTGCAGTGCGAGCAGCGAGCCAGTTGGCTCATCTTCGTTCACCTTTTAACGCAATGCACACTTTTAACATTGGCTAGAAAGGCTATTGTGGAGCCCAGCGGGAACTCGCATTACTAGAAACCTATACCCTGCGCAAGGAGAGCGGGGTCGTGCGGCAGAGAAGATGAGAGGCAGAGATAGTCGCCCACTGAACGACCAATTTTTTTCCCAAAAGGGCAAGTTACCAAAAAGCCAAGGATCGGGTAACTGGAGGGTGAGACTCCCTCTTGCTCTCCCAGTTCAAAAGCAGTGGCTGCTCGCTGAGATGGATCTATCAGCGTGGCAAAAAGCATTGCTTGGGGTCAAAGCCAGTCTCTCCCCAGCAGGGCTGGGGACCTGCCGCTGTGCCTGGTGGGCAGTGGGGGCACGGTTAGGGAAATTTTCTGAATCCCAGGCTAGAGGCAATGAGCCCGGCTTTGGCACTGCAGTGCTTGCAAACCTGATGGTTAGTGTCACTCAGTACTGGAGTTTCCATGCACCGTGCACGGAAAATGTCACGTCCAGGCATATATTACCCTGGGGGTGGGGTGGTAGAGGGGCTGACACTGTCTCCTTCTCACTTCCCTAGGAGCCGTCCTTTCCTTTTGGGGTTTTCCTGCGTGGTGTATGGTGTCCAGCCACATAAGGATGCAACAAGTGCTACCTGATGGCTCCAGGGGATGCACTTTCAGCTGGTGACAATTTTATGTTCCAGTGAGATCTGGGATGAGTCCTGGCTGTTCTCTTCCCTTGAGTTTGAAGGCAGAGGGGATTTATCTGTAATTAATTATATAGGATGAGCATGGAAACAGTGTTGTCTTGCTCCAAACATTTATATTTTACATGCAAACCCACTGGATGGTCAGATTCATTTAACATTATCTTATGCGCATATTCTGAGGCATTTTCATTTATCTTTAATCAGACAACTGCTTAGTAGTCCTTTCATTAAGATGTATTCTGTTTGACACTCCTGTCTAAAGGAGCAAATAACATTTTCAGTGGAATTAGCCTTTATTTAAATGACTAGTAAGAGATGGAAACTGACTTTTATGATGTTAAAATGAAACACATCATGTCTAAATCAAATCAATCCTAATTTGTGTTTTTGCCATCTTTTTTTCTCTTTTTTTTTTTTTTACCCAAATCCAGTATTTGTGTGAATTCTTTCGTGGAGAAAGGTGATCTCTGGCAGCTACAGGGAGTGATGACTCCCGTAACAAAGAGCACATCCCTCACATTCACGTTATAAAAGCTGTTACTCATATGCACTGCTTTCACTACAAATTAGAGCAGGGCACCCTGCTTTTGGTCTTGGTCTTTGAAAACACATTGTGGCTTTCATTTCAGAGACAGTAACTCTCCAAAGTTTAAATTCACTCAGTTCTGGAAAACCAGGATTTTAACAAAGTTTCTGGTTTTCTCTCTTTTAAAAAAAAAAAAAATCATTGAAAAAAATAAACTCGAAACATTAAAAAGTTGCAGTTTTCCTCTAAGAACGCTGATAAAACATTTTCCTCCATTTTCTTCAATGTTTCTGCCATGAAGAGTCCAAAAACTTCACATCTTACCTTAGCAGATTTCCCTTCTGGAGACCCTCCCTGAGGCCAGGGTGGAGGGTGGGCAGGAGCGGAGGAGCAGAGGCCCCCAGGGAGGCGGGGACACAGAGCAGGAGCTACTCTCTTCATACTGAGCTTTCAGACCCCAGACCTTACAGTACAAAGGACAAGGAACTCTTCGTCCTGCCTGACAACTCGTGCCCACACACCGAAGGAAAGCTGTTTAAAATGCCTGTGATTGCAGTGAGTCCAGCCATTAAATGGATGTTTGCAATCAAGCCAGCATTCAGCTTCGGCAGGGCTCCTGGAGTGTGACAAATTCTCTTTATGAATTAGTCATTTAATTTTTGAAACATAGGTTGGATATTGTCACAAACCCACGTGTCCTCCACACCCCTGACAACTGTACCCCCACGCATTACTGTTCAGTAGGAGATGAAGCCATGAAAACCCCTGGGACTGGGATGCCGTTGGGACGTACAGCCAGACTCAGGAGCTGGGGAAAGCTCCAGATACCACAGCACTGGAAATCTAAGAATATTTTATTGTTGCTCTTAACTATTCACTGATGATGATTGGAGCAGGAGGAAATAGCACAGGCACCTATCTCATCAACCCAGCCTTCCCTTGGCAGCCCTGTACATCATCCTGGATTAGCTCTTCAGGCTGGTGAGGTCTTGCAAGTACAAAACTGCAACTGAAAACACAAGGGCAGAACAAAATAAACTGAATGTGGGATGAAAACCATCAGCTCAGGTGCTATTTTGCAGGTACTGGTCTTTAACTCCCAGCTTGGTTGTGCGGGGGGAAGCAAACAGCTTTTTTCCCCCAAATTTACAACTGAGGCAGAACAAAGTGAATTTGACACAAAACTGGTCTTCACATAGCTATGGAGTGCACTGGCTCGGGAAGAAGCATGGTTGTTTTTTTAATTCTTAATGGCCATGTCCAGCCACTGGTCCTCCTGTTCCCTAGCAGGACACGCATGAAGCTGGGGCGGCTCATCGTCCCCCTCCTCGTAAGACCAAGGGCTGGCACCTGCTGCAGAAGAGGTTTCTCTAAATCTCAGGCGTTCCTGTCCATCATGATTTTGGTTAATTTGTCCCAGCGGCACGGCCCGGAGGTGCTGAGACAGCATCCCTTGGCCAGGAGCTAACCCCACTGCTGCGCAGGGTCTCTGCAGAGAGTGAAGAGAAGCTCCTAGTGCCTTTTCCACCATGAAGCCCTCGAGGTACCACAAGGATGAACAGTTACTCTCACCATGCTGAAACCGATTTTGCTCCAGTAGGAACAAGAAAAAAAATTAAGATGGGGTTTGGGATGCTAAACACCAGGAGGACTTGATGCTTAAAGCATAACCAGAAAACACGAGCAAAGGCAAAGAAGCCGCTTGACTCCTGCTGGCCCCAGCGCCCTCCTTCTAGCTCAGGGTGTCTCTCTGGACCAAACCCGGTGCCCTCAGTTACCTTTAATGACCCTTTAGCGTGGGGACACACCTCAGACTGAAGCTGTGCCTCTCAAGTGTGATCATAACTGAGGAGACACGTCTGAATTCCCTAGTTCACAAAGAGGCTAAGGTGCCGCTTCCTATTTATAGCCAGGCTGGGTTAAATAAAGTGCCTTATTCATCCCTGAGGTTTTAAACAAATTCCAGAGAGGACAAAGGGCCTTGTGTCTTTTTCCCCACCCTTGGTTTTTTTTTTTTTTTGGCCTAGTTTGTACATGCAGAGCTAAGACTTGTTCCAAGAGTGATTCAAAATAAGACTAGAAAATTATTTGCTGGCTCAGCACGAACCACTGTCCAGCGAGAAATCATCTGTATGAGCTTCATATGCATTCTGAGAAAAAGAAGCTATAAAAATAATACAAAGTTTTGACATGTGGGTACAAACTGCATTTGCAGATTCACTGACAGAAATCCTCTAAATTTGCTGGCGTTTCTTTGGGTCCACTGGAGCTGAGGGATGAGTCTGGGTACTGAGAGGGAAAAAAAGGAATAAAACAAGGGTATTTTATACACCTGCTTATAGAAATGCTCAATAATATATTGAAATAAGCAGAGCAAGAGATGGTGCTTATCATATTAAGCCTCTGTCCCAAGCAAGGCCAGTTCTCTGACTCAGTACAGATTTTACTGCATTCTTCGAAGTTCTTCTGATTTCTCACAGTGACACGCACCCTTGTCACCACGCGGAGCCACAGCGCGTTTGGGTAGCAGTGCTGCTGGAGGTGCTTCACTGTTTGAACAACGCAGCCAACTACATTGCTTAGGTGCTTGCGTTTCATTTCGGCAAATAGGAAAGAACTGATTCAACTCACAAATAACCCAGACGTGTAATTACCTTGTTTTTGCAATAGGTGATTTTGTCACAACCTAGCGCCTGGCTCTGGTCGTGATAACCACTAATGTAACCTAGCCAAAGCTTTCTTTCCAAGTGATTCAATTTTAAACCCTTTAGGGCAGCAACTGCCTTTTGGTTGCTTTGTATTGGAAATACCTGCACAGCGCCTACGGCAGCGGGCTCCGGTCTGCAGGCAGGAGAGTCCCCTGCAGTGGGAGAAAGCTGCAGGAGATGCCTGCGGTGCCTGTACCCATGCAGAGGTTCCTGGTTCATCCCCTGCCCAAAGCTCAAGCTGTGTCTGCCCCACTTTGGGGCAGCTTTTGGCATCCAGAGGGACCTGGACAGGCTTGAGAGGTGGGCCTGTGCAGACCCCATGAAGTTTAATAAGGCCAAGTGCAAGGTCCTACACCTGGGTCATGGCAATCCCAAGCACAAATACCGTCTGGGCAGAGAACCACCCTGAAAAGAAGGACTTGGGGGTGTTGGCTAATGAGAAACTCAACACGAGCTGGCCCATGTGTGCTTGCAGCCCAGAAAGCCAACCATATCCTGGGCTGCGTCAAAAGAAGTATGGCCAGTAGGCTGCGGGAGGTGATTCTCCCCCTCTATTCCACTCTGGTGAGACCCCACCTGGAGTACTGTGTCCAGCTCTGGAGTCCCCAGCACAAAGGACATGGACCTGTTGGAGAGGGTCCAGAGGAGGGCCACGAAGGTGATCAAAGGGCTGGAGCACCTCTCCTATGAAGGCAGGCTGAGAGAGTTGGGGTTGTTCAGCCTGGAGAAGAGAAGGCTCCAGGGTGACATCCATAGCAACCTTCCAGTATCTGAAGGGTGTCTACAAGAAAACTGGAGAGGGAGTCTTTACAAGGGCATGCAGTGCTAGAATGAGGGGTAAGGGCTTCAAACTGCAAGAGAGTAGATTTAGATTAGATATCAGGAAGAGATTTTGCACTGCGAGCATGGTGAGGCAGTGGAACAGGTTGCCCAGAGAAGTTGTGGCTGCCCCATCCCTGGAAGTGTTCAAGGCCAGGCTGGATGGAGCTTTGAGCAGCCTGGTCTAGTGGGAGGTGTCCCTGCCCATGCTGTTGCCCCCAGCCATGGGGTTGTCTTTAAGGTCCCTTCCAACCCAAACCATCCTATGATTCTACGATATCGCCCCTCTCCCTGCTGCCACCAGCCCTGCTCCCCCCTGCAGCCCACCCGGGCAGAGCTCAGCCAGGTGGGTGAGCTGTCTCTGGCAAGGACAAAACCAGCAGGTTTTGTTGCGTTCCCCACTGCAGGTGCCTGGGGCCAAACTGAGAGTGGGCTGAGATCAAAGGAGACAAGTGAAATGGTCCAAAAGCTGCCCACCATGTTTGCTTAAAAGTAGAGCAAAAGCAACAGCTCTGAGTCTCTCCAGTTATCTTTCCTGGTCACTCTTAAACTGCCAGGAAAACCATAGACAAATTAACTAATTTGTTCTTTTTTCTTTCCCCCCCCTCCATAAAAGCTCACATGCATTTATATGAAGATACAAAGCGTTTCTGTTTCATGCAGAACTCTGCCAAGAGCTGTGCTTGTTATTCCAGATTTACAATAAAAATTGTTGTGCAAATGACCTAGATACATAGAGTACAGCACTTAAGTGGGGATTTGGCTAAATCCAGCACACATATTGAATCAGAAAACACATACAGACTTGGGAAAACACTGTGATGTGATCTTACAGAGTCTTAATATACGAGTGTACATAGGTTACAGGAGAAGAGACTGCAGGCAGTACTGCATTAATGCTGGAAACTATCTTTTGTGTTGGTTTGTAACATCTGCCGGGCAAAGGAGAGAAATGAGAGCATCTTGAGGTGTAAATCAACCTGATCCACCAACTCGGTGCCTGAGCTGAAGTCATTTGACCTCTTGTGTCTCAGTCTTAGAAAACTGGACAAATGACTGATTCCCAAAATGAGGACCAGATGCTGCTACATTTTAGCAAAATCTTCCTGCTCCTGGAACTATTCTTAATTAGGAGGAAAATTCCACAGGCAACACTATTTTGTGCCTTGAACACAAGTGGATGAGAGCTCTTAGCAGAAGCATGACTGCAGATGGCAGGATAAGGCCCATGCCTTACACCAGAGCAGAATACAGCCATCACTATAATGTGATCACGCCTGGAATGTTCATAAACAACACAGCTTCTGTAGCAACATATGCTACAGGCGATAAATCGCAGTAGGTAGGTTTGTAAGTACTGTACCGCTGCAGAGCAGTTAATTTACACAAGTTAAACACTCACAAACCGAATGAGACATACTGGCACAGAGCGTATGATGCCAAACATCAAATATTAAACATTCCTAGAGTGACCATCAGCTCTACTCTGGAGAAAGATTTCAGAAGAAACTGGAAGAGCTGATTTCCACTCCAAGTTTCCCGTGATTAGCCGTGCACTCAAGATACTCGTGTTGATATTTCAGGCTTTGCAAGGCACCACTATTTATTCTGTTTTGCAATGTCACCTTCACCTTTCTTTTCAGTGCATTTTAATAAACTTCAAGATCTTGACTAGAATTCACAAGTTGATTTTTATCAGGACTGTATATGCCAGCACTAACTCAGAACACTTGCATACACCAGTCTTACTGCAGGCTACCAGGAACACAACACTCTGTACACTGGGTTATCCCATAGTTAAGATCATAGATCTTCTCGTTGTGGATTTAGTTTGTTATCTAGAATGATACCATTACCCTCTAAGTAATAGTTTGCTACCAACTCAAGGCAAAACACTCTGGAAATAATATACATGAAAGAGCAGGAATCTCCAACGTCTAATGTGAAAACAGCTAACACAGATACTCAACTTTTATCACAAAGGCATAAACCAACCCCAGCTGTGTCCATGCTGCTAGGCTAGGTCTGGCGATGTCCTGCTCATGAACCTCCAACCCAATATTCCTGTGAGGTTGGGTACGTACGGAGGTAATTCCTTTGACTTTGAGGACCTCCTTGTAAAAGGGTAATATGCTGAATTCGGGCATTTGGACTGTTATTGGAGCTTACTTTTGAAGTGGTTGTGGCCCTGTTCATCTGATGTGCATTTCTTGGCAGCTTCGCTGGGCCTCCACTGAGAACTTTCCTCATGTGTCTTCTTGGAGAGATCAGGTAGCTCAAACAAAGGAAGTATTAAAAAACACAGGATGGGAACCCTTGCGGTGCTGACGTGTTTCCCTCTCCTTTTTGGAAAAATTTTGCAAAAGGGCATGTTAGCCCAGGCTTCTCTCTTCTGCACCAGAGGCTGGTGGATTTGGCCCACAGCCTGGACTAGAAGTCAACTAATATGCCCCATCTTTTCTAAGCAGCTTATTTTCTGTCTTTGAATTCCTACATGACAAGCACACAAAGAGCATATTAAAGATTAATGCAAAAGGCCCTGAAGATTGGAGCTTCCTGAAAGGCATCACGCAGCAGGTCTTCGTTAGCGTATGAGAGCAGATGGACACACCGCCGGGGGGCTGACAGCACATGCAACGCCTCTCCGCACTTTCTTCTCCAGCCCTAGTGCCTCTGAACTTCGTAAGCAGTCTCAAAACATCCATAAATGATTCAGAAGAAGACGGATTAATCAGGGGAGAGAAGTGTCGCTTGATGGATTGTGGGAGTCCTTAGACCTCTGTTCTGGTTCTTGTTTCACCACAAACTTAGGCTTCATCTGTCTGAGCTGAAGTCACAAAACAAAATTTATATGTTCAGTCCCTGAATTTTCAGCCCCTCCATCTTTATTCTCCTGGGAGTTTCTACCTTTCCTCAGCAAAGTGCTCTGCATTTTCACATCTGACACCCACAGCCGCCTACACCTGTGAGATTCATGACCTTTCTCATCGGTGGGGTCTGGGCCAGGAGACAGTGTCCCCACAGGAGAGATTTTGGCTGCCTTTTCTCAGGGCAGGAGGAAGGCTGCTGAGCAGTTGTTAAGTTTTCCTGGCTAAGAGCAGAGCATCGAGATGATATGCCGGTTAAAAGCAGTGACTCTCTTCTAATTTTTTTTTTCCCTTTTCACCCCAAACTTGAAAGCAGCAATTTACATGCCTAGCATTTCAGAAATGTTTAAAATTAAAAAAACACTACCAAATAATGCTTCTAATGCCCACACAATGTGACTCTGAACACCGCTGCTTAGCAAATTGGACAAGAATCATTATATGTGATGTAAGAGCATGAGTATAACAACAGTGTTTTTACTTGCAGCTCCTGGAAACAGTAATGGCTTGCATAAAACATACTGGTGAGGCTGGCATGATTTAGGGATTACATCTTCAAACTAATGGGTGGAAACATGCATGCAGTTACCAGAAGTTGTTACTCTTCAGCTCTTGACTCTTTTCCTTTTTGACATTTGCTTTCGTGTTGCATTTCTGGTGCTGACGCTGAGCTTTATACACAAAAAGCGAAATAGCTCAAATTCCTATCAGCAGTTGCCTGATGTTGCTACACACCCATCTCTCTTCTCCAGGACGCAGCTGCCTCTGTTGGACACAAACAGCCAAGAGAGAGCTGGGGAGCCAAACCTACAGCTGTAGCGGTGGTCGGCCAAGCCCTGCCGCTGGCAGTAACCTTGCTGCCTGCCCCAAGCAGGTGCCTGTGCTCAACCCACTCCAGGTGCCGCTAAACCAACACCTACCAACCGAATCGTTGCCCTTTTGCAGCCCGCATGTGCCTAACACCTTTCTGCTCTGCCTTCTCTTCATCCCTGTCTGCCAAAGGGGCTGACACGACGGCAGTCGCCCACCGCCAGAGTCATCAGCAGATGCTTGTGACACCCCTGGGACCTCTCTGGGGCTGGCTTGAGCCGTTGCTCCACGTTACACAGTGGAGGGACAGACAGCGAACCTTTTGTCAGAGCTGTCAGTGGGACCTGCCTCTCAGCTCCATGTCCTGTGCCTCCGTGCTGGGATCCGCTTCATGCGGCGTTCTGCCCCAGCACTGCCCAGCACCCTGCCTGATGCCATGAGGTCTCCATCCCTCTGCTCTGTGGCGATTCTCTGGAGCTGCAAACCTGGGCAATGCCTGGTTGTTTTCTGAACTTGCATTGAGTTTTGTGGCAACTCCATATCATCCAGCCATACAACTTAGCCCACAGCCTGTTGCACCATGCAAATTAATTTGTACTATCAAACATTCAAAAGGGAGCTTTTTTGCAGAAGAACAAGTTTCAGAACATCTAACAATCTCCACTTTCTTCAACGCAATGTTTTCCAAGTGGAGTTAAAAAAAAATATTTATCCCAGCTTCCAGAAACACACTACTCACCATAGAAACTATAAACTAAAACAACCCTACTAGTGAATGCAGCTCAGTGGAGCATTTTAGTTAAAGGTTATTTGAGTAAGAGGGATATTTGCAAAACATCGCTGCTAATCCAGCCGTTTGCTGTGTGTGGAAGGGCTCCAGCCGATTTCAGTGAAACTCCACCCATGCAGAGTAGGCAGCAGAACGAGGGACATGCTAAACTCTTGCCTTTTTTACCAAAATAACCCGTCAGCAGCCATGTTTCAATGTAAACTAATCAGGAATAAACATGGGATTGTTTCTCCATAGCCGTTTAACTATTTTTTGCTCTTTGTCCCAGCAGAGCAGTTCAGGATTTGCTTCCATATCAGCTACGCTGGGTGACCGTTGCTGGCTGTGGGGTAGCCAAGGCTGGGTGTGAGTCATGGGGTAACCAGCCTCTTGTGCTGCCCCAAACCAACTTATCCTGCCCTTTCCCCGGTCAGTACTGTGAAAACTTCTCTGTCTTTCTTGGCACAGGTGGAAAATTGTAGGAGTGTTCCAAGTACGGTTTTTTAGCCTCCATCCTCTCTGCAAGCTGACTCTACTCCTACTCACACCAGCTTACCTGGCTGGAAGCGTCACCAAACTCATGCCAGAGGGTCTTGGATGCACAGATGAGTGAAATGATAACACCGGGTTCAAGCTCACCTTAACTCCACAACAAAGAGCATGTCCTTTGGACAAGATTTCTCTTTCTGAAGTCTTAGCCATTCCATTTAACGCAGGTTGATTTATACCTACCCATCCTCTGTTTCCCATGAGAAGTCACAAGCTGAGTTTTAAAGGCAAACCTCTAAGTAAATTTATAGCTTGCATCAGGTTTTTCATCTTGGAAGAAGCAAAGCCATAAATTTTCCATACAAGTGTTTCAAAAATCATCCCCTTTTTGATTCATTGTGCTTGAAAGTCTTTCTGAGCCAGAAATGCAGACCTCTCTGGGATATTCATTTTGAAAGTTGAACAAAGGACTGAAGCATCATTTAGGAAGTCTGTTCAATGTTCCAGAAGATGAGCAACCCAAATATGCAACCGCATATATTATCTTCCTTCTGACCGAGTGACAGCGGCCTCTCCATCACACAGATGAAAAGCACATGAATACACCAAAAGAGACCAGGGCTTAGGAATGTGAATGTTCAAGGTATCAAGTGCTTCTTTCAAGAAATGGAAACGGCTTTTGCAGAATTCATTACAAATTGAAGACACATGTATCTGTGCAGATATTTGCAAAGGCTGGGTGGTCTAGGCACAAGGACCTCTGTGCTGTAGGATTGTCAACTCCAGGTGTTCAAAAGTTCTACAATTGGCTTAAAATGACAAGATTTAAAAGGAGTGGATCTGGGCTCCCTAATTGCTTTTTGCAGCAGGGGAAGGGAAGAGGTACTGCATTTTCAATTGTTCCTCTGCACCACAAAGGGCCGAGAACACCCTTTAGAAAATCCCCAAATGGAGATTCTCTGATAGTCTCATGACTCCAGCTGCTGGATTTCCAGAGAGAGAATGAAAGAACGTGATATAATGAAGAATAAACCCTAAGTCAGTAATACTGCCTTGGAAGCCCACCTTCCCCTACCATTTCAAGTCTACTGTATGATGCTGGGCCCGTCTGTCTGAGCTAAACCCTCACAAGGACATCAGTCCCAGGACCAGACTTCTGTGCATCCTGCAAACCAAGAGACTCACCAAAGGAGATGCGGAGGGTCCCCAGGAGGCACATGGGAAGATGTAGTCCCTGGGAAACTTATTACAGACAGCCTGATACACATGGGGAAGCCCAAGTCATGCTACAGGAAACCCTGAGGAAGGAGGTGGTACAAGTTCCACCTCTCCCAGCGACTTACACAACAATGTCGAGTGATGTTTGCCTCTGCTCAGCGCTTGCAGACAGGAGCCTTCTTGGGGCCACCCCAGCCTTCCCCTTGTCCCAGCACAACAGAGGGGCAGCACTCGCCCGTCGAGAAAGGCATTTCAGGTCAGCTGGAAAGAGCACAGCTCAGAGGCTGGGATTTGGGGAGATTTGGGGACAAGGGAAAGTGAGACTCCAGGATTCCAACCCTTGCTGTAGTGAATTCTCACTCCAAAATATTTTTTTAATCCACACTTATGTTCCAGCAGCAACCTACAGGGTCTTTCTCTTCCCCGGGAGTTTGATGTTGCATGCAAAGTGCAGTAGATTTTTGCTTTTTAAGGTGTTGAAAATAAACTGCAGCCTCACAACTCCCTAGTGCTTTACAGACCAATCACCTGTGAGGCAGGAAACGTGGCCAAATCCCCCAGGCAGATGTGAAAACTCCTGAGGCTTCCTCACATCCCACTGTGTGCACCAGACAGCTGAGCCCCCGGGTCTGCAAGTGATGGCTTCATCCTTGTTGCCTCCTGGGGAAAACACCGAGCCGCTCAGACAGGACAGGGAGCGTGCCAGTCACCTTGTTCAACTCAGAAAAATTGCAGAATCATTTAGACTGGGCAGGATCTATAGACTTTAGTTGGTCCAACCCCTGCTCAAAGCACCTTTGGTGGTAGAGCGGGCTGCTCATGGCTACATACCACTGAATCTTGAACACCTTCAAGGATGGAATTGCCACATCCCCTCTGGGCTCCTGCTCTCCTGCTTGGCTACCCTCTTGGAAAAGTTTTTTTTTCCTTCTGTCCTATCCCTTGCGACAATATGCGATTGTCACCTTCTGCCCTTTCACTGTGCGCACCAGAGAAGAGTCTGCCGCCTTCTCAATAACCACCCACTGGTGATTAGACAAGGCAGAGAGGAGATCTCCCTTTAGCCTTCTGAGGACTGGAAAGGTGGGCTTAATAAAAAGATGAACGATTGACCCAGGCCTGGTGCTCAGGGCATCTTGGCTTAGTGACTCTGATGTACTTTAAGAAGGTCGAATGTACTTTTTAAAGGTAAAATATATCTTAGAAGGTAGAATCTCTCATTAAATAAGAATAAAGAGCTGTAAAAAGGTCACAAGGCCCTGTGAAACCAGAGACTTGGTATAAACAATAAATGCCTTACTAATGAATATACACTTGAAGAAGAAGAGAAGGCTGATAATAAGGAACACCCCACCACAGGAGGCGCCGAAACTGGCTGAAAAACAGACAGCTGCTGGATAAGGCACAAAGTCAATAAAAATTTTCAGTAACTGGGGTAAAGGTAAAGACGGCAGTAGGAGATCACGACCACCACCTCAATTGGAGACTGAATTCGACTATTCCCCTCGCCCGGTGCTGGAGCATGCACACGTCAATTAAAGGACCTTGTAACTTTAAATGAAAGCATGAGACTGTACTAACCAATAGAAATCATTAAGATAAGGTACTAACCAATAATTATAATTAGGGGGGTGTATTTCTGTGTTTTGAATTGTATAAACATTCCTAAGGGTTTTTAGGCCAGTGCGCTAGCTTTGTGGATTACCACCTAGCACCCATCTCTGCAGAAATGAAATAAATAGATAATACCTCTGCTCTGTGTGTATATTGGCGCCTGCACACCGGGTAAACGACCCCCTTTGGGACAACAACTCCAACACCAGCCTCGCTGACACCATTGTGGAGGAACGCGGCCCCAGAGTGCCCAGCTCTCACAGGAACAGTTCCTCTGTGTTCCTAGACGAGGTCAGTTTCTCACTGCTACTATCTGGACGCTTTGGAGGAGATTTTTTCCACGTGATGATCACCTGCCATGAGGATCATGCGTGAAAATACAGGTGTTTCTTTGACACCTAAATAGCAGTTTTTAAAAAATACACTGGATGTGATAGGTGCGGAGCAGATGGTCTGCGAGGTCTCCGTGCTTAACCTCTCCAGCCATGAACTTGACATTATAAGACTCCCTTTCTCTTACCTTTATCTGTCTTTTCCAGGGACATTTTCAAGGTCCTTGGGCAAGGGCTGTCTTTCCTGAGCCCATACAGTATTTAGCAAAGGAAACTCTGCTCCTATTTGGGTGTTGTGTGACATAAACCACAGAAAGTCAGAAGTCGGGACTTTCTCTCCATGGTTGCTGCTGTAGCAGTGCTACCAGTGACTCACAAATCAGTACGCTCCACTTCCACCAGGCTTTTCATGGGCAAAGGAGGTGTTTCCACAACACAGATGTGGAGGAAGCCGTGGTGACAGTGCGTGTAGGAGTGGGGCTCTGCAGGCGCCTCAGCTGCTCCTTGTCACACCAACCACATTGTGCACTGGCATTGCTAAAAAGCGGTAGAGGACAATAGCTATTGCGATTTTCTCCTGTTGGGACAAGTACCCCCTTGTTTAAAAATCCACACCTCTATGCACACCTACACAATACTCCAAATCATTGCAATATGTGGACTCAGATGATATGAATAATATAAATACTCCTTTGTACTCGTTAAGAGATTTAAGGTCTCCCTTCCACACACCCACCCCTGTGTGCCTCTATATATCTGATAATATGGGATTGTAAAACAGTGCTGTTATTCCTGTGGGGTTTGATTATTTAACATTGTACTGAGCAAAGTTATCAGAGCAATCCCAGTGGACCAAAATAACTCTTTGTTTCTGAGGTGGTGTTTGCAAAATGGGAGCCAAAAATAGCTATTGGCCTGGTTGACTTGAAATATTGCTGACCTTTCAGCACACCCAGCAGAGTCCACCAGTGTAGAAATCCCTTTGCTCTGGGTGTGCAGGGGGAACCACCCTCCACTCATCTCTTCCATTTGACCCCTACTAAACTGGGATCCAGACCGGTTTGCCTTCAGTCCCCTTGGGTCATCTGCTGAAGGGGAGAGATTTGTCAGCCCCACCCGGGAAGACTGTCTGGTCTTCCAGAAGAAGAGAGGTCTGTGAGAACACGCCACCCCCTGCCCCGTTTCTGTGACTGTTTTAGGTGACACAGAGCCAGTCACAACTGTAAATGTCTTTTGAACTGTTTCCTCCTCCACACATGGAGGCAGACCTGGACCTGGGTGCCGGATGGGACCCAGGAGATTATTCCTGGTTCTGCTCTGGCAGGGTGTCCAGCTTTCTGACCTGCGTGCCCCCTTTTCCTCCCTGGTTTGCACTTCTCCATCCTGCTCAGGGCTTTTCTGGCCAATGCACTGATAAACACGTTACACCCCCGAAGAGGCAAGGTGTGTTAGGTGTTTGTCAAAGCTTAGGCCCATGAAGCCCCGATCTCTACAACTAATTTCTTCCTCTGTAACCAGCCCTCCAACTTTTCTGGTTCCCGTATGGCTTAAGAGCCTCCCTTGATCAGGGACCATTTTATCCACACTGAACCTACAGTCCCACACCAAAGGAAAAGGACTTAAGAAATTCCTGCATGGGTCTCATGCCCCCTTCTCCTCAGCCACGTAGATGACTGTGAGAGAGATGCCTTCTGCTCATCTCTACTCCATCTCACAGTGTTTCCTGTCCACCATTACTCCTTCCCAACCTCTCACCCCTTACCTGAGAGAAAAAACCCAGGGTGCACAGGAATGAAGGCACCACATAAATCAGGGAGCCAACTGAACGTACAGATGCATCAGGAGCAAGTTCAGACAACAGCCAGAGAAAAGGGGACATGTGCTCTTTGTCCAGGGGTCTGTTCCTGCCTTGACCCATGGCACCACCAGTCCAAGAGGCAGGGAAGACCCTGCCGGTCTGACTGAGTCACTGTCAGAAGAGAAGCCTCATGAGAAGCAGCTCCAACTTTTCCCTAACCACCCTTCCTTGACTTGCCACAAGGCATGCCGCTTGGTTTGCAGGATACAAAGTGATATAAGACAGGACATCAAGCAAAAATCTCTTTGCTGGCCAAGTTTGAAGAAAACATCTGCTCGTGTTGGATCTTGAAGGGAAGCTCCAGCTGACATAGACTAGACCCAGAGCTCTTGTGATGTGCAGAAGTGGCTGCAGGGAACTGAGAGTGCAACACTGCTTTGACAGTCACAAGGCAACCTCCCCTGCAGTGCACAGAGCTCGTGGAAAGGAGACACTCTCAAGGAATTCAGCTGTGAAATTCCTGCAAGCCTTTCCTGTGCAAACTGTGACTTTTTTGAAGGTACACACGTTTAGCTCCATTTAGGGGATTTTTCACAGAGAAATGCGGCCTTGATACGACACAACCACCAAATTTCAAATTGCTCCTGCAATCGTTTCGTAAAATGGGCAAAACAATACACTTTTTTATGCTTATGCTCAGAAACTGCTACTTTAGGTTAACATTTTTATATATGTGGTAAATATGAAATTACCTGACTGAGTCAGAATGCTCTTAATGTTACATTTCAGCCCAAACAGGAAAATGCTGCAAACTAACAGGAAAAAATGGTCTTGTAATTGGAAGCACCAGGCAAGCAGCTTGAACAACAGGCAGCGTTAGCAGGACAGCCCATAGCAGAATGCTGATGGGCCTTTCCAAAGACAATGCTGTCAGCAAACATATTGCTAAATGTGGTGTAGGAGTACAAGAGAAACGGGAAAGGGAGAAACCTGAAAATATTAATAAATTCTACTGATTTGGATAATATTTACTCCTCCTGTAATACTGCAAGGAGTGCACAGGTACTGGTCAGACACTCTGAAAAATACCTTACCGTAAACCTGCTGGGAAGGGACTGGTCCTACTTTTTAAATTAGTTTCTAATGCCATTGGGATCAGACTGATTGTTCCTTGCCAGCAACAGCCCCACTAGCCTACCGCAAATTCGTTTTTATGTAAAAGAGACAGAACCTGGGGGAGGAGAGGGTGAAAGCAGAAAGGGCTCAGCGTCTGACCTTTGAAACTCAGCCAGTTGTCAACCTGGTTTGATTCACATTGGTGCAGTGCATCACCATGGCAAAGTTGTTACTCCCCGCCTGACACCCCTGCTGACACCAGTAGGTATTTTGCTTGCAGAATATGAGCAGGAATGTGCAGCAGATGAAAGATACTTCACCACAGACTGGATCTTGCATTAACCCTTTTGGTGGTTATGACAAATTCTTGCTTTGCGGCTTTGATCACAAGTTATTCTCAGGAATTATCCGCAGAAGAATCCGGCTCAGGCAGCATCGATCTCAGATCTGACCTGCTTGTCTTTTGTTTCTTCACATCCTTATTTTATCATTCTTCAAAGACAAGTGTATTTTCTCTCTAACAAGACCATCTCGTAGAGGGTTAGCGTACAAAGGGCAGATTACTGTCGAATCGAGAGCAAAGCGCTTTGGGACACTTGTGCAAATTGCAGCTGAAGCAGATGATATTTAAACAGAAAGTCTGGGCACAATTAGGAGGGGAAGAGGGAAGCCACAGAGGACCTGGAAGGCAGACTGACAAGATCTTGTAGCCTTGGCAACACCTTCTCCTGATTGCCCACATCAAATGCGGAGGATAGGGCATGAAGGAGGTTGCTAATCAAGTGCCATCTTTGACGATCTTTTTCCTTTCTTCCATTCTGCTCTGAAGGGCTCCTGCCTTTCTCCCAGCCCATGGAGAAGGCAATGCAGATTTGCCTGGAGGAGTGGTGAGCAGCTTAACTACCAGAATAAATAACTCAAGACCTCCAAGGAGCTGCATGAAATCGTGCCGATGGCAGGACAGGAATATAAAGGACACACAAACCAATGTTTTCAGACGCAAATGTGGTCAGGTAGGGCTTTCTCTCTGCAGACCTTGTTTGCTCACTCCCTGACCCATGGTGACATGCCATGGCAGCACACTGGTACTTGGCCACCAGCTGAGCTGTAACCAGCAGCCCTCACAAGAAGACATACAGTACACCAGCAGCTGGGAAGAGAGGCTGCCGCCAGACCTGCTGCTCAGGCATCGGCGGGCTGGAAAGCTGGAAATAACAAACTGAGGTGAGCTTTGCCTTCAGCAACTGCCTAGGGAGGGACAGAAATAGGCTACTGAAGGTCTCAGGCCTTAGTATCTCCAAGCACATTCAAACACTGCGATTTCCTAAGAGAGCTGGCCCCAAAACACACACGCAGCAAAGCAGAGTCAACCTCCTTTTAGGGCCTTTGGTAAAATTGATGGTTGAGATATGGAGCAAGCTCTTGGAAAGCAGGTAAAGAGGAGTCCTGAGAGGGCAGGTGTCTGGGCAGGCAGGTCCCTGCATTAACTTCAATGATTTACGCACACCAAGCTATGCCCTTTGTAGGCAATGGAAAAACACAGCGTTTCTAGAGGAAGATCCATCTCATCTTCAAGATGTTTTAACATGAAGGGAAATGAAGAGGCTCACTACATAAGATGCAGAGAAAACTACATGCAAAACTTGTGACATCGGGGGTCTTAAGGGATTTCCGAGAAAACTGAAAGGAACACAGAAATATTTTCTCTCTACCCTCTCTGGCATAATCACCTTGGGCATTAAATGGAAAAAACATTCATTTAGATGACAGAAAGATGCAATTTTTAATTTGACATCTCTAAATTTCAGAATAAAACCTTCTGCATCGCCTGCCAACTTAGCTAAAATGTGCAGCTTCAGTATTTTACCTACAAAAGTGTTTCTAAGGCTTTGTCTGCTAAAGAAAGCAGTGGATAAACAACCTGAACTCTAACGTAAGCAATTCTCATTACCCTGGGATTGTAGGAGGAGTAAATAAACAAGGAAGATCTACTGCAAGGGCTCAGGGGAAAAAATGGGTAAATAGGTTGCTGAATAAAAGCTGAAAAATTGAAAGAAAAATGGGAAGATTTTATTCTTTTCAAAATGCTCCTCAACTTACACAATTCTGTTGAAGGGGATGTGGATTTGGGTCCCTTTTGCAGGCCGCAGTCCCTGCAGGACTGAGCAGCCACCGCTCCTCACCTCTGCTCTGGTGCATGTGGTCCAGAACCTTCTGGCCAGCACAAGGATAAACCTCCTGCATGACATTTCCCCACACATTTGTCTTTCCTCCTTCAGTGACATCTGCCCTGATCTGCTCCTCTTGCCCCATAAGCAGCACTTTATCACCAGCATAGATGACCACATTGTGCATTCCACAACAAGTCCTAAATGGGGAATCTTAGTTGGCATCTGAGCTCTGATCTTCACTTGCACTTTGGTCTCACTGTTTAGGACTCTCCTGCTGCTCAGTTTTACATGGGCCTTACAGTGGCTGGGGGATGCTCTGAGCGCACCTGCAACACCCCCTCCCCAATGTTTTCATGCTGGAGCCACACACAGCTTCAAACAAAGCCTTTAAACCTTTTCTAAGAGCCAATATGGTTGTAAACAACTCTTTTTCCCTCCCATTATGGACCACTGATGCAGCTGTTCTCTTCCATCGCTCAGCCTATGGAGCAAAAGTATAATTTCAACATGAAAAGAACATTAATAAATTTTTCTCCGCTCCTCACTAAACTGCTCTCCCATGTTAACGGTCTGCAGCGTTAGATTTGAACAAGTGTCAGCGCTCGCAGTGTCTGGAGCTTGGAAGATGCAGGGATCCCTCTGCAGACAGCGAGGAAGGTGATGGGCAGGACAGCGTGGGAGCAGGGGCAGAGGAGGGAAGGCTGGGAATACCTCCGGCAGCTCAGGGCCTGGCTGTGCATGGCTTTGTGTGGCTTAAAATCCAGGGGGGAACCGGGGAGTCGTGCGAGCAGGCTCTCACGGTCCCTGTGTCCAGCTTGACCTGGGAAGTCAGCTTCCTCCCCTCGCAACAGCGGCCGGGGTCTGTCTACGTGGGAATAGGATAAGAACATGAGGAATATCAAAAAAAGGTGCTTCATTAAGAAGAGGAGTTGCACGCAGACCTACACCGAAGCAGCGAGCCAGGCAGCTCTCAGCTGATGGTTGCTTCTGTGAGGCCAAGCTGCAGCTCTGTTTCTGCAGGTCCAAGAGGCCCTGTGCATCCCGCTCTGCCTTCTCTCTCCCAGCACCTCACTGGCAGAGAGCATCCCTTCATTCCCTGGGCATCTGCACGGCCATACCCAGCGCAACATCCATGTCCCTGTCCCCAAAGCAGGGTGACACCCTGGATGCCCCAGGACCCGGAGCAGGGCTCAGCCATCACCGTTTTCTGGATATCTTATCAGACTTTTTATTTTTAAAACAGGAGAATAATATTTCTCTTTGCCTGTGTCGGGAGCGTTCTGGGTGGGTTTGCAGCGCTGCTTCTGGGAGAGCATCCAACGTCCTCCGCCGTGTTTGGAAAGGGTGGCTCCTGCCCCACCGCCAGGCCTGCCGTTGATGACATTGGCAGCTGCGGCAGATTTGGCCCATGGACCCTGCTCTCCTGGTTGGTTTTCATCCCATCTCTCGTGTTTTTTTCCACCCAGCCTCCTCCCTCCGGGACGAAGATAAATGTCTCTCTGGCTGCTCCTTGCAGTTGCCCTCGCTGTCCCCCGCGGCAGCCGGTGCCACGCATGCGTCCCCGGGTGCAAGCAGAGCTGCTGGAGCCACCACGGCCCCTGTTTTCCAGCACAGCAGCCAGCTGTGGGACGCAACCTGAAACCCCGCAGGAAGCTCACGCCTGTTCCCAACCCTCGTTAGCCAGGAGTCGCCTGGTTTTAGCAGCTTTCTGCACCGCGGTGCTATGAAGGTAAAGAACAGCCTCTCCCCAGCTCCAGGACTGGTCCAGGAGCCCACATCTCCCCAGTTGTAATAGTGTGAAAACACTGATTAACCAGAGGTTCTCAGCAGCAAGAACAGCCCCATCCAGGCAGGGGGAGAGCATCCCTAGGACTCTGGGAGAAGGCAGAGAGCAAATGTCTATAAGGTGACCTGCAGCCTGCCCTGGAAAAGGAACAGTGGGGAAGGGCGGAGATGCTCTCTCTGCAGGCACACTGAAGTGAGGACAACCAGAAAAAGTGGGTTAGGTCCTACATGGATGGCTCTGCAAGCCCCCCTCTCCATGAGAGCATGAACATCCTCCCACTACCTATGGACTGATGCTGTGCCAAAGCACAGGGTGTCCAAGTGAGCCCTGAGCACGTCCGTGCTGGTGGCAGAAGAGGCCTTGCAGTCTGGCTGCCCACAGGGCTCCTGGCCACATTGAAAAGATCAGTCCCCACTGGTGCCGGTGTCTTTCGTGGCAGCCCAGCCTCGAGTCAGGCAAATCTTCAAGGGACCCTCCTGGCCCTTTTCCCCACCCTGAGCTCTGCAAATAAACCAAAATTCAAGACCCAGGTGTTGTGAGCAGAAGAGAACAAAGAACCCTTCGGCGCAGAGAAGAATCAAAATGAATGAAGATAAAAGTAAATGGTGTCTGCAATCCAGACAGCTGCTGCCAAGATGGTTTTCCTCCCCAGGCTTCCCCAGCCCAGCAGCTGTGCCTCCCTGCACGGGGACCAGCCCTTTCTGGGGACCAGCTCTCTCTCTCTCCATCACCTCCAAGGCCAGGCTGTGTGCCACCCTGGCCCCTACCAAGCAAACAGAGAGCTTTCTGCTGTGTCATCCCTCATAGGCTTTATAGGAATACAATGTAGGAACAGACAGCTCCCTGGGAAAAGACCATAAATCATCTGTCATATCTTTGCTGCACCTCAGCACGGATTTACCCTGATACCTGCCGGTGGCTGAGCCCCCTCACCAGCGTTAGCAGTTACCTCTCTTACCTGCTGCTTTGAAACCACTGAATTTGCACTTTCATTTTTCAACCAGCTTCCTTCTGTCCCTGGTTTGGCGTTCAAACCTGCACTGATATTTAGTTCAAAGAGGTGAAATCAGCATTGCTGTCCCCCCTCTTGGGCAGCCACTTCTCGGCATCTTTCAGATGATGCGCTGTTGGTGTGAACATGACTGCTCAGAGCAGCTCGCTGCCTCCAGGCTCGTTCCTGTCTGTGCAACACCAAAAGTCCCAAATCTGTCCTTCAGAATCGTAGAGGTGGCTGAAAAAAACTCAAGGTATGGTACACTGGGTGTGATTCAAAAATACATTTAGGTTCTTTTTAATTTGATGTTTTGGTTTCTGTGTGGTTAGGAGCAGTGCTTTATATTTTATACAACTCTGACAGTTGGAAACTTCTTTTTCATTTAAACAGAAGTGAAGCTTCTGCATCTAGGAATTGGGGTTTTAAGAATACAATGAATATGAAAATCATAAGACTTAGTAATATTCTCATTGGAAACAGCCTTTTTTCTGAGAATACCAAATGTTTGGGTAGCCAAAGGCCAGTTTATGAGATCTGTGTAACGAAAGCATCACCTTACTCACAAAAACATGTATGTCTTTCATTGTTCCCTTTTGTGTGCCAGTTGGAAGGATGCTCTTGCAAGGAAGATACTCACCTGGATTGCCCAACAGCTCAGGATTTGATTCCCAGCTCCACTGCAGATTTTCTCCCTGAGCTCAGGAAACTGATGTTCAAACTCTCTCTGCTTCAGTTTCCCCATTTGAAAACTAAGGCAACTAGTAATCTCTCAAAATGGCTAAGACCCTAAAACTACGCCTTATTTTATTCAAGTTTCCAAAGAACTTAGAAAATGTCACACAGACAAAGCATAAATTACAAAGCATTTTTTTTCATATGAACTTTGTCTTGAATGAAACTCTTCTTTGACTCACTGTCCTTAATTGACACTGGCATGTTCCTTCCTTCGTGCCTTTAATTGCTTCAATATTTCGTAACTACAAGACTTAGAAAAATTAATTAAAATGTAAATTAAATGATAGCTTGCGGGAAGATTGCAATTACCATGATTTCATCTTTCACTGTTACATCCCGTGGTACCAACAGGTCTGTGCAACAGGTGTGCCAATTAATAGCAGGCGATAGAGATGTCTGCAGTCACTTACCTCCCCGTGCTTCAGTAAATGTTGTCTAGCACAATTACTATACAAGTACCAATCTCGAGTCTCCAGCTCCATCAGACTGCGAGGCGAGAGACTGAGATCTTCATTCAGCAAGAAAAGAAAGAGAAACACACCCAAAACAGTGGACAAGCCTTTAAGAAACCTTACAAATTATTTTCCACATGGTAAACAGATGGGTGCTGAGGTAGTTAAATGAAGCAGCATATTTAAAGGTTTTTTTTGTCACCATACCTTCACCTCAGTCTAGCTGAGCATGGATCATCCTTTCCATTATATCTGTGTATTTAGAGCTGTTGAGTTCAAGATGTCTTTAGGCCGAAATTACCGAGTATCAAAAAGAATGTCAGTAATTAACTTGATTATACCAAATCTGAAAACAGAGTTCGGGGAGCTATGTTTTTTCTTGCTTACCTAGAAATGGAAAATAAAATACTTCTAACAAGGACGTGAAAAAAAAAACACCAGGGCATTTCTGGTGATATCTCTGAAATAAGTGCAGTTTATTGACACTCATCATAAAACCCATCAGTCTTTTTCAAAAAAGGTGGTGGAAACTCAAGTTGTTTAGCATCAGAAAATCCCAGAGCTTGCGATCTTCACTGTCTGACAAGCCAGAGGAACCGCCACAGTGCTGGCAGCGTGTCTTCATCAGGGCAATAGCCGCAGCAAAGGGGAACGTTGTCACACAGAGATGGCTGGAGACTGAGCATAGGGGTTTCCGGACCCACTGTTTCTCTGGGTGTGGCTGGCAGGGACCTCTGGAGACCATCTCTCCAACACCCTTTGCAGGGCAGGGTCACTAAATGCAGGTGTCTCAGGGCTGTGCCCAGTCAGGTTTTGCATATCTCCAAGGATGGAGACACCACAGCCTCCCTGAGGAACCTCTTCTGGTGTTCAGTCACAACCGAGGCTGAGCTTCGGAGAGAGTGGGGTGAAACAGATGCCTTGTGTGCAAGATGTCTTTTGATAAAAATGTATGAATACAGAGTTAAAATTTCCTGTTTGTGGGGTGTGGAGAAATTGAGGTTCTGACTGCAACACAGGCACTGAAGGAAACACACTGTCCTGGAGGCGCAATAGTGAATCTACAGGAGGTGGAGGTACAGCTTCTGGTCATGCTGTGAAAGACAGCAGAGAAATAAGGAGGCAGAATATCCAACAGATTAAAAACTAGTTGAGTCACATATTTTAGGGAATGATGGTCTACCAGGACTGTGTTGGGCCTCTACTGCAAATTCGTCTGATCATGGACAAATGTTGGTGTAGTGATACCAGGCAGAGACACGCTGAAACAGTCATATCACTATGGGAGGCTCTACTGCCCCAGCAGCAGACTAGAAAGTAAGTGTAATTGGTGATGATATTTCTGGCTGTCATGGCTCAGAAACCAATGAGGACTGCCAAGAATCAGGCTGAGTTAAACTTTGCACAGGAAATAGTAATACAGAGGTCGTCCAGGTACATAAACAAAAGGACAATGAGGACAGAGCTGTTCTGTTATGCGGTGAGAGCGTGGTAGATTGAAGGTAACTGAGGTATCTCCCCAAAACCAAGCAAATGCTTTGCTTGAGCAAGAACATTGATGCTGAAAATAACGGAGAAGGTGGGCTAGGTGATGGGAATAAAGACAACAAAATGAAAATCATACCTAAAGTAAAAGCATAAATCTAAGATATTGTTGTGTTAGAGTTCGCAAATGTAGTGGGAGGAATGGACAGAGAATAAGAACAAATAATCTCCACTGGAGCCTTCTGGCATGTGAAATCATTGTCCTAGTAGCAAGACTCCTCAGGGAAGTCGGGGCAGTCACACCTGACTAGGCAAGAGCAAATGTAGCACACGCGTGCCAGGATAGTATGAAAGGCTTTAGAACACTTTCTGAAAGGAACAATTAAACACATGGATAAAAAGGGATAAAAATGAAATAAAATTATTTTACTTAACACTGGGACAAACTAACCTGACCTCTTCCATTTGTGCAAGATTTTCCAGCTGTACATTTCCTGAGGCTGGAGAGCAGCCTTATAGAATCACACATAAAATACAGAAAATGTTTAGGGCAGATAGAAATCAACAGAAGAAAAGAAAGGCCATTTTTCTTGAAAGACAGTTCCTTCCAAACTGTGATGATCCACCACAGAAACAATCCCCACTTCTAAAACTGCCTGAAAACAGACTTGTCTTCATTTATATTTCCTGTACTTTTGCAGTGCGACAGCATTATTGGAGTGTCCCAGGTCCCACTGCCCAGGTTTGCAAGAGAATCTGAAAAGAGGAAGATAACATCTTTATGGACGTTTATCTGAGCACAAATGAGAGGGCGAGAAGGGATAACACATGGATGTGCTCAGTCATGGTTTTTCGAGAAGGCTACACAGGTCATCATCAGTGATGTGCCCCTTGAAGGAGAACAGGCACCAGCTTTTCCCTTGAGGGCAATGAAGGACCTTGCAAGGGAAGCCAGGCAGGTCAGATGCAGTGGCACAGAGAAGGGGGAGGCATGGGAAGGATGCCAAGGGGGTGGCATACTCAAAGCAGTGGTGAGGACGCTGATCTTTGCAGCAGCAGCAGCGCAGATGGATCAGGGCAGGGCCACAGACCAGTTGTGCAGATCAAGCAGAAGGGGGATTGCAAGGAGCAAAACACAAAACATCAGTGTCTGGGCAGGAGCTTTTGTCCTAGCACGGCTAGATGTACCCTTTTGTAGAGATGTAACATGAGAAGAAAATCCAGAGGGTTTAGTCGTGACCTGGATGCTGGGGCCAAGAGAGATCAACAGCAAAGACGATGACCTCTTGGCCACGGCCTCTGTGGAGGCAGGATGTTAGAGAGATTGCTAAAGCAACTTAACAAGTACTTGGTTAAGCACCAGAGGAGACAAAAAAATCCAACCTAGGTAGGCACACATTTCAGCTAGGCAGTCATTTCAAGTGGTGAGAGACTGAAGAGGCCTCTCAAGACCCGATGGCTGTTGTGTAATAACAGCACGATTTGGCCAAGTAGGATTAGTTATTATCATCTTTTATCTGTCTCTGTATAGAACATTTTTGCTGTGAATTGTGAAAGCTTTGATGCAGTAAGCTTTCCCTGATTTCTTTATTTGGTACTGGGGAAGAGGCCGAAGCTGAAAGTACAAACAGGCTCATAAAATGCAGCAGCCAGTCTACAGCAAACAGCTTTCTCAAACATTATAAAACCCGGTGTGCCTTCCCCTGCTGCAGAGAGCCACCGGAGCAGTGCCACGCCACTCTGGAGACATTTGCTCTTGTGCTACCTCCGCACCAAATTGCTCCATGCAATTTGCACTGAGGGGTTCAACAGGACCTACCACCTACAGCGAGGTGTTAATGTGTAAGGAGACAACATTAGGACAAATAGTCGTTGGGAAAGAAGACTGAAAACTTCTCAGGGAGCACCCATAGCAGGAATACTGGGTCAAAACGAAGGATGATGGACCACAGGGGCTACCAGCAGAGCTCACCTGGGGACCGACGTCTGGGGACATGGGCTGGGTCAGGAGGTGGCTCTGTGCAAAGCACCGTTCCCACGGCCACACACGCAGCTCCATGTCTTGGCACTTGCAGCACACAAAGAGGAAAGCTGCCGTATTTATGTACTCCCATCTGAGCAAAGTGAAGCCTTCAAAGGAGCTGACAGTGAGTCAGGGTAAAACCCTGGAGATGTTCCTTTCCCTCTCCCATCCTCACCCCCGCATGCAAGGAGCTGCCTCCTTGCTTCCCATTTTGCCAAACAAGGATGGCATTTCCAATAGGCAGGAGGATGGGGCTCCGTAGTTTGCTTTTTTTAAGAGCACAGACAGGTCTTGGTCCAAACCGGCACAGTTTTCACAGAAGTTTGGAATGTAGCTTCTCAGTTCACATCCATCTTATATTTTTAACCAGAAAATGTTTCTAGTTAAGCTATCTTCTAAACAGCAACCAAGGAAGGAAAAGGAAGAAAAATAACCCATAAATGGCCTCTCCCTGAGCCTGTGGAAGTATAGAGAGCATGGGGACGTGGAGAAATATTCCTCAGAGACACCTTCCTGAGAAACTGGGACCTATGGCAATGCAGCCCATCCCACCATGCTGCACTGGTGCAAACTGGGACATCGCAAATTCTAACTTCTGTTTCAAGGTGGCAAGGCGGGGGGGGGCCTGAAATCCTGTCCCCCCTACAGTCACCCCTGTGGCTCGGACAGAGCGGTCAGTGCTCCCTGTAGGAGCGTGGGTTGTACCTACAGCCGCAGCCTGTAGCGCAGGGTACGCCAGCAGCTCTGGCCGTGTTCCCAGCGGGTCTCCCAGAATAAACTCTCAGTGTCTCCGGGTGCACATGTCTGCATGTGGAAAACAAGCGTTTGTGCCATGGTGCTATCTATGTATGCTGCAATTTGTCCGGTTCCGGCAGTCAAACAAGCCTATTTTTGTAGGGCTGCTGAAAACATGGCCCGTAATTATTGCCTCCGGCAGGGAGTGGGATTATCTAGCGGATGAGATTAGCAGCCCTGTTGCTCTTGGGGATGACACGTTGGCCGGCTGAACTCCAGTCAGCAGTCCAGCTCTGAGTCACGTTTTGTGCCCTCTCCAAAAGTAATATTGCTGTTTTATAAATTTATAGAAGAGTTTATGCCTTTTACTTTCGTAATCAGTTCTTTCTTGGCTCTTTGCATGAAACTTTAAAAGACAAAAAAAAGGTTTAAGATTGGCTTTTGTATTGTGGTATGGTCACTGAAAACCCATAGTGCTGCTATGGTGTGAAAATGATCTATTTAGTCCTACAGAAATGGGAAAGAAAAGGAGAGTATTCCTGAGACCTGTCTCTCCATCATAGGCACCCCCTTGGGAAGCAGAACCAGACTGAGGAGATACAGCCCATCAGAGGAACCTGGTCAGGGCAGAGAAAGGGGAAAATATCCACCATTTTCAAATTGTAAACGTGTTTATGCCTTGCCATGTCAGAGCAGAACATCTCCTTTTCCCCACTTTTTAATGCATTTTGCTTTTACATTGCTCTGCCTACTTCCCTCTTGCTTCCTCTTGGCCGCCAAGTGACATTAATGTTATTTTTTTCTTAACTAGGACTCTCCTACTTGTGTCCCTGCACAAGAACGGCTCCAGACACGTCCTAGAAAAACCAGCGTTTTTGTTTTCACAGTTCTTTTTTTCCCTCATTCTCTAACTTCTCCAAATTGAAGTTTTGAAAGGTTAGAGAGTGGAAAAAGGAAGATTTGGAAAGTGTATCTGAACATTGTACTTTCCCTGGCAAGCAGATGGGGGAAAAGTTGAGGGGAGGTGGTGATGAGAGTAGGGAGTGGAAAAGAAAAACCTGACTAAAAGGAAAAAAAAAATAATTTTTTTTATTTTGAAAATTGACAAGTGGCAACAAAATCAATATTTTCACATTTCCTGAAATTTCTTATGAAATGGCTCTTTTGCCAAAAGTGAAACTTTCCCATGACTTCCCTCCCTCTTGCCCCAGTAAAGTACATTCCCATTGAAAATTATACATTTATCGAGTTCGGGATAATATACAAAACAAAATTATGCTGGGAACATTATGATATATATAAACAAAATAATGCTGAAGCGCCGTGCCCAGGGAAGGGGGTGGGCAAAGTGGTGAGCTGGGCTGCTGCCGTGCCCACAGGAGAGCTGGCCGGGACAGCAGGCGTGTTGCTGGTCACCAGCGCCGGCAGGCTCACAGCTTCACTAGCCAGGTTGGTGGTGGCTGGGGTCCCCTACGTTGGGGAACAGCCTTCAGTAACCAGACAGCTATAATTAAGGGGCACAACAGTACTCAATGATTGTACTCAACTGTACTCAGTGATCAGTCACTCACGGTGAAACTGGGGGTGTTTACAGTCTCAAAGACATCTTTGTAGGGTCCTGCATTCTTCAGTATCTTCATCACTAATATTAATAAAGGGATAGAAAAGATGTTTATTATATTGATAAATAGCTTCAGCATGGGCCAGGCTGCTCCGTGCTGGATCACAAGTGAATGTAAAGTAATCTCAAAAAGTCAGAGAAATACTGTTAAAACAGGTAGGATGAAATTCAATGAGGACAAATTCAAAGTCCCAAGTGTAGGAAGGAACAGGCACTCATGTTAACAGCAGATAGGAGGCTAGTTTGGTGTCAGCTGGGTAGGAATGGGTCTGAAGGTTTTAGTGGGTTACAACTTGATCACGAATCAACATTGCTGTTGCAAAACAGTCAAAGACCGTACTGTGACATACAAACAGGATTGCTGCTGGTAAGACACATGAAGTAATTCTAGTCTGTCCAACACCGGTAAGATTTTAGGTTGAGTTACTGCGTTCAGTTTGGAGGCAATTTAAGAAGGTTGTGAGCTTGCCGGAGGGAGTTCAGAGGAGACAACAGCTGGGTGAGCAAGGACCCATAAACACAAGTTGTGTGGGGAGGTCAGAAAAAATGGGTGTGCTCTGCTTGGAGAAGAGAGAATGAATTCAAAGGACATAAAGAAAAGAAGAAACATAACTTTCCCCATTTCTACTGTGGGTAGGACAAAAATAATGTGCATAAGTTACAGCAAGAGAGGTTCAGACAAAACCCAGCAGAGCTTTGGGTTGGTGGAAGCAGTGAAACACTAGAGCTGCTGAGCCGAGGCATATGGGTCTCTGTCTCTGGACATTTAAGAATAGACTGGGCAAGTACCTTGAGAAATAGCACAGGTGTGTCACCTGAGACAACACCTCGTCAGTGCCCTTCCACCCAGATCCCTGTGATTTTTAGGACAGGTGTCGTAACGCTTCAGCAAATGACAGTTTTTAAAAATAGCTCCCGAAAGGCTTGGAGCTTCCCGAAGACGCCCAAACCTTCTCTCTTTCTGCAAGTTTTTCCCACTGCCTCGTATTTCCACTGGCTTCAGTGAAACGAGGGCTTGCCGGCTGCAGCTCTTGGACCACATCAATGACTGCTCACAGTCAAACATTTAATTTACCTCCCAGCCACACTCACAGGCTCTGGAGTGAACAGCTATTTTTAAAGCCACCATCCTGCCACATTGGAACATTTGCTCGGCAGTAGAGAGTGTGCTCGAAGAAATAATGACTGCCTTTTTATCCAAAGACTATTATAGCTAATGTTTAAAGTTCACTAAAAAACATGTTTCTGTATATTTGTATGGAAGGTATATTTAAGGCAAACCTCCCTCAAACTCTACTCAATAAGCAAAGAGCACACAGCAATACTCCACTCTTGACATTTTAAAAAAGCCCTCTGATGTTCTTTTCTTCCTTTAACAATGGGGCCAATTTTCCCTTTCCTGGCTGCCAGCCTGCCCTCGCTTTTTCTTTTAGCACCTCTTGAAATTACCTTGACCTCACCTTTAAGCACACTCTTCTCCAGGACACTGAGCTCAGACTGGTGGGAGGTGTGGCTGATGGAGGAATGAAAGATCAGACATTAGCGTAAGGGTGAGAATATTGTCAGCACCCACTGTCTTTCTCTAATGAGGACCCAGCAACCCCCTGGGGCCACCATTATTATTGATCATGGGCCTTGCCTCTGCCCTGTTGCTTCCCAGGGCTGCAAATCTCCGATGCTTTCTGGCCACCGTTCTCCACGAAGGACTGACTGACTGCCGTACAGGCGCCTATGTTTGGAAGGGAAAAGCGAATGGACTAGGTTCAATCTAAGCCTCTTCCCAGCCATCATCTTCATGACACAGCTCAGTCTCTTGCTGTTTTACTGCTGACTTGACAGAGACAGGTGTTGACTGCTGCTGCCACACACTCACCCTCACCAGACGGGAGGTAGACGCCTCTCATGGCTGGAAAATAAGCAATCTTCTCACTTAGAAGTTTAAACACAACCGGGGAAAAAAAAAAAAGAGCCTCCCCCAATAAAAATATCAAAAAAAGTCCTCCCCCAAAAAAAGTCATCTACTAAGAGGAGCGCAAAACTGTGAGTGTGTCTGTGCTGGAGGAGTTGTGCTCCCAGTTCGCAGGCACGGGGCCAGCACAGATCTCCAGCTGTGACTCTCTCACTTCGGTCCAGGTTTGCTACAAGTTTGTCCCTGCCCAGGGACACCTGGGTGACAGATCGGGTGATGGACTTTGAGACCAGGAGCAAACAGCCATGCTCTACCCGTAACTGCTTCAGTAAAACATTGCAATGAGGACATCTGCTCACCAGTAAGCCCTACCGCAACTACAAAAAAAAAAAATTGGCCTCTGAAAAAAATGGCATAGCCCTGAAGCTGGTGAAAGAGCTCTCCTTCACCATCACTATGAATGAATGAAACCCTCTCTTTATCTTTCCGACATCAAACACCACTGATCCAACCCCGTCAGCACAGCTCAGTCCTGCTCCAGCAAAGGCTTCCCTCTGGGGCAACCGTCTCCACTGGCTCCACAGCTCCTGGCCTGACTTTTGGGCCATGCCTATACTTGAAAGGCAAAGCAGATTCAAGTAGGGTGTTAATTGTAAGTGCAATCCCCATTCTTAAATATCTCAACTCATCCAAAGTGTGTTGTGCTAAGACAGAAAAGGGTATTCAACCTAGAATAAAATGGATCGTGCATAAAAACAGATAGCCGCTATGGAAAAAACTAGTCCTGTGTTCCTCCAAACAGACAAGCTCTGAGCATGCCAGTGAGCTCGGAAAATGGCACATTCATGAGGTGTTGGCCAGAAAGGAGATCCAGCCCATATTCACTAGACTGAAGAAACTTTGTAGACCTGGAGGAGAAAGGCTCTGCACCCTGTTAGCAAGGAGTCAGTGCACTTCTGAGGGCACTGCCCGGAAGGTAATTAGCAGCTCCCACCTTGCCAAGACTCAGACAAATGAGTTATCCAATTTTTTTAACACCCTGGCCCTTCTGAAGAATAACCTAGGGATGCTGTCTGCAGACAAATCCTACAGGTGGTTCACAGTGGGGTGCTTTCTCACCACCAAACACAGTAAAGCATTAATTGAACATGCTAACGAAATCCTACATGCACCTTTTGCCATATGTGACTTGTCCTCCTTGGCAAACCCCCCATGTTGCCCCAGGGCCTGGCAGCCTCATGGCTCCAAGCCCTGATCCTGCCCTTTCGGTGTGCTCTTACCCACGTTTTTCACATGCCACAACTGATTCTCACCAGGTAGTGGGGTGAGCAGCCCCAGGGGAAGGTGCTCATCCTCACACAGCTCCTCCCGCACCCCAAGGGAGTGGGCCAGGCTCCCCTTTCTCCAGTGCAAATCCCCACCGCTTTGGCTGCAAGCTTATTCACATCAGCATCCCAGCCTCATGAAACCCAATGGCCTGTGTGTGATGCTGTGGTCCTCCCACGGTGCTGTAGATCCCTGTGTCCTTGTCACCCAACGCTACTAATTTATTTTTTTTCCTTCTAAATTTTCTGGTGCAATCACAAGCCCTGCTATTTTGGTTTGTGACTGTGGGCTGCCTGCTTTATAAAAGGAAGCGGGAGGAACGTCCAGCCTGGGAGTGATGTAGGGGCAAAGAGCTCCTGGTAACTGCAAGGAGATGTGAGCATGCCTGCTTATCACCTTCCAACCAATTCAAATGAGCAAGGAGAGCTGGAAAGCAGCAAAGCACACTGCTTCAGATGGTCCTGCAACTGTGGTGCACCAGCAATGGGACCAAGGAGTAATTGTCTCCTTTCTAGGGAGAACCACCTGCACAAGTGGCTGCCACCGTTTCTGGGTGACCCTTTTTGAGCGAAGTCAGTTCCAGAGTGTCCGTATTTTTGCTCCCAGGAGATAAGTGCCATCAGTGTGCACAACCACTGGCAGAGTGGTCTGAGCTGCACCGTGAAACTACAGAAGAAGACAGGAAGAAGTGAGGAGAGAGGACAGACCTAGAAATTCAGACAAGATTTTCACAGCTGCACAGGCACCTTACCATGCCCTCGGCTCTCATGAGGTGCTCAAGATGCAAACATAAACACATCCCAGCCTGTACAGCGTCAGTAGTCTCACAAACATGGAGAAGGCAGAAGACTTTGAGCGACTTGACACATATAATGTGCGGAATGGGATAATGTTGTGCTGTGGGTGACAGCAGAGACATGTTATGGGGAGATTTGAGCAATGAGACTTCCGAGGCTTGGTGAATCGTCTCTCTTTCCAGTAGACAGAGGCAACACCTCACCCCAGAGAGCTCAGATTTGGGCTGTGCAAATAGCTGAGATTTTTTGGCTTTAATCCCAAATAAAAATATTTTAAGAAATCAGAATCAGAGCAACCTGAAAAAAATAATTTGTTATTCTTTTGGGCTAAGTAGGCTGGTTTGAGCCACCCATCCCTCTCCTTCTCTCCAGTGATACTGTAGAAATATTTGTGTATGTATGCATTTATTTTGGGACACTTGAAGAAGAAAAAGAAAAAAAAAAAGAAAGAGGGTTGTCTTGTCCCCTGCTGCAAATAACTACGCTCTTCATGGCAAGTGGTTGGTGTCTTGGGACTTTTGGCCCTATCAGGATTTTACCACTGTGCAGATCAGAGTCAGGAACGCTAGAGCCAGGGCTAAACTCACAAGCACGTAGAAGGTAATGGTAACATTGTAGGGAATCCAGAGAAATGGAGAAATCAAGACTGAGCCCATGCTTAAAAGGAGCCACAAGTCTCATGAATCCAAAGACTGATGGGGTTTGTGCTGACTTGACCCAGGAGTCATTGCAGGGTGATTATATAGGAGTACTGGTGTGAAGAAGTCAGAATTGGGCCACCTGAGGAAGACAGCTTGTCAGTACTGGGAAGGAAACCAAAATTCTTCTTTATAGCGAAGGCCCTATTTAAAAATCTCAAGAACAGACCTGATTTCAATAAAAAATTTGAGTCAAATATTTAAGAAAGAATTTTAGGGCATTCATTTTTATATAAAAAACAAACTTGAGAACAAAGCTGTTCTGAACGGTTCTCCATCCTCAGCAATTCCATTCCAGTATTATCAGTTAGATTACCAATATACTGTCACTAAAAAAAGTATTCCTGAAAAAAATTTCATTTTTCTGGTGGAAAATCATCTATTGGCATTTTTTCAGCTTGGTCTCGTGCTAGGAGTTATTTGATGTTCTGTAAGATGAATGTACAGCACAACTGGGAACCCATGACAAATGCATGCATATGACCCAGTCAACAGGAAAATATTACCAGGAAGAGGGAAAACCAGGTACAAATTTTATTTGTATTATCATAAGTTGTGGTTATTTTTATGGAGCAATAGGATGCTGGCAATCTGATATTTTTTTTTACATTATTAAAACAAAATTCAGTCTTTCAGAAAGCACTCTTTAACTGGCATTTACCAGAACTTGTTTTCAGCTACTCCTTTAAAATGTAATTGAGCTTTCACTTTCTCTGAAGGTCTGCAAGTATCTTCAGCATGGGAGAAAACAAGCTGGTGACCAACTGCACCGAGGAAGCAGTGAAGCAACCGGCACACACTACAGCTACATGCAAAAAGCAGACTGAAAAATAGGAAAACCTTCCTTATCTAAAATGACTCCTCAGTTGTAGTCATGCTGAAGGCTGAAACAAGAAAAAATGAATATTGACTCCTTTCATAAAGATCTTTGAGGTCTCTCAAAGAGGAGAAAAAGCTCTATAAAAGCTATTTACGGTGTTTTCAGAGAAGTGTGATTTCTTCCTTGTCAGCAGGCCCTTATGCTCCCAGGCAAGGCTTGCTTCAGTTGGAGCTTTGCAGCCCTGCCACTTAAGAGTTGAAAAGGGACAGTTTCTTCCCTTCTCCCATTCAAGTAATGGCAATGGATGCTCAAGGCTAGGGGTACAAAATTTTTTTCTTCCAAACCCCATCATATTCTGGTGCGGGAGAATGGTGTGGGGAGCACAAACAGCTTCATGCCTTCACCTAAAGCAGTGTTTATGGTCCCTTTGCATTGGTCCCATTGACGGACCCCTTGGGGCCCTTTTTAATTGCCCATAGAATCATAGGATGTGTTGGGTTGGAAGGGACCTTTAAGCTCATCTAGTCCAACCCCCCTGCACCTTCTCTTCTCCCAGGCATTGCTGTTCCCCTTGGACAGCTTGAACGATCCATGCACCTTCTCCCTGGCCACCAAAACTCCTTCCTGGCCCCCATCTGCCTGGACCTGGCTCATCACTTGCTGTGTCTGGGACTGTCAATGAACCCCACGACCAGCCCAACTCTGCCCGTGCTTTTGGTCCCTGGAGGACCGTGTGTTGTGGAGGGCACATCCCACCTGGGGCCATCTCATCTCCCAGCTCCGCTCCCCTTGCGGACATCCACGCTCTGGCTGCTCCCTGACACAGGGAGCACATCATGAATGCCTTCATACCAGGAGACTACCATACACAGCACCAGCTCAGTCTGAATTACAGATAATTTCAAATTGCAGAGGGAAGAAAAATATTTAGCAAAATTATGTAACCCAAGTTCAAAAATAGCCTATTTCCATCTGGTTGTGCTATTTTGAAGACCAAAAAACCCTCAAGTCTTTTGAAAGCTAACTATACTGTTTGCAAACTCAGCCAAATTTTTTACAAAATCTCGATTCTCACATGCTTGATTTACCTCCGGAGTTTTTTGAAGCAGCTTTGCCTGCACACAAGCCATACACAGTCATACAGCTCCATTCCACATCTGCCAGGCATATTTGTGACATGCCTGTCACAGTCCTACAAAAACAGGTGCAATGTCAGGATACAAGGGAAAAAAAAATAAGATAGAATAAGTTAAGATAAGATAAAATAAGATAATATAAAGTAAGATAAATAAAATAACAAAGCAAAACACATACACTATGGATTAATCCCCAAGCCACTTTCCTGCCTTCGTTGGGGCTGTGCTGGGTAAGGGCAGGGGCATCAGGAGACAGCTATTTTAACAGCCTGAGCTGCAATGGAAACATCATCCCCTAGCTGTTATGTTTGCTAAAGCAACTGGGAACCATAGAGACCCTGAAAAAGTGACCAGACATGACCTTCCCCATTAAACAGAGGATAATTTCTTGCTGTTCACGTCAGCTGAAACATCAGCATGGAAGGGAGCATCGCCCTGAAAGCCCTCCAGGCCAGCTGCTCACCACCACAGGGACGGAGCCAAGCACATGGCAGTGTGACAAGGTGCCAGGAGGTGAGGTTACCCAGCCTAGATCAGCCACACATCACCACTTCCTAGGTCTAGTATTCAAGTATCCCTACTGACTACCAACCTTGCCAACAAATCCCAAGAAATCGCCTTCCTACAACTGCAATCGAATCTCAAAAGTTCTGCACCAGTGAGAGCAACTTGTATGGAAACCTTTAGCATTCAATATTAGTTATGTATCATTCTCCAGTATGTAGAAAAAAATAACAACAACAATGTTTTCAAATGGATCCTCAGGTAATCTAGCCTGAACCCAACCCCTGCAGCAGGGATGAGGGGCAGCACCTACCTGCTCTGCTCTCGGGCTTGACACCGCAGTGCTGACCTAATGACTCCCACAGCCAATGTACCAGGGAAAGACCGTTTCCCTTTGGCAGTTTTATGTGTACTGCTGTTTCAGCCTCATTACATAAGGTTAATTATTTCTGACTTGCTTCTTCTGTACAGGTTGGCATCATGCACCTATTGCCTGCCCTGATGCTTTGCAATCCTGACCTCTTTTCACACTTGCCTTCCAAGATAGGAACGTGGTGTTGTCCTCAGCATAGATCTTCGTGACCTCTGGAGACATCATCTACCTCCATTGATGCTCACAGGTGCCCAAACCTGGAGGGAAACCTGGCAAAGCTTGGAACCACCCCATTTCCCTCCAGGAGCCTGGTTGAGGTGCTCCTGCAGGAAGAACAGTCACAGAGGTGCATGCCCAGTTGTATGTAAACGCTGAAAGCAAGATATTTAATAGCATTATTATAGTCTTACTTTCTTGGAGTGAACTCTTAGCTAATAGTCAGGACTTCATAGGGCTGTTTCTTCACTGGAAAAATTGAGAATCCAATTAAGATGTGTCCCGGGTGCAATTCTGTTTATTCACCGCGACTGAGTACAAAGCCTAGCTTTAAGTGTGGAAGAACAAAAAAAGACAATTATAATAACAACAACAACAAGAGCAGTTTTCTTGCTCCCATTTGGCAAAGGTGCCATTTTCCATGGCAGCTTATAGATCTCTACATAGAGGCTGCTGCCACCCTGTCTCCCCCCATCTTTGGTCCATGGCTGTGCAGGGCTGCCACCCTTGTCTAGGATATGTAGGATCTGATCAGACTGCCAAGGGGGTTGTGAAGGAGGTGGAAAGGATGCCAGGATGGGTGCCAGGATGCCATAGGAGTATCAGTTTCAGCTGTCCAAAGCTGCACTCCATTAGCAGGTCTGGGTTTCCAACAAGATCTGTCCCTGATGGACAGCAGAAGGATTTCTTCTGCTTTCTTTCTCAACCACATGAGGCTATGGCTAATTAATCCCTCTGACTTTACAATTACAATCCCAAAGAAAAGCCCTGCCACTCAATGCTCCCCTGGATGAGGCTCCTGCTGGCCTGGGCTTAACTTGCAAGGCCATGTTTGCTGGTCATGTTGGCCACTGCATGACAGCACCTGGCTGTGCCAGGCTCTCGGAGGGAAAAGAGGTGCTCAGCACACCTGTCACTCCTACCAGCCAATGGAAAAAGACCAAAGACCTGCTTGATCACAGCCATCATAAGTCCTGCAGTGTGGTGTTTTTTCAGCCTCGTTTTCTACGTCTCCTCGGCAGCCCATCCCCCTGCTCGCCATGCCCACCTCTCCACCACCTGGTGAGCTGGAGCCCGCTATCCACAGCAACACGCGGGTTTGTTTTCTCCTTGGGCTGTCACAGTTAATTGGGAAACCCAATAAAGTATAAGCACTTGAAATTAATCTTCTGAAGAGCCATTAGCTAGCCTCTGTCAACGCTGAATTTCATCTGAGTCTTATTTGGTCCCTCACTAACCTAGGCACGGAGCTTTCCCAGCTCCATCCTTACCCTCCCTTGGAGGCCACTCATCAAAGTGAGGAATGTGAGACCGTGTGACAGCCGCTGCCACCGCCCTGTCACCCTGAGCACCAGCTGCTTTTCCTGGTGACATGCCATGCCTTGCTGTGCTCTCATCCCAGCCATCCCAGGGGCAGGGCTTGCTCGGCTGCCTCCTTAGCCTCTGGGACGGTGTCTCTTCAGTCACAGCGGGTCAGAAAAACATTATTCAGTGAATTGTAAGTCTGATATATTGTGCCACTCCAAACGAAAACAGGCTGAGTTTAAGTTGACAGTCCCAGATGAAAAAAAGTACCTTTAAAAAATCGACAAAGCTTTATATCAGCATTTCTGACAAGAAGCGTCTAAAATGGCATTTTTAGTTTTAATCTGACTTTTGTTTTTTTCTTGAAAAGAGAAAGTCAACAGGTGAAGAACCACATGGCCAGTCAGAAGTTTCCCTCCCTCCATCTGTCTCCATATGACGCAGTCTTTGCAGTACATCACCCTGCGGGAGGGAGAGGGAAGAATCGGAGTTACCCGTTTAAAAAAATATTTAAAAAATCAAAAACTGACAAAGCACTTAATGTGCTCATGAAACACCATCTTCACACAAATGCAACACTGCTGATTGTGGCTATTTAAGCTCTTGATGAAGTTTCTCCTTCATCCCAGGGCAGCATCTCCCATCAAAGCAAGACAGCTCTGTGACAATCCTGCATCATAGCTGCTGTCCCCCTGTAGGCATGGAAAATCCAAACCTTAACCAGGGTATTCCCTAGCCCCAGATGTCTCCTCTCGGACCTTTCCAGTCCCCTCTGTCTCTAAAGGGCTTAATTTTGTTTCAGAAGGGAATCACATTTTCGTTCTCATTTCAGGCTGGATCCAATACACCTCAGCTCTGTGCTCTGTAACTGCTACATGCATTGCCTTACCCTCTTTAAGGCACCGTCATCTCTTCTACTTGTAATTAAGATAGATGAGCAGCAGTTAATGGTGCAGAGGTTAATGGCAATTCAATTCACAGCACACCATGGGCAGCGCAGTGGCGAGTGGATGGATGGAGCCAGGCATGCACCTGTCACCTCCCCCACCCAGCAGCCCGCTCCCGGTGAAGCGGTGCGTGCAGCGTGATGCCGTCTTCTCTTGAGTGCCCTGGGTGCCCCAGGAGACCTATGCCTGCACCCTGACTTGCACCCCCTCACGGCTGAGCAGGAGGTGACGCTCTCTCTCTTAACCAACTATAGAAGGCAACCCTGCTCCTACCTTCGAGACTGTAGTTTGGTGCCTAATATCAGGCGGGATGATCCTAAGCCATACGTGAGGCTCAGCCTCCTATCTTTCCGCTGTTCCCCACTCTGCACTCCCCCGGCAGGTAGGATAGATCAGGAAACCCAGGCACACAAGGGCTCGATGCAGCATCCAAACTGCATCTGCACCAGTGCTAAACACAGAGGAAACCAGTCTCACCACTCCCACTCGCTGTCTGCTTTATGCACCAGAGGATTGCATTAGCTCTCAGTCATCAGCACAGCATGCACCCGCACCCCCTCTTCTTATTGTCCACCGTGGCCTTCCCCTCCACATCTCCAGCAGCTTTCAGATGTGCTGGCCTCCCTGAAACCCCATCCATGCAGTAAGTCTGGCTCTATCCCTTTGTTTCTGGATGAAGATTCCTATATTTGTCTATGCTGACAAAACCAAACTACTTTCTTTAACCTTTCTTTAATTTGCCAAGAGGGTCCACCCAGTATCAAGATCCTCTTCATGGGTTACCACCCTCACAGTGTCTACACTTGCAAGCTGTCAAGGTTTTCTTTGCAAGCTACTCAGAAAGTTTATTAGGACAGGGCAAAGCTACAAGACTGTCCTCCTAATGTTTTCCAGAGAATAGTCAGCTCGGGAAAGCAGCAGCCACCACCTCCAACCTGCAAACTGGCGCTTCAGAGAAAGCATTTCTGGAGATGGGCTCTTTGGAGACACCTTGTGATGGGGGAGAAGGATCCTAGCACCGGTGTAAGCTGTTAGTGACTAGGGGATGTTTTGCCTGCGCTTCCTAAAGTAATGAAATTTATGTAAGGATTTGTGTGTTTAGCCAGCAAGCCCTAGAGTGGCGTCTGAGTTGTCCTGGGACAGGACTGTGAGGTGTGGGATGTTTGGCAGGTTGCACTATTGCCCGCAGGAAGGTTGCAGAAGAGGTCAGGCATGAAGCAGGTTTCACATAGTGGGACCATGGAATTCCAAGGGGTATTTGAGGAGAAAGGGGAGGAGCAGGAGATGCAGACATTTCATTTTATAGCAGTAGAAGCACTGCAAATTGGAGACCTGCTCAATTCAAAGACGCAGCAGGACTCTGCATTCCATTGCTTATCACATGCTGAAGCTTTCATTTTACTGTGCAGCACCTGATGAGGTTCTCTCATGGGAGTCTGATGGATTCATGCCACTTTGTTAAGAGTTAACTGGAAGCATTGGTATTTCTTTACCATCAGTCAAACTATGGTTGCAGTGGCCCTGTGAGGGAACAATAGCAAGATAAGCAGAGTGGAAAGCCAATCCATAGGTGTGCATCAGAGATGTCTCATGTAAGAAAGCTTCCTATGACATCCTTCAGGATGTCTAGATACTGAAAGTGAGGAAGAGGTGAGCCCACCTCCCAAGCAAATTGGCTTTGAGTTGCCCAAGACTGTCCCTGCAGCTTCGGCTAAGCAGGGACCAGTTGTGCAGCATGATATGCCAGAGCTGCTGCTCACCTGTGGTTGGTAAAAGTTGGAAAGAGGTAGCAGCCTTCCTGGAAGCTGTGGTCTTGTAGGTACAGAAACTTGTGGAAAAAAGAGGTTTTTGAGGTCTCTGCTGTCTTAGAACTGACATTGCCTACATGTCAATGGGAATAGGATTTAACCTCTCGTGCATGGTAGGAAGAAAGCAAGCCTGTCTGCTGTTAGTGGTGAAGTGAAGTTTCCCAACCGATCAGCAGGTTTTAAGGAAAAGAGTTTCTAGACAGGAAAGAGACGCAAAATAGGCTCTTAAAATAAAGTAGTATTCCAGTTTCCTGCCACTGGCTCTGGCCTGGCTTGTGCAGGCTGCTGCCCTGCAGACTGCTGGGCGGCCCTGGCACAGGCGTCGTCCCACACCAGCCAGGATCTAATGGCACAGGGCTCATTCAATTGTCCCAACTGAGACCTCACCCATGGGCTGGCCAGGAGCCCAGAATGGGAGCCTTTTCCATTTCCTTCATGGGGACTTTACCCACAGCAAAGTGAGGAGCCCAGTTGCCAAGACGTGGGCACGGCCCATTTCACCCCAGTACAGCCTCTCCCCGATGCTGGCAGGTGACTGCGGGGCAGATGCTCTCTGCCTGCCACCTCCTGGGCAAACCCTTGGGAAGCCTGGTCATGCTCTGCTTTGGAAAAAAGCCTCCACACCCACAAATCGCATGAGAAACAGTTAATGGATACAGAAGCACTGACTACAAGGGAGACCCAGAGTCTTCACTGTGGGCTGGTGGCATCACTGAAGAGTTCATCCTGAGCTGTGAAAGACAGGATTTTGTTTGCTGCCAAACACTCGGGAGCTTGGGAGAGCCCCTGCTTTGGTGCCTGTCCTGAACAACAGGGTCACATTGGAGATAGCCTTGATACTGCTCCTGCCAGAGAGCCATAGCAAGGCTGGTGAGTAGAGCATGTAGCAGGGTGCCTCGGTTGCCTCTGCGAGAGGTTCAGGAAATATAGGAAGGGAAATAAATTGGACTCATGCCCTGTTCTGATTCTTTGTGTATGAGAGGCTGGAAGTGTTTTGTTTTCTGCTTTTTCTTACTTCAAAAAAAAATATCAAACATCAAGTTGTGTTTTGGCAGAGGTCTCCTCGGAAGATCTAGAGAAGTGGAGTGGGAGGTTTTGCAGCTTCTAGTGAAAGGGGGAGAGGAGGAGGTGTTGAACTGCAAAGATTTTCTCTTCCAACTGTTGGTTAGGAGTGGAGTTAGAGAAATGTTAGCTAAATACAGACTGCTTAAAACATTTTGTAGGAAAAGCAATTCTACTCGAAATTCGTCAGCTTTTACTTGCACTGTCATAATACTATTAGTTCTCCAGTGAAGAAAAAACAAACAGGGTAGACAAGACCTGAATTGCTAATGTAAAAACAAGAAACAAAACAGTTTTTGTACCGTCCTCACACAACAAAGAAGTTGACTGAGTGCCCATTTCTCCTTAGCTTTGCACATTCTTTGCTACTTCTTCCTCTTACCGTAAGCGCAAGAGAAAGGAGCACATGGAACTTACGCTTTACTTGATTGCAGTGCGATGTGCCTCATCCTCCTCGTACTCCCAGTGCACAGCACCAGGGGGATTTCTGACCTTGACTGTGACAGGGGTCTGGGAGATACAAGCACACAGGCCAGGCAAAACTGGTTTCTCAGGTCTAGAAATGGAAATGAGGATTGGAAACTCCAGATGGAGGACAAGGCCTCAGCCTCTCAGAAGATGTTGCTCAGGTGGAGGAAAAAGCATGCTGATGTCTGTTTATGAGCCTTGAACCAGTTAGTGGCCCTCTACTGACCAGTCCTAACCAAGCTGTCTTGGCCAGAAGTCAGGAGCTTGAGAAGCAAGCCTGGAGCAATAGACTTATTACAGATAGGTTTCCAGAATGTACCTACAGAGACGCCAGCTGGAAAATCAGCTCGAGTCATAGGCAAGATGGAGAGCGCAGTGATCTGCTCAGCAGGAGTGAGTGCAGGCAGCCAGGAGGAGGTCACATCAAACTGAAGAACAAGAAAGTGATGGACCCCAGAGGCACCCCAGCTGGAGGAAGAGAGGACAATGCCCTGCCTCTGAGTGACACTGGGAAAAAAAAGACCAGCAATAGGTGCAAGACTCTTGACATGGATTATACTGCTAAAAATCGTCCAGCACTACCCCTACACAAGAAGGGTGCAGTGAAGAAGATAGATACAAGTGCTATCAAGTCATCAATGACTGTTACAGGAAGGTTGTAATAGCAAACCTTTCGCGGGCAAGGTGACTTTGCAAGTAAAGATAGGTAAGGATGAAAAAAGTAACATCAATGGGACATAAGGCACTGTTTCATACATTAGAAATAAAGACAGGAACTTTGCCAACAAATCACTGGCAACTTCTAACTTTTCTCCCCAAGAAAAATTAAAAGTGAAACATGTATTACCAGGTAAATTTTCTCGTAAATACAAAGAGTTTGTGTGAGCATACAAGGCAGATCTGGACAGTATTGCCAGGAACACAAATGCTTCTTCCCCCTCCCAAGCAATTTTATAAAAAGCAAACAAATAAAACTTCTAAGACATACAAGAGAACTTGAACTTCATCCCTCAAACAACTTATCTACATGGGATCCAGTTCTCAATAATGTGTGCCAGGCAAACACATGTGAATATTGGAGAGTTTTGTGATTTCCTGAGGGTAGGAGGTAAAAGGTAAAAATTACGTCAAAAGACGTGAGGAGAAGTCCTCATGAAAACAAACAGGCTGCTCTGAATGTCCTCACTATTAATAGGAGAATGAGACTGATGAAAAATATATTCCAGACTGATCCTGCAAAAGATCAGCAAGAGAAAAGAGCTAAACATTATTGACAAGTTTGCCTGGGAGCGTGAGGTGGGAAGCAAAAAAGGGTATGTGAGTTCCCTTCCAAACCTCAGACACCTACAAGTGAACCACTTGCAACTAGAGTGACTCAATCAAAACCGACACGGAAATATTCTCTCTAGCTATGAAGGACAAAGAAAATGTTAAGTAGATCTTCTTATTATTCATTATGTTGAATAGATATTACTTGAAACAAAATTCACCTTTATCTGCAAAAGGCAGAATTTTATATTAATCACAAGCAAATATCACCTTAGAGGATTTCAAAGTGATGGCTAGCAAAGTAAAGACTCACGGAGCAACACACCAGGATAAAATTCCTGCCATTTTCTTCCAGCAGCTCTGTGAAGAAAGCTTTGAAAGCGAGCTACATCTCCTCAGCTGAGCCCGGGAAAGGAATCTACCCCTAAGGATGGGAAAAAAAATGATGTTCAAAACTTCCTCAGCAGATTTAAACTACTGTAACAATCAGGATGGAAACATGCTGTTGCCTGTTCCAAGGCAATGCTTTTTGCATAACAGCACTAAGCAGAGCCCACAACGCTGTCAAGAGCAGGCTTCCAGTGCAACTTGGGTTTTGTCCTATTCTTGCATTGACCATATTTTCCACATCATTTAAACAAATGGAAGAATAGCAGCTACCATGTGTCCATATTATATTGGCTTTCAGAAAGTCTTTGGTAGGGCAGACAGAGACTTTCCATGGCAGATATTCTCCAACACCAGAGCAGTCACACTGGGTCTCACTGAAGGTCCATCTAGCCCTACGTGCTGGCTTCAACAGCATCCAAGAGATGCTAGGGAAAGAACACAGGTATGGAGTGCGCATGCAGTGATTTTTCCCTTTTTTTTCCCCTTAGGTGTACTTCCCTCATTCCCCACCCCAAACATCTGTGACTTAAGGTCTTATTGAGCCAGGAGACCATCATTGTATTTAATTGCCTTCAGTGAATTTTCATTTTCCTTACTATCTATTCACTTCACAACATCCCCTGGCAAGGCAATTCATAGCTGAACTGCGTGGTGTGGAAAAAATTAACCTCTTTTACATTTTGAGCCAACCTCCTGCTAATTACACTTGATGATCTTCAGTTCTTGTACTGACAGAGACAGGGTATGATCATCCCACATTCAACTCTTCCATTGCCTCTTATGATTTCACAGACTTCTCTTACATTCCCCCTGTTTCTGCTAGAAATCTTTAGTTATCTAAGTCTAGAGGAATCATCCAGACACCAAATGTGACCCACACATAAGTTAAGAAATGCTCAGTGCTACCACTGATTAACAAAATCAAATGTTTCTCCTTCCCTGAGCTGGAACCAATATTCAGTTCTTTGAAGGAACTGGCCTTTTTCACGGCAACTACAGTTCCAGGTTCGGACAGCATGGTCAGCGATCTGGGCTTATCTAACAACATTTATCTCCTGAGTGGTAAACAGGAGGCAGCAGCATCCAGACAGCCTAGTTTGAATCAGCTAGCAGCAAATGGATCTTAAAATCAGAGGGAAAAATGTCAGTGTGTCCTCATACCATATCCTAGAAACAGGACCCTTGAGAATTTCTGATGCATTTACTTACCCAGGCAGCTATTTTCCTAAATCTGGTGGTTCGTCCACAGTGGATAGCACTTTTTTTTTTTTTTTCAGGATCAGCAGTGGAATTCCAGCACCCTCAGCACCACAATACAGCCCTTTAGCAATAGTGCACTAAGCACAGGTCTTAGAAGAGAGGGAAGTCCAGCCAACAGCAGTTAAATAGCTTTTATCGTGAATGCCTGCAGCAGATGTTCAGAATAAAGTGGCCTGACATAATGAAAACTGCTGAGATCTTATAGCGCACAAGTCCACCCACAGCTGTACAAACAGCACAGGAGAGAAGAATCGTCTTGGGTATGTCCTACAAAAGCTGGGCAATGGGGTCTCTAAACAAGCTCTGTTATAGGCGAACCCCAAACGAAAACCAGCCTACTGTGATCTTTGAAATATAAAAACAACTACATCAGTGATTTTATGACGGAACAGTTTGAGAAAATTAGAAGCATTTGTCCATTACGGGGCTGTCTGGCAGGGACAAACTCTGTATCCTGCACCCAGCAGGTAAGATGTGCGTCACAATGGCCAGAGGTTGGATTGAAGCTTACCAGGAGCATCAGAACCAAACCGATCTCAAGTGTTGTGATGCCCACAGTATGAGCAAGGCCCTTACACACTTCCTGATCTTTCTGGCTTGCTACAACCTCATTATTATGAGCCAGTACAGGTTGGGGGCTGACCTGCTGGAGAGCAGCTCTGTGGAAAGAGACCTGGGAGTCCTGGTGGACAACAGGATGACCATGAGCCAGCAGTGTGCCTTTGTGGCCAAGAAGGCCAATGGCATCCTGGGGTGCATCAAGAAGAGTGTGGCCAGCAGGTCGAGGGAGGTCATCCTCCCCCTCTACTCTGCCCTGGTGAGGCCGCACCTGGAGTACTGTGTCCAGTTCTGGGCCCCCCGGTTCAAGAGGGACAGGGAACTGCTGGAGAGGGTACAGCAAAGGGCTACCAAGATGATTAGGGGCATGGAACACCTCTCTTATGAAGAAAGGCTGAGGGATTTGGGTCTCTTTAGTCTGGAAAAAAGATGGCTGAGGGGGGACCTTATCAACACTTATAAATACTTAAAGGGTGGGTGTCAGGAGGATGGGGCCAGGCTCTTTTCAGTGGTGCCCAGCGACAGGACAAGGGGTAATGGACACAAAATTAAGCACAGGAAGTTCCACCTAAGCATGAGGAGGAACTTCTTTACTTTGAGGGTGGCAGAGCCCTGGCACAGGCTGCCCAGAGAGGTGGTGGAGTCTCCGTCTCTGGAGACATTCAAAACCCGCCTGGACGCATTCCTGTGCAGCCTGCTGTGGGTGACCCTGCTCTGGCAGGGGGGTTGGACTGGATGATCTCCAAAGGTTCCTTCCAACCCTATGGTTCTATGATTCTATGATTATAGCTTTTGGGCTTTGAGATGCCCCAGGCCTGTCTCCCATCTCATGACAACTGAGCATTAGTGATACTGTAATAAAAAGGGTCTCAGCTGATCATGCAGCTGTCCAAAAGGCCTAATTTTATTTTAAAAAAAATGCATTAAATGTAATATTCAAAAGCCACCTTCTTGCCTTTGAATTGGTGCATCGATATTACTTTGAGTTGTGTCTCATGGTATAGCATTACCCTTAGAAAAGCAAAGGGAGCCAGGTTTTAAAACGCTTTTTGTTGTAGGCTTATATAACTTCACAAGATAACATTGCTAGACAACTTCATGTAATAGTTTACAGACTTGTAAGCTTTTTAATAGCAAGCCAAAATTATTGTCTCCTAATATCGCCTGACTTTGGAGGAGCATTGCCAGTTTCCATCAGCCAGGAAATCTGTTCCTTGGGCTCATTCACAGAACATTTTGAGCATCTCTGGCAAAACATTGGCTTAAGCAAGAGAGGAAGAAGTTACTCTGAAATAAAAGTAAGTAAGTGCATAGACAGCAGTAAGAAAAAATTCCAGGATAATTGCATTGTCCTGCAGATGCACAGGCACCAAAATGTCCACAACATGACATTTCAGCATCCTCGTGCCCCTAACACAAAGCAAAAGAGAAGGTCTTGTTTCTCTGCAAACGGTCCCAGAGCTGATTGAGGAACAGTCAGTGCCACTGGTTTGCTGCAGTGGCCTGAACAGCACATAAATCAAAATGGCTCCAGTGCAAAAAATAAGTTGTTGTTGTTTTGTTTTTTCCCTGAGGGATAAGACCTTCCTTTAAAATAAGCACATAGAGCACTTGATATGGGGCTTCTTCCTAGCAGCAGCGCGGAGTTGGAAACCTACTGTGGTCACATCTCTGCTGTCACTTTTACAGATACTTGGCAGAGAGAGAAATCATTGCCCGAGACTCTAGGACAAAAGCTGCTTGAAAGCAGACCTCAAAGCCCAGTTGTGTAAGCTCGGGGTGTCCTTACACAGTCTGACTTGAAGGACCCAGCAGACCCACACGAGAGGCAGCAAAGGCATGCTGCACAGCAGCCATCTCTCCACACAAGCTCATCTACAGCAACCTCCCAATTAGCGGGTGCAGCTCAGTCTCCACCAGCTCCAAAGCACTTCAGTGCTTCAGGCACTGCAGTTCCAGGAGTGCCAACCCCAAGGGGTGCAAACAACATAAGGTCTCAAAAAATCGGCAGATTAAACAATAAAAGCAGGCTGCCAGTGCTCATGTTCCCCATGCCGGCGAGGGTCCTGCTGGAGCACTGCACCAGCACAACAACCTGTAGACCCAACCCCAGCTCAGGTTAGAGTAATTTTCTCACCCCAACTACCCCCTCACACAGGCAGCTTTGTGCACTCACACTTACACACACCCACACTCAGCTTCAGTTCTCATTCCCTCCAGCTTCCCCTGCCCCTCTGGAGGGTCAGAGGAGCATCATCCACCAGGGAACAGGCAGCACCACAGCTCACCTCACCCTAATGCTATCCCTAACCACAAACTCAAGGCTGCCCAGATGCCTCTTGGTTTGTTTGCTTCAGCAATACTGCACACAGCCGCAGAGAAAACAGCGGTCCCAGCATTCACCGTAGTTAAGGAGTTCTGTTAGCTCTCATGCTTCAGCTGGAAGCAATATTGCCGATCAGCAATATTTACTTACCATTAACATCAATTTAAAAAATAACCCTAAGGAGCTCTCAGTGACACACAAAAAAAAAAAATTGTGAAGGGATTTCGCCTGCTCTATATCACTTTTCACCTTCCAAAAATAATGTGGCTTTAATGACTCCTCTTCAGTGGGGCCCTTTGCTGCCTGCTGCCGGTTACACTGAGGTGTTTTACAGGTGCCCCATGTAAAGAGAAGAATGATTTCTTGCTGGGACGAAACGAGGTGTGAAGCCCCTCAGCAGGGCAGTTTCACGGGTTACCTGCAGAGCAGGAGTCCCTGCCAGCACATCGCACCAGCAGCCCGTCTGCATCCCAAGGTGTGACACCTCCCTCACCCCCTCCCTCGGCAGCAGCGGGGCTTTGGGCACAGCCGGGTTGCCTGTGACTTCTTCCCTGCCTTGTGCGAGGGGAAAAAAATCACCAAACAGAGAATCTAGAGGCCTTTTGTTTGCCTCCCCCATCATGGCTTTGAGTCACCATGCGGAGGGTGCGTGGTGCAGTGACACACCGAGCCCCGGCACCAAAGCCAGGAGCACCGATGAGTGCTCACAAGTGGCGGGAGGAGGCACCATGACGTACAGGAGTCACGATTTTTTTTCCTCGCATCACTATGTGATCCTCACAAAAGAGGCATAAAGCACCCTCTCCATCCCTCCTTTTCAAGCCCACGTTTTTCTCAAGGAGACCGAACTGACCCCATCGCCCCGAGGCTGCCCCCCAACTTCTGCTCGCCGCTTCCCACGCTGATGCCGCCGGACCCTCGCTCCCGCTCTGTGTGCGCGACGGCTCCTCGGCGGGGCGATGGCGGGGGGCCACGAGACAGGAGCACCTCAGACACCTCCGGTGAGGAGTCAAGCGCTGGAGGGTTTGAAACCCCTGCAAGGCCGCAAATGGAGCCTCATCACCCTTGCATTTACAAAGCTCGTCTGGAAACCCTGAAGCAACTCTCAGAAAACCCTGCTTGCCTCAAACTTTCTTTAGAGACTAGATAAAGCAAGAAAAAAAGTTTGTGTGGCAGCTGCTTTTGCCTTTTGATAGCTTTTTTCTCCAGCAGAGACAGAAAAGATAAAGGGAGCTCTATGGGGAAGAGAATTGCACTGAAGAATATTTCTGAGTCACTGAACAGTGAAGGAAATAAAGGGCTTCAGAGCTTCTTGCTCACTTAAAGAAAAAAAAAATGGATCATTGATTTTATTGGGACTCCCCTAGGCAAAGCAGTTACCTAAAGTACAATATATTTTTATTGTGCCACTGGGAACAGGATGCAAACATTTATAAATCTTCCTTTGAGGAGGTTATCACTCAGCCCTTCTAAATAGCTTTCTGCGATACAAAAGTCCTTAAAACCAGACACCCCTCGCATTTAAAAGATGCCTGCGAGGAGACGAGGGCCCACATTTGGAAATGAATGGATGAAGCCCCCACCTCCCCAAGAGCAGGCTGAGGCTGAATTGCCCCCCAGCAGCTCCCAGTATGTGGACCAAGACTCACTGGAGCTGGTCCAGCCCCAAAAGGGCCGAGCAGCTGTGGGATCCCCCTGGGGGCAGCAGCTCCTGGCCCCTGGTCCACTGGATGCTGGGGTGGGCAGAAACGCGGGGGGTCAAGGCTGCTGGAGCCAGGTGGGATTAGCTGCTGGCCGCTACTAACAGGAACAGGGTTTGCTCATTTAAAGCTTGCTCAGGTGTCTCTGCATTCCCCACGCTCTCTCCGGGATTGCACGGCCAGCACACCATCAGCAAGATGCAGCTGTGCTAAGGTAGTGGCAGCCTGAGGCTGCAGGAGGGGTAAGGAGTGCAGGAAGATACATCTTTAATTATAGCCGCTGATATATTAGAAGAACTCCACAAATTCTGGCCCAGAAAGGGTTTGGCTACCCTACAACTTGTCTTTTTTGCAGTTGTGTTAATTTATCAAACAAGAATGGAGCCCGCAGAGGCTGTGGAGACCACAAAGGGCTGGTATGTTACCTGTTGGGTACTGCTTGGCTGTACCGACTTAAAATCAGTGTCACTAAAGCAGTATAACTCACTTTTCAGGCCACACAGTAATTAAAATGTGTCTTTTGAAATAGCTTTCTCCTGTACACTGAAGGAAACATTCTTTGTCTCTTCCAATACAGGAATTAGGGGCAGAAAAGTGAAGTCTGCTTCAAAGTGAAGCCTAGCTTCAAAACAAGTATAAGAAAGTGGTTCTTCAGAGAGCGGGTGGCCATGCGGGACTCCTTGCTGCCTGTTGTTTTGGATGCTAAAAGTCTGCATGCATTCAAGAGGAAGCTGGAGGAGTTCCTGGAAAAGGAACCTGCTGAGTGTTGCTACATGCTCGCTGCAACCCAGGAAGATCCTGGGCTGAAAATGGTTGGAGGTTGGAGGAGTACCTTATGTATCTGTTTTCTTCTTATTTTTCTCTGTGCAACAGTTAATGATGACTTTCAGAGACAGGGTGGTGGGCTAAGTGGACCTATAGCCAGAGTCAGTATTGCCAGATTTGTGCTGTTTTGAAACAAACCACACTGATCCAAACCATCTTTACACCAGTATGACAGTGCCTGTTCATTGGGACCGAAATAAACTACGTGGGACCTGTGTAAAGGAAGGGCTGAGGGATGCAGGAATCTAAAACAAGACGTGAGAAGAGAAGCCAGCTCCCAGGAGCAGCCATTCCACAGACAGCAAAGTTTTCTCTGGATGATCCCTCAGCCCTTCCCTTTCCTCCCTGGGCACTGATGAGGACAGCGGCAGCTCACCAGCTCCTGGATCAGGATGGTCACAGTCCCTTCACCAGCCCCACAAGGAGACCCATCTTCAGGGACATAAAATACAGATAGGAAAGGAGCAATTCTTTTTTAGGCTGGGAGCCCACCGTTCCCCCTCCTCACAGGCAGCCTTGTTTGTTTGCACAGCGCATTTTGTACTTGTTTCTCTTGGAGTACCAGCCCCAGGCAGAGGAGCAGAGGGGGTACAGATGCACGGAGTCCAACTGTACAGCTAATCCTCAGCCATAAACACGGGCAAAATAAAGTACCATCAGGCTGGTTTTGGTTTTTTTTTTATCCATACTTTGAAAATGGTAACAAGAAGTAATTTCCATTTCTTCTGTCCCCTGTGTTGCCCCTGCTTCCTAAATACCGAGCTCTCCCCACCTGGGCACCCCAAGGTAGCAGGGCATGTACCCCATTTGGAAGCAGGAAAGGGAGCATCGCTTGGCCAGCGTCGCTCTGAGGTGGTCTGTCCTGCCCAGGGAGGCTCAGCAGGAGCAGCGGGAGCCCCCTGGCTAATTCCTGTGGGCAGGGAAGGACCCAGGAGTAAGAATTACTGGGCATACTGGCCATGCTTGGCAGCAACCTGATGCTCCCAGCAAGGGCACGTTGGAGTCCATTTGCTCAGTTCTCAGACCTTCTCTGTTCTAAAGACCTTTCAGAAAGCCCAAAGAATAACATTAATTAAATGCAAACCAGTGCCTGGACATGATCTTGTAATGCTGGCCAGAAGGGTGTAGCGGAGGAAGCCAGCACATGTGTACCCTGGTGTCAGAGTAGCGCAGGTCTGTCCCTGCGCCACGGTGAGCCTCACCAAGGCCACCAGGCGCAAGCGAAGCATGAAATCCAGTCGGCAATAGGCAGTAAGTCACAAGAAAGCATCTTCCTGGGGGCTGTTGACATTATTATTCTAGATCAAGAAGCAAATCCTACGTGTTAGTTACTTAGTAGATGAAGTTACCATGCCAACTCATATGCTACCTTTTTTTTTTTTATTATTATTATTGCAAGAGTAGGCAGCACTCCCTTGAGATTTCACAAAAGGGGAGGAAAAATGTCAAAGTGCCAAGAATATAATGGAATTTCTAGTCTCAACCCTCTTCCCCATAGATCTGTTTTTCAGCATACATCCCTCTCCTTCTCATGGCAGCAGCGAGGCTAAGCAAAGAGACTCTCTGAATGGTAATTTAGTGGCCAGCCCACGATATTGTGGTGCTACACTCCAGTAATCCGCAGCTCTCTGCCCCCGCTTCGCACAGTTTTCAGGGAACTAATGCAAGGAGCTGGTGCCAAATGATTGCACAGCCTTCCCCCAACCCCTCCTTGACTTCTCTGCACTTCTTTCTTTGTTCACTGCTTCTCTCCTGTCTTCCCATCTGTCTTCTTTTCCTCTGCTGGAAAGATTTTTATTTCTGCCAGTTACTTTCACGTTTTTTTCTCTGTTGTCTTTACTTGTTTTCCTTCACAAAACATGTTATACTCCTGTCTTCCCCCACTCGGGGCTGCCTCTTCTGTTCTCCATCACCTCTAAGGCCCCATTGCAGAGCATGTAACCCCCCAGGGGAGAAGATGTGGGTGCCACCAACACGATGCTGGGAGGCAGGGAATTAGCTGTCCATACCAGTAAAAATTTCAGATAGGCACCAGTTCAGCACAGACACGAGAAAGCCTTTGCCTGCCAGAGCTGCTGTGCCCAACCTTGCTGGAGGCAGAGCCCAAAGTCTGCCTAAATTTAGTGCACTTTGCTTTCTGCCTTGGGACTAAAAACCACCCGGCTTCAAGAAGCGCGGGTGCCGCAGCCTTTCCTGGGGGAAATCCAGTGATGGATTTTCCTGATGGATCCAGGACACATGCAAAGAGACGGGCTGCGGGGAAGACACTGGGAGCAGGATGTGACCGCCAGCTACCTACACCTCTTTGGGAACCTGCGTAGGGTTGGATTGTGGAGGAACAACAAGACTCTTGAGAGTCTATGGAAAAAAAAAAGGTGCATTGAGTTAAACGCAGCCACTCCTGGCACTGCCTCCTGGCACAGCTGGGAGTCCTTGGCGCAGCGCTCAGCTGGATCAGCGCAGGAGCCACTTGTGCCCATACACCGACGGCTGGTTGTGTCAACATTGCCGTTTGTTTGGAAGACACGTGGCGGCGACGGGGAGAGGACGGCTGGCAGAGGCTGTGTGGCTGCAGGGGGTAGGTCCCTGAGCCTCTTACCATGGCGGGGCAAGAGGGTCCAAGCACTCGCCGTTCCTGCAGCAGACACGGACTGGGGAGCACCAGCCACCCCTTTCAGATCTTGGTCCAGATCTTACATCCCTTGTTATATGAAGACTTTGGAATCCAGGGTTTACCTTCACTGCCTCAGAGCCAGCTCTACCTCCTAAGAAGGAAAAGCACAGACACTTGCACTACTTTCACACCTGATTTTCTTGAAGACCTCCATGTGAACCAAAAAAAATTGGGCACAGACCTTTGTGCGGAGTAAAGTTTCCTTCACAACTTGCCTTGCGTCGCTTTACCCTGCTTATCTGTTCACTGCCCTGGTCAGTTAAGTTCAAGGATGTGATATGGGTTGTGACTCAGCAGCTGGCTGTGGCCAGCACCAAACAGGATACATTTATTTGTCCTGGTCAACATCCAAGGCCAAGTCCTCTTTTTATCTTATTTAACGATCTTGGCTATTGACCATTGTATTCAAACATAGTCAAGCGCGGTGAAGACAGGCCATCCAGAGGTGCTCCTCGGTTTTTCACACACAATGCAGCAGGTAAATATGAATAATTACTGCAGTTCTAATATTACGAAATGTATGCTGATGCTTGGCTTTTTGTGGTCAGGTTTTACACATCTGTTTGGCTTTTCCTATAGCCACTGGACCCTGCAACACATGAAAGCCTGACTTAGTGATGCATAACGGGACTTCCCAAAAGTGCCCAGTGGCGGCCAGCTCTGCTCCCACCGAGGCTGGTGGGCGTCAGATAAATCCACACCCACTTCACACCACCTGCTCCCCCGTCCCGATACAAGAAATATTTTAGAAGTTATCAAGCTCAGGCAGAGGCAGTCGTCAGACTTTGGAGAGGTTGCTCACAGGAATGAGGAGTATCCCCACGTATCAATGCTGCTGGAATGATGGAGAGACTGGAGGCTGCGATTTGAGAAATTACACCAGTGCAATTACTGGTTTGCACATAATGCCTGAATCATGGCTTGCGGGGGGTTTATTTCCATCTCAGCGCAGCGCTGTAGCGTGGTGGGCTGTACAATGTGATGCAGTGTGTAGTAAATCTGAAACCGAACTGCACTTGCAGTGAATAACTCAGAGCCCGCAATCACAGCTTGAGCAGAGGGTGAATTGCATTTCAGAATATGATGTTGAAATAAAACAACAAAAGCCCAGGGAAGGTTAATAGGGAAAATTGAAAAGTCTTGTTGGTTATATTCTTTCCATCTGATAAAAGTCAATAATATATTAGAAAAATGTGTTTAATAGGTCAAAGAAGAGGAGATGACTGACATTCCTCTGCGATGTGGCACAAAGATAATCACGAGGCCAAATATTTTTCAACATCAGTTTAGCAGATGATGCCAGAGAGAAAATTAAAATGCAGGAGACAAAATGTGCAATAGCCACAGAAGCAATACAAATTTGGCTTCATTGTTTATCCTTTGATTTTTTAGCAGGCTGGGGAAGACATTTGTATTTGGATTTAAAATGTGATTTACCAGTCCCATTGCTACTTTGCAATCATAGAGAGGGAGGATTTATACACCTTTCCCCCGCAGCGTCATCTTCTCTCGTCCCTTTTCTCCGCTTCCAAGAAAAGGTGTCTCAAATGGCTGATTAGAAAACAAAGAATGCGGAAAACTGGAGGAATGCCCTTGCAGTTTTGTTAATTCAAACACATCTATGCTGACTCTTCTGGGGAACTGCTAGAAATGGCCTAAAGTCCAAATTCCCACGTAAGACAGGGATGAAGCCTGACTCAAACCAGAGCTGCATAGTTCCAGCATCTATGGGCTCCTGCAAACACCTAACGCTGCAGAAGGGTAAAACAAGGAATTCAGAGTGGGAATGTCATCTCTGTCCATGCAGGTGCGCATGGGGTATTTTCAGAGAGCAGCGACCTGCAACAAGGTGATCCTCACCACTGGCATCTCTTCACAGGCTGGGGCTGAGTTCCCCAAATAGCTTCAGCTGGAGAAAACCAGTAGCATTTTAGGACTGGGTTTGGTGGAGTTGCCAGTGCAGTGGGGGGAGGTTTGGGACAGTAGTATTGGGGTGCTCAGCCAGGCTGTGGAGCTCCAAAACCCCTGGTAGGGCTGAGCTCCCACCTGCCAGGCACTGCCCCAGGGGTAAGATGCCAGTATTCCTTTCAGAGCCTGCTCTGCATTGTGCCAGTGACAGACCAGTCCCCGGAGCAAGGCCAGGCAGCCACCTCTGGCTGGGCAACCTTGTGTGTATCTAGGTAAGGTTCTGGTTCACCAAGGTATGCTTGCATGACAGGAAACACCAAGGAGGACACCAAGCATCACCTGCCACTTCCTGCCATCCACTTCTACCAACAGACAGTTGAAGGCAAAATGGGGAGAGGGGCAGGAAAGATCAGGCAAGGTTTCATAGAAATCACTTAAAAAAACAACAACAACAACAAAAAGCCCAGAACCTGAAGAATTTCAAATTTGTTTGACTCATGAATGGATTTCTCTCCCCACAAATTGCTTGGTATGGCTGCTGGCTTGGGAAACCAAGCAAGAGGGATGTCCCACGGCATGGCACCAGCCTGCCATCGATGCTGCGGCTTCCTCCAGGATTGCCCAGCTCCAGGGTGTCCATCCGCGAGGCCGTGGCAGAGCTCTGCAGTGCTGCTCAGCGCATGGGACGCGGGTTGGAAGTGGCCGGGTGCAGGAGAGGGAGCTGCTGCTTCCCTGCGGGGAGAAGGGAAAAAGTCTCCCTCCGGGAAGGGACGATGGTGACAGCCACTGGGAACCGGAGCCTCGCGTGGGGCGCCATAGAAACAGGCAGAAAGCTCAGCTCGCTCCCATCTGCTGATTTCAAAATTGTTTTTTTTTTTATTTATTATTATTTCTTTCCTGCCGTAGCAGTGGGAAGCCCATCCAGCACCAGTAGCATCGAGAAGCGCCGAGTATGTCGGGCTCCCGGGTGGGGGACACTGTCCCTGGGGCTGCTGTGGGTGCTGTGCCTGCAGCGAGGTGCTCAGCAAGGACATGGGCGCTGAGGGGCTGGCTGCAGACACAGCTCCTGGGCGGAAGAAGAAACGCTCCCTGGAGAGCCCAGCTCCGCAACAGCACAGCTGAAGAAGGCTGCTCGTCCACAGCACTGAGAGCTTCCTCCATCTTCCAGCTTCCCAACTAACGCCAGGCTTTCCAGCCCATCCTCAGCTCTGCAGAGACAAGTTTGGCTCCATCCTAGGAGGGATGTGAACAGACGTTTTCTGCATACCAAGGCTATGCTGTGGCTTGTAGGGCATGCCGTGTCCTCAAAACTGTGTCAATAGCGTTAGGTCAAATTAAACCACATCTGTCGGTGAAGAAGAAGAAAGGTTGGCAAGGTTTGCCCAGCTAGGAGGTAGTGCAGCCTCATGCAGGCTACTCAACCTTGGCCGCACCGTGGTGGGTTTGGTGCTGCACAAACCACCCAGACATCGCTCGGAGGAGTTTTCTGTGGGCTTGGAGATGGGGACACGGCTGTGCTGCCGTGACACTTGGCTCTGTCTTGGCAGCGAGGGGGACAAAGTGGTCCCAGCAGTAGGGTCTGGGCTAGCAGGACACAGGGAGCCTGGCGAACGTGGCTCTCTGAGATCTCCACCCTGCCCCCTCCTGCCTCTGCAAGCGCTGGATTTCATCCCCTTCCAGCACAGCAGAGAGAAAAGCTGGGTCTTAAGTCTGTTACCGTGATTTACTTACATTCCTGCAAGATTTGCTGGGCAGAGACAGGCTGTCTTTCAGACCCATAAGTAGAAGATTTCTCACCAACATGCTTCAGAGAACAAAATAAAAATAATTTTGTGCTTTAATCCTCAGTGCTAGAGCATTGCAGGAGGAAGGAAGCAGAGAGAAACATTCTACACGAGGGTGAAATGTGTATTGGAAGACTTTAAATGAAGGGAAATGTGATGGCCTGTGGTCCTTTGGTGTCCCCTACATACGTGTACGTGTTGAACACAGCTGTCTATCTATGCAGGGACATGCAGACCGGTTAAAATTACAGCGTGCATTGGGATGACGTAGTGGCATGTGGAGGTAAGTAAATACTCAGTAAATCTGAAGCCTTTTTTTCCCAAGTTGGAAGAAAGTCAGTTTTGTCTCCCCAGGTCCAACACTGGAGCAGATTTTTGATGCTGGAGCAGACAGAGGCAATTAAACAGATCTTTTACATTCTGGTTTTGGCTCTGGTGCCACGAGGCTTTTGCAAGAGCACTTTGGGAGCCCGGGACGCCCACGCACCCCAACGGCAGCTCTGCCCCCCCCAGTGGCACAAACCCCATGGCGGAGGGGAGCGCGCTGCCAGGCAGCCTCTCCTTGTTTCACCCTGGATAAATCACAGCTTCCTGCTAACACACACGCAGAGTCAGCCCCGGCGCTGCAGAATTACATCTGCTCCACTCACCTCCTTTTTTGGGTTTTTTTTGCCTTTTTTTTTTTTCCCCCTGGGGAAATGTGATATATAGGCTTTTTTAAAGGGCCACACGGCAGATGCAAATATCACCCTTTGGGCTGTGCACCTGACTTTGTGCCCCAAACTCCCTGGGGTGTGCACCAGCAGAGGAAATTGCTCCCGTTGCACAGCGCCGGCTCCCTGTGCCAGTGGCAGCCCTGACTTGCTGGAGGACGGCAGGGACGGGGATGCAGAGGCAGGGAACGGCCGAGTGGATTGCGGAGCGTTTGCTGATGGAGAGACGCCGGGGGAACCAGGCTGCTCCCGCTCAGCAGGAGGAGACACATGGGAGCCCATGGGCGAAGGGCGGCCATGGAGGGTGGCTGGGGAACGCCAGGTGAGCAGCTGGGTTCTCCCCGGTCAGCTGGCCCCTGTTTTGCAGCAGGATGGCCCATGGCCCCCAACAGCGAGTTCCTACTGGGGTTCCCCAGGAGCGGACTTCGCCTGTGCCCCTGCAATCAGGGCTCGGTGGGGCCGTGGTGGCTCCGTCAGGCACAAGTGCTGCCTTAATGCTGCTTTTCCACCCATTTCTGCAAGAGACATAGGAGGAGGGGCAAAATCTGCCAGCACGTGTGAGAGATTCATTGTGTCCCTGTCACCACTTTAAATCAAATTAAACTCTACAAAAAAGAAAACGGTGGTTTTACAGCAGCACCTGTTCTGCTGCTGCAGTTAGGGCTTGGTTACAGCCCTGCACATTGCAAGGTTTCAAAACACGGATGTATAAATCCCCTTGGACTGAAAAAGAAAAAAAAATTGCCCGTCAACCGGTTTGTTCGGAAAGGGCTGCGGACAAACAGGACTGACAGATGGCTCTCGAGGCTGAGTGCTTTGGGGATCCTCAAATTATACACCCGAGTTGCTCGTGTGCAGGGGTGATGTTCAGCCGGGGTGTGAGCAGGAGCCGTCCCCACTGACCTTCCGGGCAGCTACCGCCCTCCCGCTGCTCCGGGGGATTCTGGCATCATCTTCTACTGGTTCCCAGTCTTCCATAGGGATTATGCATTTAATAAAATAAAGGCCAGACTCCTAGGACTGGTTTACCATAGCGTTATTAAGCAGACTCCATTCAGCCAGGAGAAGTGCCTGGTGTTTTGCAGCAGCAGCAGCAAGGGTTTGCAAACGCTCTAATAATTGGTTAGGAGCTACTGCCTTCAGCGGCGTAATAACCAGCTACGGCTTAACCCGTTCACTCTGAACAAAGCGGCATCACGATTTCTGCACCAGCTGGATGCGGACGCACCAGAAAGGTCCGACCACCCCACCATCACTGCGCAGAAACGATGCACGTCTCACTGCAAATGACGGGAAAGACTGTGAGGGTCAGAGTGATGGATTGCACATGAAATAGTTTGGGGCAAATCAACTGAGCGTGGCTTGGTTATAAAACCTTCGGCTGCCTCGCACGGATGAGGCCCCTCTGCCTTCGCTGACCACCCGCCCTCATGGCAGCGGCTCGTTGAGCGAATTATCTCCACACCGATGAGCCCTGAAGGCATTCATTGGCACAATAGATTAGAACAGTTTCCGCAGATTTATGGATTTAGGGTTTATGGAGTCATTGATATGTGAATTAAGCACTGACTGACTGAGAGTAACTCTTCAAAAGGAGTCATTATAATCTCTATAGAAATATAATGATTCCAGTGACAACATCTTCAATGAAACTTCAAAAACACTTATTTAAAAAAAAAAGGTACAGAAATATATATTTAAATAAAATGCTAGTTCTCAGTTTTTCCCAGCCACCGAAGGCAAGGAAAATTCAGCTTTCCAGAGCTCCAGCCCTGAGGATGGACATTCAGGTTTCATGTGGGGACGTGTTCAGAAAAAGCCGCTTCCCCTTTCCCTGGGTGCACCGCAGCTCACACTGGTGTGGGCAATGCAAAATCGTGATACCTTCACCCTTCGGCACTGGGAGGAAGTTAGAGCTAGGCAGATAAGCACCAGCCTGCACTTTTCTCCCCTCCATCAAACCAAGCCATGGGATTAAACCCGAGAAAATTCAGCCAGGAAGAAGAAGAGGCCAAAGGGGTTTCTCACAAGGCATTGTCGTTTTTTCTCAGCATGCTTGTGGTTGAGAATATCCTGCAGCAATGTGGCAAACAAATATTAACCTGGCTTTGGTAAAGGTTTTGAGCACCGTAGATTGCAAATTTTGGTGCAGTAAAGCAAACCCTTGCAATGGAGAAGGACAAGCTCCTGCTGACCTCCGCGACATCCTCAGCAGAGGCAGTGCTGAGCTCCCAGCTTGGTCCTTGGCCTCCGTGACACATTTTCAACAGCAGACATCCAGCTGCAGTGACATGCACAGCAGGCAGGTGCCCTTGCTCCAGAAGTGGTTTGCTCTTAGCCACCTGATTTAAATGACAGAGTAGACTAACTTCATGTGAATCACTCAGTGGGGCTTAATCCCCCCTCACAGACTGCTGGCCACAGGGGAGCAATCAGCCCTCAGCCACCTCCAAGGGGAAACTCTCCCTGCTAGGTGCAATGCCCCATCTCCACGTGATGGGGCTGGTTATCCCCCCTGTGCTGATGGACCTCGGGCTCCATCCCACCAAAGCCCGTGGAGTTCATAGAATCATAGAATGTGTTGGGTTGGAAGGGACTTTTTAAGGTCATCTAGTCCAACGCCCCTGCAGTAAGCAGGGACTTCAACTAGATCAGGTTGCTCAGAGCCTCATCAAGCCTGGCCTTGAATGTCTCCAGGGATGGGGCCTCCACCACCTCTCTGGGCAACCTGTGCAAGTGTTTCACTACCCTCATTGCGAAGAACAACTTCCTAATGTCTGATCTAAACCCACCCTGCTCTAGTTTAAAACCATTGCCCCTTGTCCAATTGCTACCTGCCCTTGCAAACAGCCCCTCCCCAGCTTTCCTGTAGGCCCCCTTCAGGTACTGGAAGGCCGCTCTAAGGTCTCCCCAGAGCCTTCTCTTCTCCAGGCTGAACAACCCCAACTCTCTCAGCCTGTCTTCATAGGAGAGGTGCTCTGGCCCTCTCATCATCTTCGTGGCCCTCTGGACCTGCTCCAACAGGTCCAACCCCCGCATGACAGTGAAAAGCCGTGGTGTCAAGCTGGTGTTTTGGACAAACATAGGGTGAACTAAGAATGGAAGCACAATCATGTAGGTAATCAGCGGTCACTGTCATGCACAAAGCGCTTCTGCTCTTCCAGGTCTGGTTTGGCAGCTCCTGTGATGAATAGGATGAGGGCACCCTGCTCCATAGGGCAGCAGCTTCTTTCTGAAGGCAATGAGCTGCCACATTTCAATCTCCAGGCTGCTCCAAGGGCTGGGGTGGTGGACTCCACCCTGGCCTTGCTGATGTTCGCTGCAAACTAATGGGCTACTGCGCGCACAACCTGGACAGCTAGGGGTTTTTTGTGTGAAGAGCAATTACCATCCATCTACTCATCGGCTCACCACTAATGAAAAACAAGCAGAAGGAAACAGCTCAGCAGACGGCACCACAGCGTGTCCCTGGTGCACCAGCTGAGCATCCCTGGGAGCAGAGCTGCTGTCAGTGGCGGCGGAGAGAGCATGGGCGCTGCACCCTGGCCCTGGCTGCACCACGCAGCTTGTGGAGGTGTTTCGGAGAGTGGTGAGCACAGGATTTATATCTCAAAAGGCCAGAACCAGGTGAACAGAGAAGCCTCTCTCCAGGCCATGCCACCTCCATTGTCTGGCACACTTTGGCATAGCTCCCGGCATAGCACGCAGGGCTGGTGGCTTGCTGAAAGCGTTAAACATGGTCATTATACCAAAAAAGAAGAAAATGAGTGTGAGAGATCCTGCTCACACAGGCCTATTTCAGACCTTTTGTGGGAGGAGGGGAGGGAAAACTGATGTTTATCCTCCAAAAGTACCTAAGATGGGCTTCTGCAGCAGTGGCAGCTCTCATGGAAAATCCCCCTGTCCCACCTTTCTGCAATGAAATGAGCATTCGTGTGCTTGTTTCCCAGTGTAATATTCAGTGATCCCAGTGGTCTACTTCCACGGCTGCTCAGAAACAGTGTTGGACCCTGTCACACCCCCATTCCTGGGTCTGGAGCACCCTCCTCGCCAGGCAACACTCTTGTGCTTTGCAGAAATGCATCCTCCAAATGCTTCCACTCAAGCCTGGGGGCCAGCATCCCCTCTGCAAAAGCCAGTCTCCAAATCACAACCTTATTTTTCCCTCTAAAGGGACTTCTCAGCTTAAGGCTCAACCCTCCCTCACCTTCCCCTGCACCCTAAAAACAGGAAGAAAAGTATTGCAGTATAAGCAGTATATCTCGTTTCACTGCAGACCTCCCCCTCAGGAGGCAATAGCTGCATAGGCACAAGCAGCCCCCGAGCAAGCCTTTGCCTCATCCATCACCGGCGATGCTGTTAAAAATACCAGGCCGGTTCCTCCCCTGGAATAAATCACTGCAGCTCCGGGGCTTCCTCCAACCGCACAGGCTGAGATTTCGTCCCCACCACGGGGTGAGTGAAACCTGCAGAAAGGGAGCAGGTCACAGCACACCCTTCCGAGGCCGTACCGGCTGGGCTGCCGAGGCTGGGAGCAGGGATTCGGCACGTCTTTCTGCAAGCGCATTGGAGGAATCTTCCCCTGCTGCCCCAGCAATGTGTTTTTCTCCTGGCATTTGGAGCTGATGAAAACCTCGGGGCTGCAGAGAGGATTGCGAGACACCCCCGCCATGACACTCTCCCTACTCCTCACCCTCACCAAGGAGCACCACGGGTGTTAGATGCAAGAAAAAAAATAAGCAAGAAGACAATAAATATGAGTAATAAACACAGGGAAGGGAAGAGGGAGGAACTAAACCCCAAACCAAATAATCAGAAGTGTCAGGAGGCAAAGCAGCAGTGGGGTAGCCTCACAGAGGTTAGTGGGTGGAAGGCATTAGGGAGCTGTTGGCCAGCAACACCCCTGCAGATTTGGGCTGTTGTGCGTGTCCTTCACATCGTGGCCGAGGAAATCAGAAACCCCTTGAAATACTCTTACAGAAAGAGAGCAACCAACACACCTCATCTATATGACCCTCCCAAGGAGGGTAAACTGAATACCTGCATTTCATGGGTGGGGAAACTGAGGCAGGGGGAACAGCAACAAGCTCCAGAGGTTGTCCTGTTTTAACTGTGCCTGTTAAACCCAGATTAAGAAATAGCAAGGACAGGACAAGCAAACACAGGTCCCAGCAGGTATCTCTGAGCTGCACAAATACCTGCTGGGAAGAGACCCCCGAGCCCCGGAATGAGGGAGGCTTGAAGCAGCCACTTGCCATGAGATCCCTGACCACAGTTCTGAGGTACCTTTCTCTTGTGCTTTCTCAATCCATTTTTGCTTTCTTCTCTGTTTTCATCTCCCTGGTTGAGTTGTCCCGGTGGGAAGGTCCAAGCTTAGCCTGGTCCACCAGCCTGCTGCTGGCTCAGGCTGAAAGCATCCATATTGAAACCCCCAGACGGTGAGTAATCTGTTCTCACGACTGTGCCTGGAGACCCAAAAGGCAATTAAGCCAGTGCTGCTGGGTGGAAGGTAGTTTCACGATGCTTCCTCCAGATGGCCAGATCTTTTAAGGAACATGTGTTCCCGTCGACGGCAGGGCTGAACAATTGTACGGAGCGCCACGTGCCGGCTGCGGTATGAAGGCTGGCACAGCCGGGATGCTGCATGGCTGTCGCTGCGTCAGTGGGTGGATTAGCAAAGGCTGAGCAGGAGACAACCCAAAGCATTGCTGGGGAAAAACAGTTGGAGGCCACCTACTGCAAGGATTGGCTTTTCTCCCCAGTTCACTCATCCACCTCAAGAGCATGGCTGTGAGTTTAGCATCCGAGGGCTGCGCCTTCCTGGTGCCTGGGAGGGATGGAGGAGCATTGTGGGCCTGCGACACCTGGCAGGGCTGGCATGGGTGCCCCATGGCTCTCTGGGGACAGAGTGGTGTCCACGTGGTGCCCATGGCAATAGGGACCGTCATCTTTTTAGGGCGAAGTTCTCTGAACACTCACCAGCTCCACCATGGTACTGCTGAGAAAACATACACCAGATATTGCAGGGCTGTTAATGGTGACATGTGAAAGAGACGGACTTCTTGAAGACTTTTCTCTCCAGGGGCTACAGAGAGCAGGAAGGGATAGACGTATTATAGCATCACCCAGCTTTACCATTTTATTGAACTTCACCACAATCAGTGGTTTGTTTTTTTTTTTTCTTTGAAGCCCCCTCCTGGAGTAAGCAGACCTTAGGTTTCCTTTTCAAAGAAAATTAACCCTCACGGATAGCTTGAGGGTTACGACCTTCTAGCAAAATTGAAAGAAAATGGTAAACAACTGCACGCTATAGTAAATTTTTAAATTCTTATGGCCTTCTGGGGCCCAGACTCCTGGAATCAGCATTGCCCTGATGGCACTTCCAGGAGCAGGCGTGCTCCTTGAGAGCTGGTGCTGGGAGGGAGCACTGGAAAGAGCCATGGGGAGAGAGATGACCTAAACTGTGGGTGCAGAGCTCTCCCAGCGTTGAATCTATCAGCATCCCGGCAGGCCCTGGTGCTAGCTGTGTTTTGGGGTAGCTGACACCTCCCAGGCAGGTCCGGATCAGAACCCATCCATGTCAGACCTGCCGCCTGCTCTGGCTGCACCCCAGCCGTAGCAAGTCTGTCTGTACAAACAAACAGCCTGTAAATGCCGGGGGGAGGAGACAATTACCGACCTGGACGGAAAGAGGTTTAGTTGGACTTTGTGTGCAAAGGGGCTTTCCACACCTCAGTGTGTGCCTGAGCAAATAGCTCCCTCCTTTTGTCACCCTGCCAGAGTGGCAGAAGCATTACCCATCGTGGTTTTCCCCTGCATGGCAGGGTGGTCTCTGGCTTAAACGTGGCTTTGAAGAGCCCAAGGGCAAAAGGCTGAGCTCTGGGCCACCTGGCTGGGGGAGGTGTCAGGCAGGACTCCCCCTGCACTATGGGGCAGCCCCAAACAATGCTCTGCCCAGTCCCGTCTCGCCATCAGGGCACCTTCCCACCAGTCTGCACTGCTGCTTTTCCTTTTTTAGCTGATCACAATTATTCCCACCCCAAGCATTTTCCATCGGCTGGACACACAGTACCTCCCAGCCTCAGGGTAGTTATGAACCGCTCTGTTCTCTGCATGGCACAAAGTCCAAATGTCACAGGACTTTATGTTATTGCATCAATCCCTCAATAAGCCCTCTGACCTCCCCTACCACACGGGCAAGTGACGAGCTGGCAGGCTCCTAAAGCAAAGAAATGCATGTTGCCCGTGGCACAGAGGCACCTCCTGATTTACCCCTCTTGCTTCACGCTGGGGTCTCGGCTACTTTGGGACCGCTCCATCTGGGCACTGCAAGGTCCCCAGGCTTAAATCACTTACACCATTCAGTGGCAAGCCAAGTGACTGTGTTTAACGTCATTTAAGCCTTCCAGACCCCTTCTTTGCTCCTTTGCTTTAAGTTCCCTCTGAGGTGCCCAAATGCCCTGGGGATGGAAGGATCCAGGGCCAGCGTCCCCATGGCAATTAGTGCCCTTGGGACAAAGTGAGGAGTGAGAGGGTGAATATATAAATGTATAACCACGGGACATGTCCCTCCCCATTCCTCCCCCATGCCTGGCAATCATTATTAGGGCCGAGCCACCTGTGACCTCCAGAAATGTGGCAGAAAAGGGTGAAATGCAGCTGCTCCGTCAGCAGCTCTGGGGCTGCTTTTGAACCCCCACACCCAGACACTATGGGGCTTTGCCCCACCAGCACAGGACCAGGTGCCAAAATCCTTCTCCCACCAGCTGCCCTGGGCCATCTCAGCCCAGCAGCTCAGCCCAGTCAAGCCCCTGGTCTCACTTCCATCTCCAACTGTAGGGTAAATCATTAACCTTGAACGCTTGGAGCTCGTTCAGCATTTCTCCCCGCCTCTTCCCTTCTTTTAAATCCCCACATATAATGAAAGTGAAAGGGTGCTGCAGTCTCTCCTGGGGAGCAAACAGAAGAAGGTTCTGAAGGTCTTGGGCAGGTAGGGACAGGCCTTTTTTCCCCACTTCTAACAGCCGTTCTCCAGAGGGCAAAGGAGGATGGAGAGCAACGCCATGCACAGAAGGAGCCTCTGGGCCAGCGTGGGCGTGTGTGATGGTGCTCCAGACAGCTGAGGTGGGTGAGCTTACCCGGACCTCTGCCCTGCAGAGCTGCCCACCCACCACTGCATCTCCCCAGGACCTCCTGAGGCACGGAGGGGCTCTCAGTTTCTGTGGATCACGCCTGCGTTATCCAAGCTCGCTCGCTGCGGAGAGGATCGGTTCGGTTGGTACCAGGGTGTGTATCCCCTCTCTTTCTTTGCCCATGGGCTCACCTCTTATGGTCCTCCTGCCCTGGCTCCCTCCACTGCACAGCTCACCCCTTTGATCGATGCTGCTGCTCTGCTGCAGCCACAGAGCCCCCGTGCAGGGTTTGAGCTAGAGGCTCAGCTCCCTTCCTACTGAAATCCCTGAGAAACGAGGTACCCTCCTCTCCCTCCCACACACTCTATGGGTTGCGGTGGGGTGAGGTCCCGAGCAAGGCAATCAATGATTAAATATCCCCCTGAGAGGGTGCGACGCAGGGGCTGAGCCCCACGGTGCCAGCAGCTCAGCAAACCCCTGGGAAGATGCAGTCCCTGCAGTTTATAGCCTGTGAAATAACCATGCATGAGGGAGTGAAACTCTGGCCAAACTTGGATCGAGGGAGGATGAGATCTATTTTCAGAGTTCCAACATGTCTGTTCACTACAGTCATATTTCAGTCTCTGGCTCCTGTGTGCTGGACAGACCTGAGACGGGCAGTTCCTGGGTGACCTCAAGCAATAGCTGTTTCTAATGATTTAAACTGATGGCTGAGCTGCCTTGAGCCTGCTGGGGGGGAACGTGGCATTTCCCATCCTTGGAGCTCTGCAATGTACAACGTCCCCATGAGCGGACCGTGTTAGCTGGTGACCTGGTGAGAGCCCTTTGCAAGGCAGGGAAGGCAAAACCCCTCTTCCCCCCTTCCCAAGCACCCAGGCCAGCCCTCAGGGAGGGCAGACGATCTGTCTGCAGGAGGGCAGGAGCTGAGCAAGCACAGCGGATATGACTACAGCCTGGGAGCACTGACAGGAGCACTTCTGTTGAAATCTGAAGTCTCCTGCAGCAACCCCTGCTGCTCACGCAAGGGCTTTGCTTGGCCCTCGAGATACTCATTCTCAGCATGCCAGGACGCAGGGCGCTGAGGTGGGATGAGCGATGAGAATCTTTACCACATTGTACAGCCTCCCGCAGAGTAACCATGACAATTCGGAGTGTGGAGACTGCTGTGGGCTTGATCGAAGGGGCTAGAGCAGAGCTCAGCCACCTGCTGGGGACTGCTCACCCCTGGGACGCCTTCCGTCAGCGGCAGGTCAGGGCTCAAGCAGAGCAGAAACAGCAGCATGACCCAAAGTTGCTGTATCCACATCAGAAAGTGGCAGCACCTCAGTGAGGCTCAGGAAGCATTATCATGCCTACGTGGCTGGAAATCCACCGAGAAGAATGGAAAATAAAAACATACCTTGTTACCCAACAAAATGGTACGTTTACACACAGTGATTCCTTGGTGCTGGAGAAATAGGTGCCACTTCACTGATTTATGGAGTTAAGTAGAGCTTTCCAAAGCTAAAAGCAGGACAGCACCCTTTGTCTGTGGGTAGTGTGATTGTTTCAGTTGCTACAGACCAGAACAGCTTGCTCTGTCCTTGTATTAGGCACAGGAAAGGGATGGGCCAGATTTTCAGTTCAGGACTGACGTTGGAGACACCGTAATACCTTGTTATGAATGTCTCATTTAATTCTGTTGTTTTTACGCATTTCAGTGGTTACCATCAACCTGCTCGGAAAACCCCTTGTTGAAAGGCAAGATGAATAGAAATACAGAGTTAGCCCCAAGGAGCGTGACCGAAGAACCAGCCTCTCCGACAAACAGTGCAGGGAAGGAAAAGATGGAGGTTGCTTCTGAATTGGGCAGCCCAACTTTGCATAGCACGGACAGTGGGTTCTTTGAAAGAGGTATTAAAACAATGTTAAGCATCCGGAAATCAAAACGAAGTCCAAACAAAGAGAAAGGAAAGGAAGGTACTGGTACATGGAAAGGAAAACGAATTTCTTTGCGATTCTCCAAGAGCTACGAGGAGAACAAACCCCCAGTCTGTAATGGTGTGGAGGAGATCGGTGAGAAGCTAGAAGCAGAGCCCATTGAAGGAAAGCCTCTGTCAGGTAAGAAGCAAAACCACAAGTGTAATTTGCTTGGCAGTATATACGTAACCTTCAACTAATTTACACTTTGCATGTCTCGGGCCCAACGGAGATGCTAAAGAACCAGGCATCCCATTACGGGGCAGAGACAACTGTCACCCCTTGCGCAAACTCGTTGGGGTGTTACCTGGCCCAGCCCGGGCAGGTCGCCCATCACCGAACAGGCTGTTCTGTGGCCTCCACTACGTTAGTTTAACCATATCCACAACCTGCCTACAATCAACACATCAACGTGTTGGCTCACATATCAGCAGACATATTGCACATCATACATATCAGTCACCAATCTGCTGATCACAGTTTGGGAACTGCTGGTCTGACAGTATTCGGAAGTGCTATTCCTACACTATTGCCTGCATTGCACTTTTGGACAATTTCTGCTTTTTAGCTCTCAGGCTGTATTCTGTAGGTTGCTGCAAGGCCTTGAAGGGGGAAAAAAGATGGCTTGGATGTGATCTGCTTCGGCATCTCCACTTTGTTTCCTAATCTTAGAGACTGCCGTGCAAAGGGACCTCTGCAGACGCTTTTACTCTCTTAAGCTGACTTTCCATCTATTCTTCTCGCAACAGCGCTGCTGCAAGTATTTGTTTGGTTTGTTTTCCCCAGGCTGGTTACTCTCACGCATTTTGTCAGCGTTATATAGACGGCTCTTAGTCAAATTAAAATAATTACCTTCAGCATAACTCTCATCTTTCCCCAAGTGTGGGCAAACTGCAATGACTTTGATCTTAGTTTGCGCACCATTCTCCTCCACCCTCTCAAGGCAGAGGTACTACAATGCACCCACCAGGAGATAGACTGAAGTGGGTCAACATGGCTTAACCTTTCCTCAGCCTAAATTTCTAGGAAGAAGTTCTTGGCCTACTGCATAGCATGTCATGGGAATCAGGTAGAAGGGCTGACGTTGTCTCACTGCTACAACGTGCTCTACTGTGCCATGAAGTTACTTACTGCTTTGCACTGATACATTGTGAGGCTGGTAAGCTGGATCTGAGCCCATCTCAAACTTTGCTGGTCTGGTCTCACAGGGTCATAGATGAGGAGCGACAGGAAATGTTACCATAAGCCCTTTTCATCTCCTGCAATAAACAAGCTGAGGAATTGCATTAATAAGGCCCATCCTGTGCCCAATAACTTGTGATTGGCCTAGACTAGAGCAGCTCTGTCAGAAATACATCCCATCCTGAGATAAATATGGCAAGCGATGGAGACTCCACCATGTGCACCATTAAGCTGCACAATGGTTAATTGCCTTTCAATTGTCTTCCTTCAACTACCAGCTGGCTGGTCTTGTATTGCTAAATTAAAGATCCATTTAGCACCCAATATCACCTCCCTGAATAATTATCCTAGATGGTGATTAAATGGTGTTTTCTCACTTTGATAAACAGAACAGAATGTACTCCTTTAGTCTCTCACTGCAAGCACTTGTGCAAACACAGGGTTTACATTAATTTTCTAGAAGAGACTAAGTTAATTGGCACAATCTCCCTTCCCTCTGAGTGCAAAAGAAACTGTAGCTCCATATAGGAACTCAAAGCTTCATGCATTGTATGCTGCATTAATACTTGGGTTATTTGGTATGTGTCTGTCTTCATATAGATACTCTTATGCTGCACAGATTATTTGGTGCATATGGGATAAAATCTGTGTGCAGACAAGCCCAGGGGCATAAATCACAGGCTATGAACCAGTCCTTCATATCTTTGACTGCTTTCCAATTTTTCTGTATCATTTTATACGTGTATGTCCCAGAAGGACGCATGCCTAAATAATACACTTTTCCTTCTCCTCTTTAATGTTGTGTTATGCCCAGTATCACAGTGGGATCTCCTGTTCAGAGCATCCGTTATGATGCTGGAGATGGTGAGAGCTTCTCGGGGCCTCTCAAAAGCTAACAGTACTCTTGGATCTCCTCAACACGTGGCAAATACTTCTTATATTACTGGCAAATAGGCAGTAGTCCTTGCACCAGCAAGGTCTGAAAAAGAAATGGGAAACTCAGTAGACCTCAGCCACTTTGGAGGTAACGGTATTTAGTGACGTTCCCCCAGCCTCAGCCAACACCAGCCAGTACTGGTAGTGGGTGCCAAAAGCACAGGAGGTGGGGGAAAACACAGTGAGACCTGAACACCAGGAGAAAGCACCGACAGGTTTGGATCCCCCTCCAATGCACACGTGTCCCCACACCATCCAGGGACAGCAGTGCTCACTGCTTGGAAAACAAATGTCACAGGTGAGATGCTTGGCAACTGACGGTAGGTTTATATACAGATGGTGAACAGCCTATCAGCCAACTCTGAACCACCCCAGGTGTGTGAACTCCACATACCTGTCATACTTTGGTATTTCTCCATTTCCTCCTGCTGGGACCCCGGGACCACCATCCCAGAGACTCCCCTCAGTCCCCAGCAAAAGGGTTATTGCAGATTGCAGTAACTGCGGAGCGAGAAGCTGTGGCTTCTGGTCCTCCACCAGTCCCTCTTTTTGGTTGAGAGGAGGCTGAGGACACAAGCACTCACAGAATGTCTCGTAAATGTCTGGAACAGATAAGAAGCATCTTTCAGAGGCCATTTGCTGTGATAGGCACAGGCTGGAAAGGATGGCCAGCCATGTATGAGCCAGTGTCTAGCTTGCTGCCTCTGTCCCTGCATCTCAAGGAGTCCTCGTAATACAAATCACCAGCGACAACCTCTGCAGTTTTGAGTAAGCATTTTGCTCAGCCTTCAGAAATGCAGGAGCCAGTTTAGTCATGACGTTAGTTGGGAAAGTGTCTTAGGAGAACTTGGTAATGCACAAAATCAGGACAGGAGGGGAGCCCAGGTTTTGCCCAGTATCCCGCTCCCCCTGGGCCTTGGTATCTCTGGAGGACATAGTGGTGGTTAGGCTGGGGGCAGACATGACCCCATAATGAGATGTCTGACCTGGGAGCTCAGAGGGCCCAAGGAGGTCTGTCCCATTGTGCTCCGTCCCACCCCTCCAGCTGGACCCCTGGACACCAGAATCAGAGAATCAGAATTGGAGAAGGTTTGGGTTGGAAGGGACCTTAAAGATCATCTAATTCCACCCCCCAGCCCTGGGCAGGCACACCTCCCACTAGACCAGGCTGCTCAAAGCCCCATCCAGCCTGGCCTTGAACAATTCCAGGGATGGGGCAGCCACAACTTCTCTGGGCAACCTGTTCCAGTGCCTCACCACCCTCACAGTAAAGAATTTCTTCCTAATATTTAATCTAAATCTCCCCTCCTTCAGGTTAAAACCGCTACCCCTCAGAAAGACCCTTCCTGGCCTTCTTGGGCAACGTGCTGGAATGCCCTTTCAGCCAGACATGCTGTGCGCAGTGCAGCAGCAGAGCTGTGCTGAGTACACTGGGAAACAAGGGCATCCCTGCCAAAGGAAATCCTGCTGGGAGGGTATATCACAAACTCCTCCTGCTGCCAGTCCCACTCCAGCTCCATGCTAACAGAGGGGAAGAACCAGCAGTAGTTTTATGCAGCCGGAGATCCCAGTGCCCCTCTGTGCAGCCTCCTCAGACATTGCTTGAGGTTCTCCTGCAGGGCTATAATCAGTTTTTTGGATATTTCCTACCTCTGAAACCAGCAGTTTGGAGATGTGGCTCAATTTGCAGTGATTGCATTCCCACTGCTTTCTTCTCCTGTGTCAAACAGGAGCTGGAGTGATCGGGGAGGGGGGGGGGGGGGGTGTCGGGTCAGTCTCAGGGACACTGCTGGGACCTGGCCCTGCAAGCCTCCCTGTGGGGCATCTTGTCCTGTTACCAACCTGTCAATCACCTAACGCCTGCTTTGTCCCAACCCCTTCCCCCCTTCTTTCCGCAGTAATGGAAATCAATGAACTTATTCAGAAAAGGCAACTTCTGGAAGCGTTTGCAAGCATCAAGTACTTGGAAGATGAGACTATTGCTGAACGGGATGCTGAGAAATACAAAGATAACCCCCAGGAGTTTGTGAGGAAATCCAAGGATGTGGATTTGCTTTATAACTCCATCACAAATGCTATCCAGTCCATCGTGGTGGGAACACTGGAGCATCCCACTGTGGAGGATACCATGCTGACCTCCCTGGTGACTTTAATTGCCCGTGAAGAAGCAGCTCATCCTAACACAGGCAACGCTGCTTGTCCTGGGTTGGACTTGCTCGGCACACCCAGAAAGTGGAGGGAGGAGTGGAGGGAAGCTATCAAAGAGAGCGCTAGAAAGAGAGTCCAGAGAGTACCCATGGCATCGAAGGAAGAAGAGAGTTCTTGGCTTGATCTCCACTTAGGTTTCCTCCAGAAACACCTGAGCGAAGACTTACTGAAAATCAAGTTATCAGTAAAAAAGTGCTATCCAGAGGAGTACAAGGTGTGTGACATATATGTGGAGGCTTTTCATAATGCCATTGCCTCGCACTTGCAAGATCTCACCCATAGACCACTGGAATTCAATGAGCTCTACACCTTGCTCGACTGGGTGGCCAACACCTACCGCAGGTAAGATGCTACTCTTGCCACGCTGCTTCATCCTCCTCCGGAGAGCGGCGGGGCCGCAGGGTGCTTTGAAAGCACCAAGCTTTTTTCAGTTTCCTGAGCAAGCAAGAGAGACACAGTCACTTCTACAGTAGAACCAGATAGCTAATCTATTAATAGGTGGGGACAAAGGTTTGTAGATAAAACACTTGCTGCTTTTCACAGATCTAAATTACCTCGTTTTCCCCTTCATCTCCCACTCACTGTTCTCACATGCCAGGAAGCTCCTCCTTGCAGCACTGATAAACCTGCTCACTTTCTGCAAATATTTTGCAAGGTCCAGCAGCAGCTGCTCAATGACTTTTCCAGGCGCAGGGAGGGAACTATTGTGGGGGGGGTGGGGGGGGGACTCTGCCTTCTTCCTGTTTAATTAAAACTGTGATGCGTTTGGAAACAGGCCACGTTACCCCCCACGTTCAAGGGTCAGAGTCATGGCGAGGAGGTGCCAAGACATCACTGTGTGGAATTAGCCACATGAAAGCAAAAGCTCTGGCTCAGACGTATCCACTACTTGAATGGGAGGCCCATGGTTTTTAGGACCTGTTAAAGCTCCCTGTAATTCAGGTGTGACTAAAATGTTCTAGGAGCTGCATAGACACACCAAACGCCATCCTTAGGGCTCCCTGCGTGTGGGGAAGTAAAGGCAGGAATTCTTCACAACAGTAAAAACAGTATAGCTGGACATTGCCTCCTCTTACAGCCAAAGGAGACATCTAAGATAGGCACCAGTAGAAGGTCCAGGCATTGTGTGTCCTCAGTTGTTCACTGGGCCCATCACCGCAGCCCATCATTCCAACACCAAAGAGCTCCTAGACTAAACCCAGCAGAAATACAGAGTGGGGTGGAGAGGAGGAGAGAGGCAACAGCCACAGGAGATGGGTCTGCTAATAAGCACATAAGAACAACCGTGTCAAAGCAAAATCGTGTCTCCCCCAGCAGCTGGTCTCCAGGAATGGTCTGAACCAGATGCCCAAGGACGGGACAAACGCAAACGAATTGACACCCCTCAAACAAACCAAAAAGGGGGTGAAGGCAGGAGTATCAGGACTGAGTCAAACGGTGGGCAAAAACGGACAGGGAGGGGGCAGTGGTGGAGCAGGGCAAGCTGCAGTGACACTTGCCCACACAACTCCTAGCCTGGGCAGCTTTTGGCGCAGGGATGTTTGGACCACAGATGGTCTTTGTTTTGAACAGCCCTGAACAGATTTATTCTGTGAACTTGCCTAGTTGCTCCTAAAACCCCATTTACGGTGTGATGACTGTAATGACATGTGTAACTCCCTCGGCATCACGGCACTGGCTGACCAGCATTATGGCAGGACCGCTATGGGAGTGACGCCCCTGCCCATTGCCCCTCTCCCTCACGTGTCCCTGTCGATCCCATCTGGAAGGAAATTTCTGCATGTCCCCAGCCCTTAGGAACTATACTGCACCCCAGTATTGCAGGAGAGGGGGGAAGAAATGAGCTTCAGCAGCCAGGTTCTGCACCAAAGAAAAGTGCCCCCATCATATTTCTCTAACTTGCTGTGAAAGAGCTTATTGAGAGCTTGCAGCTGTTTTGGGATCTGCTTGCAATCACCTTGCTGGGTTGGGCTGTTTCCATTTGATTTTCCCATCCTGAAAGAACTTCATTCCTTCTTGGGACCTATGCCAAAAAAAGAAGAAATTGCCCGACCCAAACTCATTATCGATGCTACAATTCAAACAAATGGGAAAAAAAAAAGAAAGAGAGGGGAATAAGCTCCTCAAGTATACATTTGAGCCAGTCCTTTCAGTCACAGTGGAGAGTTTGTATTTAAATCTGTGGTGTCCTTTTAAATGAGCAGCAGACCCCTGCGGCAGCTGGGCTGTGCAGTGCTCCGCATGCAAATCGACCTCTCCAGGAAATCTCAACCATGACTGTGGGGACATTGACCCCAGGACACTATCAGCAGGCTGAGCTTTTTTTCTGCCAAGCAGTCGCTCTGCACCATCCTGACCTCGTACGGTACAATCCTCACTTGGATCCAAACCTAGCCCTGTGCTTGGTGCTGGTTTGGCAATGGGAACGGTTTTTTGATGGTTCAACTGGCTGTGTGTAGGACATTGCAGCTGTCTCCCTTGCTAACCAGGTGACTGCTTGCAACTTATTCAAGTGCCTGAATATGTTCTTCTTTCTCCTCTCCACCTTCATCACCCTGAAAGACGCAATGCCTCCACAGTCGGTGGCAGATTGCAGGGGTGGCACATTCAATTGTACAGGCTAATAACGGGTTTCTTGCCCTGGAGGGAGAAACACAAGCGCTCCCTCCCTTTCCCTGCCTTCCTGCTAATCAGCTGGCCTGATCACACTGCAATCCAGAGGAAAGCGAGTGGCAAAGTCGTCTGTCATCTTAGCGCACTTTGTAGTCAGACTCCATAGCTGCACGTCCACCCACCGCTTCCATCTGCGGAGGAAGCGCGGTACGGTGATGGCCAGTGTCCCAGGTGTGGGAATGGCTTCCAGGGGCTGCCCTGCACGGAGCAGGACCTACTCTGCCACCTCCCCTCACTAGGGATAACACACAGGAACGAAGAACAGGCTTGACGTGAGCTGTGATGTGACACCAGAGAGACCAGCTAACTCCAGGGCAGCACGCTGCTACAGGAATTACCCTGAAAGGCATCTCGCAGGCTTGTAGTCAAATGAATCAGCTTCAGGTTGTTTATTTAAAAAGTAAATTCTCATAGCACTTTTCATGTCCAAACAACTCAGAAGTCTCATGATTTCTAAGGTGGGCTGGAACCTTAGATCATTTTGATTTTGAATAATTAGGATTTTGAATAGCGAGGAAAGATTTTCTTGTTAAAGCTTGAAAACAAGCATCGCAATTTAAGCTTTAAGTATATTTCTCGCGGCTTAATAATCATGTAGCTCATGCCACATGAATATTCCATCAGTTTACTTACACTCCAAGGCAACATAATTTGTTCGTTTGAATCTTTCCAGTGAACTCTTTCTGGGTCACCCTGATCTCAAACCAGAAGTTAAGACAGAAAACCTGTCCCTGCTGTTAACACCAGATGATTGGGACAAACTGAAGAACGACTACATCACTTCTGCAAAGGTGAGAGCTTTGACCTTGCCCCCATGTGCCCCCCAGGGAGGGTAGGGGAGTCCCAGCCTCCCAGGCAGAGGTCTTGGATGGCTGCCTCATGGTTCCCAGCCCCACCAGGTGCTGAGTCCTGCCAGCGCCACGCAGAACGGTCTTTAAGCAAAAGCAAAAAATCCTGAACACCAATTCTGGGACTGAAGCAGGCCATGAGCTTTAATCTGGGTAACCACAGAGCCAAAAGGACTGTAACAGACCCAGACAGTATGTCAGAGGCATACTGAAAGATCATAGCTGGGCCTCATCAGACTGAAAGCATTGCAAAGTTGGGTGTAAAGACTTTTTAGCTGCTGTTTTCACTGTGTGTGATCTCCTCCAGCACATCTGAGGCTTGCTATAGCCAGAAAACTTTGGGCTTGTCCCCGACAGAGGACCTCCCCATGGTTCAGCTCCTCCTCAGGCCATAGGAAGCCCCTTCTGCAGTTGTCTTTCTGCTGTCCTTGGCTGGGACCCTGTGTAAGACTACATGGTTTCCTGGCTTTTTGGTGGGCTCAGACATTTCCTCGCAAACCATGTCTGAACCAGGGCACAGCTGAAGGTGAGATCAAGATACCCAGCTGAATAAAATCGGTGTTGCTCCTTCGTGCTGGTGAAGGATTGTTTTGTTTCACCGGCAGCAAGATTGATTTATCAGCCAGGACTGAACGGTGCTGCCACTTCCACAAGTGGCTGTACCGCCAGAAAGGACCAGTTTGATCTTTAATCCTGACCTTGTGCATTGCACATGCTGGAGGACTTTGCAATCAAGCAGTCAAACAGCTGACACGATATTTCCGTGTCAGGAAAATGATTCTGCCTTGATTTGAGAGTACCTTGCCCCAACACAGCACAGCTCCTGGTTTTTCCCAAGTTCCTGGGTAGGCCGACAGGGTCTGGAGCAGGACCTTTGACTGCTCACCTTTCTGTGCCCCACACGTGAATCTCACACACATGCCGACGGAGCAAAACGCCGCTTTACTCATGCTCGCTTCGTTATCCTGAGCTGCATATTTCCTTCCTACATTTAACATTTAGGGGAAAATCAAAAGCTATTTTGGAAACATCCTGCGACTGGAGGTCACGGAGAAGTGGGAGAAGGAAGTTCATCCAGAAGTGAAGGAAAACCTCTACCGCTCCTCGCTCTCCTTTGATATTCAAACGGTATTTAATTAGCTGGGACCAAGTGTGGGGGGGCTCTGTGGCTCCAGGGAAACTGGATCATTACCTTCTGGGGTGGAGGTACCGCCTCCTGCGATAGTTTATGTTAGTCACGCACTGTCAGAATACATTAGAGCAGAAAATGCAGTTTATTACAACTTTTAGCTCTCCCGCTTGCCTTCTAGCTGCAAATTAAACCTGCTGTCAATTGTGTCAGCAACATAATAGGCAACTGATTTTAAAGTCCTTAAATCTCTTTGATTAGAAAGAAGAAAGAGAAAGGAAAAAAAGGCGGAAAGAAAAGGTTTGTTAGAAAAACCCCTTGGCTGAAAGAGCAACTTTGTCCCGGGGCTGCGGCAGCCGCAGAAAGGCCGTAGGCAGTGACAGCCACTCCAATTTAAAGAGTACAAAAAACAAAAGCTCCTACTAGCTTTAGGGACTACAGGGTAGTAAAGCCAGGAGGGGTTTGGATTCATTCTCCTCACTCAAAGGGTTGAGTCATTTCAATTAAATAATACCAAAAAAAAAAAAAAAAAAGAGAGGGAGAGAGAAAGAAAGAAAGAAAGAAAGAAAATCAAAGAGTTTTGCCGGCTGCCGTGACTCATTTTCCATAGAGGAATATTACACGTTGTATGATCACCACGAAGGCAGGTCTGAATTGGATTAGCAGATGGGTAGGATGCCTCGGGAAGTGTGGGAGGGGGACGGCAGCCTGCCTCACTCCGGAGAGGCAGCCAGGTTTGCGGGAATGGGAATCAGGGAGGAGCCCCAGTGCAAGCAAGACTCCAGGGTGATGCCCGACCCTCTGTGCGGCCCTGGTGTCGCTCCTGAGGAGTGGGCTTGTGTGTGCCCCAGGGACGGTGCTTAAAGCCACCCTCAGCGTGGGGACACGGGAACAGCTCAGGTCCCCTTGGGCATTGGGTTGGGGATTGATCCCTCCCGCAGATCCCTCCAAAAGAGGAGGATGGCACCAGGGTGGCTCGTGGCTCCGGTTGACACCACATCTAGCTCATGCTCAGACAGCAGAAGGACATGGGGCCATTAGGGATGGATGGTTGTGCCACAGATCAGTTTGCACCTCTTGGCCCGTTCCAGATTATTATTTTAAAAACTGCCAGAGAATAATAAAAACCTCCTGGCAACAAGTCGGCTGTTTCCCCCTTTGCTAAGCGAGTCATTTTTATTAACCAAAGCTGCACGAGATCCTTGCAAAGGATGTTTCTCCCATGCTTGTCATGTTCACTGGCGTTTTTTCATGCCCTTCTCTAGATCATCGGGGAACACATGAAGATATCTGGAACCATCAGCAGAAGCCTGGGAGCGCAAACGCTTGAGCTGTGCCTGGCAGAGCTGCACGAATTCATACCAAGGTCATCGCCGCTCTGGGCAGCACATTCCTTCCAAATGAGTCCCACATTGGTAAAAAAGCAGGGAAAAGGTCTGTGCATTGGGCCAGACGCTGGCACCGAGCAGGCACGGGCCTGCTCCTGTGAGAATTAGAGATCTCAATAAGCCCAATAATGAGCAAACAGCAAAACAACTTGGAGTCATAAACAGACCCAGATGGGATTCTTGTGAGTCCCAAAATCTGAGGTTAGAGCTCCAAGAAGGAGCTGCTGGCCAAAAAGGGATGGGACCACTGTGGTCCCATCTATCCAGGACCTTTGTGGCGTTGGATGCTGCAGCTACAGCCACAAGCAAGCAGCAGTTATGGACCCCCAAACCCAGAGCCTGCTTGCCCAAAATACCATCTAGGTGTCCCAGCATGAGTCCTGCTGAGAGGGATTTCTCCCGCACCTCATGGCTATGGGCATAAAAATGGCTGATGGGTGGGACCCTCTCTGTTACAAAAAATATATAGCTAGACCACCTTCTGAGTCTTTTTTAAAACCTAGTGGGTGTCCAAAGGACACAGGACCCTGCACCTTTGCTGAAATAACGTTTTTCTGCTTGGTAGTCCCCGAGTTACGGCCTTAGATCTTCCCCCCTGCAGTGTGCTTTGGGGATGCTCCAGGGTAGATTTTTGGTCCCAGCACAGCGACACGCTGCCTGGCCCTTCCGGTGGGGCTGTGTTTCGGGGGGGTTCACAGCCGCTTGCCGGAGCAGCGATTTGTGGAGGAGAAAGGCCATTCGGCATGAATCAACTCTGAGCGAGACTAAAAATAATTTCACATTAACCTTTGAAGTTTCCCACCTCCGGCAGGCGCTGAGTCGGGTGTTTGCTAATAGGCGTTTTGCAGAAGCGAGGGTGGGGAGCGCGAGCGCTGCTTTCTCAGATCGTGAACCCGGGGCATGGCAGGTGTCCAAAGTGAACCAAAGGCAGTGCTTTCCCTCCTAAACCCTCATCTCCAATAGCCCAACCATCTACACCTGTCTCCCATACCCTGAGCGAGCAGGGTAATTCAAACCAGCTATTTGGCTTGGAAGGCCACCTGGGTTTTTGAGGAGAAATGCAGTACTGATATTCCGGTCTTCCTTTTTTTTTTTTTTAAAAACTTTTTTTTCTCTCCCCCCCCCCTTTTTTCCCTTTGTCCTTTTTTTTCTTTGTTCTCTTTTTTAATTTTTTTTTCTTTTTCTTTTTAAACAAAATTGGTGTAAAATGCAAGCTGGGGCAGCAAGGGCTCCCAGACAAAAGGGTCACTGAAACAAGCTTTTTCTTAACGAAACCTGAGATGCAAGTGGCTGAGGCTGGCCCTAGCAGGTTCTTTTACCCTGACAAAGAATGGGACCACCAGGTAAAGCCTGCCTGAGCACGCAGCCTCCTGCCAGCAGTGTGGACCCAGCTGTAAAACAGCTGTCAAAACCATAAAAGCAGTGCTACACAGAAACCAGCTACCCAACACACCACGCTGAGGTTGTGGGGGACAAATGTAGGTGAGATGCCCTGTTCCTAGTCACCTTCTGTTGTAAAATCATCCCTGAGGTCAATCCTTTCCTTGTGCTGATACAGTGATTAAGAGGGCACCATGTTACATTGCCCCAAAAGCCAGAGAAATGAAGGATCAGACTGATGAGCCTGAGTACTGCGGCCGCAATTAATCCCTCAGCGTGAGGAAGATTCAGAGATTTGGCGTGCTGAGATCCTTGGCATCCCTCCAAAAGTGATGCGTACCCGCTCAGGCGAGCGCACCCTAAACCCATAATTATCTGCCGTCTATTCCCCTCCAACGCACACGCATGTTATGACAGCTGGAAAAACCATGTCCGCATACAGAGGGGACAGGTTGGGCCAGCCACCGGTGTCTCCTGACGTTGCCGTGTACACAGAAGATGAGCCATCTGTGGTCCCTCCAACCATTAGCATTACCTACGTGTCTTCTCCTGCAGGTTCGGGGAGGAGTTCGTGGTGTGGAGCACCGCCCAGGACAGCCCCGTCTTTGCACCCTATTTTGCTGCCTACATCAACAGCTTCCACGACCTGGTGTAAGTCCCCCAAGCCGAGCTGCCGCGTCGCTGGGGTTCGGGAGGGTGGCAGCATCCAGGAATGAAAGGCCAAGGTATCCTGGGGGTGCCCCGCGGGGTGCTCACTCAGCCTCTGGCCCTTCCTCACCTCATGGGGGAGATGTTCCCCAAGAGATGCAGATAAAAGTCACTTCACTAGGGCAAAAGGGTGAGGAGACAGAGGTGGGGATGGATGCGGTACGGGGACGGACCTGGTGCTTGTGTGAAAGCTTTAAACTCATTTTCAGCCCATCTTTTTCAACCTCAGAGGAGGATTTCTTTTTTTTCATTTTTTGTTCTGGAGCTTGGTAGAATAAACCCAGATCACGGTCTGACGGCTGTTTTTGGCATTGGGCTGGAGGAAACTCTGTGAAAGCACTCCTGCAAATAAACCCCTGCCACGGCTGCTGGCAGGAGGAACTTCTGGGGCTTTGCATGTGTTAAAAATTAGTTATTTAAATCCATGAGTTGAAAAGGCCTCTGATAAACAGGTGTGCCCACCAGCTCTGACTATTAAAAAGTACTTTCAGGAGAGGGGTGGTTTCCCCATAAGTAGGACGGTGCCAGTTACTGTGTGTCCCAGGGTCTGGGCCATCAGCCTGGTGCTGTGGCACGTGGTGACCCTGCACTTCCCACCCCGCATCTGCCCACACAGCCACCACAGCCCACCGCTGATGGTGCCATGGGGAATCGGGGCTGTTCTTAAGGCACCTGCCCCGGGGGAATGGTGTGCAGCCATGCAGGGACACGGCCCACCAAGGCCCCGGAGCTCTTCAGCATCTGGGGTCGTCTTGCCATGCAGATGTGGTGCTTCGGAGGCCAACCCAACACGCAGCTAATGCCTGGGTCCGGCCACCAAGAAGCTTGAGTTGTTATCTCCAGCCCATGCTGCTGCACTGCTGCCTGCGGTGGGGATGGTATGTGCCAAATATTATTCAGGGGATGCAGAGGATTGCGTGCTGCAGTGTCTCACAGGAGGCAGCGGCTCTAGCCGCAGCGAGCACTACCGTCGGGAAGTCTCTAGATGGCACGGTCTCTCCAGCAATGCTAACCTCGCCGAGGAGCTGGCTTTCTCTCCCTCCTCCTGCAAAAAATTGCTCTCTGTTCCCTGCTGGGGACTGGCGAGATGGTGAAGGAAGAAGCCAGCCCTGGGCAGGGAGCTGGCAGGCGTTTGGGTGGTGGATTGGCTCCGCTGGGTCAAATTATTTGTCAGCCTGGGGTGACGAGTTGCTGGGCAGAGGTAGGTGCTCTGACAGCATGATATTGTGCATGCTGGACGCAGACTTCAGGTGTTCAGCAGGAGTTATGGACCTGAGCCCCAGTCTGGGAGAGAGGGTTGGTCTTATGTGTTTTGCAGTCCCGCCTGAGCATCCTCAGATATACAAACGAGTTACCAAGCAGCAGTAGGAACCCGCCGTGGCCTGTGGTCACAGCAGTGGATGTGGCACATACAGGAATGCTTGAGGACCACTGGAATTTTGGTGGTGCTGCATCAGTTCCCCTCGGAGCGTGTTGCAGCAGGGCAGGGATGGAAAGTGAGAAGAAAGCCAGAAGGTCGCAATACCCCCAAAGCCCACACATACTGCTGGGGATTTCATTAACCTCTCAGAAGTTGTATTCTCTTCCTCGTTAGTGTGAAACCTTGCAGAAGTACGCACTGTCCCTAGGAAACCCCACAGGTTTCCACCTCCATAGCTCACCGTTCCAGCTGCTGCCGATAAACGCTGCACGGAGTGAGTCAGCAGGGCTCCAAGGGACGCAGGGTCAGCAGCTTTCCCTTCTCTGGCTCTGTTATTTACTTCTCTCGGTGCCCCTCGGTGCTCTCTCAGGTACCTGGAGATCATTTAGCAGAAGTGTTGCTCAAGTGAAAAAGTAACCAGCCTGCGCAACTGCTCCGCGTGGTTGAACCTGGTGAGGAAATAGGTGTTTTTTTAAGCACAGTTACTCAGATGTGATTAATTTTCAGTGTATGGATTGTGCAAAAAGAGTCATTACTTTCACTCATTAAGTGTTTCCAAAAGGAAGTGTACCAGATACACAAATTTATTTAAAAATAATGCCCAAGATGGCAATCTGGATAAAACGCTTAGGGCAGTGTAATAGTTTACATTTTAACTTCAACCCACTGGTGGTGTCTCTCTCTCCCTCTCCAGGTCAGGGTTAGAAACAGTGTTTAAAGTCAACACTGAGGAACTGCAGAAGATTTTGTCAGCTCTGACAAGGAACTTCACAAATATTTTTCTAGATAAATTAAGAACAAAAGCACAGGTAAGAGGATCTTGGCCACACTATTTCCCAAATATAAGGGGTACGTGCAGGACCACTGCAGCAGCTGAGGGCCATTGCCCTTCCCTTGTCTCACCAACCACATCTTGTTTTGCAGCACATGACATTATGGTCCCTCCAAAATGCATCGTGCCTAACGTTTGTAGAAATCCTCCTTAACCCAAAGTGACAGTTTTGGCATCCTGGGAGTTTTTCATTATGAGCAATGAGACATTTGTCAGGCTGTTTGCTTTACTACAACGGCGACCAAAAGAAAAGGGTATTTAGTGACTTCCAGCATCTCAGGTAGAGCAGTGGGGGGGAACCTCACCCATGGTGAAGCACCAGGGAGGTCAGCACCAATGCGACATTTTTCCTTCTATCAAAACATTTGGATTTTTCAAGCCTTTGATTTACTCTCGCTTATTCATAGCTCTGCCATCACAGTCGGTTATCAACCTCTTCAGACAGGACAGAATTCATTCTGGTACAGGTGATTTTTCCAGGCTGTTTCTATGGTGAAGAAAGACTGAGTCTTTCATCGTGAGGATGCTAAAGCTCTGCTATCATCTGCTAAAGCTCTGGTATCAGCCTAACTTGCGTTAAGAGGCCTAAAAGGCAATGATGTGCTGCAATGCAGTTTGTGCTTCCCAGGTGGGAATACCACGAGAGACCGGGAAAATTAAGCCTTTGGTCCCGCCTCTTTTCACTCACCCTAATTCACTTTCTAAATCACCAAACATAACCTTCAGAAGCCAAGACAGTCACACAACTGCTCCAATCTAAGCCAAGCCCGCCTGGCCAAGGGGGACTTTCCAGTGACTGCAGAGCTCGTGTCAGAGCCTGACGGGCAGGCGAGGAAGGAGTCAAGCCAAGGCATTGAGCAAGAGAGGAGAACTGCCGTGAGAACCGACAGCGGCCGGCTGAGACAAAGCATTTCTAAACACACCCCCAGCCGGCTGGGAGCACAGCAGGAGGGCAAAAGTGGGGGAAATAATTGGGAAGGAGATTGCCAGGAATCTAAAGACAGAGATCCTGAAAGCTAAGAGGAGAAAAGTACAAAGGGGATGGGCCAGAGAAGGGATATTTTGAATTTGGCCCTTAGGGGAGTCTCTTCCAGGTGCCACCAGAAGCCTTTAGCGAATATTGATGCGTTTCTATGCAGAGGGACATTAGCTCTAGGGACCCGGCAAGGGAAATAGCCCACTGGGGACACTTGGTCAGAGCACCTTGTACCCAGGGCAGATGGGAAATGGTGCCACCAGTCCCACGTCATCACTGACCATGAGGCATCAAGTCGGGGATGCTCCCAGCTGCTATCCCACAACCACCACATCAGAGCAGTGAGCAGAAGGAAAATCCCAGTGAGACCTTGTGCAGACGCGTGGGTCTGTAGGGAGTACAAGTGCTGTGAGCAAGGGGAGCTTGATTTCCTTTGTGGGGAAGGCTGGAGGGGCGATGGATTACTGGGCTAATTTCCAACAGATTCCCTAGCAAGTGACTTGTCACGTCCATAGCTGGTGCAAACCCATGTAACACTAGCATAGGTGCTTGCACGCCACAGCCTGTTCTAGCCATGCCTGAGTTTCCTCTGATTAACATTCACATCTGTTTCTTCATCCATACAGTAGGGATACAAATTTATTTACCTAAAGAAATATAGCCGGTGGATTAGAACGAGGCACAGAGCAGGGAAATGAGGTGTCCCAAGTAAGCCTTTAACGCCAAAGCAACTCCTGCTTGGGCAGTGATTCTTCTCCTGTCTGCACTGCGGCACCTACCCAGAAAGGGGAAACGTGGGTCTGAATTCCCTAGGGTGGAGACAGAATCCCAGCCTGCTCCATGCTGCTGCTGCCTAACTCCCGGTGTGTCTTCACGCAGAGCGGGTGTGCTGTCAGTGCTCTGTGCTTTTCGGTTCAAGCCCCCCAAGCAGGCATACGGGTGGGCACCTTCAGCAAGGGCACCAGCTAATCTGAATATTACCGGTGCCACCAGTGAGTTGGTCTTTTTGCAGCCACTCCTTAAGAAAATCCTGACCAAGGACTGGATTTTGGCGACGGAAAGGCCGGACTCGCTGGCATCAGCAATCTCGCAGTTCTCCAAGCACCTGCAGCACATGAAGGACCCCACGGGGCAGGTAGGCAGATGGTCCCGCGCCCGGGCACAGGGATGCTGGGGGGGGTTCCACTGTCATTTGCAGGCTGCGGTCTGACCTATAGACTCATCTCCAGCGGCAGGGGCTGTTTACAACCATGGGGACTGCTGATGGGGGGCAGCTCAGATATTACAATACTTTCATGTGAGAATTAGCAAGACCTTTCCTTTCTGTAGTTTAAATACGGGAAATGATGCCTTTAAAGAGGAACAAAAAGCTTTGGTGAGCATTACCACTGAACATTATCATTCCATGAGTGAAAGATGGTATGCTCCTTTCACATCTATGCAGTTGTGAAGTAAATGGGTAGGTGACAACAGCACTATACTTAAAATCTGAAAGCACCATCAAAACCTACTTTTAAAACAATCCTAAACACCCCCCTTTGCTACTGAGGAGCCAAACTGCCAACACAAAACCATGGGCTATTTCAGGGTGAGGAGTATTCCCATGGCATTCCCTTGGGCACTGCTGTCGCTCTGCGCCAGAGCAAGGGGCTGGGGGCCACTGGCTCCCTTTGGCAAAGCTGGTCCAGGCACTGCCTTCGTGCATCCCCTCTATGCCCTCGGCTGCTGCTAAGGACCCGAGGGCTTCCCTTGCCTCCTCTCACTGCCATGACCTTGCCTGAGAACAACAGCAAAACCACGAGGTTTGCTTTTTTTAACCAGGAGCTTCTACGTGACATTCATAAGTACGTGGTGAGGGAATACATCACTCAGGTCATCAAACCCAGACGGAAAATGAACAATGAGACACGGCAGCAAGTGAGTGAAAAGATGAACCAGGAAGCCGGAATCCTTAATAATATGCTCATCGATCAGGTATGTGAGTTCCCTCCTAGCATCCCCCGGTTGTCCCATTCCCAGAGGTGCGATGTCCCTACTTGGCTTCCCGAGGACTGAGGTGGCAGGCTTTCAAGGAGGGCAAGCCTCAAGAAATGCAAAAACGTGCATTAAAAGAGAGCAAGCAAGGTGGTCACTGCAGGTTAATGGCACGGACTTCCAGCCTGGTGGCTACTCTGCGGTAGCAACTTGTGCGTGCTCAGCTGGCCACTCTCCGATTGCAGCGCCGGGTGTTTTATCAAACTCCCAGACCCCCGGGCGCTTTGCGTAGGTTGGGCTACATGCCATAGGATCAAGCTCATCCTGTGGCAACTTGGTCCTGGGCCTGTTCCCCTGGGCCATGGGATGCACTTTGTCTCTGAAGGATCCCTGCACTGGGTACAGTTCATGGAGATGAGTCCAGCAAGAGGGTCCATCTGGGCACACAGTCTGCATACAGGAGGGTGATGGGGAGAAAATTGCAGCTCCTTGTGTGTTTTGTGGGTAGGCAACATCGGTCTGGGATTTCCAGGGAAACCAAAGTTGAATTTATTGGATTTTGCAGAAAGTCAAGTGTGTGGGACGCTGAACACCAGCGGGGTTGTCACTTGGCCGAGGCAGATCCCTCTCAGCAGTGAGGCACATGAAACTATTAGGCAGTGTAGGGGGGAAGGCTCTGGCACCCGCTGCTGTGCTGGGCCACAGCCGCAACGCCCTGCTCAGGGTCTGGCTCTCCGGGGTGCCCCTGAGCATCAAGGAGTGCAGAGTCGGACCCGGCGGAGCTCCTGGGAGTGCCTTGCCATTGCCACCCCCCGGCAGCACCCTGCCCGCCCGAGGGCAGCCTGTCCTGCCTGCAGCAGGGCTGTCTTACACCAGTAAAAGCGACCCGCTGCCGTGCTCTGCCCTGTCAGGTAAAAAGCATTTTGCAGGTGCTGCGCTTCCCCCTGACCGTCCTCGTGTGCCTCCTCGTTCGCAGGGCTCTGACTCCGACTGGCTCCTTCCCGCCATACACCACATCGCCAATATCATTGGGGAGAAGAAAAAGGACAAGATCAAGGAGTACGTCAAGGAGCTGTGTCAGGATTACCCAGATATCAGGTACGTGAAATGGCAGGTGCCAGAACTGCTGAGCTCCATCCTGAAGAGCACCAGCTCGCCCCAAGCCTTGGCCAAGCCCTTCATCTTCTCTTCTCTGCTGGTAGCCACACGTCAGAGATCAAGGTGCCAGCAACAGGGGGTGTCCCACCTTAGTTTTCCTTCTTTATGGCTGTATCCTTTCTCTTTTTTCACCTGTCTGCTGGGTCTTATAGTGCACACAAGTTACCTCAAAAGCCTTTTCATTTTAGAATAGAGTAGAGTAGAGGCAGAGTCGAATGCCGTGGAATGCCGTGTAATGCCGTGGAATGCCATGGAATAGAATAGAATAGGAATAGAATAGAATAGAATAGAATAGAATAGAATAGAATAGAATAGAATAGGAATAGAATAGAATTTCAGTTGGAAAAGGCCTGCAACGATCATCTAGTCCAACTGCCTGACCACTTCAGGGCTGACCAAAATTTAAAGCATGTTGTTAGGGCATTGTACAAATGCCTCTTAAACACTGCCAGGCTTGGGGCCTTGACCACCTCTCTAGGAAGTCTGTTCCAGTTTTGGACCACCCTCTTGGTAAAGAAATGCTTCCTAATGTCAAGCCTAAAGCTCCCCTGTTGCAGCTTTGAACCATTCCCATACGTCCTATCACTGGATACCATTTTATTGCTCCAAGTGAACCTTGTTTCACTGTAAAGCTCCAGGTTGCCTTTAAGCTCACCACCGGTATTAGCCCAGCTTGCCAATTTGCAGCCTCCAACTTTGGAGCAAATACTTTTTCTCCTGTTCCCAGGCTCAGACCTCAAAGCGTGGCAGACATTGACACAGTTCAGCTGCAATTTCTGAAAGGGCTTCCATGTAACCACTAAATTTTGGAATAAATTACAAATTCTTTCTTTTGTACTTTCCATTTGCTGTTCCAAAGCAGCATCTGCAAAATTTCAGGCTACTGGAAAAGTAAACAAACAAAGTGACTAGCTCTGTGCGTGGCTAAGCTTCTGCGTATCAGAAGTTACCTCCTCTTCTACAGCTCTTCTACCAACCGTTGAGAAGGAATATCAGTGGTGCAGCTAAAAACAAAAATCCATTTCATAAGAGTCATTTCAGAAAAAGACCAAAGGTTTTTGAACTGGGTTACACAGTTCCTGCTGGAGAACACTTATACAATCAAAATAAACCATGAATTTAACAAATTGCTCGGAAGACTGAAATGGACCCTCAAATATTTAGAAAAAAATTACATTAAGTATATTTTCCTCTCTCCAAACTGAAGCTCAACATTTTTCCTAAGTCTATTTAACTCAAGGTGGTCAGATATGCTTCAGGCTTATCTGTGTGGGGAAACTCAAGACGTGGACTTGAAAAAGAATAATTGTTCCTGAGTAATTTCCTTGGTGAACACACCTATCCTACAAAAAAAAAAAAAAAAAAAAAAAAAAAGCCTTAATCCCAGTGGCCAGATTAAGCTGACGAAGGAGGCAGTGCCTGTTCTGGGAAGGATGGGGGAGGTAAGTGATGGCTAGTCAGGCTTAGCTATTTGAAAATGATTTTCCAGGCAGAAAAGCCATTTACAAGGCTGTGATTTGTGGTACTTTTTAGTCATTAGCCTTAGACCAAAGCCAGGTTTTAAGGACCATCGTCTTGGTTGATCTATTTCCTGGCTTTCTGTTATTGAGTAATATTATTTTAACAATTAAGTTTGGAAAACAAGGCGGAACCTGCTGGACCTGCATTGCTTCCTGTTCAGGTCTCTGTTAATTCTTCCCCTGAGCTCTCAGAGACGTTGCCGAATTTGTATATACCGAGATTACTGGAACAGGGTATGTTTCCAAGTTGGCTTTCCTAGCTCTTATCTAATTAGTGCCTGTCAGCTTCCTAAATATTAGCATTTCCATTACTCAACTCAAAATAATCATTAAATAAAAGGTCTGCAGCCTCTCAGGAAAACTTTCGAAAGACGTCAAGTGTGTGTGGAGACAGAGGAGGAAATTCCCCGAAGCACCAGCAGCAGGAGGGTGTCCCATCAGCGCAGGGTGGTAGGAGCTGATGCTCGCCAGCTCCGTGGCTGCGGAGGCTGCAAATCCCACATCCTGGCGGCTCCTCCAGCACAGTGAGGGGTCGTTCCCTGTCGCTTTGCCATCGCCTGGCTCCATCTCCAGCATGGTGGTTGGTTGCTTACCTCTGGGCTGATTTTGCCCACCAGGACTGAGTGAGGTCTCGTTTGGTTTCTGCAGGAAGGAGCACATCCTGGCGGTCCTCGCGCTCCGGGGTCTGGGGCGCGCCAGGAGAGCGGCAATTTTTCGGCAAGGCTACCACACCCTGGAGAGCCCTGACGGTGGGGAGGGCAGCACGCTCTTCGCTGAAATTGATGCCCCAGTGATCATCAGCTGCTTCTAAACCAGAACCAAAACCATCAGTCAGCATCCTCCCTCCTCCTATGCTGCCTCTACGGCATGGTCCAAAATCTGCTACCCCACCTCGCTCCTCTGCAAACACAACTTTTTGACTGCCATGGGAAGAGGAGTAGTTTTCTGAACTTGCTACCCCGAGTTCAGAAACCCAAGGCAACAGATGTGCCAAGACACTGACCTCCTGCTAGAGCTCCTGGGCAGCAGCTCCAGCCCGGGCACTGCGTCCACCCAGTGTTCAATACAGATTTTATTGCTAGGAGGCTGCTCTGTTGTTTGGTCCAAGATTGAGTCTATTTTCAGAGAAGAGGAGAAAACCAAAAGGAGTTCACTTAGAGCTATATTAAGGCTTGGACTGTGCATTGCATAATTATACAGCAGCAGAGCAAGAACCTCCTTCATAATTAGTGTCCCTGAGCAACCGAGGGGCAGAGCTTGGGCAGGGATGTGGTAGTGCCCAAGTCTTATTTCCTCCCCTGTGAACAAGCTGGCATGACACAAGGTCAGTGACGTTGTGACCCAATGCCACAAACCACTGCCTGCCTGGGGAGGAAAACCTTGGAGGGTAACCAAACCCCACAGCTGGGACATGCAGCGCATGGACCGCTCTGCACTCCATGATGGATCCTGTGGCCTTTCTGGGGTTTCAGCAGATTTTCTTCGCTCGTGGGCTGCCTTGCAAAACTCCAGTGGGACCGAAGACCTGTTCGTGCCATCACAGCCTCTCTATGTGGCCAGACATGTCTGGATCAGACTTGCCATGTGGAGGGAGGCTCTGAGTCCTCCTCACCCCCAGGACAAGGGCTACTATGCCCCTAGTCCATTTTCTTGTATGTTCAAACGAATTTTAACAAACTTGGTACAATCTGACCGCAGTATGAAACCTAACGTGAAATGGACAGGCATAGTGCTACAGATCAGATCCTCATCTGGTGTAAACCAGCATCACCCCATTGATGGGCATGGAACACCACCGGTTTAACTCCAGGAGGGATCCAAAGCATTACATACAGCATCTGCAGGGGAGACTAAAAGAGACATCCAGCAGCCTACGGCCGTACAAATCTGATTTTATTTAATCCAATATTTTCTTTAGGTTGCCCTCCGCAGGAATTAATCCAAGACTCTGTACAGAAGCATGTTTACGATCTATCAATTTATGTGATAAATGTGGACATGGCATTGCCTTGAACACTAATTTGGCTGCTGCATAGCTTAGAGCACCAGTAGCGAGCCTCTTTCATTTCCTTTGCTCCGGTCTCCAGCAGTATAAATTCCAGCCCGGGTGAGCAGCAGGTGCTGGTGACAGGCCAAGGGAGCTGTTGTGATGGATAGGAAATATAGAGTGCGCCTTTAATTCACAATCATCACATGACAATTTTTCTAAGGTAGACATGCTACCTCCACAGTCAAGACGAGGTGTTTTTCTAAAGATGGCTTTGAAATATTAGGTGTAAATTGAGAGCTTGAGGCAGGAAAATCTGGGAGAAATTTTCTGCCCTGCATCATTCTTCTATACAGCTCGTGACAACTCCTGCCAATCCTTGTCTTGGTGACTCTCTGTATTTGCTATGGAGAAGGAGAAGTAAACTATCATCTGCACCTCTCATCAGGTTTGCAGAGCTCAGGAACACTTTGGAGATCCCCTTTGCTGTCCTGGGGACATGGTGCAATCGGGGCCCTGGATTACCCCGCCATGGGTGTGTGAGCCACATCCCCCGTCCCCGTGGTGGGGAAGGGCACCAGCGCTGAGAGATTTACATTTAATGTCAAAAGCATTGACTAAGTTGAGGGGAGGAGGGGGATAAAAAGGAGATTTCAACTTTTGCATCCTCAGTCCGAGGCGTCTAAGACTGGATTTTCAGAGGAGTGCAGGATTTGAGGCCCTAAAGCCTCAGCGGGAGCTTTTGTGCATCAGAAATTTCCCTCTGCCCTGTATGCATCTCTGATCCGAGTGCAAGGCGTCTGCGGCACAGAATTTTTCCCAAGTGCATTAAATGTACGCTGGGTTTTCAATCTTATTCTTTTACTAGCCATCTCCCCACAAAGCAGCTGCCTTTCCCCAGGCTCCAGCCGCCTGGCCCTGGGATTAGATAAAGCGCTCGGCTTCCATTTTCTAATAAAAGCAAGTTGCTGCCTGGCAGTCGTGGAGGAAAGCTGGGCACAGTGGCCTGCCTTTTGTCACAGCCTCTCCTGGGACACTCGGATCCTGCAGCCTGGCATCCTGTGATCCAGCGGCAGGAGCACAGCCTGCTTCCTCCGGGAGCTGCTGCTCTCCTGCTGCTGGCTCTTAAGCAAACCAGTTCAATGCTGACCCCTGTTAGGGAGAGACTACTGTTAAGTCCCCGTCCTTCCTCAATAGCCATGCTGGAGAAGGAGCTCCAGGGTGGGCGGGGAGCAGGGTCCTGTCCCCGCCTGGGCAGGGGATGCTCAGTCTGGGCTGCAAGAGTGGCTCCTGGAGACACCGGATCCAAGAGAGAAGAAGGGCTATGCTCTCCGCTGCTGTCCAGCCATCTTCTTTCAAACACTCGGTGTTGATTAGGACCACATTTTACATTCCAATAAAAGAGAAGAAATGCCTCTCGGGGCTTTTGTTGTGAAATATGTTGCTTTTGTAGGAAAGTGCCAAGGAGCTCACTTATTACCCCGTTAACTCCCTCTGTTTGCTGTTTCCCTGTGGTTTCCACCATCAGCCCTACTCCTGCCCCACTACACAGTTACATTCCCCACCGGGAGTCGCAGCTCACTTTTACCCTGGAGGGACCAAGCGCAGATACATCCTCCAGTGAATAAGGCTTTCTCAAAAGTATCCAGCTAAATGGAAAGCCAAACTCTCTCCAGATTTAGTTTCTCAGGGGTGAACGCTGCATTTCGGGGGGGAGATCTGGCACAGCTCACAGCACTGTGTGGGTGGTGACAGATTTTTATTTTTTTTGTTTCAGAGGTCTCTGCTGTTTCACAACACTGTTCGTTTCTGGTTTGGGGTGAAAAGGAGTGCTTCCAGTACTCTCTGTCCAAGGGAACAGCGTCCGCAGCCAGGGTGGCCCACAGGATGGCATTTGCCATCTGAGACTGGCCTTCGGGTGCCATCGTTCCAGCAATTTAGTGAAATGGTCTTTTCCTGGAAGCAAAGCGCCACTCCGTTGCTCACCACCAGCAGCTGGAAAAGCTCCAAACTGCCCATCAGAGCATCACCAGCCTGCAGTGATCCCTCCAGAGGGAAGGGCTGGGAAGCACCAGTGGAGACGGGCAGCAGCCGTCCATGGCTCACGGCTCCTCTCCCGGGCTCTGCTGGTGCCAGTGCCCACACGGGGGGGCCCAGCTGGATGGGCAGGCACTCACTGTGGGCATCAGCTCTGTCTGCAAGAGGGAAAGCAGGAGCCAGGCTGGCAGTGACCGCCCGCTTCAGCGCGTGTCCCACCACAAGCAGAGATGCTCAGTCTGCTCTGCAGATAGTGGCTTAGGCAGAATTTAGGTTTCAGGCACTGAATTTGGCCCTTCTGCTCAACTGTCAATTATTCTGCAAGGAAAGGGAAGAACTATGCTCCTTTAAGACATGGAAAACGGGTTCACTCCAAGCAAGAAAGGAACAAAACCGAGACATTACAGTGAAAGCTCCGGAGGCTGTCCCTGAGCTGAGGATCCTAATCCATCAGTCAAAATATTGCAGAAAAAGCCTTTTAGTGCAGCAGCACTATAATGTTTAGCTCCCTGCCACGTGGTATCTTTCAGTAAAGAGCTCTCAATTGGGTTAAGATATTAAGGAGAAATGGATTGCAGTATTACATCTACTTTATGAGCTCAGCACCGTGGCCTGACACCACCCAGCAAACGTGGCTGGGAAGAAAAGAGGTGCCAGGACATTATTATCTCAGGGGCAGCTTTGCTTTTCAGCTACTAATTACTTTGTTAATTATATATCACAGTTCTCCAAAGTAGCGGTGTTTAGCCGACATTTATCTTCTGTATATTTTGCTTATTTCTCCATGGAATCTTGTTGTGGTTGGATTTACTGCCCCAAAGCCAGTCGTTCCGTTTCTGCCGGCACTGGGCAGATACAGGAGTGCTCTGCTCAGCATCACTGTGCACTTCCATCCCTTCAGGACATTTTTATGTGAGCCTGCTAAAGATGACACAACATTATCACTGGGATTGGCCCACCTCTCCCACAAAACCCAGTCAGTTTGCTGGAGCATTGATCGGACACAGCACGTTTAGATCATTTGCTATTACTGTTACAGTAATAAGACAGTACTGGGAAAAGACAAAGACTGAAGTAAATTAATATGCGGCAAAAGTGGATTAAGGTTAACATTTAAAGAACTACAAGAACTTCCTCTAGTCCCACAGCCACATAACTATCTGCCTGATGACACCAAGCAAATGTGAACTTTTCCTCTCTGTATTCATCGCTGTCCCACAGTGCACTGCAAATAGCCTCTAATACTCTTCCAATGTAGCGCACTCTATTTATATCTGTAAATACATATCAAGTCATTCAAATACATCATCCCAGAAAAGGGGTAACATGTAAAGCCAAGAAACTTCCACGAAAAGGCTGTTGTAGTATTTTTGCCATCTTGATACTATGTGAGTAAGATTCTCAAAATGCCCGTGTAAGGCTTTCTCTGTTAGCTGCACGGGGATTATACTTCTTGCTAAATGAGGCAGAAAAAATGAATGGCAGATCAAAGATGAGCACCTAAGTCCCAAGATGTCTGACCAGGCATAGTTTATGTTTGGCCATGCATGAAATTGTGCCTGGCAGCATAAGTATGTCTATATCCTGAGCTCTGTAATGAGCTGGGGCTGGGAAGCTGCCGTGGGCTTTGGTATGGGATACAAGATTAGGCCTTGGTTCCCACGACTGTGGGGAGATGGCATCAGGTGAGACAGAACTGGTTTTTTGTGAGCAGTATTACACAAGTACAGAAAAAGCAAATCAAGCCAGAAGGCAGAAAGGGGTGGTTATACAGCTTGCCAAGCCACCCCCTGGCTGCACTCAGCCCCTGGAAAGGGGCTGGCAAACTGCAGCTGAGGACAGCGTGGCGTCCGTACCATCAGTGGCATTTAGCAGCAAGCCAGGCAGATACCTGCAAGAGAAGTGCCAGCATGGCTGGTCCTGCTCTGCAATGGGGACAAGACGGGCTGAGTCCCTTTCAGCAGTGCTGCATGACCACACAGACACAGGAGCAGGAGTGCGTTGGTGACCTGAGCCACCAGGCTGATAACACGTGGTGACACTGATGCTGTGGCTCTCTTGGGCTGTAGTGATCTGAGGGACCATGGGTCCGTTACCAGCCCCAGAGGTATTGGTTCAGATACCGAACTAAAACAAGGAGCTGCATCCTTGGTGGCCCACAGAGCCAGCAGCAAGAACAAGAGCAGGGAGTTTCTCCTGCTTTCGCAACCACGTACCCAACAGCGCTTTCTGTTGACGTTCATCATGGGTAATCCCAGAACTGAAATTAAAGAAAATCAAAGTAATGATAAAATTCTGGCATCCTGAGCAAGGCACAAAATGCTGGGGATCATTTCCTGAGTGGGGGAGCTCACAACTTTACAATACTTTTTCCAAAATTCGGGAAAAAATATTTCCTGAAGGAACTGTGCTATGAAGAGAAGCTCATTGAGTAGATAAGAGGCAATCATCAAATTAATCATCAGGCATTCATTAGGAGGAGCAAGGCCAACAAAGCTGGTGGGTTTTGTCTCCAAAAGCACGTCACTTGCACACATGGACTGTCATCTTCCCCTCACAGCCCCGATTAGAAGAATGCATTACACATGCCGTCATCTTGAGAGCCCTTTTAAACGAATGGGCCTCGAGCCCTCCAAAGCACTAGCGAAAGCCCACAGTGCCTCTTTCCCTCGGTGATCTCAAGGCTGAATCCATCCAGCACAAGTTCTTGCTAAGCAGCCATTAGTCACCCACCGAAACAAAGACCATTCCCCGGGATGACGTGTGTACTGACTTTAAGGAGACGCGTGGGAAGAAATAACAGCCCAAAGGGCCAGGTTCAATTTGCCCATGATAAGTTCTCCCAGCAAGCTCAAGGAGGAGCTGTTATTTGGAAGCACGATTGCTCGCGGCTGCTGGAGGACGCATGAGACACTGCACTGATTCAGGAGACCTTCTTCTGGATCTGGTGAACTGGGTCCTGGTGGAGTAGGGCGAGCAATGAAGGGGAGACAGTGGGGTACAGGGAAGGGAGGTACCAAGAAATGGCTTGTGCTGCTCATCCCGTACATCTCCCGCCCCTGACAGCCTGCAGCCCAGCCCTCCACCTGCATCTGCCCAGCAGATCATGGCCCCCAGAAAGGTAATGGAGGAGGAGGCACCCACACAGCTCTGGTTCTACATCCCCTCCTATCTCAGGAGCGCCTCTGGCCTCAAAAGTGGGTGTGAGCCTTGTGGCACCACATGTGAAATGCCTCTTTGCAACTCTGCTTTATCTGAAAAAACAACTCTTTTTGCCTTTTTAGTTAACCATACGACTTTCACTCATTTCTTCACTACCAAACAGCACAAAGCCAAATTCAGCCACAGCACAAGAAAAAAATAGATCCATGGGATTGTACCAGGTTGTGGTCTAAATTTCAACCCCATTATTCTGTGCAAGGAAAAAAGCCACCCTTGAGAAGGTCCTGCCCTTGCAGTGCTGGCCAGGACCCTGGAGCAGCTGTGGCACGTGCCAAGGCTGGGCATGCCCTTGGCACGGCAGCACTCCACATCGCGGCAAAGGCAAGAGAGCACCTCTCAGGAGCCCCCACGGTGGAATCCCACATGTGACATTTCAGTGTTGCCCACAGGGAGAGGGGGCTGAACCTGAACACGCCACTTCCTCCACTTTGGTTCTGACCCTCGGGTCTGGGATTTCTCATTTCCATCAAAATGCCTTTTGCAAGCAATTAAATACTGAAACAGCTCGAGGCTGTCTCTTCTGAATGAATTAATAAAATAAAATAAAAAAAATTTAAAAAGGATTTGTTTGGCTTGCAACAGGGCAGGAATTCTTGAATGTATGCCTAGTTTTGCTCTATTAAACATCCAGAGCAGGAGAAAATCTTGAGTGAACAAAACTGCCTACAGACAGGCAGCAAAACTCACAGCAACATTGTTCAATTTCCCAGAGTTATTCACAATCCATTGCAAACAGCAGCCGCTGCCTCTCCACAATCAGTTAACCATGGTCCTTGGTGTGTGGATTTACTTGCCATTGTTTTGGTCACGACATAAAAAATGAATTGCATTGTTGCTGTTACAGCTCTGTTTCTGGGAAAACGCTTGCATGGGGTGTACCGAACAGAATCCTCTAAGGAATATTAATTTCCACAGCTAGAAAAAAAAAACAAAACTAAACATCAAGACTACATGATGTAACAGCCCTTTCAACCTCTTATAAGTGAAGCTGCTTCTTCTTAATGCAGGTGGATAGAAGCCTGAAGGAGTTAAGAGTGCACACACGGGGCTTACCTTTAAATACCGTATCCAAAAATACCATAGGCATTGGAATATCGGTTTTCATATCCATCACTCATCTTTACTTACTTTAGAGCTCTTCCTTTGTTCTATGAAGGGGATGTGAAAAATACTACGACAACCTCACTCGATGCCGAAGCGGTTTAGGAAGGATCATGTCTGGCTGCTGAGCTACTGGGATGATTCCCAGGGGAGCAAAGCACCTTATCCAGCCCAGCGGTGCAGGTTCTGCCAGGGCAGAGGGAGGCAAAGGAAAAAGTTATCAAACCTGTAGAGCCAGAGGGATTCCTCAGATGTTTGTTGAGGAAAAAGGGAATATTTAATTGGAAGGTCAGTGGGAATTTCAGTCCTCGGGAGATCTGTAAATCTCATTCAGGAATACGCCACTATTTACGAAGACATAATGAGCTGCTCTCCACTGCCAGTAAATTCGATAGCAACAGCTCTGTTGATTTCAACAGCGCAGGATAAGCAATGAGTTCCTTACTGAGTCAGAGGGTCTGAAATACAGGCTATTGAGTCCTCACAGCCACTTGGATTTCCCCCGGAAACTTCCCTCTGTGCCACTCGCCAAGCCTGAATTTGCTTGGGCACACAAGGGTAACCCAGCAGGAGAGAGCCCGGGAAAAGCAACCGGCAAACTTTGAAGACCCAAAAGGATGTTCAAAACAGAAGAACTTCTTGGTGTCTTGCTTTCAAGACCTCAAAAAGAAGTACTCCTTTTGCAGTTTCCCCATGTGTTTTCCCCCCAGTACTTTCCACTGCGTCATGATGGGGAGTTTATGGGCAGCCCTTCCTGCTGGGCAAACAGAGACACCCCCAAGGCCAGCGAGTCCTGGGGCAGGGGCGAAATGACTGCAGTGAAAAGATATCCTGATTAGCCCTGCCAGGTCTAAACACCACGCTGCAACCATTGTGAGGGCCAGCTGGGAGTTGGTACCATCCAGTGACCTTTGGGATCAATGTCACATTCCCTAATCTAAAATTAGGCCTCTCACCCCCTGCACACAAGCTGTGTGCCAGCCCCAGCACAACCCTTGGGATCGAGTGTGGCCAGCAGGTCAAGGGAGGTCATCCTCCCCCTCTACTCTGCCCTGGTGAGGCCGCACCTGGAGTACTGTGTCCAGTTCTGGGCCCCCCAGTTCATGAGGGACAGGGAACTGCTGGAGAGGGTACAGCAAAGGGCTACCAAGATGATTAGGGGAGTGGGACACCTCTCTTATGAAGAAAGGCTGAGGGATTTGGGTCTTTTTAGTCTGGAAAAAAGACGACTGAGGGGGGACCTTATCAACGCTTATAAATACTTAAAGGCTGGGTGTCAGGAGGATGGGGCCAGGCTCTTTTCAGTGGTGCCCAGCAACAGGACAAGAGGTAATGGGCACAAACTTGAGCATAGGAAGTTCCACCTCAACGTGAGGAGGAACTTCTTTGCTTTGAGGGTGGCAGAGCCCTGGAACAGGCTGCCCAGAGAGGTGGTGGAGTCTCTGTCTCTGGAGACATTCAAAACCTGCCTGGATGCGTTCCTGTGCAACCTGCTGTGGGTGACCCTGCTCTGGCAGGGGGGTTGGACTAGATGATCTCCAGAGGTCCCTTCCAACCCCTACCCATTCTGTGATTCTGTGATCTGGGGAGGACCCAGGGGCTGAGCACCAGTGAGGACAGGCATGCCATGGCTCCGGCTTTTAAACACGGATGGGCACATTTCTGCCGTGCCCGTGGGCAGCGGGTATTCGAGCAGTTCTGCTGACAGAGCTGAATCAGCTCTGGCTGCTGCAGGGTGGTTTTGGCAGCGCCAGGGTTCAGCTGGCAAAGTTCCTTTTGCGGCAGCTGTTGGGGATCTCTTGGCTGTACAGACAGCCCAGTGCAAGTGCCAGTCTCCAGCTCGGATTTGTATTGAAGACCCGAGGCTGTAGAGCAGGCACGTCAGGACCAGGAGATGGGCAATCCAGCCCCGTGCTGAGCAGCACAGTTGTGCTACCACATCTGGGAGCACCCAGCCACATGGTGGAGAGCGCGCATGTCCCATGCTGCCCAGGATACGGCTTCTTGCACCATTTCTTGTAGCTTCACCAGTGAGGTGGCTCCCATCATCTGCCTTCCCTCAGTCCCTGGCTGCGCTGACCTCTGAGTGCACCCGAGTCAAAAGTGGCCCCATTTTAGTGACCCCGTGTTAATGCAGGAGCAGTGTGAGAAAAACAGCCTGCATCTTGCAAACACACACACACACGCTTGTCTAGCTTTACAGAGAGCTGGTCCTTGTGTGTTTGTTCTGCCCCCCCCCCCAAAGGCATTAGGAAGCTGTAAACAGAGAAGCAGTGTTATATAAAGATGCAAGAGTAAACTGGGAAAAATAAAGAACTATGGGGTAGTGCTGGAGGACCTTTTAAATAGGGTTTAAAAAACAACACTGCTTTTCTGTCAGAGGATCTCTGAGGTTTCTCCAAAGCAGCAGTGTTTCCCAAAACTTCTGTGGTATGGGCAGAAGTGACACCCCCTGACAGCCCCAGCCCAGAGCTCATGCAGATCCACTCCAAGCGCCTCGCTCAGCCCCGTCCTAGACCCAAGCCCAGTGCTGTGACCCTACAATTTGCTCTCCATTCCCCGACGGGAGCCGGATGGCAGGAAGCGTGAGTTCCCACTCCTCTGGAATGAGTTGTGCTGAGATGACTGGACTTCCACGCTGGGAAAAAGCACTTCAAGTTTCCTTTGGGTGAAGAGGAAGAAGCTACACCCTTCCCTAAGCATCCACCGTTCCTCCCTAAGTCACCATGCAGCAGACGTTGAGGATGCCCGTCAGTCAGTCTGCAGGCAGCTCCAAACACAGGGACGGTATCGCTGCCTCCATTTCATGGAGGAGAGCAGTTTGTCCCATGAAGCCACTCAGCCAAAGGTCCAGGGATAGCAAACTGGGAATGTCCGGCTGTCAGGACAAGGGGACCTCTCTTCCAGCACGTCTCCTGTCTGCGGTGAACATGTCAGGGACAGCTGGACCCAGCCAGAAACCTCCAATATGGACCCCTCCTCCAGTCTCCATGTCAGGGGGAGGGTGGCAGAACAACCTCAAAAATGCACACCTCCCTCCCACAAATGTCAAGGGGAGGGTGCCAGAGCAGCCTCAGAGACAGATGCCTCCTCCACCAGAAATATCATGGCAAAGGTGTCATCAACCTCAGCTATGGACCACTCCTCAAGCAGAAATATCCGGGTGGGGATGCAGACCACACTTGCATACAAGCCCTTCCTTTGATAAAGATTTAGGACATTCCTGTCAGTTTTCAATTCCTGGTTCATTACTCAGACATGTAGGATTTTTGATACCAGTAGAAACCAAAAATCAGGAAAGCTCTGTATGGTTAGTTTGTTCAGATGTGGCTGGAGAGGGCAAAACTACCACGATGGTAGTACCATGGTTTGTACCACTGGTAGCAAAGTTCTCAAAAGGGGTTCACACTTTTGAAGCTACCAAATCACAGTTTTGTTGCAGGTCAAACCCCCAACACCAACCTCCCTCAAATAGACGTGGGTAAAAAACATGTGCATTCACCATTTAGGGAGGAAGAGAAGGGAGCCAGAACTATGAGAGAAGGATGAAGATACACTGCTGCAGTGGCTGTTGATGCTAAACATGGTTGGTGAAGGACCTCCTGCTTGGCTTTCAAGTCTAGATTCAGCAAAGTCTGAGTAGATCAATCTTCTCTCAGAACAAGGGCAGGCTTTTGCCTTTGGCAACAGGGTCCGTGTTGGAAAGGACAAAGGATTTTCCAGGAAGAAGGGAGTTTTTTTGGATCCGCGAACATCAGTTTGGGTGAGTCCTTTGATGCTTAAAAAATATTCCATATTGTTTGGCATTAAGGTGTTGAGTTTAGGTGTTGCTTTTGAACAGTAAGATACTATTAGAATTAACCAACTTGATTGTTCCCTTAAACCTCAGGCTGAGCTATCATAGACATGAGGAAAGAGTCTGCTCCTCACCTACCAAAACCCATAACCTGCACAAGTTCTTTAGAGAAGGCAACAAGTAGGCTTCAAAGACAGCAGAAATCCATTCCTTTATGTTTCTGTGACCATTTTGAAAGTCAACGGATGTTGCACTTAACCATATGGCTTAGTACATGTTTACAGACAAAGAATTCATTGCAAAAGGGTTGTGGGACACAAATGAAAACGAAGTTGGGACAGGGAAGTAGTTCATGAAATAAGAGAAAAATGAGAGGTTATATCCTGTTATCTCACAGGAGGTATTTCAGACTGGCTAGAAACAATAGTCCTATCAGCCTGAAAGGTTTCAAACTTGTGTCCCAGGAGGTACTCTTCACTAACTCATCGAAGCTGGGCCCTAGGACATTTAGAAGAAGTCCAGTTAGCTGCAACATAGGAGGTCCTCCGTTCATTGACACATAGAGGAACTGCAAGAGGAAGCAAAACTCCATCCCAGTGGTTTCCGGTATTGTCTGGAGGAGAAGTCCTGGGTCCTTCATCTTTGCTCGCCACTACTTATTTATGTCTTTTACATGAAGCAGCCATCGTCTGTCACAGGAACTTTTCCCAAAGTGGTTAGTACCGCATGACACAATCTGCATGGTGAACTCAGGTCCCCTCACCTCCCATTTCTCATACTCTGTTCCTGCCGCTCACAACTACCCTGTTCCTATGCTATAAGGCCAATATTTGGGTATATCATCACAGCTCTTCGGAGTCTGTTCTCTGATGGAGAAAAAGGGCTCTTGCTTCCATTACTTGCAGTCATTACTGGAGAGGAAGATATCTTAATCAATCAGAAGTAACATATTTTGGTGAGCACATCATCCAAGCAATCCTTTTATGTCCCGAGTGGTCCTAGTTAAAATGCACAACAGTCTTGAAAGCTGGATCCGTCTTCCCTAGACCTCCCACCAGTTACCAGCTGCTTTGCCTCAGCTGCTGAGCAGTGACAGTGTCTTCTGAGCCAGCAAGTTCCTCCACAGCTTGCTGACATGCCACGTCCCTCCACTCAGGGAGAGGACCTGGGGCTCCTCATGACCTAGCTGTCATTGCTCTGGCCTGTAGATTGGAGTGAATCTTCAGAGTTCAAACTTTCAGCCCTTTCGCAGCCCTTTATGAACTTCTGGAGAGAAACAGATATGGCTGGTGTGACCTTTTGGTCTTTTACCCTACAGTTTAATGAGGGCCCCAAATTCTCCTCTGTTACCCCTGTTTGCACATACCCCCACTTCTATAAAAATATCCCAGAGTAAGCAGAATTAGAAGAGGTATATCTATGCACAGGAGCCGTAAATTAACCAGCTACAAGCAGCTCAGGGCACAGCGGATGCAGTCCCCATCACACACTCCTTCATGTGCCTCCCCCAGCACTGCAGGGAGGTCAGCTGCCACAGTAGCATCCTTCCCTGTCCCCCTCCCCAAGTTGCTGCATACCCCATCCCATGCGGAAACACTGCTGGACATTACCTGGCCCTGGTTTTCCAGCCCAATCCTATGCCGAGAGCATTTTCTGACCCTCTTAAATTCTTCTTCAGGCAGTTCTGCCTGGGTCAACCCCCTTTGTGTGCCTCACCAGCACTGGGAGATTGTCCTCCAAATCCCCAGCAGGAGGTGACAGGGTGGTCCCTGCCGAGCTAGAGGGCTGCTGCCAGACACCTGCACCCAGACCTGCTGCTTTTCTATCACTAAACATGCACAGCTGGAGTTACCTAGGACAAATGAGTTAAGCCCACAGAAAATCTCACAGAAAAACTAATAGTTCCCCTGACTGGTAATAAAGGTAATTAAAATAAGCTTGAATAAAAATCCCAAACACCATTCAATGAATAAGCATATTGAATTAATGGATTCCGGAAAGAAAAACCTTTACCCACATAACAATCTGCTTCTTGACACACCTTTAGGTGGCAATGAAGGATAACAGCTCTTCGGCATGCTGAAAGAGGAAATTAAAACTTCGCTTCAAAAATCTCCTTATCAACGCCTCTTGTTCATAGTCTCTGCATTTTTAGAGATAAGATAAATCTTTCATTGGCTAGTCCAAAGGATTCACAACGTTTTTTTCAGTAGAGACACATCCCTTTTGTAGGCTCCTGCCCAGCTAAATTTGGATATTAGGACTGCCAGCAAGAAAGGCTTTGATGCTCAGTATAGAAGAGGTGAAAGATCCCTCGCAAGTTCGCTGTTCAAATTTAAGGAAGCATCTGCAAAATTAAGTTACAAATACCTGAAGTACCTCTTGCTTTTAAGTGTAGGTTGCAGCTGAGAAATACATTGTGTATATTATGGAAGTCAAGCATAAAACCCCGGATTTCTCAAAATCACAGACTTAAGATACCTTCTTAGATAGCATAAGCCATAAACAGAGAATATGACTATAGCCCTATGCAATGCACTCTGAGTAGTTACAGAGCACAGAAAAATTACCGCGCAGCACTAGAAGATGTGCAGCCTGGTATAACTGGGATAGCCACTAACCAACATTGTATAAGTAAATACAAGGTGCCTGTCTCAGAAATCAGAATACACAGATGAGCAATGCCACGATCAACAGGAGGTCCAAGTGCAGTCATAGGTTTGTTTCAGGGCACATGAAGGATGCCTTCCAGGAACCGTATCCCTTTGCCTTCTGCTCAAAGGGCCGTTGGATCCAGCACCTCCAGCTGCACAGTCCTGCCCCAAAACCAGCTTTAACTGCTGATTGCAAACCTTGCCTCTCCCCTTCACATTGCCATTGGAGGAGGCGATGAAGCACAGAGAAAATTTACTGCACTTCAGGGCCAGTTCTCACACCGTTCCATGTTTCAAATGATTTTCAAACTGACGTGGTACCCGGGACTTCTGTCTCATGACAATAACTGTTTCTGGCCACCGGTTGGGGTGGTCTCAGAGGGGAACCCTCCGCCCAGCTCAGCCGCAGGATGGCCTGAGATGAATCAGTGTTTTCCAGAGACCGGAGATCATGGGTTTGCCCATCGGGGCGGCCCCTCCACTTCTGCTTCCTGTTTTGGCAGACATTGTTGGGTGGGAGGGTTTTTTTTCCTGCTACCATGGTCTTTTTGGGGAGAGAGTCCCAGACAGGAAAGCAGCAGCCCTGGCAGGCAGAATGCCTGCCGAAAGGCACAGACTGGGAGAAGCATCTGCTCTCCAGCACTGTGCCCACTCAGCCAGCACAAACTGGTCCCAGATCACATGGGGATGCCCCCATGCTGGGCCTGCATAGCCCCCCAGAAGTTGTGCAGCCACACAGGTGCAGCAGCACCATGAAAGCTCATGGTTCACACTCAGTTTTAAGTCTCTGGACCGCTTTTTTGCATTTTGTATTAGATCACAGCTATCAGATATAAAACAGAAATCATCCCAGGCACAGCAACCAGGCAATGGGACCTGCAGGCTGACCCCTCCCTGACCCACAAGAGCTTCCCAGGAAAGGAGAGAGGAGGTCAGGCTCTACAGATCCACAATATTTTGATTTTCTGTCTGCAGGACAGCTGCTTCAGACCAGATCTCACCCATGTGGATGTAGAAGACGCTCAACATCTAGGCAGGGGACAGCACAGCCTTCACGGACCCCCTGCAATAGCCCCCCACAGCCATTACTGTCAGCCAGCTGTCCCCTGGCCATCCTCCAGCCATCCCCTGCTGTTGCAGCACACATGCTTCCCCAGTGTAACAGGCTCACTGCACCTCCACAGCCAGGGATGTGTGTGTCTAGGAAATCAGGGAGACAAATGCCCCTTCTGCAAGGTTCAGAGGCTTTGTCTGAGGAAGGAAGCCCATGTCTCCCAGTCCCTAGGCAGGGACACAAACCATCGTACTGAGGGTGCTTGGTGATAACAGTGTCCCCTGGGAGCACCACAAGCCCCACTCTGGGGAAGGCACTTCACCTTGGGCACGATGCAGGACCCCGATACGGCAGGTTGTACTTTCAGGTTGTGCACCTCATCCCTGCCAGCCCAACCGTGGCAAAGCCCTGTCCAAGGAGCGCAGCTTTTGGAGGCTTCTGCTCCATCCCTAACGGTGGGTTTCCAAGGCTGCGATGGGGGGCAGACACACCATATATAGAAAACCCTGGGGCAGCGAGGCCAGGGTGCCCCACCACAGGTGCATGAGGATGCGATGCTTGGGGTCCAACCCCTGTGCAGGGGCAGACACCACCACCACTGGCGACCAGCCATCCCCTTCCCCCGCCGGAGGGGATTTCTCTCTACCCTTTGGCTTGAGCCCATTTTGGGAGGGGAGGCGCAGCCGGAGTTTCCCAGCCACCGGGGCTCCCTGCGCGGCCGGGTCTCCGCCTCCGCTCCCTCCCCTTATAGCCAGCCTGCCCCGGGGCTCCGCAGCCAGTGCCGCCCGCCGCCGCGCAGCCAGACCCGACGGCCCCGACAGCCCCGACAGCCCGCCCGGCCGCCGCCGCAGAGTAAGTCCTTCGTGTCGCCTCTCCCTGCTGCGCAGCTCGGGGCTTTCCCCTCCCCGCTATGGCCGGTGTCCCTCTCCCGCTCCTCCCGCTCCCCTGCCTCCCTCCCGGCTCACTTGTTGCGAGGGGAGCGAGCGGGACCGGCGCTCCGCTGTGCCTGAGAGAGGGGGGAAATAAGGGGAAGGTGCTAAAGGATGGGTTCCCGGACGAAGCGCCAGGTTTCGGCCCCGCTTTGTAATGACCTGAAGAGAGAATAAATCGAACTGCTGCCAGGACGGCAGCTCCAGACACATCCCAGGGCTGCGGATGGCAAGAATATGTGTCTGGCAATCCCATTGCGACAGCTGGGTCTGATTTCTGCTGCTCATCTCCTAGATTTCAGGGCACGAACACAGGCTTCGAGCAGTGACTCCTGTTACCCACCCCCCCAACCCCTTCCCCAAAGTCCGGACTTAGGTCTTGGGCACCAAAGCATCCTAAACCCAGATCAGGCACCGGGATCCAGATTCAGTGTGGCACTTCCCACCCCCTCCTCTTTGTCTCTCTTCAGTAGGAAGTGGTTTTCTCCTAAATCACAGGAAAACAATTGAATTATGATTCACTCAGCCTGGCTGGGCTGGAAAAACACCATTTCAGTGCCTGAATCCATCATCCCAGGCAGCCTCTGTACACTGCACCCTGCCAGGGTCACCATACTGAGCCGGCTCATTTCTGTATTGCCGTGCTCGCCGTTTTGTGACTTTTTTTCCCCAGTCAGGGAAGTCCCAGTGCCCCTAGGACCTGTCTTTTCCCAGAGCACTGAAGAGCCTGTCGAAATTCCCTTCTAGCCTTGGTAAGCCGCCCCACATCCACTGTGTCAGCTCCTCAGGCACAAATAGAGAGGTTCAACCTCAGGGTTAGGATCCTCAGCATGTTTAATACGGGATTTCTTCTTGAGGCTGCTGCAAAGTAAGGAGGAGGCTTTCTGTGACTGGAGCGTGTGGGTGATCTAGAAGCCATGGTCGTGCGCCATCACACCCAAGTTCATGGCAGAAAACCCGAAGAAACAGTCATTCTCCAAAGTATTAAACTGCCTGCCCCTGCCGAGGGATTTTGAGGCTTGCCAATTCCCATTGAGCCGATCAAACGGGAGCAGAGAGCTTTGGAAAACTCTGGTTTGGGTTTGCTTCAGTCACCCTCTCTGTAAAAAGAGGCCTGGGAAGCCAAAGAGTCTGAAAGTGTCTTTGGCTGAAAGTGTCCAGGAGCTCTAGATCTGGCTCCCAAAGGAATTTGTGTATCTTCTCAGTCAGTGTCAGCTCCAGCAGTGAACTTTGCAAACTCCAAGCCTGAATGCAGGATTTGGCTTAGGGAAGAATAATAGGAAAACAAAATCTCAGACAGCAGCAGATGGTTTTTCTTTCGGTGGCAGCAGTTTAAAATGATACTACCCAGATTTGAAGCGAGAAGAAAAAGGAACTTATTACACGGCATTTTCTCTGGTTTTTCCCAATAACAATATATATGTGAAATTTTCTCCTCTTTTGCTGTTTGAAAAATTCTCACTAACAAGAGGAGGTGCTGGTTTACAAAACCATTTTCAGTTGTGCTTCAGTAACATAAGGAAACCGAATTCTCATTTAAAAATTACTGCGGCGGTGTGTAGCGATATCTATGCTGTTCTCCAGACAGGTGATAACATGGTTTAATGCTGGTTTAAAGCATCTCATGCCAAGTGAGGTGTCCTGGGACCCTGTGCCTGGCCCGCTCCTGCCATTCCCCTTGGTCCCTTGTGTCCTCCATCACCCCCAGCCCCATGGGGGTGCCTGGCATTGCTAAGGTACATGGATCGGGTCCCCTGGGAATGCTCTGCTCCTGCCTTGACTTCTTTACTGGAGACATCGGTTTTGTTTGCCCTCATCTTTTGAACCCATTAGGAGCAGAGCTTGGCCACCATCAGGATGGTGCTGGACCACATGGGGTGGTGGGTGTCCCATAGGAGTCTGCGGACAGGAGCATGGATTTGAGCTGTACGGTACAATTTCAAGGTGGGGCTGTTGGTGGCCCAGCTCATCTATGGTCTGTGATTTCCCAGACAGAACCACATGGGAGCCGCCAGCTTCGCAGTGTCTCCATTCAGTACCCAATCCAGCTAAAAAAAATTGGTAGGGAAAAACACCCACCTACTAGGAGGGCTTCCCTGCCTGCCAAGATTGGGGCCGGTGTCTTGGTAGACTCTTCGCTTTGATTTATTAGCAGTTTATTTGGGTGTCACCGGCATAGTCTGAGGTACCCTAAACTCAGACTGGCTGCATTGCTTTAGTGCTCCAAAAGATGGTTTGACCTGGTGTGATTTTCTTGTGTGGGCAGGGGTGACCCCAGTTCCACGGGGACCAGGAAAAGGCTGTTGCAAATACAGGGAACAAAGTTTGCCAGATAACTTTGGATTTCTGAGAGGCTGTGGGAGAGAGGGGGATTTCCACTAAAACGAGACATAAATCCTAGGATGCCAGCAGGCTGGAGAGGACTGAAAATCCAAACAAATGCTTGTTAATATTGGAAGCAGCTCAAGAAAAAGATCAGCAAAAAATTTCAGCATAGGGGTAATCAGTAAATCTTCCCCCGAGTGCTCTCTGGCACACCATGAGCTGCCCCTCGCGAATGAGCTCATTCCTAAACGTGTGGCACGAAGGCTGTTTCCTTTGAGGAGGAAAACGAGAAAACAGGAAGCCACCGTGCCCAGAGTCCAAGTTGTGTCCTTGTGTGTCGTGGCTCTGCTCCAGGTGTTTCCCTCACCCTTGCTGCCCACCCCTGAAAGGCTCCATCCTGAGGGGTACCTGCCATGATTGGCACCATGGTCCCTGTGGGGTCCCTCTCCGGCCACACCGGCAGCCAACAGCACCACTGTCGTAATGGTAGAGGTCCTCTGTGTAGGGCAGCAGAGGATGCGATGCGAGCTGTGATGCTCTTCTGGTTGGAAACCGTAAGGTGAATATACTGTGTCAAAAATAATTGCAGCTAAAGACTTCCCCCCCCCACCAGAAACTATAGCGCCACATAATAATAATGGGGATGATGATGATGGTAACAATAAATGTAAGAGTAAATTACTAATAGTAATGAGTTGGGATCTATGTCAAGTCTTGGCCTTAAATCATTAAATTTACCAAGACTTGAATTTGAGGTCTGTGCCTGGGAAATGATTCGTCATTTCCCAAAGTGTTAACTGCTGAAAGAATTAGGAGCCTGCTGGAGTTGTAATGAGCCTTGATTTGTGGGCAGAACCCAGGCGCACAGGAGCCGCCTGTGGCCATCCGAGCCACAGCCGAGCTCCTGGCATGTCCTGTCGGACGCAGCGGGCAGGAGCGGGTGCCAGGGGGGCACGAGGAGCAGCTCCTGCACAGCAGCTCCTGCCCATGACCTTCTGTAAGCGGTGCCACCTCCTTTTAGCTCAGTGCTTCTTGTAGAAAGTGTGTGGGGTTTTTTTCTATAAGAAGGTTTCTTGTAGGTATTTCTTACAGAAAGTGCTTGGCCATTTAGTGATAAAGAGATGAGATGGAGAGGAAGTTTTTGGTACCACTTGCCGCAATGGACTGAGGCTGCATTTCATGGCTGAACTGGGAATCTGGGCTTTACTTGGTATTTCCCACTGCAGATACAAACACATGCAGACCAGCAGCGGCAAACTGATAAATGCTGGGCAAGCGCTCAAGCGGGCCAAATGTGAGTGAGCTTGACAGCCTTTGCGTTGTCAGCCTTACTCAGATGCTTAACTCCTTCGGTGTTCGTTAGTTCAAGACGAAAAAACACACCCTGACAGGCCGGTATTGCCAACGGTTCTCACGCTGCTGATGTGCAGCCCCTGGGGAAAAGGCGCTGGAACTGATTTGATCCTTCTTCTAATTTGGGCGTGGGAGTGTTTTAGGCAGGTCAGAGCATGGAGAAGAGCTGCAGATGGTGGCTCGGTGCTCTCTGCGGAGGGACAGCAAGGGTTTGCCCAGGCTTCAGCCCCTGGCAGCACGTGCCCAGCCACCTGCTTTTCTCCCAGGCATCGCCAGCCCCCAACGCGTTACCAGGACAAAGTTCTGACAGGCATTGAAAACTAAGGTATTAACCAGCTTAATCTTTCCCTCACTGGTTCTTTCATGTATAGTGTCATTTCAATGATTCTCAAAGGTGAGTGACATGCATCTTAGAATTGAGGAGGAAACAGAACCATTTTTAAATCCACCCCTCTGATCATGATTCATCAAAACAAAAGACCCTGAAAGTCACCTTTGGCTATAGAAAAGGGAGAGGTGCTTTCTTTGCTTGGAAATAAACAAAAAACAGAACAGTAAATGCTTTGTTTGGAATAATAGGAGAGAGAGAGAGAAAGGACTCAGCTGAGTCTGTGCTTGAACAAACAGGAAGGAAGGGATTTGGCAGGATGAATCTAAACACAGCGTTGTATTGGGAAATGCAGGCTAGGAAAATTGCCCTAGAAAAATTAGGAAAGTCCCAAACACTTACAGAGAATCCCGGTTGTCATGATTTTTTTTTTTTTTTTTTGCATGGAAATGTAAGAAAAAGGAGCTCTTTCCCACTGTTTCTCGGATTTTAATGGGGCATCCTGACTAGAGTAGCCAGAGTGAGCCACAGAGGTTTTTCGTCCCTCCCTAGGGAGGAAGGAAAGGGGAAGAGGTAGGTGCGTGACTCCATCCGTGACTCACTGCTGCTGGGCAGCTCTGGTGCTTGGGCCCCCTTTGCTCGTCCATGCGACCGGCCCCGAGCCCCGGGGCACAGGGGCTACAACCCGCCGCTTCTTGGCAGCCACCGCCGTCCCACTCAGCTGTAGCAGCACCTTTGGTTTAGCTTCGCACTTTGCCCCAGGTCACAGACCACCAGTCTAGCTGAGAGCCAGCCAGATCCCGCGCACCCAAACCCCTTTCTCTCCTTCCCGAATGAGTTTGCATCTTCATTGTGTTTTAACAGCAATAGCATTACTAATCTGGAATGTGACCAGGCAGCCAAAGCACGGAGAAGGGAAGGTTTTCAGCGATGCCAGACTCTTAACTGCTCTCTATACCACCCAGCTGCTACCACTAACTTGGTGCTTCGAACCTCTCCAAGCTGCCCAGAGCCAGCAGCAGGAACCACAATTAAAAGCCGCACTCTTCCAACCAGTTTGCCCAGAAATAAGTATCGCAGTTTGTATCAGCATGATACGTATCAACAGCATAAACTTAACAAGGGTATTTGAAGATCACCACATTGTGGTCTTATAACTGAAGCCAAATTCTTCCTTTATTTACAGCCTAATTCCTCTCCTCTTACACAGTATAAGCCAGAACTTGCCTCACAGATCTTCACACAGAAGTGCACTGGTCTCCCAGAAAGTCATTTAAAAAAAAAGTTGTTAGAACAAGGATTGGAAACTATGAGTCACTTTATTTATTTACTATAATAATTATAATAATTACAGAAATGAATATAATTATGCAAACAAATCTATAGCAATACACTAAATGATACGTGTAAATCAATAATTCTAAGTACAAATTTTAAAAAGATGTTTTCGCAATAACAAATTTCCATCACTGATTATTTGCAGCACAGGAGCATTGGTGGCGGAGCCGGCCTGTGGCACAGGGTAGTGTCTGTTTGAACAAGGCTAAACCACCCTGATCCTGGTGCCTCGTTCACGTTTCCTTCTCAGCCGGGCGAGGACTGCCCTGGACGGGCAGGAGCCCTGGGCACGAGCACCGGTTTCATTTACCGGCTCTGGGAAAAGTCCGGTCGGGTTAGTCCCTGCTCTCAGAACTTTGCCCCTTCCACCCTGCCCCCAACATTTCACTTGCATTTCTTTCTGCGCGAGCCACGTCCCGCACTACAGCCCCACAGTTCAACTCAAACAGATGGGAGGATGATTGCTCCCACCTATTTGAAAACACCCAACAAGTTACACGGAAGTCGCAATAAGCTGCACTAAAGTTGCCTTTTATGGGGATACCATAGTCGCCCTGGGACCATTTTAAAAATAAGATTATGTAGACTATGGGTGGGTTTGAAGGGTCTGAATGCATCCTTGAGCTTGTGTCTGCCACTGTAGGGATGTGGGCAGCACGTAGAGCATTGAAGCCATGCTTCGGACTGGGGTTTTTGGGCCTAAAATGATAAGCCTTGTGATGCTCATATCAGGAGACACTCCTGTGCTTCCCACACTCCCATCCTTTCAACCATGGTTTTCACGTTCCCATTGTTTCTGAACTCAGCCACCTTCTCTGGGAGCTCTCCTGCATAAAGCTAAGAATGTTATTGCTGACTCCAGTGGGGACACAGTTAAACCAGTAGGACTTTTGATCAGCAAAGGTTGCTGCGTACCTATCATGGTAGACTCGGCTCATCTTCATGCTGTACTTGCAAACTCAGTGTGCAAGTAGCTACACAGGGGCTTCCACAAACACATCTGCAACCAGATGAGCAGAAATCAGCAAAAATAGGCTCTAAGGAAGTTTGGAAGTGATCCCAATGCCGTATGGTGGTTGTTTTGAATAGGCACAGGACGCTTGTCCCACCCCACCCCCATCATTTGTGTGCAGCATCCACACTGACATCCGTACTCCCACAGCATCCCCTGGGAGAGCTGCTCTCCTGTATCCAGACAGGCCTAAGGTCTCAAATCGGGCCATCTGAATCACCCTTAAAATCTCTCATTGATTTTCTCTAAGTTGTTTATGAGACCCGAGAGCTGCTTCCATCCTCTCGGTTGCCTGAGGTGACGTTGCCCAGGAGCTCTCCTGCAGAGCTGTGCTCATACCAGACGTGTGTAGCACTTTCCACACAGAGACAACTCATTACAGAATATTTTTTTTTTTTTAATGGGAATATGCCTTGCCACATTGTGCCATGGTAATTTTTATGCAAACTGTTATAATCTGACCCGTTCTTTCTGAAATTTACAGGCTAGAAGGAAAATGATGAAAATGTTACCTTTTTTCCAAAGTGGCCCTATTGGAATGCGCAATGGATCAGAGGGTTGCATTGGTGCAAACAGGCAGCTTGGAAACTCTTCGCCATCAGTAGCTGAACAAGTCCCTGCCTGTCCTGGACCTTCTGGAGACGAGATCTGGTGCAGGGAACGGGAGAAGATGAGCGAAAGGCCAGAGGCAGCCTGTAGACCCTCACGTGCATCTTCCATCACAAGCAATGGGAGCTGCACCTCTGCTGGGGACAGCCCTGAAAAGGGGAAAAAAGGAATAAAGGGAATGCTTACGAGTGCACTTAAGAAGATGAAAAAGACCAAGCCACTCAGTGGTAAGTGCTCCTCCATCCTCCTTGCACCACCTCATAGGCCATAGTTATCTCTAGAGGGGCTGCACGAGGTGCAGAATTGTCCTCTTGAGAAATACGGGCACCGTCAGATTGAAGTGACTTGTCCAAGGAGCCTGGGGTAACAAGGGACAAGGGGGACGTGACCTCAAGTCCTGGTCCTTTGGTACCAAGGGCACACTCCTTGAGGAACTGCCAGTTTGCAGGTTTTCTATGCAAAGCGAAACTTATTTCTGTCTCCCATTGGGGCACAGAGAGCCCCCACGGGCTGGGCAAAAACCATGGCATACCTCTCTGCTCTGTTCCTCCATGAAACTACCACCCTGTGAAATGTCTTCCCCCAGGGACAGCAGTGAGCAGCACGCGTAGGTCTTTCCTAGGGCTGATCTGTGAACATACAGCTCCTCCAGTCGCCGGCACTGTCCCTGCAGGGTGCTCAGAGTGGTAGAAAAATACCTGCTCAGAGAAATCCAGAACTGGAGAGGAAAGTGCCCCTTGGCACTTCTAAGGCTCACCTGCCACCTAAGGTGACATATCTCGTTACCTGGCACATAAACTTGCAAGCTGTACCTTAAAATAAGTTTTAATTTTTTAGGCCTACCTCCTTTACTGGGGAGCTCTTCCACAGTCTCACTGTTTTAGTACAAATTATCTTATTTCTAGGCAAGCCTTTACCTGGCTAACTGGCTTCTCTTTCCCCATGTATCAAATGTTTTCCCTAAGTGGTGGATTTCCTTCTCAGCCTTGAATTTTCTCAGCTAAATGAACCGAATCTACTGAAAACAGGCCCTTCCTGTCTTTGTTCTTATTGCTGCGTTGCCCCATTCCCAATGCCTTTTTTTGAAATAAAGCAACTGGAATTGCAGACAATATTCCACATGAGATACCACCAGTGCCTGGTACAAGATGTTACCGTTTTCCTGTCTCAGCTGGACATTCCTGGCTGAATACATCCTGGGGTCATATCTGGCTTTTTCACCATCGTCTCATAATAACGATTTACTGATTCTGCAGGCATCTCTCTTCCTCCTCCATCTCAAGCTGATTCACATCCAGCTTGCAGCAGAAAATCCTGTTTGTTGCTAAGTAACTTTTGTTCTCTTGGATTTGTATCTTATATTTTGTGCTATTAAATTTCAGCCCATTTGCTATTCAAGTTATTCCGTTGTTCCTATATAATACACCAAGCCCTCGGTTTCGATAATGTCTCTGAACTTTGTGTAATCAGCAGATGCCAATAGGGCACTCCCAGATTTTGTGCCACGGTCCCTTAAGAGAATATGAAGTAAGACGAGTTTCATGAATAACGTACGCTTTCTCCCCCCAGGGTTTTCCATACAAACCTTACACACCTAACAAAACTTATTTGGGGATGTAACTTCTCCAATTTAACTAATAATTTTCCCAGATTGCACTGTATTGAGTATCTCGCTGTAGTTCAGATAGGATAGTTGAATTGTATTTATCTTGCCTGCTAAATGTGTCCTCCAGAAAAATTTCACAGGTCACATTGTGCCAGCCTATTTCTGGAAAACCCATGTGGTATTTCCTTTAGCACATTTTATTTAGCTACATCTTTCCGACTACATTTTTTTCTAAAGCCATGCTTCTTACTTGAGGTCATATTAATGGAAAGGGGGGTAATAAAGAAATAAATAAATCCCCACAAATCTAAATTTTGGTAAAAATAATGGGTAGCACATGAATACCTGTTCATACGTAACACACTGGTGATGGGTATTCAAATTACCATTTCCCCAGTTAGAGACAGGCTAGGAATAATCTGACCTTTAAATAAATAGAAAGATTTTCTATATGGCTAAGGAGCCTAAGATCTAGCATTATAGAAATAGAAATGTTTTTTTAAAAAGTATTCCATAGCCATCATTTTATGTAAACCAGAAATGTAAATCTTTGCTATTGCGTAAAGAAAGGCTGTTCTTTTTTCACCAGTCAAACAAGTCATGGATCTCCTTGAAGAGCACAAGCTTTGGGATGCTGCTCAACATCTGATTGTCCTGGAGAAGAGCCTGTCTAGCAAAAGTGAGGAGGGACTGAACACCAGCCAGAAAGATGTCGAGTCTGTCTATGAAGTTCTGAAGCACAAAGTCTTCAGCATCTTGAAAGACTCCGTACTGCTAGCGAAAACAAACCCAGAACTGCTGCAGCAGGCAGTAGAGGCACTGAAAGAGCAGGAGAAAGAAGATCAGAACTACCTGTCGGAGAATCCACCTGACCAAAACACGCAATTTAGACCTAGAAAATGGAAAGAGCTTTGGATGGCTACAGTAAAGGAGTCGGTAGAGACTCGAATGAAAGACACAAGCCATACTCCTAGAACTGAGAACCTCTCTACAGTTGGCCAGAACCTCCTGCACATGGGAAAGACAATGAAAGAAGATTTGACAGTAGTTGTAAAGTACATTAAACAGCTTTATCCTCCTGAGTTTAATGTCTTCAGCACATATGCAGAACTCTACCACAATTATTTTGCCTCCCAGGCGAAGAAAAACGCTGAGTCTCATCTGGAAGACAAGGATATTTACCTCCTCCTGTCGTGGGTGCACAACATTTACCCAAAGTAAGTGAGGCTTTTACACCTCTTTACCCCTGAGGATCGATACAGGTTCACTGGCTGCAAACCAGACATTTGCTTGATTTATGAATCGGTGTCACCGCGATGCAGTCTGGTACCTGGTTAGGTTTGGTGTCACTGGTATCATGCTGCTGTAACCAGCTGGCCAGGACAGTTGAAAGGGGCACACTCAAGGCTGCTAATCTGTAAACCCGGGGCTCACGCCACCGTTCAGGCTTCTGGGCAAGGCAAATGCACGCAGATGTTTAAGGCTTCACTTGTGGGTGAAATTGGGCACATTCATTGCCCTGGTCCCCGTTCCAGTTGCAGACCTGAACTCACTCTTGGAAAGTTTGGAAATTTCATCCCTCTGGACCAGAGGGAAGCCAATAAATACAATAAGTTGAGATGCAATTATCCTGGGCATGGAGGATGTTGCTTAGGTGTTACCCGCAGTCTGTGCTGTCCTCCAGGTTAGGAGACCAAAGGGTGAGCCCCTGTGAGAGGACATCACCAGCCAAGGGTCGTATTATTCCTCGCAAGCCCTATATGTGCTATAGAATGAAAATATTCCTTGTTGTGGCTTACAGTACTGGATGGAGAACCGAGGGCTCTCATTTCTTAGGTGAAAACCAGTAAATACACCAGCAGCGTTTCTTCTGCTGTTCTAAAGCCCTTCAACCTTCACCTCCACTTTTTCCTTCTCATCTTCCACTGTCAGAGTATAATGAGTCAGTGTTGATCCTGGAATTTTTCCAGAGGCAGTGCTGTGCTCTTGGTCAGGGTGTTCAGCCTGAACCAGCGCGTGTGTGGACATCCGTAGCTGTGAGGAGCAGAGCTCAGCCAGAGCAGCGCAGCCTGGTGACGGGGACGGTGTTGGCCAGGGCAGCGGCTGCTTTGCGGGGTGTTCCCAAGGGCCAGGTCCAGGTGTCTGCTCAGGGACCACCTCTCTTCACGGCCAGCAGTGAAGGGAACAGCAAGGAGGAGGAGGGTTGCACAGCAGCCTGTCCCCAGCTTCCAGCATCATATCAGTAACGGTGTTCTGGGGGTTCTCTGGGGTTGCTCCGTGTCCCACCCTCACAGGTCCCACCACTGGCACAGATTCAGCTCCTCCAGGTCCTGCCCGGATGAAGGACAATGTACGTTTCCATCTGTTTCTTCACTGATATCCTCAAAAAGTGTTAGTGATTTGCATCAACAGCTGTCTTGAATTACACTGCCCTTGGAAAATGTGATTGTTTGGCTTTTTTCATTCCAGAGATATGAGAAAAGATCATGTTTTAGCAGAGGAGCTGGAAAAAGTTAAGCTTGGAAGCCTTTTGCCATCAAGTCTGAGCAAAGAGCTTGAAAAGAAATACCTTGACAGCGAAGAGGTGAGAATCCGTTCAGTCCCTCCTCTTCCCGTTACTGCTCCCCTGTGACTCCACGGAGGAGCTCTGACTTGTCCTGCATGCCCACTTCTCAGCTGTGAGTCACACACCCTGCCAGAGAGAAGCAAAAGCAAGAATGGTTTTGTTCCTTTTGCGGGGACAGGTCAGCTTTCTCTTAGATGGGACTTGCAGAGCAAGCTTCTGGTGAGCTCAGCCTTCTGCCCTGGGAGCCATCAGAAAAGAGCTGCTCTGGTCTTGCAAACCTTGTGGTAGCAAGGTGGGAAAAAATCCAACAGCAATTCCTTACGGGTAACATTCCAGTTTGTTAAATACTCAGAGGGATTTATGCTCCCTCTCGCAGACAGTGGAGTCAGAATGAGTTCTGGTCTGTGTAGGGGTACCAGACCTTGGGTGAGCGCAAAGCTCGGAGGTCTGGTCTTGAAAAATACGTCTCTTTCTTTGATGGAGAATCGCCTGGTCCGCAGAAAATAACAGTTGCTCTGGTTTTTGGATCATTCTTGCCTTAATGGAAACAAGAAGCAACTTTTACAGTACTCCCACAGCTTAGTGCTTTTGGCACGTTGAGCTGGAATTCCCGGGAAATGAGAAGACAATTTCCAGGTTTAGCTGTAGCCTGTGATGGTTTGCAGATGGGAGAGGTGGGTGCGAGGGCTGCAAAGCGCACGAAAAAGGCACTTGGGGATCAGAGGTGCATGCCAGCCGCCGTACAGACCATTTCGAAAGCCTCGCCGCACAGCATTGCACGCAAGAGGGGTCGTAGCAGAGAAAAACCTGAGAACATGTTGTTTCACTCTCCGGCGCTCCTAAGACGTCAGAAGCGCCTGTGGAAAAGGATTGCAAAACCAGCCTGGAGGGTGGCACGGAGGCAGGCAACACGTGGCTGGGGGAATTCGGGCTCTGGCGCGCGTAGGTGCCTGCGACCTTCCCTGCCCTGCCCCTGACATCACCGCTGACGTGGTGCGTGGCGGGCAGGGACGTCGATCTTGATCTTCACCCCTACCCTGAATGATTCAGCTCGCAATGGCATAGATGGGCATTGTGAGGGGGTTGCCCTTGCTGCCGTGGAGAGGTGGGTACGGCGTCTCCTGACAAAGAGCCTTTATTTCTCAGCCGGGGCCGAGGAAAAAGTCTGCTCAGCCAGACACAGGGTGGGTGGGTGAGTGAAACCTGCATAAGGCAAGGAGCTGCTGCGCCCCCTTTGTGTTAAATGCTGTTGTTCTTCCTTCCCTAAAGGCTACTATCAAAAATTCACTGAGCAAATGTTTAGATAAAGAAATCCAACGATGGAAAGAAGACAAAGAACCGGAGAAATTAAACGGACATTTTCAGAGTGAACTGCTAGCAATATTTGTTATCCAGGTAATACAGATATATATTAAACAATTGCATCTGCATGTATTTAGGATTTGAGACTGAGTATAGTCAGTTCAGGAAAGCGAAAGGCCAAGTGGCTTGTGTCGGGGGGTAATAGAGATGGGTGGCACGGGAGAGCCCGAACCCATGGTCTGGCATGGTCCTGGGCTACCAAGTGCTGGACAAAAACTCCTCAATAGGCAAAACAAGCAGGAAAACTGCCTTCATTTCTCCCTGTATGTTTTTTCCTGCACCCCCAGCCAAAGCCAAGCCATTAGGCACTGGGTAATGCAGTGGCAGAGAGACAAGAGACAGGTTTAGCTGAGCGGGGCAGCAGCACGGTGCTTCCTACAGGGGAGCGACTGTCACAGGCAGAGCTGCTCTGAGTGCTCAGGCCCTTTCCCCACGCTCAACACTCCCCCTCCTCTGGCAGCAGAGGATTAGAGGAGTTTATTTTTTAAAAATAATCCTTTTATATATTGACGTGGTTGTGCTTAAATTGTTGGGGTTTTCTAATGCAATCATATGATATTCAGTGAAAGTGTTGCTTTCCCCACTTTCTCAGCTAATTTATAGGCTGTCTTTAACGCTTCTTTCTTCTTCACTTCTCTTCCCATTTGAAAATGGAGTTCAAAATTACCAAATAAGTATAGCTGCCCTGCATGGTCCCTGGCTCGGTCTCAGGGGAGGATGCCGGAGGGCTGGGCGCAGTTACCACAGTTAGTTAAGGATCTGTAGCCTTTTTAACCAGCAAACCTGGCCTTTGCGGAGCAGGCGGCATTTAAAAAAAAAATCACAGAATCACAGAATGGGTAGGGGTTGGAAGGGACCTCTGGAGATCATCTAGCCCAATTCCCCTGCCAGAGCAGGGTCACCCAGAGCAATTGCACAGGAACGTGTCCAGGAGGGTTTTGAATGTCTCCAGAGATGGAGACTCCTCTCTGGACAGCCTGTTCCAAGGCTCTGCCACCCTCAAAGCAAAGAAGTTCCTCCTCATGTTTAGGTGGAACTTCCTATGCTCGAGTTTGTGCCCATTACCTCTTGTCCTGTCGCTGGGCACCACTGAAAAGAGCCTGGCCCCATCCTCCTGACACCCAGCCTTTAAGTATTTCTAAGTGTTGATAAGGTCCCCCCTCAGTCGTCTTTTTTGCAAACTAAAAAGACCCAAATCCCTCAGCCTTTCTTCATAAGAGAGGTGTCCCAGTCCCCTAATCATCTTGGTAGCCCTTTGCTGTACCCTCTCCAGCAGTTCCCTGTCCCTCATGAACTGGGGGGCCCAGAACTGGACACAGCACTCCAGGTGCGGCCTCACCAGGGCAGAGTAGAGGGGGAGGATGACCTCCCTCGACCTGCTGGCCACACTTGTCTGTTTGTTTGTTAGAGTATGGCCTTGTTTGTTTGTTTGTTAGAGTATCTACAGTGGCCAGAAGCGAGCCAAGGACATCAGCACGGCGGTGGGCGAGGAGCTGTCGCGTCGGCTGTGGCAGGAGCTGCCTGCCTTCCTGAGAAGGTGCGGGGGGGCAGCGGTGGGGGGTGGCAGGGCTGGCAGAGCCCCCCCAGGCACGCGCTCACCCGCCTCTCCTCTTCCCATCTCCCTTCCAGCTACAAGGACGCGTTTGAAGACTTCAAGGAGAAAAGCAAGAAGCACCGCCACTACAAGCCTATACTGATCGCCAATGTTAACAACTGCTGGAATTTTAGGTAAGGGTCCAAAAGAAAAGGCTTTGCTCCTTCCTCTGCAGGTCACGGATAATGGTGTGATAGAGGTGAGGTGCTCCAGAGTGGGCAGAGGAAGGTCCATCTGCCTGCAGAGGAAGGTTTGGAGACCTCTGAATTTCTCTTCAGATATGCAGATTATTCTGACCTTGCTGATACTTCCTTGCAGAGACTACGCGGAGAAAAACATGGCAGAAAAGGACGACAATAAAGCCAGTATCCTCAGCACCCTCGACGACATTGAGAATAGCGGCTTTGACGTGCTGCTTCAACAGCTGTTTGCACAGCTGAAGGTACCGTATCCGCACCCCACACCCTCCTGCCCCACGGCTCAGCCTGTGCCGGGCACGTTCTCCTGCTGTGCTCTCGGTTGCCCAAATTTCTATTCAAATGCAGCAAAGTTCAGAAGGGCTGCGGGGCAGGTCAGGTCACCTCTCAGCATCTCTCAGAAACCTCTGGATCACCTCTCCTGGAGCTGGTCCTCAAGCCACCAAGCCAAACAGGTGCAGGTACATAGGCATGACTGTGCAGATGAACATAAAACATGCCGATCACATCTAAGATAACTGCTGCAGGAGGGAGAGTCTCAACCTGCAAGTGTTTACGCTCCAAACTGTAGGAAGCAATCACAAATGAGATGAACTGCAATTACGCAGCTTTTGACTTCTTCATAAAGGTGGCCTGAAAGGCACTTTTGTTTTCTTTCTTTTTTTCCTTTTTTTTTTTAATATATATAACGCAAGCTTTTTAAGTTAAGCAAGTGTGGTGGAGAGGAAGGCGTAGGAGTCAGAAATGTTCAGCCACAATCTCTTTTGCTTTCTCCGTACGGCCTTTTGGAAGGCATCTGACAGAGGAGAGAAAGGTGCTTTTTTGATTTTCATCTTTATTTACTGTGGCCAAGAAAACCTGTGGTTGAACGCTTCTCAGAATGATTCAGTTTCTTTCCCTAGTAGTGACATAATTCTCTAATCAGACAAGATGGTGTGGACAAAACATTAAAAATGTGGAAAGGAAAAAAAAAGCATCTCCAATATGAACCTTTCAGGCCCTCAGTCTTCATCATGAGGAACCAAGAAGGGGGCACAAACCCACTACAGCCCCCGCTTCTCCTGCCCCTGTCACACATTGTCACACGCCCCTGCACAGGACTGCACGCTGCACTGTCGCTATGTAGGATACTGTACATATAGAACGGCTAAATATACGTGTGCGTAGATTTTGTTTCGAGAGAACTAAGCCGATTTTCCTGTTTTTCAGCCAATTTATAAGAGGTTTACAGAAAACAAGTGGGACTCCAGCAATGAAATTATGAACGAGATCATTAAAACCACCAGCAAACATATTTCAGAATTCCGCGCCCTGAAGGACCCTTTCTACCATGTAAGTCCAAGAGAAATATCAGCGGGATTCTGGAATGCCGAGGCTGCTTTACCAGCTCTGATCCTCCGTGGCTCGAGTTGCCCTGACCCACACAAGGCTGGCCAGCTGGCCCGGCGTCGGGGAGCCCTCTCGGGCAGGATTTCCATCAGCGTGTGGTTTACCTAGATTAGCCCTATAGATCTTGCTCTGCTCCAGCAGAAGCAGATTCCTCCCGTAGCTCTGCTGCAGCGTTTGCAGAGAAAACCACCCTTGCCGTAGAGGAAGGGCTCTAGGGATCATCCAACATAAGGCTTTATTTATCTGTGGGGTTGGTTTAGCAACCTTGAAACACGGATGCGATCACCCAGTTCTGTCTCGTGGCTCCTTTGATTGCCCTAAGGACCGGAGGAGATGGATGCCACTGGGACAAATCCGAGATTACTGAGCCACAACCCCATTTTCAGTGGTGCTGGAGTATATACAAAACATCGCCATGTAAAAAAATCTTTGATTTCCTGCCTTTGTCTTTTTAGTAGCTGAAACGAAATTATGATGTTTGTGTATTAGAGAGAGGAACAGGAGGAGCGGCGTGAATTCCTGTTTCTCTGGAATACTGCTACTTCTTCTCTGAAATATGTTAGATCTTTTCTATGCCTTCAGCTCTTCCCAGAAGGAAAAAACATTTGGAAATTCCCACACCTTATTAGTTTCAGTACAAAGAAATTCTCGGCATCTAGGATGTCGCGTAACCAGTTATGGGGAGGTTGGCAACCGGCGCTGTTCCTCACGTGTGAGCCACAGCGGGCATTTGGTGGGGCATGTTTTACAACACCCAAAATGTTTTTGACCTCCATCCACACACACGGTTTGTTTTGTCCCCAAGCAAAAGACAGATGGATGACCCCCCCCCTCCTTCCCAACAGGCTATCGTCGAGAAGATCCATGCCCGTTTGGTTAAAGAGTACATCGTGAGGCTGCTGAAGAGGAAAGTCAGCCTGAAAACTCCAGCGCAACAGCAAAACCTGGCCCAAAGCATCTCCAAGAACGCTGCTGACCTGGAAGCCTTCTGCACCAGCAATGTATGTGAGCGCTCACTGCATCCGCAACAGCACGGGGCACACTGAAAAACAGCAAAATTAATTTTCAGGGGCCTCTCATTAAGCTTTCCAACTCAGCTTAATTTCCTGGAAGGCAGGATTGTAGGCAGAAAGAGGTCTCCAAGAGCATGCAGGGAGGAAGGCTCCCCTGCCACCAGCCTGCCCTCCCCCGGCAGCCGTGGTTTCATCCTACTTTGTCCCATAGGTGGGGGTTACCTTTAGAAAATTTATATTAATAGGGTCAGAAGATTTAGCTAAACACTGCACTGCTCTGGTTCCAGTACAACTTGCGTGGCGTCTGGGTTTTGACTCTTCCCCCTCGCCCTTGATTTCTCTCACTCTGCTGTTTTTAGGTCAGGCAGGGGCTGGAAAGGGCAGTGCTGGGTCTCTGGTACACAAAGGTTTCCTCCACCAGAGACCTTTGTTTTTTCTGCATGGCTGAAACACCCCTCTCTGTCCTCTGAGATCCCCTCCCTCCTTCCAAGCCTCTAAATTTGCCTGCAAAATAGCTAAGCCAAGGCCTGTCCTCCACCACCCCACTTACATTTGACGGGAGAAGGAACGAGCCTGAGCATCACTCGGTGTGGGTGGGAGGTTAGGCGGCCATTAGGATATCCAATGGCCAGAAAACAGGTCCGGCTGGGGCTCTTAACCTGAGTGGGCAGAGAGAGGATTTTGGCAATGCCTGGAGATGCTAAAGGCAGGGTCGTGTGCGGAGCTGGGCAAGAGCAGCACGTGGCAGTGCGTTCTCTTGCCCATCAGACCTCATACACACACCAGGCAGTGTAGAGACCCAAGGAAAGGAAAACATGATGGGAGGGAAGTGCAGAGGGAGTCTGACAAGGTGAATGCGGAAACCTCAGTCGTATGGCAAACCCTACACCACTTGTGTAAGAGGATTAAAAGCCACCACGAAACTAAGCCAATTTCTCCAAGGCTGGCCCAGGCTAGAAACATCACTGAAAACAAAGAGGCACCTAAAATCGCTGCCGTGTCCTTCCCCATCACCAGGAAACAGCCTCAGGAGCCAGCTCGGGGGCACCTGCGGTGAAAGCCAGCTCCTGGGCTGGGTGGAGGTTTGCAGATGCACAGTGCCCTGCTGACCGCTTTCTCTTCTGGCAGGGGTCTCAAGCCACGTGGCTGAATTCGGCACTCCCCAAACTGGCTGAAATAATACGACTTCAGGACTTAGGTGCTATTAAAATTGAAGTTGCAACACTCGCCACGACATACCCAGATATCCGGTAAGAGGCACTGAAACAGATCTGCAAATACTCATGGAATTTTACTCAAGCCAGGAAACAGTCAAATATGAGTATAGGTGAGGTTTATACAGCCTGAGTCTATGAAAACAGGTGGGGGCTGCCTGCCAGGCTGTGGCAACCCCAGTGCCATCAGACAAGAAAATAAGCTATCAAAAAAGGGCTATTTATATATTCCAAATTCTGGTCTGATGTTCTCCTTTGCCTTGGGGCCACGAAGATGAGTGGGTTGGAGCACCCCTCCTATGAAGAGAGGCTGAGAATTGGGGTTGTTTAGTCTGTAGATGAGAAGGCTCCAGGGAGGCTTTACAGTGGCCTTCAAGTATCTGAAGAGGGCCTACAAGAAAGCTGGGGAGGGACTTTTTACGAGGGCATGTAGCGATCGGATGAGGGGTAATGGTGTCAAACAGGAAGAGGATAGATCTAGGTTAGATATCAAGAAGAAATTTTTCACTCTTAGGGTGGTGGGACACTGGAACAGGTTGCCCAGAGAAGCTGTGGATGCCCCATCCCTGGAATTGTTCAAGGCCAGGCTGGATGGGGCTTTGAGCAGCCTCATCTAGTGGGAGGTATCCCTGCCCGTGGCATTTGGGGTAGCTACCCTACCCCAAGCCTCCCAGGCCAGTGCTGGGTCCCATGTAGGATCACCAGCTGGTGAGTGATGTCCACCAGGGACCTCAGTGCCGTCACAGGATGGGGGCTGCATCCTGGTGCAAGGGACCTGGCATGAAGATCCGCAGGAGGAGATAACACCTGCCTGTTTCTTTTCCACAGCAAAAAGCACCTGGAAGCGTTCCTGTGCATCAAAGCCAATTTGTCACGTGGCGAACTCAAAAGCATCCTGGGCTACTTGGCAGACAGCACAGCATCCACGTCGCCCGGAGCCCCGCTCTTCTCCAACATAAACGTGTCCTAGGCCAAGGCACCCCATGGCAGCCACTTTGTGCCGGACTGGGGGCTAAGCCAGGGGTGGAGACCATCTCCTGGAGCGATGCACAGCACACACTTCCTACCTTTTCCTACGGAAAGTACTTTGTCCTAATCCGGTGCCCAGCATCTCTATGGGAATCACTGTCCTCCGTGCACAGCTGGGAAAAGGGGGCACCCATGGGAGGAGCAGTGCTTGCAAGGACCGGGGCTGCTCCTTGCAGCAGTCACAGGCTGCCACCAAGGTCTCCTTGGTGCCACCATGTTCTCTGCCTGGACACTGCCCTGGTGCTCTGACCTCCATCTACCTCACAGGGTGCCGCAAAGGCCACGTCGCTGACTTCCCAGGTAGCCCAGACTGAGCGGGCACCTCCTATGCAGCTTTCTGTCCTCTAAGGAAATGGAGGGAGACAAAAACTGAAGCCCAAATTTAGAGATGTTGGAAAAGTCCCACGTGAGCACGCTTGCACCCCATCTGCCTTCCTCCAAGGCGGGCAGGGTGGGCTGCGTTAGGCTGATGGGAGAGGCACCAGGTTTCGGGCCAGGAGGAGGTGTTGCTCAGCCACGGCAGGACTCCTGCCGTCCCCCCACGCTGCAGCACCCCCACATCTGGGGCTTGGAGTGTCCCCGGCTGCACGCTCTGCCCCATGCAGCAGCGTTGCCCAGGGGCATCAGGGTTTCCGAACTGGCCCTGGAGAGCCCCAGCTGGCCCTGCAGCAGCGGTCCGGATGGGACAGCATGTGCTTCTTTCACCTCCGTGAGGTGGGAGCACCCGACACCCCCACGACAGCCACCAGCCCCTCTGCAGTGACCCCGTCCAGTGCATCTGGGCTGGAGCGGCACCCCGCTAACAGAGGGTTAGGAGCAAACCGCCTGCTGCCATGGATGGTGTGGGTTAAGCACCGGCATCCAGTAAAGCACTTTGGATATTGCTTAAGCCCTCCTTATCGAGGAGAGGGCTTTTCCAGACCCCATCAACATCATAGACTTTGAATGGGTGGTGGAACTGGTCTGGGATGGCATTATAAGGTATTGAGTATCCTGCGTGCATCACCGTTTCCTTGCTCCCTCCTTCCCCTCTTGCTGTGAGATAGATACGATGTGGAAACACAAATGGGTCTGTTGTGAAACTACGTTTTGTTTTACAGCCCAGTTTTTTGGGAAGCGAATCACTTGCCAGAACAACAATGTGTTTAGCTGAAGACCTTTCCCTTCTGTTTTTCTCTGTATCAACTTCTGTATCAGGCGGTAGAAAGTCGGTCCAGAAGGAAGACGCATAATGACCATGCAAATCATGCAGTGTATTTATATGCATATGCAGTATACCATTGGTGTATTTTTGCATCTGATTTTATTTTTTTCTCAGTTAGAGATATTCATTTGCAATGTTTATATTTAAACAGTATTCCAATATGCTAGAAAAGTGACTCATTTATTCTGTCTCTGGCTGTTGTTTACTGCGCTGCCACATGTAGTCCTACGTACTCCTTCAAAGGGCCCATTCTTCCGCTCCTCCCAGCCCACTTTGGTGAATGTCACCCACTGGTTTCAGGTAGTGGGGGTGTTGCTGGATTACAGACAAGCTGGGAAAGCAGAAGCACCCTCTGTTTGTGCTGCGTATGGGTCCCATAGCCTGTTTTTCCTTGCTCTCTGGAGCAAGGACTGTCTGTGCGCTGTGTTTGTGGTATCTGGTATAAAAAATTGCTAAGCACTACCGCAGTCTTGATGTTGGATAATAAACAGACACATATATTTGACATACATCTCATCCTTAGTGCTCTGGCATCCCCCTTCCTCCATCTCTGTTGCCTCCGCATGTTCATGCGAGCCTTTAGCGACTCAGCCCACCGGAATTTGGCCCCAGCCAGCCCTGCTGGGCCCTGCAGCCGCTCTATAACCTGGGGCTTTGCTGTTGTCCACAGCGAGATGGGTGCAGAAGGAATCCTCTGCCAGCAGGTTATGTGACTAAATTTTGTACGCTGGGTGAAAAACAGTGCTTTGGTTTCAGTCTGCTGCCTGGCCGTGGGTGGCGCGAGCCTTCTCCTTCCATAAGCACACTCGCACTCCCACAAAACTTCCTATATACACATAATTTAAAAACTTATTAGGCGTTATTTAAACACTTATCCCACACTTCGCAGCCAAATGCCGAAATGACTTCTGACAGTGCGCAGCACTCATGACAACTGTCACCTATTGTGCAACATTTTCTTTCCCAATTAGTGAAAGGTCATTTTGTTGCTATAAATAACTGCATTTTGATTTAGAGATCTGTAAAGGTCTTACAGAAATGCATCATACAAGTGATTACGCCGGTCTTTTAAAAAAAAAGGATTCCAGCTAAGCAAGTGCTCGAAGGAAAATAGTGAATCTATTTATGTATCATAATTAGGATGGGTAGGAGAAAAAGGTTTTCATACACATTTCATAAGCCATATGGAACTGCATTGTGCAATTCTCTTCACCCTCCTATAAAACCCCAGCTTTCAACTCTAATGAGCCCAGGAAACTACTTTATCTTCCTGTATGACTCGACATTTACCACGGCATTTATTTGCACGCGGCATGTTACACATAGGCAGGTACTTCCAAGAGGTTGCACAAATGTTTTCTCATAACAGTGTTAGATTAATACTGATAAATATCACTCCTATAAACTAACTAAATAAAATTTTCTGAGGCCAGTGTGGCTGGGTTTTCTTTATCATGCAACCTCTGCTGATGTTGACGTCTGCCCCTCCTTGGAGGCAGAGCAGATATCCAAGATGAAAAAATTAAAATCAACTTTACAGGATGGTTAAGAAAGCTGGTTCCTGGGCACAGTTGCCGTGGCTTTGCCAGCTCACCAAGCTGGTTGTCATCAGTGCCACCAGGGTGTCAGCCTGCATCGGCCACTGCATTGGACATGGACTGAGCTCACACATGCACACACTCCTCGCTCCCTACCCATCCATCCCACCAGGCACTTCCATCATTTGGCATTAGACTGGCAATTTACAGTGTAAAAGACACAGGGACACAAAGCACAGTGCACCGAAGTGTGGACTGAGGCATTACTCACCTCCCACGGGAGCCATCTGCTGCACGCCAAGTCCCCGATGACACCTGGGGAACCTCTGCCTTTGATGCAGGGGAAACCAAAACCAGACAGAGAGCTCCTGGGTTCTCCCAGTTGTGCACATGATGAAAAAAAAATGCAGGAACCTTCTGTTAGAACCTGCTAAGAAATTTTGGGGTCTCCAGACTTGGAAATGAAGAGTTAACAAACCAAAACACCTGCAACACCTCCCCTTTGAAGCTGGATCTTCTCACCAGGATCCCCTGAGAAATGACAGCACTGGACTAAAGGCCATCGGATTTATTGATGTGCTGATTTTAAGAGAGACAGACTAGACCAAAGCGCTTTGGTAATTGGGCCTTTATGAATTCAGCCTGCCTCTCTGGGTGGACAGTCCTGGCTTCATTGACATGCACAGTGACATGCACAGGTGACACAATTCCTCACCTACTAATTGACGTAAAGCACCTGCAATTACATATTCACAAAGGATGTGGCAGCAATTTGTTGACTCCGTTTACAAATCTTGTATTTAGTTTAGCTAGCGCAAACTTTAATAGGAGAAAACCTGGAAACCCCAAACCAGTGGGAAGAGATTGTGAAGCCTGGCAATGCACGGAGCATCCCAAAGGAAAGGCAGTCCTGCAGTGAGCAGGGACGGCAGAGCCTCCTTCCCCAGGGGAATTGGGGCACGCAGGCTGTGGGTCTCACATCTTCCAGCACAGCTTCATGTGCTGCCCCATCACCTGCCTCTGCTTTGCACATCTTGGGTCAAAAGCCTGTGCTGGGGATCAAACGGGCAGGAGTCATCATCACTGAGCATTGGGGAGGAAGGATATTTCGGGAGCAGGCTAGAGGCTGGGTGTGACACTAGCAAAACCCTGCTTGCATAAAGCTTTGCCACGCTGTAGATTGAAACCCATGGGAGTAATTGCTGCCTTCCTGCACGACTTAAAAGAGGATGTGGACACACCACCCACACCGATAACCTTGAAATACATAATAGTTCTTCTGTAGCCACAGTAATAAGGATGGCAGCTAATGTCGGGGGATTTCAGGAATTACTCATCAGTGCAGCAACCACAGATTTCCCCCTTAGCAAAGGTGCGACTCCACACTGCTGGGGAAGGAGGCGAATCTCACCTCCTGGGGGGAAACCAGAGGAAATGAGGTGGAGCAGATGCACATATCAGGCTGTTCAGGTTCACGTTACTGAAGAAAGGTTAATGGTGTTTTTTAAAGCAATATGAAGTTTTTAAGGCTACCGTGAAGTGAATGTTCCTACTGCTGGACACCATTTCTCCTTGCTACCCGTGTTTTTCTCCTCTAGAAATCAGGTTAAAAAAAAAATCATTTTGAACTGACCAACTTGGAGGCTACCCTACATAACCATTTTTCATCTTTCATTTTTCTCTGAGTCTTGTCCCTTCAGAGGTCTTCAGTTGCTTCTTTCACCTCTCCACAAGTCTTAGAGGTTTGCCCCAGCTCCTCTCCAAACACTCCCCTCCAAGTAGTGCCCTTGGACCATGTTCTCCTAATCTTCACTTTCTTTATTCAGCAGATGGGACACACCAGGGCACATAATGTACCAGCACCTGGGAAGGCCATCGTCTGGGGAAGAGGAATTCATTGCTATTTATCTAAGTAGTTCTCATCCAAATAGGACAGAGCACTTGAGCTGTAATAACTCTCCTAATGGACTAATAAAGGAGGAAAACATATCATTTAGCAGAAAAGCTGAGCTTTCAAAAGTACTCATTAATGTTGGAATGGCTGTGATGGGGAGAGATTAACTCTGAAAGGGAGGAGTTTATAACAAATTCTCGGGTAGAACAATATTGGTCCTGGAGTCTTCAAGAGCTTTGGAGCCCAAAGGCTGGAGCCCTATCACAAAGGCTGGAGGCCAACCCCCAAGTCCCACTGGCAAGAGCAGTGCAGCCTGAGAGCTAAACCAACATGTACAGATTAGATAAAATGTCAACATAAATTTAACAGTGCTACGTCCATGTTAATGAGGGTTGTTTCTGCTCTTTGGTACCATTGCAGTCCCCTCTACCCTACACCATGGCCACAAGAAGTGGTGACAGCCATGTGAACTGTGGGGCGGGGACTGTCATCTTCATGCTCCTGCACAGCAGACCCCTTGTCTTTGGGAAGGTCCCAACTCCAACTTTACGCGCTGTGACACAGCCCCTTCGCAATCTGCATGGGGCTGTGCAGACCCAAAAAGGTTGGTTGAAGCTACCCACTCCTTCTGTTTGGCGTGTGGGGAATGACAGAAGTATTTCCAATGCCCCAAGAGAGGCGTTCAACCCAGCAGGATCCTGGCAGCCACCCACTTGTGACAAGCTTTTGCAGACACTCCTGGACCACACTGGCCCTGAGGTCCCTTGGTCAGGAAGCAGATGTGAAGGGAACGTCATCTGCAGAGGCCACACTTGATTCAGAGGTGTCATTGCTGTCCTGCCTGGACACGGATGGTTTGCAGAAAGCATCTGTGAGCAGCCCTGTGTTCCTTCCCCAGGATGCTTGGGAAGGGGCATCCAATTCCACCTCCAAGGGATCACAGGGCTTGGAGTAACTCAAGAGAGGCAGGTAGGACCCCCAGACCCTGTGATCTCATGGGACCCATAAGAGTTACTGAAAAAGTGGAACAAACTGAACCAGGGTAACTCTTGCACACGATGGGTGGGCTAGACCTGCTCCTGGGGGAATTTTGGCAGCTTTCAAAGATCTCACAGGTAACACTGTTAATCCTGGAGCTGGCAAAACACAGCACGAGCAGTAATCCAGATAACCTTTGCTGTACATCAGTAAGAGAAACACAGGAGGGGCCCTAGAGAAGCAAGGCTGCAGAAGTAGAGACCGAGAAGCTGGGAGAGCAGCCTTCGAGTACCTGTCATGCCTCTGGCGGTGCTCAAAAGTCTTTTGTTGGTCTTTGTTTAGCTGTCCAGCTCAGCATCCCCTTCTGATCCATTAAAATACCACAAAGACTGAAGTATTACTGTGGAATGCATGAACTGCCCAAGCTCCCATTTCTGTTTGATTTGATTTCTCTATGAAGCCTCTCTCAAGGAGCTCAGATTGCGTTTACTTGGGGAACATTTTGTCAGATCAGCACGTACAGCACGAAATCAATAGCAGCTTTTGAAAAAAGACCAGATTCATTTGTCGTCCAGAACAATCTCTTAAGCCAACTTTTCTTCAGCAGAAACCACAGTTAAGAAAATAAAGGGTTCCACCTTCCCTCCATCTACCTCGAACCCTCATCTTCCGTGTTCCCTATGGGCAAGGGGCAAAAGCCCGTCTCTCTATGTAACACTATTTCTGTACAAAAAAACCTCTTTCTGTATAAAATAACACTATTTCTATCCCGGTATGATGTTCTCCTTTCCAATGTAAGTTTCTGCTATCTCATGTGAGCAACTCAATACCACAAGCTTCAGTTTATTATTCAAAATGATACTAATTGCTCATTTTCATACATTTCAATATAGCTTTACGTGAAAAATGAATTTCTGCTTTCAGTAGAACATGAGCAGTGCTTCCACGTTAATGTGCAAATTATCATTAAGAGAATCAACACAGAGCAGATTTCTGCAATCTGTTTACCTCTCTCTGTACACAGAAAAAATTCTTCATAGGGGTGCTTTCAAGACAGAAATGGAGGAAATAAAATCTATAGGTTTTTGAGAGCTAATACCTGGAGTCGTAATGGATACTTGGATCATTTTCTGAGTCCAAGACTCCTGCATCACACGTGCACACAGTGCCCCCACACAGATGCTACTACCATAACAACCGTTTTTCTTACAGATGCTCTGTATCCAGCCTTTCGCCCAGTTTCGGCCCTTCAAAAAACATTGTCTTCTGGAAATTCAACATTTTTCTCCATGGAAAGTGGCCAAATCAGGGTATTTTGGCAAACTCAAACCGTGACGTCTAGGATCCAAAGGCTGGTTATGCCGATGTGTGAAACCTCCTTCCTCTTCCCACGCTCTGCCACAGCGTGTGCTTAGACGAGTCCCAGCGTGGTTCTTGGTCATTAATCCTTCTGGTAACTTTTTCTTCAAGGAAAACATCAGAAACTCCAGGCCATGCCAGTTCACAATTTTGTAGGAGCTTTGACATATTATGAAAGAAATACAAATAATGTGCAGAGGTCTTTTCTGTCTTTTCCAGGTTTGTGAGCCATCAAGACCCTCAGCATTTTGGTCATGCAATTCCCACCTAAAGTACACAATTACTATCTTACTCAGTTTCCAGTACTCAGGGATGGCAATTTGGGAATCCTGAAATTCTGAATTCCCTGAATTCTGACACTTTTGGTAGACGAGGACAAATATATGCAGGGTTCACCCAGAAGGACAAGCGTGGACATCAGCCCCCAGAGGCTGATGTGGGTGGTCTCAGGAGCCTGTCATGAGCTACACGCGGTTGCTCTGTTCAGGTGCTTTGCCCTGTGTGTCACCAGCACCCACCTCAGGGCAGGCTGTGACACCTGGTGAAGGTGTTTCTCCCTCGGATGAGCCGAGAAGTCACCCAGGGGCCAGGGGCAGTGTCACCTCTCCCGGCAGCAAAGCTGTTTGTCGGACAGTCGCTGCAGGAGGGGAATTCCCTGCCTGCATATGCAAGGATGGGAAGCAACTGCTGCTGTAATCAAGTCTTATCTGTCTCCTGGATAAGGAGGAAAAGGGAAGAGTTCCCAGGAGGAAGATGGCACCTGCCTGGATGTCATGGGATGAAGGCAGAGGAGGATGGTTGTGCCGTGGGAGGGGAGGGTGATCTGACACCAGCACCAGGAAAGGGGACCTGAGCTGGCCTCTGAGCAAAGATCTTTAAATACCACCTCTGTCAAAGGCTCACAATAGGCACAAGCCAGAGTGCAGGAACGGGAAGAGGCAGGGAGCCTTGCTGGTGTAGCATTAGTCCAAGCAGCAGCACTTACACATCTTTCATGTCTTCACTTGCATCTTTCATGAACATTTGCAATGGTGTTCTCAGGTGGAAGAACAAATTATGAACACCTGGCTATGCTGGTGCTCTTACTTTAACCTGGCTTGGGTGACTGCAGCGTGAGTTGACTGGGTAGCAATGGGTTGTCCCAACAGACCATGGCATTCCTGCTCCAAAGACACAGCAAACCCGCAGCCAGGGCTGAAGCACCATAATGAAGTGCCCCAACTCCCCCAAATACTCCTAGCCACGGGCATGACACGTGAGGGCAGCAAAAGCATCTCCTGGGGCCTCAAGGGCTCTCTGGTACACAGCCGAAGCCGAGGGCAAGTGCCTGGACATGGGCAGAGCCATAGGAGGGACATCACAACTGCAACTGAAAGCCAGAGAGATATAGCCTTCAAGGTCAGACGATGACCGGCTTAGGACGTGTGGCTCTATATTTGGCAGTGACGCAATTAGCTAGAAGCAAATACTCATTTTCCATTGATCTGTAGGCAGGGCAACCGTCGCCAAAGGTAACATGAGCACCGTCAGTGACAGACGATATGTTGTCGAGGTTCAGACCACCTGACTCTCCTGTGTTTCTGCGTGGTCAACAGTTCTTAACGCAGTTTCACTTCTCTTGAAAAAAAAACAAGCAGAGAATGGATTATTTCCCTCCTGCATGCCAAGAAACGGTGCAGTATTTCCACAACCTGAGGCAGAGGTTTCCTTTCCCAGCCAGGATTTCTTTGTCAATCTGCAACACTTTGGTGCTGCTAGCTGCAGCTGTGCTGCACACAGAAGCCAATCTGAGGCCAAAATGCTTTCAAGGGTGAAGTTTCAGGCGGCAGCGTGTGCAGGGCCAAAATTTAGCTAAACAGCAGGAGGGACCTGCAGGAGGAAGCACCCTACCCTGGCTTCTGCTGTCCTTCAGCCACAGGAACCACAGCCCTGAAAATACACCTTCACCAGTCTGTAAGCAACCAGCCCCACAAACAGCAGCAGCTTGTCCTAAATTCAACCCTGCCTTCAGACACAGCTTCCAGAAAACAGAGGCCCCTCTTGAGCTGCTTGGCCAGAGCTCTTTCCTAGCCCCCATTTTAGCTGCCATCTGCCCAGATCAAGGCATTTTCTTTATGGCAGAGGAGTGTGTTGCTCAGCACATGTCTGCTCTCCCATTGCCGTTTGTCCTTCATCCAGCTGAATTCAAGTAATGTCATTAATGAAGGTCATTGAGCACCACTCATCATCTCTTATAGCCAGACCAAAATGCCTAAATGCTGCACGTTATGCAGATCACTTGAGGGGGGAGCAGGAAGGAGAGGGAGGTGACCGCAGAATAAGAGAGTGTTCCCATGCATTGCACAACGCTGGAGCCATAAGACAGAAGTGCCCTTGACTTACACCAAGCCAGAAATATGCTGAGCTGTGTCCGCTGGGGCCTCGAGGGCGCTGGTCCCAGCGGGCCTTGATCCTGCTCCAGCAGCTCTGCTGGCCACCAGCCACATGCAACACCAGCTGATGGAATGGTGGCCAGTCACCTCCATCCCCACCCAGCCCTGATGGATGCTGTTGTCTCACTTACCTCTGCCAACAACCCACCTAAGTTGGGAGGGAAAGGAAACCTAGGGACGAGCTGTGTTTGTGAGCTGGCTGTGAGGAGCTCAGAGCGCATCCTGACAAGCTCTAGGGTGAAGATAATGGCCGTGCTGCAAGAAGTATGCACCAAGCTGCTTCCTGAAGCCACGTGTCAGGGACACACAACGTCGGTCTTTGAGGGGACCTGGTAGCTCTGGAAAGCAGATTGGTCTTTCTCATTTATCACATGGAGGAGGCAGGTAGTTCATCAGCAGTCTGCAACCTTTTGAGTCCCTGATGTGGCTGCTCAGCTGTGAAGAGGAGGAAACCTCTGCCGTCTTACCCCAGGCAGCAGTTGCACCTTTGGCTAAAAAATGCTCCTCTGAGGCGCTACCTAGAGAGATCATTGTGGGCAAACAGAGCACAGAGACGCGCAGGGAGCCCATGGCGGCTGAGCATCCACCAGACCAGCAGCTGGGCCAGTGCTGTCCTCAGCCTCCCTCCAGCCTCCACCATGGGACCGTGGGCACTGTGTTTACTCTGCACAGAAGCAAGACAGATGGCAGTTCCATCAGCCCAGGAATGCACATACCCCACGAGTCCTCGGTCTCATGTTTCCTCTGCCCTCTGCTCTCTCACTTCTCTCTCCCGTCCAACACGCGCTTTAGCCCGTAGCTCTTTGGGGAAGAGGCTATCGTGTGTGAGGCTGGCCCCGTGCCTGGCCAAACCTGCTTGTCAAATATAAGTGGAGCTGTCAAGCGTCTCCGGCAGAGCAGCGCGCACAGATATCACCGTGCCCCCGGTCCAGCTGACACAGCCACAATGTGCGTCTACCAGGGCAGCCCACATCAAGCAAAAAAATGAGGACATCAGAAGTTATTTTTATTGGCTTCCCTCCACGCAGCTGAATTGTGTTTTCTTTGCTTTGGGTTTGTTTGCTTTAATTTATCTCTCATTACAGGAAAGCATTGGCAAAAGAACCTTGAGCAATCTCCAGTCTCATTAAGTTAACAATGGTTGGGAGAAATCGAAACAGCCTGTATAGTTCAGTCAAAAAACTGTAAGCTGAGTTAATATAATACAGTCCATATTGCTACACCTATACTCAGTTTTAAACACAGAAATGATTTTGAGTCATTTGTTTCTGCATGGATTTAAGTGTGCAGATAAGCTGGTCAGGGCTGGGTTTAGCAGCCCTTGCTGCAGCGTGCTGCCTGCTTTGTATCTCTGGTGCAAGGCACTTGCCTGCTACCACTGAAACATGCTTCAGTTCACAATGTAAATGAAATCGAGCCAAGCCAAAAAATTATTGAAGAAGCAGACTGCATGTTTTTTCAGACCAGATGCGTGGCAATAACCCTGCAGAAACCACATTATGCTCTGACTGACTCAACCCACGCTGCTGCTTCACTGGGGGAAGAGGTATTTGGCCTTGTTCCTCCTTGGAACGGCCATCTATTTAGATGGCCCCTCGTGCCTGGGGTCACAGCCCGGTGCTGAGAATTGATCCTTTCTGTGTCCCAGGGAAAAGAGCTGTGCTGGATTTTACAGACCAGATGAAACACAGATGTGACTGGTCCTTGGACAGATGTGGTGGGCTTGCAGCAGGACACAGACTTGAGCTCAGGCCCAAAGGTCCCCATGCACCCTTCACCCATCAGACCAGCTTAGCTTTTCAATCAGGCTAAGGCAGCAGGTTTGGAAGTGGAAGAGTCTCCTGCCATCCTCCCTTCTGGCATCTACTTATAGCGCTGCAATGCAAAAGGCGTCAGCAAGATGTGGCTCGGGAAGTCCCTGCATTGGATGCTGCTGGGGGCTGGATGTGACAGAGAGCAACGCTGCTGGCACGGCCAGGTCTTGCTTTCTTTCTCTGGCCACTACCAATGCCTGATTTTTGTTTGCAGTGGTGGTTTGCTTTTTTCTTTCACTGTTGAAAAACTTTTGTGGCAAGAATAGGAGTGTGCATGAGGAGTGGGCATCTCATTAACAATATAAACCTGTTTAATCACACACTACATGGATGGTTTCAGTTGTATTGGACAATAGTCATTCCAGGACTTCCATCAGACAATGCTGTTACCAAATACTGCCACCATCCCTGTCCTCCCAGTACCTCTATTGTCATTTGTGACCGATGCAGGATGGGGTCTGTGTGCGAAATGGAGAGTCACCCTGAAAAAGCAGTCCCTGCTCCAGCAGGGTCAACCACAGCCCACCGCCCTTGCAGACGGACCTAGATATAACATTTTCCTTCTTCTGCATGCCTCTGCTGCGTGCCTGGTGCCTCCCAAAGAGCCAGTCTTCACCCTTAAAAACAGTCATATCCAGGGAAAACCAAATGATAGACATGGGAATCAGTGTGTAAAAGTCTTGCAATCTCTCTTTACGGCAATGAGCCCATAGCTCTGCCACAACAGCTTACTTCCCCTGTACTTCCCCGGTGCCACTGTCGCTGACTGCTCAGTGGATAATTCTGAGTTTCCCTGTTTGTTGCCACAACCCCTTTTACTTTTTTTGCTTCTTCTTTATCTGAAAGTCTCTGTCCTCGAGCAAAGGCAGTGAACTATTACCCCAGGGTTTAACCGCAAGTTTTCCATTTTCCCTGTCCGTGGCTGTTCACGTTGAGCCGGGGTGGCTGCGGCACCCCCATGCTGCCGGACACAAGCTGAACCTGCAATGCAATCAACACACGTTAATTGGCCACATGAACCAGGAAACACAATCCAGGTGTCTGCACAGGGAAAGGACGAGGGTGTGGAAGGCCATCAGGTCTTGAAACACTGTCGTTTTTCTCAAGAGGTTAGCTCCAGCCAGCTAGTATGTTTTGGGGAAGAATTTTCTTCCTGGAACATTTTGGTGTATTCCAGCAAGGGGTCATTTTGGCTGAGGGCTGGGTATCACAGCCTTACAGGTTTGACTTCATTTGTAAATTGTCTTTTGCAGAGTGGAACATGCAAGCTTTTAACTATCCCATGGAAAGGAATGGACAGAGAAAAGTCTCCTTGGCCAAGGAGAACACATCAGCCCAGCCAGGCTGGGCAATACATGGAGGGAATAACCCAAATGCACCCCGTGCCCTGGGGCAGCTGCCCACCTCCACGTCTGTCCAGACCCCTGGGACCCACCTGAAGAAACTCTACAGCTTTGGGATAATTTTGCTTCTGGGCGTTCCCAGAAATCTGACATTTTAAATCACTTCCCTGTATCCAAAACTGACTGCATCTTGCTTCAGAGGGCCTCTCTTGAACCCACGGGCTTTGCACTGCTGTAAACCAGCAGCAGAGGCCAGCCCCACGTGGAGCTTACCAGGAGAGGAAGACTGTCACATGAACGGCATCCCCAAACATGTGCACTCCCTCCCACTCACAACGGGGTCATTTCCCCATTGCAACTAGAATGACCGTTTTTACCACTAAGTAATCCCAGAAAAGCATTTGAGTTTTTTTCCTTAGTCACCATCTCTGTGTCTCTTCCACAGACATAGACACTCTTCCTTCCTGCCTGCCACGACATCTCCCGCAGGTATTGATCTTCCAATTTTAAAAAAAGCACCTCCCAACAGGGTCTGCAAGCTGGGCCCCCCTATCTGTGCTTCCAGCTTTAGCTTCAAATCCTGCTTCTTTGAAACTGAGTCAACAACCTCCAGGGTTATGGGAAGGAAGGAAGAAGTCCGTCACTGTGGGTGCAGTGGACTCTCCCCACAGGCTGTCCTCCAGAGTGCAGCTGGGACATCCCTGGTGTAAGGCTCACCAGCGTGTCTCCATCTCCCTCTCCGTGGTTCTTAGGAATCAAAACTCAAAGCCTTGGGGAGCACAAGGAGGGACCCCTGTGGCCTGAGATACAGAGCTCAAATGTAACATGGGGACGGAGAAAGGAGGAGCGTGTGATGATATGCTTGGACAGACACATGTTAAAAGCCTTAGGAAAACTGGCAGAAATGTCTCTGTGGCAGATTCAAATGGGAAGGATGCTCTGCATCAACCAACGCAAACCTGTTGGGTGGGCCTTGGAGAAGCACAAAGCAGCTGTATCCCCTTTCCACTATGGCCCCATGCCCAGGAAAGTGTCCTCACCAGGGCAGAGGTTGGTCAGGCTCCCTCCAGTACAGGGTATGTGTGGCAGTGGCCACAGACCCTGCGGCAAGGGCAGCCCTTGGATGCTTCCAAATAACCTGGAAGACCCCCCACAGCACCTGGCCTGCTCCCATCAGGTGTCACCGGCACCTGGCAGGGGCCTTTCTCACCTTTCTCATGGTGATGCACCAGGGAAGAGCCAGCCCTGCTCGGCAAGGAGAAATGGCACCTCACAAACCCATTGGTGCTCTTGGAGGGGGTGAGCAAGGGAGCAAAGAGGAGATGTGGTTGCTGTAGCCTACTGAGGTTTCCAAAAGGCATTTGACAAGCTGTTGCCAAAGGCTCTAAGAGAAACTGGTAAGCAATAGGATGAGGGAGAACATCTCACAGTGTTGAGTATCGGAGCAAAGATGGGAAATAAAGAGCAATTTTCATACTGGAGGCATGTCCTTCCATGCAGGGTTGTGCTGGGGTCCCTGCAGGAACCCAGGCAGGGTTGGACAGGCAGGAGACAGCTTTTGCAGATGATACCAAATGACTCATGGCAGTGAAGGTGACCTTACGATGCTGAGCAAGCAGGTGTTCAAGCGGCAGAAGAGATCTACGCAAAGGGATGCAAAATTTTTCTTTTACATACAAAACAGGGGAGGCAAATGAGACCGTGGGCACATAGTTCTGTGGAAACACTACCTAACGCAAGGAAGAGAGAAGAAATCTCAAATTAAATGTGAGGAGTTAATCGGAGAGAAAAGTGAACAGATCAAGAACAAGAAATTATGCTGTAACAGAACTCATGGCAGCCCCAGCTCGAGGACTGCGCACAGTTCGGGTTCCTCAAATTGGTGCTCACAGAGGAGCGGAAGGTCCAGAGCAAAGGCATGCGGTTAGCAGAGACATGGCAGAGCTTCTGGGTGAGCAGGACAGGACTCTCCAGGCTGGAAACGGGAGAACTGAGGATAGGAGTCTGAAGATTAATGGAGAACTAAAGAGGGTGGAAAGCGAAACCTGTCTCTTCCTACACATGACGTACCAGAGGAAGGTAGCAGACGCAAGACCTAAAACAAGAAAACTGAAGCTTTTTTCAGGCAGTGGGTAATTAGGCTGCAGCAGCTCCTGCTCAGGATGCTGTGGTTGCTAAAAGCTAAGCCGTGTGCAGAAAGCAGGAGACAGGGACGGAGAGGGGGCAGGAGGAACAAAACAACATTGAAAAGTCTTAAATACAGACACTGCTCTGGCTCAGAAAATGTGTAAGCCACAAATTGCTGGCGTCTGGGAGAGTATTTAGGGGTAGGTTGTGCTTCTCCCATCCCTTCTGCTTTCCCTGGGCATCTATTCTGGCCACTGTCAGGGAGAGGAGGCTGGGCTGGAAAGATATTTGGCTTGACCCGTGCAGTTGTTCTGCACCCATTCCTGGACTCCCCCAGATGTTTGAGGCGCATGGATTGTGTCACTTGGCTCCATACCATGTGAATGTTGTCTTTATTTTAGTAATTTTGATGTAGTGCCCAGAGGTTGAGGAGGAGCAGTGAATGGCTCTATGAAAGGTCACCCTCAGACTCTGCCAAACCTCAGTCGCGCTCATGTTCAAGCTCAAAAGCAGTCTGGGGAGTCAGATTGGTAAATCAGTCTTTTCATAGTTCTTCCCCAAAAATATCTTCTGTGCTCTTTCATCTTGTCACCCAGCAGAAAAACAAAACAAGGCTGATACTATGTTAAATATAGAAAATGTCTTTACAAGAGAGGAACTGCACTTACAAATTCAAGTCAACTTTAGCTCACCAAAAACTCCCAAATCTTTTTACTGTGGAGTTCTGGTTTTGTGCGATCTTGGAGCTCTGCCTCATGTCTTTATGTGCAGCTAGGACATGTGTTTATACTCCAGTCACGTCAACAAGAACAAACATCCCGAGCAAGCATCACTTCTTGGTTCAATGCCTTGAAAAAGCAGGGCCTTGTGGGAAATTCCACCCTTGCCACAGGCTCTTGGAAGGCCTCGCTTCCCAGGAAGCAATATTAAAATGTAGGTCCTCGATGCCAACAAGCTTCAGACTGGGAAGGACCATCCAGTGGCACAAGGAAATTCCCGTCCTTCCACTCTGCTTTTATCTGATCCCTGGCAAGGACTTCGACTGTCCCATCTGGTTCCATCCCAGTGTGGTGTGTGGTGAAGAAAACAGAGTCCTGACTTTGAGGAGATGCAAACCCCTCTAGTCTACTCTTAATTATGTTTTTCCTCTCTTTGTTTGCCCTTTCTTTTAGTACAATAGGTCAATGTTTCAGAATTATGTAAGGATAAGAGTGTTCTTCACCCCAGCTCTCCACTCCATCAACCTCCTTGTTACACCATGCTTGGGAACAAACTCTTCAGACAAATTCCACAGAACCTTCACCTCTTATTTCTTTTCAGGCGGGTGAGAAGTGATGATCCATTACACATGAGCTCTAAGTCAGCCCACTGGTTAACGGCGCTGCTGGAAGGGGTCTCTGGGAGCCTCCAGTCCACCTTCCCATTCAAAGCAGGACCATTGCCAATACCAGCTCAAGTCAGCCCATGGTTTTGCCTCGCAAAGTCTTGAAAAACCTTTAAGTGGAGAGTTCACTGCCTCTCTGGGCTGCATCGCCTCCTAGGGACAAAGCTTTTCCCTGATGTTGAGCCTGAACATTCCAAACCACAGCCCGTGCCCATTTCCCCTTGGTGTACCACCTGCTGCTATTGAGAAGAGTTTGACTCTGCCTCTGTAGTATCCACCCTTCTTGTAGGTTGCTATCAAATTGTCCTTTATCTTCCTCTTTGCCAGGTTAAGTAAGCCCAGATTCTACAGCCTCTAGTCATCATCCACATGGTCTAGACCCTCAGCTGGACCTTCTCAATGGCAACACGTCCATTACTAGGGCAACTCTCTCCTGCACGCGTTTTCAGACGTGGAGAACTTCAGTGGAGATCCTTCTGGCCAACAACTGTGGTTTTCCAAAAGTGGTGGCTGTCAGAGGACAGGCAGATGCCCCTGTCTCCAAGCCCCCTGATGTCGGCTGCTGGCAGAGCCCTGGGGGAGATGCTGGAGGTGTCAGCCTGGGGTCAAGGACTGCCTTTGCTGTTGGTATCTAGTGCCAGCACCTCGGTGGTGCAGCAGTGCTGCCCTATACTGGCAGCCTGGCAGCCCCAGGGGAACCTGGCCAGAAGAGGAACTTGTCCCCAGCCCTCACTTATGGCCACAAGGGAGGTACCCAGCTGCATCTGATCTGAGGCGAAAGGCGAATTTCATCAATACTAAAACCATAGGGGTCCAGCATCGTGCAAAACATTTGAGGCTAACATAAACATCTCTGCATTTATGAAAATGGAAATCAGATGGTGTCTAAGTGAAACCAGAGTGCTGTTTCTTCAGGGCAGCGCTCTGTCATTTCTCCACGGATGGGGGAGCTGCTCTGGGAAGAGTACAGTTTTTCCAACCAAATTACTCAAGCTATGCTATGCCTTCATCAGCAGCTACAGCCTTGCTTTGACACAGTATTTAAAGCATGCAAAAATATGAGCTTGCGTCATGCCTGGCAGCCTTAACTGTTTCCAAAGGCTTGAGAAGACATGTGTTTTCCCAGAATCACTGCTTTTCCCGCATCCTTACAGCCCTGAAATACAACTCCAGCATTCTGAGATAGGAGAGGAAAATCCCTAAACACATACCTTAACCCCAGAGGGTTTTTGGCAGCTCAGCCTCCACTGGAGACCAGGACACACACAAGCCAGACACCAGCTGGGGTTTGCCTGCCCGACCTTGCAGCGAGACGGGACAGACAAACCCCCTGCACCCCTCTACAGCTGGGACACACACGGCAAAACACGGCAGGGCATGTAGCAGCAGTGCCGCAGCTTTAAAATGGGAACTGAAGCACAGTGTTGCTATCCGACAGCTCTTCCCAGGGCCATGTGTGTGCCAAGGTCTCCCCAGGCATCCTGCAGCCTGAAGCTCAGCTGCAGAAATGATTTATCGGGAGTTCGCCCTCTCAGGGTAGTTCCTGTTCCCAAAACAGCCCTGTGCTGCCCCAGAGGCTGGCAGCATGGGAGGCACCCTCTGGGCTATCCTCCTTCTCACACCTCTTATACCCCCCACTCTGCTATTTTGGAGACACCCCCTTTTCCTTCCAGGGCCCTTCGTTCTGCTACCTCCCCCTTCCAGGGAGGCACAATCTAGCCATACCTGTGGGCTGCCCTGCTTCCGCCCCAGGGATGTCCCTCATGAGCCCGAGCCTCCATGGATGCCTTTGGAAGCGGTCCTCATCCCTGCACTGAGCATGCACTGCTCAGCACTGCTTTCCCGATCCCCTTCTTCATGGGGTAGGAGAAGGGATCCGGCCCTGGGCAGAGGAAGGTGGGCACCGGGGATGGGGAGACCAGAGAGACGCCAATTCTCAGGACAAGAGGAGTCGGAAAACTGAGTTGGTGGGGGCAGGTTGCAGCAGACACAAATGTGACAGGAGAGACCCCGGGGCAGGTCTGTCTGAAGAAAAGGTGGAATTTAAAGGAGTCGGCAGCTCCTCAGGAAATAATATTTCAGGCATGAAGAAATCTGCCTGTGCAGAAGGAGGATGTGCAGCGTGATGGGAATTCAGCTGAATCATAAATTCCTTAATGCCCTGAAGTTTAAGAAGGAATTAACAGAAAGAAAACAAGTTATTCAAATTCCGGGAGATTCATATAAAACTGTGGCACAAGCATCTGGGGAGCAACTGGAAAGCTGAAGCAGAGATGCCGGTACCAAGGGATGAGAGGCACCGGGGGAACACAACTGTAAGTGCTGGGAGGTGCATCTGCTCCAGCAGCAGCCTTGGCTTAAGCAGCCTCTGTCACCCCCCAGCACCACTGTCCCCTCTCCAGCCCCCAACGCCTGCACTAGCACCGGCGGGGGGGGGGGGGGGGACACACGCGGTGGGGGCTGCTCACGCCAACCACGCTGACAAACAAATTAAATGAAATAGGCTAACGCTAACAAACTGTGCGTCCAACTGCTGCCTAAATAAACCGGAGGCTTCCAGAGGTGGATTTCATCCGCCTACCTTGTCCCAGCACAGCATGTTTGGAAAATTGGTTGAAGCCATCTCATAGCCATCCACTGCAGTGGCCAAGAGGGAGGTGGCTTCCTGGGCAAAGGCGTACAGTGCTGATCTTAAAAGATGGGGAGGAATAAGCCCTGGGGTTATTTCCTCGAAAAATATTGGTAGAATTAAAGAGTTTGAAGCATGAGAACAATACCAAGGCAATACACCAAGATTGTTTTAATCAAATTTGTTCTGCATAAATCTAATATCTTTCCCTCCATGGCAGGAGTTTCTCCTCCCTGAGAGCAGAGTGGCTGCAGATGTTGGGAATCTTGACTTTAGTAAGGGTTTTAACGCTGTTTCAAGTACCATTCAAGTAAATAAGTGAGGTAAGGACTGTGCTCCCCGCCAGTGGCAGCAGGGATGAGGCAGCGGAGCAGGAGTGTGTCACTGCTGGCGGTGGCTCGGTGCAGGTCTGGGGACCATCACACATCTGTCTGGGCATACAGACCTTGGGCTGGGGGTCTGCTCTTGCAAAGCTCCTGGGAGGCAGACGCGAAACAGGACGGAGAGTTGTGATCAGAACAAAACTGTACAGGGTGTTGAGTGTGAGTCCACAGGCGGCTGGTCTGAGCCAGGCTCATTAATGATTTGGATGTTGAAATGCAGAGGATGCTCATGAGAGCTTCAGGGACTGCAAGTGTGGTGGCCAGGGGTAGGGGACAGGATCTGATCTTGCAATTATCTAGAAAAAAAAATAAATCAATAGGATGCAATTTAAGCAGGACAAGAACAGCATAGAGCAATGACATAGAAGTAAATAAAAAATGGCACAAATACAGGGAGGAAATTGCCCGCTCAGTAATAATTTGCAAAAACTCAAACACCCTGGAGTAATGACGGGTCATGGACGGGCTGTGTCAACACATTGCTGTGAAAAAGGAAACCGCGAGCTGGGACTTGCAAAAAGGAGTGACACCTGGACCACACGGAAAGAAACTCTCCTGCTCCAGCTGCCGTCGTCGAAACTCAGCTACTGTACAGTATCCACTCTTGGCACTCCAGAGTCCAAAAGACAAGAGAATGACTCATGGTGCAGAAACATGACATCTGAGAAAGCATTGAATGAACAGTATAACTTAATTTAGGAAAGACAGTGCGGCTAGACAAGATGTTGGCCCCCAGACAGGTGAAAAACACTTCTAGAAAGAAATGCAATAAAGGGAAGGCAAGGCAAGGCAAGGCAAGGCAAGCAAAGCTGTCGTTGTAGAAATTCAGCTTCATGCTGGCTTTGATCTCAAGCCCTGGTTGTGTGATGGCAGCTCTTCCCCAGTCACTCTTAGGAAACCACTTGCTCAAGGCTTCCTCATATGTTGTGACAGCAGAAGGTTTGACAGCAGCTCTGCGCTTGTCCGAGGCCCTGGTTTTTGAGCAGGCACTAGGGGAAAGGGTGCCAGAGCTCTGCCCCTCGAGCCCCTCTCTGCCCCAGAGAACATGGGCATTGGCTCCTGCAGTCACTGTCACCTCTCCTCCCTCCCTACCATGCAGAGACATTTCCCACTGTGCCCACAGAGTAATCCCGGCCCATGTGGCTATCAGGCCCTCTTGGGGAAAACGTCTCGGTCATGACTATTTTTAATTATGAACTCGCAGCCTGAGCTCCACCTGCCTGGGCTTGTTTTGTTTAAGAAGGAGCCAAGAAGGAGCTGCTGGCACGGCTGGTTATCAATGACCATGCAGGACATAAAACAGAGCAGGAAGCTGTGGCCAGGAACAGTCTCTATAAAGAAACCACCACAGAGTTCAGCTTCAATTTAGTGCAGCCTGTTTCTCACAGCATTTCTCCCCTTGCAGCGTAGACTCCTGCTATGGGACCCCCCCCGCCCCAGGACTGGGCACAGGGATTAGCCAGAGGCAAGGGACAGCCAGGACAGCCACATCCCCAGGATGAGCAAACCCCACTGCAACAGGGGGGTTTGACTGCAGGGCCTTCCCCAGGACAGGGAAGGAACAAGCTGTAGCTGGGGAACCTCTGGGATGGGGTGGGATTTAGCCACAGGGGCAGGGCCAGGATGGGGGGCAGACTTGGACACAGCGCTTTCGCCGGGGCTCAGACCCCAGGGAGAAAAGACGAGCGAGCTGGCGGGGATTTTACTGGAGACATAAGGATGAGCACGACGGGAGAAGGAGGCGCCCCCACAGTGACCCCTCCGCCACGGCGCAGAGCGGCTCCCAGCGCCCAGCCCCGCTCCGCATCCCCCCGGCAGGAGGGAGCGGGGTGAGCCTGCAGGCGAGGGGCTCCGCAGCCCCCCGAGGGCTGGGGGACCGGGCAGCGCCCCCCGCCTCCCAGGGCCCGCACTGGGTGTTTGGGCAGGGCACAAGTATGTATTGGGTTTGCAGTGCTCCGAACAGGAGGGGGAAAGGGAATTTGCCCCTGCATTTTTAAGCGGGGGGGGGGGACTGTAGGAATGGGCTCAAGAGTAATGGATACCAGTTAGGAATGGGGCAAGAGTCTTGCTGGCACCGGGCGTGTCCTCATAAGGGAGAAACCCTCCACGTCTTACACCGCCGGCCGTGCACGGTGTCCCCTGCAGGCCGGTGACAGCCCGGGGCAGAGCGGGGGGGGCGGGACGGTGCGGCCCCGCCGGTCCCCGGCAGCGACGGGCGGGTGAGAAACCGGCCGCGGGTCCCCGCGGCCCCCAGCACCCCCCCGGGGGGACGAGCATCCCTCCCCGGGGCACAGCCCTGTTGCCCCCCCCGCAGCCGGGCTCCCGGGGACGCGGCCCCGGCTCCCCCCGCACCGGCGGCCCCACGCCTGGCAGCGGGCGGCTCCCGCTGTTCCCGCAGGTTTTACCCCCATCTAGTGGCGGGTCCCAACCCGACAGGGACACCCCGACGGCAACGAAAAGGCACCCGAGGGGGGGACGACGGCAGCTTGGCTTCAGGTTGGGGCAACCAGGCCTCCTCGCTTTTTGAGGGGGGGGACACAGGGTGACTACGGGCAGGGCTGGGGCTGGGCTCTGCCCGGGAGCAGGCAGCACAGAGCAGCCCCTCTGCCAGGGGAGCTGCTGGGGCAGGGTTCAGGCGAAAAAGGAGAGCTTATGAACAGCTGAAATTAATTAAAGGGGAGGGGAGCCCCAGCTCGGGGTCACATCTTGACAGAGAGGTGGTCTCTGTCTTTGCAATTCCCTTCGTGCTGCTGCTCTTAGGGAGAACCGGCAGAGACGGTGTCCTGGAAGCCGGCCCAGGGCCACATCCAAGGCACCCGGACAACCTGCAGAAGACCGTTCATCATTAAAGGATCATGAAACATGGTTACAATAAGGCCCCTGAGGCCATCACCGTGTGGATTACCGGCTGAGTCGGCCCCAGTGGGGGCTCTGCATCACGGATGCACATTCGGGGGGTACAAAGCGGCAGGGAGGTCAGGAGATCTCCAGCTGCCCGAGCAGCAACTGCCCACACCATCTTTGAAGACAGGCAGGTCACAGTACGGAGGAGAGGGGTCACAATCATCACAGCAGGGGATGGGCCCTTTCCCATCCCCCCACCCTACACAGGACCAAGCTGCAGACAAGCGCTGCGGTTGTGGCCGTGTCCTCCCCATTGCAGTGTGTGCTTTAGCCTCGTGTCCAGCCATCACTGCTGCCTCTCCACAGGAGTACCTGGGGCAGGCGGCATCCCTCAGCCTCCCCATCTCCTCGGACAAACCAGCCCCAAACCAGTCCCCAGCTGCTCCGTCCAAACAGCCTGGAGCTGCTGCGGGGAGACCCATGGGTGCGATGAGCAGCTCAGCCCTGGGGGGCACATGTGGCAAGGGTGAGGCCACTGACACATGTGGCAGGATTGCAAAACGCAGACTTGTGCAACACCAAAGCTTCTTGCATGCTGATCTTCACACCAGGCAGAGCACAGCCCTCAGCCTGGGCACAGAAGTGCCCTCCCCCTTCCATAGAGCTTTTAACGAAGAGCTCATGTTTAGCGACTCCTTTCTGGGCTGCAAACCTCAGCGTGGGCTCAGCCTTCCCCTTGTCAGACCCAGCTCTCCCTCCCAAGTTTGGTTGATGCTGGATGAGACCCCCCAGCAGACATGAGCGAAATGGGCCATGGACCCATAAGCGGGAGCCACAGCCGATGTCTGGGAATGGAGATCCAGCTCTTTCTCTGCACTGGGCAGTCTGGAGGGGAATAAAATGACATCATTCAGCATAGAACAAGCCCGTTTTGTTAGGCACAAAAGATCAGTGTGGAGAAGTTCAGAGGGTATAATCCAGTGAAGGAAAAAAATCTGATACCCATCTGTGAACCAAGATTTGCTTTACATTTTTTCCAAAACCCTGTAAGGATATATGATGTGACAAGCCGCTCCAGACAGTCTGCTCTTGCAAAAGCCCTTGCAAAAAAACTTTGTCCCAGCCCTTAAATGCAGGGGTTTTCCCAGCGGCTGGTTTAAACCCAGGCCATTTATTCTAACTGCTGGCAGCCTGGCACCCCTTGTAGAACAGCCCGTCCAGGCGATAGGCAGCGGCCCCTGCGCAGGCAGGACAGGCAGGACAGGCAGCCCCATGCTCTCTGCGATGCTTTGGATGGCAGCGAGCAAACTGTGAGCGAGGGAATGGCTCCGTCCAGCGGGGACAAGGGGGCAGCTCGGGGAGGGTGGCTGGGAACAGGCTGGAAACCGCAAGATTTGGGATAGCAATAGGAGACAGAAGAGTTAGCTGGCGGGGGAGAGGTAACCGCCTCAGAGCCCCTGGGAACGAAAGAGAAGAGGCGAACCCATGAGGAACTATTTATTTTGGCTGTTAATTTGCTGCCACAGAAGTGGAGCCGACCTCTAGGTTCAATGGGATAGAGGTGGTGGGGAGGCACACGGGGGCGAGAGCAGGAGTGTGGCTTCCAGTGCCCATATGGCCTTAGGTCAGATTAAGCCAACTAAAACCTTATCCTCAAGCCCTTCACTGCAGCAGGAGCCCCGACGGCTGCGGAGAGGGAGGAAATCAGCCCCTCTGGTCCTGGCTCCGCAGCGCAGTCTCTCGGCCTCTCCTCCGTGTGCCCGCGGGCTCCAGCTGTTTTATAAAGCACACGACACATCGTGACAATTCTGCTTATTGCTCTCTTTTGCAATCTTCCCCCCAAACTGCCCATTATTTGGCTGTCAGCAATCTCTACTTGCTCTGTCATCCTGATTTACCCCAGAATTACCAACTTCTTGTTTTCCTGCAAGTCTCACACCGTGGTAAGGGGCCACTCACAGCCCACACAATTGATAGGCCACGCAGGCATGTACCCCTGTAATACCCCATAATAATAATGCAAATAATAAATATAAAAGAGCCACGGCCCTTTTCGTGTCCCAGTGCCACTAGATGGCACCAGGTGTGTACCCTTCCCAGCCCGGGGTGTCCCCAGGGCCACTGGGGGAAAGTGGGGGGACCCAGCGCAGCCCTTGGTGCAGCACAAGAGACATCCAGCCGATGGCGGTGCCTCCTTCTCCTCCTTCCCGCAGGGACCATGGGGTGCTGGGGTAAAGGCAGACGTTTAAGCCTTAAAATCAAACCTTCAGCAACGTGCTAGGGTGTTTCCCCGTGGGGGAATTGCCTGTGGTGGCTTTTGTCGTGTTACTGATCCCATGCACGCTCCCATCCCCACCCGTGGGTCAGGCATCGCTCCCCAGCGGGGGGGTGGCAGAGCCCGGCGCTGGAGATGAAAGCCTCAGAGGTGCGTGCAAATTATTCCAGTTAATATTGGGATCGATGTTTCTCCACATCGACAGGCTTCTCTTGGGAAGGAGGAGGAAAGGGAATAAACCACAATTTTCTATATCATTTTGCAATCAGCAAGTGGCTTGCCTGCTGTGATGTCTCATGAGTTTAGGGATTGATTCTCCTCGTGCGCATTTGCTATCCAACGCCAGTCAGCATGTGCCAGATCCTCAGTATTACCTGCTTTTTCACCACCAAGCCCTCCATTCACTGCCATGTATCCTTGGCAAAGCCACTGAGTAAACTGGGGAAGCGCAGGTGGCACCTCAGCAAATGTCAGGTCTTTCCTCAGACCTTGCAGCATAATTAAGGAGCGTCTGTTTTCCACTGTCTTCAGCATCGAGCACTGAAGGTGACCCTCTGAGACAGGAGCTCAAATGACAGGGGTGGCTGGTGAAGCTCTACGGCACGCAGCACTTCAAAGTGACCAGCCAAACCCCTGCCCCGAGCAACCTGGGGGACATGAGTGACACATCGTTGCTCATCACACAACCCATCAGCCCAGTGCAGAGCCAGAGAGGCGATGGATGGAGAGCAGCTCCCAAAAAAGCCAGACCATCAAACCACGAGGAGCACTGTGTCACTCCCTGCTGACCGTGTCCCTGGGGCTGGCACATTGGGGTGATGGGTGAGGACGGCAGTGGCATGACCCTGGCACCAAGGGGATCCCTGTGAAACTTCAAGTGCAGAGGGAGTGGGAGAGGGTCTCTGCGCAGGGAGCCTCCGGGTGCTGAGCTCCAAGAGATCCCGTCCTGCCCGCAGCGGTGGGTGCTGATGGACATGAGGGCCGGCGGGAGATGCTCACTGAGGCTCCATGGTGGCCCTGGCACGCTGATGGCAAGGGCAGTGCTGCCCCTGCCCGCATCCCCAGGCCACGAGATGATCCAGCGGAAGGATCCTAAGCGTGACCCTGCTTCCCGGCTCTCTGCAGAGAGTACCACAAATCCCACCCAAGCGCTTTAACCCTGGCCTAGGCTGAAGGCTAGAAAAAGGAGACTGGGTCACTTGGGAAGGTCAGGGCACACGGCAAAGCTGGCTAAAATCCCCCCCCAAAACAAGGAAAATCCCTCCTCCCCCTTCCCCACAGCCTTCCTTCCCCTCCCTGACCACCTCAGATAGCCCCAGCATCCCCTCTGCTGTCACCTCCCGTCCCGGGGAGCCACTGGGAGCCTCCCCACACACCATCTGCTCTCCCCAGGCGACTTGCGGGTGGCCGAGGACATCCCTCCCACACCATCTGCCTCCACACCAGGCAGCCTCTCCCCATCACCCCCCCATCCCCACCCAAACCGATGTCCCCAGGCCCTCCAGCTCAGGAAAACTTCACGCATGCCACCAGCCTCAAACCTCATGGACAAATTCAAGTCTTTATTAGCCCTGCTGCACGAGTGGATGGTCTGCACAGGGTGGAGAACCTTGCCGCTAAGAAACCTCACTGAAAGTGCTGCTTCTCCAGAGACACAGAGAGAGCAGAAGGTGCTGCCCTTCCCCTGCCCACCCAGCGAGGACAGGCACAGTGGCAGCTGTGATGGGGCAGGGCTTGTCCTCAGCCATCTCATCCGCAGGGTCAGTAGCGGCAAGCCCGGTGACCCTCACCGATCCCAGCCACTGCTTGCAAGCAGAGCATACCCTCGTCTGACAGCAAATGTCAAATGGCAGAGACGTATGTAGCAATCGACATGGACATGGCAGGAGCCATCCACATGCCGTGGGATTATTTTTAGCCTGGCCGTGATCAAAATGTCAGAGGGGGTTTTTATTTATTTTCTCTGGAAGGCTCGTTGCTTGAAATCCCCATCGGCAGAGGCTGACACTGACCCTGCTGTCGCAGCCGGGTCTGTCATCCCTTCCCACCCTTGAAAAAAACATGCAATTAGGCAGGAGGGGAGGGTGACTTGCTCAGTTGTGCCCAGCAGGGCTGGCACCCTTGGGAGGGCAGGCGTCCATCCAGCCCCACAGCCCGACCCGCGCCCACCCGGCCAGGCTGCAGCTCCACCAGCTCCCCACGTCCCGGCAAAGGTCTCACTGAAGCTGCAAGGAACAGCTATAAAACGCAAGGGACGCGGGAGCTGGGCCTTTGAAGCAGACATGCAGACAGGAGGGGCAGGCAGGCCACGGGTCGCTCTCGCTGCCCTTTAACGATGCGAGCGTAACGATGCCAAGGTCTCATGGTACCCCAAAAGCCCACCGAGGACTCCCTGGAGATGGAGCAGCCTGTTCCTTCTCGCTTCCCTGCCGCTCGCCCCACGCTCAGCGCTGTGCCAGGAGGAAAGTTCACGACAATTATAAACCTGCCCCAGCTCCTGTCAAGCTCACAGGACCCCGTCTGCGTGGAGGGCTCCGGGCGGACAAGTTGCCCCTGCGCAGGACACCCGTGTCCCCGGGGTGACAGCAAGAGCACGGCAGAGCGTGGCAGCACCCACCCGGGTCTGCGCGTTCCCAAGGTCCCAGGGCCTGATACATCCCCTGCCTCGCACGTTGGCGGGTTACGCACAAATTTGCCCCTTTTCTTGTTGGGGAAGCAGATTGAAGGGGAAATGGCTGCTCAGAAAAACACTGGCACGCCTGAGGTAGCAGAGGTTTTTTGCTTGTTTACATGGCCAGAGAGGAGCGGTAATGGCCTATATTAACACAATAGCAAAGGAGGGCCTTGAACCAAATCCAGCTTGGAGATTGTGACCAGTCCACAGATAACTGGGAAGAAAAGTCAGTGTTTTCCCGGCGGAACTGCCTATTTACATCTGAAAACAGCACAGACCTTGCCCGGAGGCTGGGACAAACAGCTCCTTTCATTGCCTGCTTCCCATGAGGCTTTCCCCTCCCTCTCCAAGAGGAAATTTCCAGTAACTGAGGTATAAAAATGAATGTAAAACTCTGCTCCAGAGCCAGCTGTAAAACTCATATGGGAAGAGTTCCCCATCCCACAGCCAGCACCACGGCAGGCTGCCCCCAAAGCCTGTCACAGCCTTTGTGTGTGGGGAGCAAGGGAAGAAGCAGCTCTCTCCATCCCTCCTGGTGCAGGTCAGGCTTCAGGGGGTGGATCCAGGTGCCCAAACCCACAGGCACCACCGACACCATGGGCTAGGCAGGATTCCCTAATGGAGGGTCCTGGGTCCCTGGGGGAGGTTGTGATGCCATGTCATCTGCTAGGACACCGTGTGGTGCAGCAGTCCCTGGTTTTGTGTGAGATTGCATGAAACGAGGGATGGAAACAGAGAGAAATTTGGCAAGGGAGAACCTTCCTCCTCCTCCACACACCACCATGCCACATCCTGGGAATAACCACCAGGACTCAGCTAAGCGGCAATCTCTAGGAAATTTTGAAGGAATGTCTTTCCGCCATATCCCATTCATCTTCCACCTGGACTTTGCATAGAAACATTTGAGCCATGTGGTTTTCCTACAAAAGTGCAGGAACTGTGTCTTCCACAGCTGTCAGGCTTCTCTGTGCATCCGACTGTCCCCGACCGTCCCTGAAGCTTTCAAGGAGCTGTGATTGCAGATGTTGCCACGTGGGAGCGAGACCTCATGTTTCTCCCAGCAGGCCTGAGGGAAAGCAAGAAAAAAGCTGGGTAATTAAATAGCACTCATCAGAACACGTGCAAGAGTCAAACAGCAAAAACATCCCTCCTATACACAGACTCCTGCATAAAGCTGTATCGATATTTACCTGCTGAAAATCTCCAGGTTCTGGGCTACTCTGGCTAATACACTGCACGGGCCTGCAGCTGTGGGCAGCATCCCCGCTGCTCCCTGCCCACTCTCGCCAAACCTGCTCACTCCTCTTCTGGGAGGTCATTTCGTGCTGACGTGAGACAACCAAAGATAACAGCTTTCCAAAGTCCTCCCAGCTCCACATGCAGAAGGGACAAATAAGCACAAGTATTGTGCTCCTGGCTGGGAGAAAGGAGATGAATCCCAATGTACCCGCAGGTCACACCCCAGAGCATGGCAGCAGAATAGCAGGGCTGGGATGGAAGCAGGAAGGTGACCTTCCTTTGAGCACATCCCGTAACTGATTTCACCGTTACTGCTACCCTTGAGCTCGGGTGAGGCTACCAACCTGTGCTGCACACGTGCTTCCACTGCAGCCAGGTCTTCTGGGATTTGGGAGCCTATTTACCCAAAGGATTTCAGCAAAGAGGAGATATAGTGACTTACAGTGTTTTAAAAACATGTTCCTGAATATCTTTTCTGAAGTGAAGGTGATGCCATGGGTAATTTCTTTAAAGGAGGGTATAAAAAGTAGGTGGCTGATAGCCAGCTCATTATATCAGGATCAGTTTTCATTAGGAAGGGAAAGCTTGTGTGCTTATTAATTGTTTTTCTAATTGCTTTCTCTCCCTGCTACCAGGGTAGCCCGCTGTCTGCTTGTGCCTGGAGGCCCCAGGTCAGAGTCCTGTGTAACTCATCCCTGATCTGCTAACATGGGGAACTATAAATAAATGGTGACACCGGAGAGCGGAGGAGGAGGTAGAAAGGGACTGTGTTTCTCAACCTGAGATACTCAGTCTAGTCAGCTTATCCAACAGCAGGTGACTGGTGACAGTCTAAATATTAACCGAGGGGGACTATTTCTGAGAGCTGAGGGCTCTGGCCTGGCAAAGCTAAAATAAAATTCTATGGCTCTGAGCTAGAGCTGGACAAATTTGGACTAAAAAGAAGTGGCAGATTATTTAAAGTGATGCAAACAGCTGCATATTCTCCAATAAGAAGTATTTTTAAACTATGAGAACCTGCTTAGTTTTGGGATTTGCTGCAGCTTACCCCAAAAAAATAAAAATTTCCAATTTGCGACTGCAAAGGAATCCCTTGGGAAACTCGAAGGAGATTGCAGGTGCTCCAAATGAGCCCTAGCAATTCACGCCAGGGGATTTAAGACCTCACAGTGACAGTCATCCCTCTGACTTTTATCCCTCCTCCCTTCTGCCACCGGCTGCTGCTGCCAGCACGGAGGGGGCATGCACAGTCACCTGAACAGGACCAAGTCGGGCTTAATTAATACAGCTCTGGTGGAGGGGGCAGCAGCGGGGCTCACACATCCCTCCCCTCAGCACCAGGGAAGCAGGAGGATCAAGGAGGAGAAAATCCCTCAGCACGCCCTGTCAGGAGGCAGCAGCACTTGCCTGGGAGACCCTGCCCGTGCACACATGGTAAGAGCTGGGAGGGAGGGGATGCTGCCGAGAGACCTTGCTGCAAGGACACACAGGCGGGAGTGAAGGACCACCGTCAGGAAGAGCCCTGTCTTCTCCTTTGTCCCTGCTGTAACCTGAATCACACACCTAAGCATTGGGTGCCCTGCACTGCCTACAACACAGTGCTTCATGCCATGGAAATTTGCAGGTGGAAAGAGGGAAATAGAACTGGCGTATACAGCACTGAGGACCTCGGGGAGGTGACGCTACAGCCATAGTTGTTCCACCTCCCTGAAAGCAAGGAATGCCTACGCCCGTGCAGGTATGCATGTTACACACACGCACGCTCACACACGCGCTTACCTTTGCTAACAGCAGAGGCAGCCACAGAGTCCATATTTTCTAGGTTTTACTTCTATATCTGCAAAAAGCAAGTTTGCTTCTGATTCCCTGCAATTATCGTGAAACGCCTTCAAGAGAGCAGCTCTGTCTTCTCGGCTGAGTGAGTCTTTCATGTCCAGCACTGCACTCAGATGTTCCTTCCTTTCCAAAAGGATAAGAGGGCAGGTCAGTGAACAAGTCAAGGAAAAAAGCTTGCTTCCTATCGCTCCATTCTGCTGAAACAGACCAAAGATTGGAAGCTGTGGAGCTGCTTTTTGACACCCTCTGGCCACCTAGCAAAGAGGAGGCCACATCACAAGCGCTGTGTGGGAAATGGCTGAGCCCAGTGCACACAGCATCCTCATGAAACTGTGGAAATCTTCAGCTCAGGTTTCTCCTAGAAAAGATCGGTATCCGCCATTATAGGTTTCGGCTAACTCTGCATTTGACCATTTGGAAGCACTTTGGTATCTTTTCTCTCCTCAAATGGAGCTACTTCTTGTTCATCTGGAAGGCTACAAGATTTCTGTTCTACATAGCATTGCTTCGCTGAGCGGGGCCACACTTATCAGGCTGATTAACAAACAGGGCAAATGGATCCAAGCCAAACAGTCTTAAACAGACGGGAATCTGCTGAAATCGAGCATAGTGCATCTACTCACACCAGTACGACCTCCTCTGGGATCTGGATCAAAATAATATTCTTCTGAGTCCTTCCTATGCCCATTTCCTATACTACATCTATATTTATATAAATATATAGTTGCAGAAATATATTACTGTTTATATATGTGTGCATATATATAGTAAAAGAATAAGAATTGTTATGCTTTAGCAGTTTAGCAGTTTTTTAGCTCAATAGCATCTTCAAAAGTAGCAAATGCTTAGGAAAAGTATATGGAAAACAGACAAAGCATAACATGATCTCTCTTTGTCTGTCTTTTTTGTTTTTTTTTGGCTTCTGGCAATCTGCAGTTTAGGGGCTTCCTTCGCTGGGGGTTATATCATGACTGTCATGTTGAATAGGCACTGAAATAATTATCTACCACAAATTGTCTGCTCCCCATTTGAAGCTATTCACACGTTTGGCCTGAATAGCATCCTGTGACAGAGCGCTCCACACTGTAATCATCTTAACTTGGAAAAATACAGTCACTAGCACAAGACATCAGAACAAAAAATAGACGTCATAAACCACAGACTTTGGAACAAATGCAGTTAGCTAAGATCTCACTCCCTAACAAAAGTTGGGTTTCATCTCTGTTAACAGCTTCCTGTGAGAAATGGAAGTGCATATTCTTGCTGAATACACCTAGGATTTTGTGGAAATTGTTATACCTAGAAAAGGACCGGTGAAGTGTTACAGCCAAAAACGAAGTGCTTCGAAGTTATGAAATGCCTGAGTTTAGGATGTTCTTGAAACCTACATTTGGCACACACGTGCCTGTAAATTGTGCACTCAGGTGGTATTTTTCCACAGCATTCCTGCTTTGTTGACAGCCATTTCATCCATCCTTCACCTTTACAGAAGGACATCTCAACTCCACTGGTTAATGTCTGGCAAAGTTATAAACCACGTTAATCAGCATCTGCAAATAGGCAGCACTGAGTGCATTCAAAGGTAAGTATTGTGCCTGGCCCAGCACACTGCAAAAAGTATCGCAGGACTAATATTGCTGTAGGTCTTCTGGTGGCAAGTAGTCATGTAAGAAACTACAAAAGTCAAACCAATAAAAGACCTTACCTTAGATCAGGAAATTCTTTGAGAATGGGCAGAAGGGCTATTTTCATCCCCTCAGCATCGGAAGTTTGAATAAGTTCTAAAATTGCTTTTACAGGATCCTTGAGGGGACCAGCTGCAGGACCCTGGCGAGAGAAGCAAAGGTGTGTTCAGGGCAAGGGAAGCAACGTACAACATTAAGAGCTGGACTCCTATCAGACTGGGGATCTCACTGCGTGGGTTAGGAGCTTTGCCGGACTGTCTGTGCATATACAGAAGCCTATTTTCCCTCCAGGGTAGGAGAAAAGAAACTGGAGTGTAGCCACAGACTGCTTCCGGGGAGGCTGGGTGACTACCTTCAGCAGCGCAGAATCCCCTCCTGCATTTCCTTTGGCAAAGTAGGCAAACGTACCTCATTTTTCCCTACACCACCTATCCTCTTAAGCCATTTCACCCTTTGGGAAGCGGTTTGCTTCCGGAGGCAAGCACAGTCCTGTACCTTTGTGAAAACAAGCTGCGTTGGCCAGACATGATGGCATTTCTTCTGCCCTGGAGCACGCCCAGGGACAGAAAAGTGCCCTTGGGGAGAGGGTGAAGGGACACAGACCCTCTAACAGAAAAAGAGAAAAAATGGAAAGCAGGGCTAGACGCTGTAAAGGATATGACATGGCTGGTAGATGCTGCATGTGGTCAGCTCCCTCTAAACTGGAGCACACAGAAGAAGAAAGCCTCGTCAAGAAACACACGACATTTTTAGCAAAGCCAGAGGAAGCAGAATGCGGATGAACTGCCAAGAGAGAGCTTCAGGTCTTGCTCACATTTTTCATCGGTGCGGTAATGCGATTAAATTGCTTCCCTGAATTATTGATGCCATCACGTCAACAGAGACTCTGTGACAAAGCAAACCTGGAGAACGGGCTGCCAAACTGGGGCAGGAGAAGCCCAGGTTCCCCTGATCTCCCCGGGGCATTAGAAAGAGCAGACCACCTTCTTGATGCAGCTCACCTCCGCATTGAACATAAATTAAAAAAAAAACAGCAGTAATACTCAAAGACAGCCTTCTGTCTCTTCCTCTGCACTGCAGACACACAGCATGTCTAGCTCTGCACAGTGCACAAGCTGTGCTCAGCTCCTAAGGCACCGATACTGTACAGCTTCCTACCCGGCAAGCTCCCTGTTACAAAATGCTAATTAATTTGACGGTGTCAGATTTAGTTAAGCCTATACAGACAGGCAAGGTCAGAGGTAAACAGCCTGCAATCTAAAAGCACAAAAAAGATGTGTCTTGTCAGCAGTGCTTAAGTGCCTTTGACAGGTACCGCTCTTAGGAGAGCAGCAAGGTATTTCCTAATGTGCTTTAAGGAGGGAGGGGAAGGAAGAGCCTGACGAGAGGGCAGAGCAGGGCAGGGAGCAGGTGCAGCCTGTGCAGCAACTGCACGATAAATCCAGTCTGCAGCAGAGCACATAGTTTGCATGCATAACCGCGTACCTCATTTGACTGAGGATCAGGCTGTCCCCTGCAAATTGCTTATGCGTTTCCTCCCCGAGGTTTTCAGTGCTCCCGCATCCAGTGAGGAAGCGAACAGACTGAGGACGCAAGGGAAACAGTTCTAACTAAATGCAGGGGTTTTTCACCCAAGCTGCACGTAGGGTTTTAGTAGATAATTAGATTTCCTGTATCTCCTTTACACTATAAAACCAGCTTTCCTTGCACGTTACATCCAAAGCTGATGCTGAGCACAACATCACTGGTAAACTTCAGAGTTAAGATCAGAGAATCCTTCTGCTATTCCCACCGGCTCAATTGCACAAAGCATTGACTTGACTGTGATTGATCACTCCAGGAGAGGTGGGACTTCAGCTAAAAGCGCTGCCCGCTTCCAGCTTTCCACCATGAAACTAATGCATTAATTGTAATGGGTCTAAGACGTTTTTAGAGAAGCCTGCAGACGATCGTTTTGATTTCATTTTATTCTTTGGACAAAGTAAGAATTGCTGACAAATTACTTGCAGGGGGACTCATCTAGGAGAAAATAGATTTCTAGTCCCTAGCACTTAAATTTGCAAGTCATGAGAATGACTCAGAATTTATGAAATTATTAAAACCAGTAAAGCTGAGATTTTTTTTATCTGCTCTGTCACATCTGAGTCCTGTTACCAGACAACTTTTGCAATTGCCCAGCCTTTTAGAAAGTGCAATGCCTGAGCGCTCTCAGCCTGCATTTGCAAGAAAGCTGTGCCAGGGGCCATGGCAGCGATTCTCCGGCTGGAGTGGCTGCAGGAGGGGCTGCTGCTGGCATTGCAGTCCTTGCCCTTGGGTAATCAAGAGACCCGTGTGACAGCCTGGTGGCATCTGCAGATGCCGTGTGCAGCACTGCCAATTACACCAGATTACGAACTGAGCAAAGAGGCTTTTTTAAGCTTCCGAAGTCACTTCTGCAAATCAGACCTATCATTTTTCCACAAGTTTTCTCCAAAGGTGTGACTCTGCTTTAACACCCAATCTATCCCTTCTGCAATGCGTCTTTACCTCCTAATGGTGTGAGGTGTTTACCCCTGCAGGAAGACTCGTTCTTCCCTGCAACCGTCACCAACCACAACAGCATCAGCGTATTTCCGCCCGTGAGGAAACACTGCAGCACAGGAAAATGGCTCATGCAGCCATCAGCCCAGCTCCGAGGGGATGCAAAGGGCCTGCAAGGAGGGAGGAGGCTAGATGGAGGGGTAACAACGCACACCACATGTCCAGGGAGGAGCAGCATCCGGGGCAATTCATGGAGAAGGTGAAGATGTGGAGCAGCTGATTTGGCTCATCACCCCAAAGGCTCAAGGCAAAGCACCGCGGGGGAACACGGCTCTTCCTCTTCTGCACCCCCACGCCATGTACCAAAGGCTTGCCTGGGGGAGCTGACAGCTTTGGAGCTGTCTTACCAACTCAGAGGATCATGCCTCGTTCTTATTTCAGTGGCAGGAGTGTGAATCTTGCCTCCTCTAGTCACACATTTCAAAACTATAAACTAACAGCTTCTGGCAGATCAGAAGGGCCATCAGCACATCTGATTGTCATTTCTGTGAAGCTGGATACCACTGCGGTAAGACCGCTTAAGCTTTTCTGTTGCTTTCAGAGCCTTTTCCTCTGCTGGTACTGTTCTTGATGACAGAACGCAAAACCATAACCATATCAAAGACTTACTAAGCACTCTTTAAAGAAGGTTTGCAGCATTCTATGATCTTCTTCTATCTTGCTGACAATCCTCCTCCTCTGCACAGAAGATGGTTTCCTGGAAGTGGTCAGGAGAGCCTGCACATATTCTGTAATAATGATGATGTTGACAGCCTTGACGAGGGCCTGTTCCAGAGCAAAGACGACCAAATTAACTTCCCTGTACTGAGCAAGGACCAGACCATACCTATAGGACTCTGACCAGTGTGGACAGGGGATATAGGGCCCATGCAGATGCTGTTCTGTTTCTCGGCTTAAGTATCCCTTTAAAACACCTGGTCTAATGCACAGACTACCTCCAAGCTGTATTTGAATGGCATAAACATTGATGATAAGTGTGGAGACATCCAACCAAAAGCAATGGGACCAGTTAGCTGAGCAAGAGGACGCTCATGCTCCGGAGCAGCCATGACACTTGGCTTAGCCCCAGGTGTCGGGGGCTGAATAGTTGGACTACAGAGAAAGACAGATCCAGCCTCCCTGGAGCATCCCCACTAGACACATCCCAGGGCCATGTCCTTGGGCACACAGTTGTGTCTGGGCAGAGAGAAGTCACCTGAGCATCTCTGAGCCCAGCCACTACCTGCTGAGAAACTCCAGCGCCGAGACCACGTGGTGCCTGAAGGGGAAGGGGGAGCAAGCGTTTCTAAGGGGAGATGGGCTGCCGCACAGAGACCACGTTTTCATTAGCAATTGAAATCAGAGCGGTTTTAGGCCGCAGTCCAAAGGTACAGGAAATCCCCAGCCCTGTCCCTACCAGACAAAGCAAAAGACAGACAGCTCTGGCACAGCGCTCCACCACCGAGCTGCTGCCTGCGCCAGCACTAATGTGACATAATGTCCAGTGACAGATTCTGAACAACAGCAGAATAGCTCCTAATTTTTTCTGTTCCATTACCTTTTTCCACCTTTCAAAATGTTAATTAAAATCGGCACTGACAAAGAGCCTGCAGACCTGGCAGGGTAAGAGACAGGGAGTCCAGCGTTGAGGGGGACACGTGCGGCACAGGTAGCAGCAGCAAATCCACGCTGCGTGCAAAAGAGGGTAACTCAGGTACCAATCTCACTGCTGAAGACCCAGACTCAAGGGTGTCATGAGACTCTAGACAAGTTGTTTTGGCTACTGTAAAGGGGAACAAGCTTAGGTACTCTGTGAGGTTGTTCTTCACCAACCCTGGCATGTTTAAAACTCTACCTGAGAGACTACGCCCTTTGGGGATCTGAACCTTTCACCTCTCTGTGTCCGCCCTCCATCAAAGGGATTAATATTCCTTACAACTAAAGTTGAAGCACAGTAGAAGCTGAGAAGATTTCCAATATAATGGTACTGGGGCACTGGTAGGATCAGAGATGGACCAATGCTCCCACTCTATATTGGGAGGTACATTCAGTTTTCACATCTCTTCACTTGTTGGTTTCTCTTCTGAGATTACAGAAAGGTTGTAGCTGTCGCAGTGAAGAAGATATCCAACTCCGTTGGATAGAGGAACTGGACTGAGACCCCTAGATCTTTAAAAGCCCTTTTAACAACAGACAAAACTGTATATTAATTGAAATTAATCCAAAATTGTTAGATTAATGTTCAAACACTGTGCCATCCAGAGGTTCAAGGAGTAGTTTTAGTGATTTCCTGAGTACTATCTTGTTCTTACTTTCTTATTTATTTCTTACCTCATATGTGTCTGTTTTTTTCTTCCCAAATGCCAAAAAGCTTTGCTTTAAGGATTCAAGGATGTGGTCAAAACCACTGTCACATTTTTTGAAGTGTTCCTTCAGCGTTCCCTGAGGAAAAGGGACAGACAGAGTCAAAGGGTGCACATGTAAAGACACAGCACAAACAGAAACGGATTATTGCGCTTTTGCTCTTTCTGCCCTTGGAAACAGACTCCTCCACGAGCTGCAGCGTCCTGTGCCTTCCTTTCAAAGAAAAGCAAAACATGAAAGAAAGAAACAAACAATTCAAACTCAGGAAGGATGTATTAACTTCTTAAGCCCAAACCTGGAAGACAAAAACTAATGAAAAATGGGTGCAATAGTTCTAATCTGGGGATTGTGTAAAATGTGCCCCTGTGGACGGGGAGTGCAGGAAGAGTCAGCCATTCTGTGCCCTTCCGCTCCAGCATCCTGCTCCCAGCATGGCCATTGCCTCTTCTTCAATGGGGAAGTATAAGGATGATTTAGCAGGCAGGCAGGGGATAAACTCTGTCTTTCACAATTCAAGACCTGTGTCGACACAGCCAGAGAAGGTCTGAAAATCTGAGCCCTAGGTCTCCTGTCCCTCCCCAGAGTTGTCCACGCTCTCTGCCAGAACCACCCCCAGCTCCTGTCCTGGCATGTGGGCCCATGGGACAGGCTGGCAATGAGCTCTGGGGACCGAAACTGCACAGTGTGGCCAGGGTTTCTTTTGTCATTTTCCTTTTGCTGCCTTCAGAATGCTCGAGGGAGCCTGTGCAATGAGCCTGAAGATGCTCAGGGGACCTTCCCACGGAAACGCATAACACCATGCACTATTAGGAGCCTGGAATTGTGTGTTATCTAGACATGGAGTCCAGGACGTGAAGGGCTAATAGTCTAATATTAGAAAGTGTGAAGGGAGGGGAACTTATCCCAAGGGAGGGATATATTTCTGGTCAACCTTCTCTACATCCTGACTACCCACCACAGCCTTGGGCTCTGTGAGTTATCACTGCCCCAGGAAGATACTTGGCTGCTGGGGATGAGTAGGTACCAGGGACGTTCAGCCCTTGGGGTGTGGGTACCCAGGGGCAGCATGGGGTACCTATTTGTAGCACAACAGCAAATACTACAAACAGTGGAACGGGGATCTCAAAAAATGGAAAAGATGAAGCTGTCAATATATAGCTGCAGACAAGGCAGAGGAGGGTACAGGGCCTGAAAATCAAACTATGGTTTCACCGTTCCCAAATCAGGACATGAGAGTGAAGTCCGTGCCTGGCCTACAGTCTGAAAACACTGTGTTAACGTGGGTCTCCCATACCTTGACTTTAGAAGTGACTGTCTGCAGAAAATGCTCCGTAATCCCATCTTCCATCCTGTCTAGAAATCCATTTACCTTAACATCCTGACCAGTGCTGGCACTGCAAATATATGTTAGCTTATGCCAGACAGTCCTGTTAAAAAAAAAAGGGGGAGATATGTAAAGTATTGATCAGATGAAATCAGGCTATTCTCTCAGTTAAAAATTCTTCCTACAGTAACCAACACGACCGCCTGGGTAATTGAATGGAGACATGGTTAGGTCCAGGGCTAGCTCAGTGACCCACATATGTGCACCCATCTTTTGGATGGCTCTCATTAAGATACTGCCACAAGGACATGAAAGCTCAATGCACACAAATGACACTTGCACCCATCCTTAGTGAGATTAGATAAGTAAAAGTCCTAGTATTTTCAAAAATGAGTCTGGGTGAGCATCCTGTGTGCCTCCGACACCCTACAAATACAAGATGAACAATTATCTTCCGTCAGAATGGTCTTCAAGTCAGCTGGTTAAAATTATCACCAGCTTGAAACCAGACATTTTACTTTCTGGAAAAGCTCAGTGTATAACTAAATTCTCAGTATCACTGTAAAGAACTACATAAAAAAGCCTCGTCAGTATCCAGTCCGCGATCCAGCGTCAGCAACACACAAATACATCAAAGAAAACAGCTACCTAGGCTCAACGCAAGGCTCCAGTGTCAAGTAAATGCTGTGCGTATGCTGGATTTGGGCGTTCTGCTGACTCCAGAGATCCCCAGATAATTTTACACAGGAAGAAGAGAAGCAACCTTGTTTTCTCCATCCCTGCAAGCACTTCTGAAATTAGCTCGTAGGTGCAAACAGCCTCCCCCACCCTTCTGTGCGCTTTATTGCTTCCCTCCTTCCTCCCAACCTCAGGGAAAGCCTGGCATGTTCGACAGGGTTTCATTCAGCAAAGCTCTTAAGCTTGGGCTTATCTTGAAGTGCGCTAGCATGCACATCTCAGTGCAACGTTTATGAGGTTTTCTAATGAGGGAGAATCAGGCCAGGGAGAGGAACCACATTGCAACACACAGGAGGGTTGGTTGGGATAATGTCGCCACATACAACATGGCATTGCTGCCTGCCTCCTGCCCAGGGCCGTGGGCACCAGGAATTGCGAGATGGTGGACCACAGGCATGTGCAGGGAGCAGGCGAGATGCAGCAGTACCACACTGCCAACGCAGCAGTCCTGTCCCCCTCCCTCTTGCAGGGGCAGCTGGGACAGCTCTGAAGGGGTCTTGCTGACCGCAGCTGGCTCCCTCCATGCTTAAGGGTCGGTGTGAATGGGGTTGGACGACCAGCTGGAGGCAAGGCTGACCCCATAGCAGAGTTAAAAGAAGATCAGACAGCAGAAAATGCATTTTGCTCCGCATGTCACCAGGGTCTGGTTTCTAACCTGAGAATACAGCAGTTCTCCAGGATTCGTAAGCTGCTGCAGATCCCAGGGCAGCCATCGAGCTGGAGAGCGCTTCTTACTTCATTTTCGTAGCTAAATGAAAACAGGAAGACTTATCTTTAAGCTAGTGTGCTCCATAACACATCTGACAGCATTAGCCCAGCAGCAAATGGGAGAAATATTCTGTGATTATTTGTCTTTACAACATGCACTGTTTCACTCCTTAAGGCAGGGTCTACAAGAGGACAAATACAGTCTCTGTCCTGCCCAGCTGGTGAGGAAGGAGAGCACAGGAACGGCAGAGGGAGAGCCCTTGAGCAGCCTGGGTGCCACTACTAGGGAGGGAGAGGCAGGAGGTTCATTTTGCCATTGCTGTTGCTGCTACACTTGCTTCTGGGAAACAACTTGGGCTTTGCCGATAAAGCTGCAGAATAAAGCCTCAGTGTGTATGAATAACCCACAAAGTCTATTGACTGCTTCGTCACAGCTTCAGTCACACAAAGGGCTCCTGGACAACTCCATTTTATAGGGATTTCCTTCCCCTCATAATGTGAAGGGCCAAGGTTCTTAAATCAAACCTCCTTCTGAAATTTTCACCTACAACCAGCAGCACTGGCATTTTCTGCTCTGGGTGATACACAGGGAGGGAGATGCTCAAGAGCAAAAAGCAGATGAAGGGAGACAGAAGAAGTGGTAAGAGGGCAGAAGATAAGAAGAAGACATTCATCCTCCTCTGAGAAAACCTCCTCACCCTCCCAGGGAGCCATCAGAAAGCACCGTGCCTGGGAAGCACAGCCAGGGTAGGAAGAGCCAAGCCTGGGCACTGGCCACGTGGCTGCCCCTCTTTCTGGTTGTTTTTAAGGTCCAAGACTCTCCAGAATAAACATCCCCCAAGGCTTTAACCTGTCCAGGCAAGTCTGGGTGCACTTTGTTCCCTCAGCTTTACTCTGACAGCAAATGCTGAACACATAAACAGCAGCGAAGCGCTGTTCCTCTAGTAACAGCTTTATGGGAAACAGCCATTAAAGTGGGGCAATGGCAGATCTGGGTGAACACAGCATCACCAGTTGCTTCATCAGGATTTCTTTCTTTTGAGTACTGAGGATGTTGCCAAGGAGGAAAACAGCATTATTCCTACCTCTCCAGGAACCTCAGGCACTCCTCCAGGCACACAGCTTCCACCTTCTCGCTCAGGCTCTCACTGACAAGCCCGGCAGCCTTCATCTTCTCTGTTAGAATCTGTAGATTTCAAGGCATGAGAGGAGAGCAGAACAAAGCCATTTGTTCCCTGTGCAGTGAAAGGAATACATCCCATCCCTCACCCTACTGCAAATCCCTCTGCCTTCTAGGCAACAACTTCTGTTTCAGTTTTGAGTGCCCTTGTGGAAATAAAAGTGGGTTTTAGGAGCCTGATTTTAATGCCTGATCCTACACACCTTTGCTACTGCTGCTTTCATTGCGGTCAACAGGAGTCAAGTCCTGCGCTCGGGGGAAAGCCTGTCCCTGCAGATGTTCTCTGCTAGCAACGTCCAGCCTGGCAGCTCAGCTCGTATGAAGACCTGTCATCTGCAGGAGCACCTGCACTTCTATCTGACTCACCCTCACAGATAAATTTCTGTGCACCCACCAAAAAAAAAGGTTAGGCAACTCTAACAGTGTGCCCTGTGCCTCTGCCAGCGTCTCTACCGGGGACGTCTGAAGAAGACAGGTGTCATCTTCCCCGCCACCACCGCTCACGCCTGACACGGCAATGTGTGTTAAACCCTAAGGCACCTGTCTCGCCCCACTGATCCCAGTTGGGTGGCCGAGGTGCCTGCAGGAGGTGGGCTGTGCCAGACAGCTAGAAATCCACCCCATATTGGGCAGGCTTGAGCAGGTGGCAATTTAATGCTGCCCATTAGTTGCTCTGTGGAAACAAAAGCTTGCAAGGAGAGGAGAGCCAGATGGATAAAAGGAGACAGATGGACTCATATGCTGTGCTCTCCCAGTGCTCTGGGAAGCGTCAGCCAGAGACAAAGGGTGACTCACATCATGAATGGGTTTTTCCACTGCTCACAACAGATGTAAAAGTTCACTCAAAGGGACAGGATAAAATATGCCACCCCAAAGCATAAGGAAACCATGGCTGATGAGTTTCCATGACACCTTGTTTATTTTCTATATCTGATTTTTAAGTGTCAGCCTCAGAAAACTGAGGAGGCAGTAATTTCATAAGGCTTGCCTATTTATCCAGGCTTTTCCATCACCTACCCCAGAGCATTCAAACCTGTCAGTTACATACACAACAGAGCAAAACTACTCGCACTGAAGCATGGCCAGATGTTGCAGATAGGAGGGCCACAGCATTCAAACCAGGCTTTGGCCTGGTCCCCATTAGAAACCTTTGCTCTGTCAGCCAGAAGCTGGGGAAAAAAAAAAAGCCAGTTCGGTAGCTAAGAGCCACCCTAGCACAAGTACATCACTGAGTACATCACTGCTCCACCGCTCCAGTGGGTACAGGGCAAAGCAAGGGAGCAGTCCCCTCTGTGAGCTCTGCACTTGGTGCCTGGCTCTGAGTTGGGCCAGAAAAGCCAGTTTTTGACAGTTAAAGCTGTATCCTCACAAGGAAGGCCAGCTGCTGTTGATCTACAATGCCTACTGCCAGCACTCAACAGGATGCCTGAGGTTGTCTGCCATCCCAAAGGACCATGGGGCTACTTCCCTCTCTCATGACCTGAAACAGGGCTGCTGCTGGGGTGGCGGCAGTGGACAAGAAAGACACAGTCTCAACAGTCACAACCTGCCCCTGATCTCTAGCATCACTTGAGTCCACATGTAAGCTCCCGGATTTATTTTAAGCCTTCTGCGGGTTTTGATCCAAACGCCCTCTGGCCATGGTATGTACTGCTCATAAATCAGCAGAGTGTGCTTCTGCGATGCCCTGCGAGCACTCGGCTTCGCTGGGCTCTGAAGTAATCCCTTGTGCTGCCTGCCCCGTCGGGCAGCAGTCGCGGCTGTACCCAGCACATAAGCAGGGAGCAAGCTGCCTGCGGTTGCACTGCCAGGTACGGGGACGCTCCATGGCTTGGCAACTCTTGCTGCTTTTATAGAAGTGCTCTGCCAAACTCACACAGAGCAGACCGGTTAACATACACCATGACTTTCCAAAAGGTTATATGAAAATCCCGGTGCATATATGAAAATGCAACTTCAGCTTGAATCAGCTGATCTCGGGGTTGTCCTTTTTTAGTTTCGTTTTCTTTACATATGCACAACAGAAAAACAGGTTTGGGAGCAAACAGATGCGGTTTAAGGATGGCAGCTAACTTGCATGCTTTTAACACACCAAGCTTAGCCCAAGACATGCAAAACTGGGTCTTGCCAAATACCCAGGCACTTGTGTGCAAAAACACAACTGCCACAAAACATGAGAGCTTTCAGTTTCCCTCGGTTTACCTGAATGACTGCAGCATCTGCACAAGGGGGTTTCCCAATATCAAAGGCTTCTTTCAGGGCTTTCCCTACTTCCCTCTAAATCGTAAAAGAAAAGAAAAAAGAACAGTTGAGGTACAATGGCATTCGTAATGAGTTAGGTTTCCCAGTCTCTCGTTATGCATTTGGACTAGATGAATTTCTGCCTCTATTTTTTTGTTCATCTCGTTTAGCCCAAAGCCTGGCTATTTTCCAGCTGACCTAATAACATTGTTCTGTTTTGTTCTACATTGTTTGTTTGAGTTTAAATGATTTGCAGCTTCCTTTCATCCCAGTGTCAGCTCGGGTTATCTACAGTCTTCCCTGGTTAGCTTAGCTCAAACGAAGGCGCCCACACAGCAAAACAACGCTTAGACACAACGCTGTGCTGCCAGCTACTGTAGCTGAGATTTTCCACCCTTCCTAGCTCCAACTGGCACCCACATAAACCAGCCAGTGCTAATTAAAAGCATTCTGTCACTTGAGCAGGGACTTGTGAGGGCAAAGAGGAGTTGGGTTAGTGTTTAGAGCTACTGTCACTGTGAGATGAGCCCCATGAGGCTGCATGATGGGAAATTTCCCAAGACTTGGCTGGCTTGTGTTAGTTTGAATGGACTGTAAAAACAAAACTAACACTGCAGGGAGAGGGCTTATTGCTTAAAACATGATCTGACCTTTATAGAAGCTTTAAACTCAAAAGCCTGACTCGCTTATTTATTCTTCCACTTCTGCATCGTTCTCTAAAGAAATCGAAAGAATGTAAAGTCTGATCTTCCATTTTTGTCTTTGTTCTTTTCTGGCTGATGCATTAGGAAATTTGTGGCTGTCACTGAAGAATTTCATCAAAGGTATAGTCAAAACAACTGCTCTACCATACTCATTGAAAAGCGTTAATCAAAGACAAATAAGTAGTTGTAAACAACCCAAGAAAAATTCCTTTCCTCCCGAGTGCCATCACCTGACTGGGAGAAATTGCGTGAACACGATGTGCTGAGATAACACATCCCAGCCAAGCTGCACAAACACTTCTAGCCATGCCCCAGTTGCACAGTGAAATGTGTCAGCTTAAGCCAACACGAAGCTCTTGCTCTCCAACGGGACAAAGCACGCATTTAGTTAGTAACTGCAAGGCAATAACTTGTTGAGCCAGAGTACTTAGTTGCTTTGGATCAGATGATGTGTCTGAATTAGCACGAGCTTGCCTGTTTGTAGCTTTTGTGGTGACACCAGCACCTCAGGCACCAAAGCTCCAATGTAGAGAGGACCAGAATTTCTGCTGTAACAAACAGGCCCATAAATAACCTCCAGTTTCCTTGTCCCTCCCTGTCTCACCAAGACGTGGTACCCCATGCTGTAAAAGCTTCAGGCCCATGGGTGGCCAGCCCACCGGTGCTGACTGCCCAGCCAAGCACTTCCCCTTCGAAAATACAAGGGCTGAGTTATAACTTGGGTCCCTCATCTGTCCAGCTGTTGTTTTAAAACATGCAAGAATTTAACATCCTTGAGACCTCTACATCATTATCAAGTGCAGTCAAAATTGTGTAAGACGCTCAACATGGGTGGGGGCACATCAGTGACACACAGGCGGGCAGGTGGGCAGAACAACCACACAGCCTCATTCGTTTGGGCAGCAGCAGGTCCTTGGCCCAAATTCTCCAAAGCACATGATCTTCTCAGTCCTCCTTTTGGCTACTTGAAAAAATAGAGGGAGGGAGGGAGAAAGAGATGGAGGGAAGAAGCCACAAGACCCACAGATCCTTTTCAGGTCTGTCTAAACCCCCCTCAGGCTTTTGTCCAGGTGTGCATGTCCCCGGTCCTGTCATCTCCGTTTTTGGATAAAGAGCCAGTTTTGAGCTGAGGCTGCAGAAGCAGGGAACAGAAAGTTCATTTTCCACCTCTCAGTATCAGAATTAACGCTGGTGTAATGCTTGAAGGTTTGCCTTGCACTCACGTCAAATTCCACAGTATCGGAAGGGCAAGGGTGACACATCGACAGCCCTATTGACAGCAACATCATTTCCAGTTCACCAACCTTGCAACCTAAAGGCGCAAAGCCCCCTTGCCCTAGACAGGTCCGGGCTGAGGAAAAGCCACCTGCATGCTGGCGAGTCCCCCGCAGTGGTGTTTGGAAGTGGTTTTGAGCCCCACGTGGTGTCTAAGCTCTCAGCACGTTCAGATGTGGTCACAGTTCTCATCGCTCATTTCTGTTTAAAGTGCTTTCAGTTTGCACAGATATCAGGCCGGCACTCCCAGTGCCAAGCCAGGTGTTCATAGGCAAAGCAGACCATGGCTTATTCTGGTCATTCTATTTTCATTTAGAAAAATGTAGTCATGCATTGAAGTGGCAAAACCCGCAGCATGTGATTTACAGTCACAATTACATATTACAATTGCTCAGAGATAACTGACAGGATATTTGCTCAATAGCAGCTTCCTGCATATTTTAAAAAATGAAGGGCTGGAGTACGCTGGAAAAAGAAATAGAGGGATAAGGCAGGTTTTATAAGCTATGCCACTGAGCTGAGTGAAGAGACATCCATTATTTTTCCGTAGGAGTCAGCTCATGTCCACTTAAGCTCATTAGCTTGAACCTCGAGCTGGTCCTAAACTGGTCAGATTTGAAGCAAGCTGCAACGCTGCTGTACTACACTCTCCAGCAATTACAGCTCTGTTCTTCATGTACAGTGTGGCACCGTATAGAGCTGTGATGCTTCCAGATCCAAGGTGGCATGAAAAGATGCAGCCAACTCAGGAGAGCATGGCACAAGCGCTCAGAACCACTGCCAGATCTAGGTGAGCTTGCTCAGCGCATGGTGTATCAGGAAAGCAGAAAGCCCATGGTTAAAAGCTTTCTCCAGCTATTACATTAGAAGAAACTTAAAAAAGAAAAGAGTTAAATTCTCCCTCATTGTTAGTCAGCATCTCTGAGGGCTTGTCAATGACTCAGTGACATGCTCTAAGATAACCTCACTAGCACTACTCTGAGTAAAGTCATTTCCTTCATTGAAATATGTGCTAAAACCAGAACTTAAGAACATGTGGTCTTCCCCAGGGTAATGATTAGAAACAGCCCATAAAGATGCTTAACGTTAAACGCTGAAATCAGTAGGTTTTAAGCATGTTGTCACCAGCTGGCACCTCTACTCCAATGCTTGGGACTACCTTCATATTCTCGTTCAGAGAATACGTCTTGAGGAAAATCTCTAATTTAGAGTATTTTCCCTGGGGTGATTCAGCAGTTTGCCATGGAATTTCCCCTCTTCTGCTCCCCAGGGGCTGGTGGAAAGGGAAAGCAAGAGAGATAAGTGTGGTAACTCCTGCTGCTGCATTTCGGCTTTAGCTGAATCTAAAAGGCCCCGCTGAGTTTTACAAATAGCATGGTTTCCCCTGGAGTTCCCCGTTGCTATGGCGCGTCTTTCCTGCTTCATTTGCATCCCACACGTCTCAACAGCATTCTTCAAAGGGTGTGCTTCACTGAGAAAAGTAGGAGATCCTGCAGCCCTGGAGCTGAGGTCACCTGTGGGATCGCAGGGCAGGATGCCCCGCTCCGACCTTACAGGAGGGGTGTGCCGGGTGTGCACCAGCTGCATGGTTTCTTGTGCTGGGCTCTGGAAATAATCTGTGCTATAACCTCAGCAGTGTCCATCCAGCAGGCTGGAGAGGGCTGTGAGGCGTCTACAAACAGAAATCCAGCAGCCTCAATATCCTGCACAGCTGAGGCCATTAAAAAAAAAAAAAACCAACTGTTGCACACTGTGGGCTCATTAACAGCTGGAGAGAAGATGAAGAGCATCTTGAAATGGCCCTCAATAAGAAGTGGATTTCACCCACAGCCCCCCTTTCCTCCAGATGCATTGGCTTCTGAGCAGAGTGTATTGCAGCACTATGAAGGTGCAGCAATGGGATGAAGAGAGATTTGCAACTATTCCAGCAACTCTTTGCTAAGGATCAAGGACAGGGCAGCATCCCTTTGGCAGAAGAGCATCACTGGCAGAATCACCATCCCTGGAGGTGTTTAAAAAAAGGGTAGATGGGGCACTTAGGGACATGGTTTAGAAGTGGCTTTTGTCAGGGTAGGTTAAAGGTTGGACTTGATGATCTTAAAGGTCCCTTCCAACCTCAGCAATTCCATGATTCTATGATTCTAAGACAGTCATGGATCTTTATACTTGGGCTCTGCAATGAACCTTGGCCAAGATGGAGACCTTGGGGCTCACGCACACCTCGGCAGAGCTGGCTCAGCAAGCAAGGGAGCGGTTAATTTAACAAGGGAATTCCTTATTTTAATACCATGGGAATAAAACAGGCAGATTGGGGTAAAACTCCTAAGTTCTTACCCGGGCGACTGCAAGTAACTTTTCCTCAGTCTTCAAAATAATCCACACGAGACACTGTACACCAAGGGAAAGGCTGTGCTGGGGGGTCTGCCCAGGTCTCAGACATGTCTCGCTGCCACTGTGTACAGAAACAAGAGCTCAGCCAGAGGAGCAGCTTCCCGCTGGTCCACAGCCCGTCGCCCACCTGGCACCCCCTGCTTGGCACCACAGCCTCACGCTAAGCAAATGGGGTGCCCTGCAAGCACCCGGCAGTGGCTGCAGTGTTGGGGCAGCCACAAGACGGTAGATGATCTTCAACATGCCCTTTCGCTAGCTATTCTTTCGTCCTGTTTCTTTTCCTTCTCCCTATATTAACTGCCCAAATTACACTTTTCGCTCGCCGTTTCCCTCTGCCCTGCTGCTGAATTCCTTCTCAGGCTTGGCCAGAGTCACCCAGGCACACTTCCACGGATGCACAATTTTACAAGTGTCACATATTCTCTCTGAATGGAATGAAAAACAGCTATATACCAGGACAACTGCATCTACACAGGAGCTTTCGTTAAGGTTGTAACTGTACTCAGAGAGGAAAAGACAAATAGTTAAGTCTGGCATCTCTGCTCTTCTCATTTCCACTTTCTTCACTACCTTCTGACTTGAATATAGTCACTGCCTGCTATTGTGTTTTTTTTTTTCTTGAAAGAATTCAGCATTTGCATAGCACATATTTTTTCCTATATTTGAGCTTTTCATTATATATTTGCATTAGCATAATTATTCACCTCCAATGTCACTTAAGTTTTCAATATTTCATCAACCCATTACTCATTATCTAACCAAAGTTTTACCAATTTAAACCCACAAAAGTAGCAGTTCAAGGGATGTACACTGGCCACGTGCCTCCAACATGTCTGAGGACAGAGTGCACAGCATTTACCCACTACCCTGCCTCCTTCCTTCGGGAGCTGGTGAGGGAAAGAGCCCACCTGATGAACTGTTTATGAGCTACTCAAGTGCTTATAAGTGTAATTAATACAAGGAACAGAGAAGCTCTAGGCTTGGATGGAAGCAATCAAATAACCCCAGGGCTGAAAATCATTAGGACATAAGTAGATTGGAGTTGTCAAGTAGCAAAATAACCATGGACACAGAGGATTAAACACCTCATCTACCATTGTCATACAAAAAGAAATCACAAGGCCCAGGCTTTGATGACACCCACAGGATTTGAATTCACATCGGGCCAAAAGGTCCCAGATGTGCCGCTCTTCAGATCATGGGGAAAGCCACGTCCGTTTTCCCAAGCTTGGGCAGGAATGTAATGATCTGCTATATGTTTTTCCTGAGATCTGAACACTAATGCAGGAAATATGGGAGTAACTAATCAAACTACAAGCCACATAAAGCAGCAAGAGAACCAAGGAGACGACAAGAGAAGTCCGCAGAGCAGAATGCTGAGATAAAGGCAAGAGAAAATTATTCTGGAGTAATGAGAGTATCATGGGCCTTGCTAAAAAAGGCTTAATGCGAGAAAAGAAATTTTTCAGGAAAGCACGACACTGTGCATGTCCAACAGGAATCCAGCAGAGAAACACCTGCCTGACTCAGGTAAGCCCCTAAGCTTAAATCCACTAAGGATTTAGAAAGAGGCAGTACTGCAATGAAAAAAGGCTCTGATTCTGAGAGCACAGAAGATCAAACAGGCAGTTGGCAAGTCTAAACTCAGCAGGAGTCCTCAGCATCACTGCGTTAACAGGAAGCAGGGATTGTGCTCAAAACTGAAGAATAGAGACATAGAAAAAACGTAGAGAAAAAGAAGTCCTTCAAACATACCTTTTGTACATTTTAAGGCCCCATTCATATACTAAAAGACCTTGGCTGAAACTGAAATGCTTCCTGTCAGTAAGCGTGGAAAGGTGAGAAGACAAAGAGGCGTGACAGCAGTGGGTGTAGGTGACGAGCAGTCCTGCTTCCTTGAAGAAACCACTTCTGTGCTCCAGGCTGGGGAGAAACGTCATTTCCAGCTGACTCAGATGCTGTTTCAGTGCAGTCTCATCTGTGTTACTAGAGGAATCAAAGTGGGGAATCTGGGCTGCCATGTACTGTATTAGTTTTTCCTCCAGATCTTTCCTCCAGAAGTTGGGACTCCAGGTGGAAACAGACTCCGTCTCTTGGCTGCTGCCAAGCCACTCTGCTTTCTTCTGCTTCTCCCACTTCAGCAATTCCCCCACCGACTGCAATGGCTCCAGGAACATCCTACCACTTCCACTGAGCGCTTCTCCCACCACAGTCCACATTCGTTCAGCCAGTAGCATATAAAGTGATTCAGACATTCCCACACCATCGTTTCCAGAATGCTCGAGACCATAAATATGATCACAAGCTTCAAAAAATTTTCCTTGCTCAATGAATCCGCAGATGGTTTCCTCTGCAATAGAGAGAGTAACAAGACAACTTGATGTTTGTTCACTCCTCTATAGGACCCATCACTTTAATATCCAAGTACTGAAGTATGTTGTTTTTATGTATCCCAGAACTCCTCAGGATCTACTCAAGATCACCTCACTTAAGGTCTAGCACTAGCATCTCTGTTTCCTCAGGGCAAATGCTTTCTTTCCTTTTTCTGTCTTTCATCCTTTTTCCTCCAGGCTAACTAAGCCTGCAGACTAGTCTTCTGCAGCTTTCTGTCATCATCCCAGTAGACCTCCTCATGTGGGCAATGCAGGTTCACTAATGACAATCTTTCCTTGAGGAATGCACCTTTTGTCCAGAAGAAAAGCATTAGAGAAAGGACATCTTCTGAAAGAGCCAACAGCTGAAAGTCAAGCCTACAAGGAATCCTCTGTCTTCTCAACAGAAACCCTGGTAGGACCAAAGTGCTGAAAACTCTCTTGTAAGGTCCCTCCCTCCTGTTCACAGCCTGGTGTGGCTACACAGAGGGTCTCACTCCTGCCAGCGAGCTCTTGTCTTAGACTGAGACTGCTCTTCGCTGGAGCTTTTTAACTAGGCCAAACAACTACGCGTGCCATTTCACTGAAAGGTGAAAATCAGAAGGTTGGCCGCCTATCTGCAGTGTCTCCGCAATGGGGATTCACGTAACTCCCCATCACTCCCACGTCTGCAAGAAGTTGTGGTGACTGAGCCACTGCCCTAATCACCCCGTCAAGGCAGTTACAAAATCTTTAAAGATGAGAAATTGGAAGGGGAAGCTTTTTACCGCTGCTTGTTTCCAAAGTATCTTACCCATCACACCCAGCCCACCACTAAGAGTTAAATGTAATCTCACAGCAGCCGCACAGAGCTGCAGGTTTTTTCCTGTGCATTTTACAGACGACAAAATTGAGCAACAAAGGGTTAAGAAGATTTGCCCAGAGATAACTGTAGCAGAGCCCGGAGGAAAAATCAAACTTGATGAGAACCCAGGGAAAGTTAAGTAAGGCCAGAAGCAGTGGGATTCTGAAATCAATTCAGGATACAGCTTTGGGTGTAGAGTGAAGAATGAAAGAGCATGAGCTTCCATTATCTTTCACCTGTATCCTAACTTTCCTCTACAAAAACACCTTGGCTGTGTAGTAAGAATTAAATCAAACAGGACTGGAGGGAGACAACGTGACACAAAATGAAGAAGGGTTGATGCAAGGATCTTCAGCAGAGCAATGGGCAAGCTGCTCAGGAGGGGTCTAACAAGCTGCACTCATCCTGCCTCGATACGTACAACACATAGGAAATGTTTACTCGGTACAATCAGCCCTACCTCTCCCTCCCCATCCGTGGAAGAACAGCACAGTCACACCTGACAGGGTGTCAGTCACACGTACATCGTCTTTCTCACAAGACACATCAGGAGTCTTTGCACGGATAAATATAAGAACAGCAAAGAGAAATACTTGTGAGGCAAAGGGAAAATAAAATACAGAAGTTTCCAGAGGAGCAAGTGTACAGTTCAGAAAGGACAAGAACTCAGGTGAAGGATGGGGAGGAGGAAAGTGTAAAGCACCTACTCCAGAAGCTAACGAAAACAAGAGTCTGCAGGGCTGGGAGAGGCAGAGAAAGCCCAGGACTGGACCCAGAGATAACTTCAAGGTTACCTGCAGGTGTCTCTCCCTCCACTTCCTTCCTACTGGTTGCCATCTTCAGCAAATTCCCTGCCACATCCTCACTGCCAGCCTTCTCCTCTGCTGTCTCTTTCCCACTAGCCACAACCTTTAGCAATTTGCCAGCCATGGTTTTCAGTTTCCCTCTCCTCTTGGCTTCCTGCTTCATTCTCTCCTCATGTGTGGTCTTGGGAAGCATCCTTGCATTTTCCCCAGACATTTTCTCCAACTTGCTGCCTCTTCCCACGAAGGCTCCCCAGGAATACTTTGTCTTCCTCATGATCCCAGCAGATTCAGGTGTTTTCTGTCCAACAGGGAATACTATCAGAAAAAAAAAAAAAAAAGGCAAAATGTTAGAAACACTTCTATGCAAGGTGATCTCAGTGGCTGTCTCCCAGCGAAGACTTTTCTTCCCAGATTTATTTTTTTTCCGTGCGGCTACAGGCTTCACCTGCTTTCTAAAAAGTGCAACCTGGTTCCTGCCCACGCCGAGCGAGGACACTTTTATAGGCTGCCACCCCTCTTATGTAATCTCTCTCTCTTCTAGGAAAATAATGTCAAAAACCTCATACACAATCTAACCACAAGCACTGGGGGAAAGCCAGAGGGATTTTCGGCATTTTCTAAATGACTAAAACATCCCCACGCGCTGCCAATTATTTCGATGACAATCCTATCAGTTTAAGGGAGTTGATTATTAATAGTTTCTATGAAGCATACATCACTTTCCACCCACCCCACGCACCCTGGCTGCACCTGAGCTCTTCCTTGGCAAGGAGATCACGCCTGGCTTTGGAGCCAAATTTTTCCCCACCTCCCAGAAAGCCTAGTGTTAGCCAAGAGGGAAGTAAAGCCCCAGAGAAGGGGCGTTGGTTTTCATGTTTTAGCAGCACCATTCGGAGGAGATAAGAGCGATCTCAGCTTTCTGGATTGTGCAATTTTCCAGTAACAATATACACTATTATATATTATTTTATATTTATACACACATGCATAACATTATAGCAATCTGCCATAAACGTGCGCATGCCTGTGTGTGTCCATATGTGTATGCACACATATAGGTCTACGCACCAGCCAACCTCCGCAGTGAAGAGAGATTTATGCCCACTCAGTGCAAGGAACCTATTGGCGAGACCGGGGCTCTTCAAGGTTCTGATCCATAATCCTCAGAACCAATTCCTACACAGAAAATATCATTTCACTCCAGGAGCTTCCGTTAAAATAGATTTTTAAAAAGTCCCTGCGCTCCTGTGAGAAAGACACTACGCTTGGAGACAAGCCAAAATGCTGTCCTTACCACGCTCTCTTTGCTCGATAGTTACAAACTGTTTTTTTATTTCTCCTTTCCATTAGTATAAAAATGAAATCAATAACTTGAGGATTTTCATCAGCTGAAGAAAGAGTCTTGTATTAGCCATTACAAGCTGTATTGATTCAAAACCATACGCTACTCAAGAATTATTTGGTGGGGGGAGTATGAATTTAAGGGACAATTTTTCCACACGGCATCTAGATTCATCCAAATATGCGCATTCATCTCTCTGGGTTTAACGCCTGCAGTTTCTTCCAAGATTTTCTACATTTTTGTGACAGTAAAATTCCACTAGTTTCCTACTTGGAAACCAAATAAATGTTATGTTATTGTGGCTCTTTTACTCAGTGCTTAATTCCACCAGCACGTTATCATGGAGCCATTTCATTCTTTAGTCATGATAGGGAGGAGGAAATAAACACATTTCATTTCAAAGGACAAGCAGAAATTCCAGCAGTGGTCATACATTTAAGCTGTTGGCAGTAGGAAATACTGAGGTTGCAAAATACAGGGTTTTCCCAGATTGTGAAAAAAGTTGAAAATTGAAAGGCTTTATGTACATCCCATTTTGACCTTAATTTTTAATTGGCTGAAATAGAAGGACCCAGCAGATCAATGCCTGGCTTCGAGCTTGGTGCTGCCGGCAGGACTTTGGGTTCTTTGATCATGGCCTGATCTACAAAACACCTGGCCTGCTGGTAACAGGCAGGAATACCTTGACCTCCAGGGGAAAAAGGGTTCTAGGACAAGAGTTATCGGGGCTCATTGAGAGGGCTTTAAACTAGATCTGAAGGGGGGTGGGGATGGTACTGGGCTTGCTGGTGAGGTGCCAGGGTGTAGTTGCTCAGCGCTCGTGGGCCAGTGTGCCAGTATTTCTGAAAGCCAGAAGGCACACCACATCTCAAGGGTCAAAACTACACACACAACTCCCTCTCTGAAATGCTTATACACCAATGCACGCAGCATGGGGAATAAGCAGGAAGAGCTGGAGGTCTGTGTGCGGTTGCGGGGCCATGATCTCATTGCAATTACTGAGACGTGGTGGGACAACTCGCATGACTGGAATGCTGTCATGGATGGCTGTGTCCTTTTCAGGAAAGACAGACCAGCAAGGCGTGGTGGTGGAATTGCACTCTATGTGAGAGAGCATTTGGAATGCATCGAGCTCTCACTAGGGGCGGATGAAGAGCAGGTTGAGAGCTTATGGGTGAGGATTAAGGGACAGGCAAATATGAGGGACACTGTTGTGGGTGTTTATTACAGGCCACCTGATCAGGATGGGGAGACTGATGAGGCTTTCTACAGACAACTGAAGGTAGCCTCGCAAGCGCAGGCCCTGGTTCTCATGGGGGACTTCAATCACCCCGATATCTGCTGGGAAGACCACACAGCCAGGCATGCACAGTCCAGGAGGCTCCTCCAGTGCATTGATGACAACTTTTTGACACAGGTGGTACAGGAGCCAACAAGGAGAGGAGCACTTCTAGACCTGGTACTGACAAACACAGAGGGATTGGTGGAGGACATTAAGGTTGGGGGCACCCTAGGTTGTAGTGATCATGAAATGATTGAGTTCAGGATCATGGGTACTATCCACAAAACAACAACAAGAAGTAAAATCACAACCTTGGATTTCAGGAGGGCTAACTTTGACCTCTTCAAGAAACTGCTTGGAGAGATCCCGTGGGCTAGGGCTCTGGAAGGCAAAGGGGCTCTGGAAGGCAAAGGGGCTCAAGAAAGCTGGTTGATATTCAAAGACCACTTCCTCCAAGCTCAGGATCGGTGCATCCCTAAGAGAAAGAAATCGGCCAAGGGACGCAGGAGACCTGCATGGTTGAGCAGGGAGCTTCAGAAAAAGCTCAAGTGGAAGAAGGAAGTTTATAATAAGTGGAAGAAGGGACTGACCCCTTGGGAGGATTACAAGAATGCCACCAGAGCGTGCAGGGATGAAACAAGGAAAGCCAAGGCCGCCTTGGAATTAGACCTGGCTAGGGACATCAAGCACAACAAAAAGTGCTTCTACAAGTATATTGGAAGCAAAAGGAAGACCGGAGAAGTTGTAGGCCCACTGCTGAATGAGGCAGGAGTCATGGTGACGGAGGATGTGGAGAAGGCAGAGTTACTGAATGCCTTCTTTGCTTCAGTCTTTTCTGCTCGGCCCAGCCCTCAGGAGTCCCAGGCATTGAATAAAGTAACAGGGAAAGAAGACGACTTCCCTTGGGTTGAGGAGGAGCGAGTGAGGGACCAATTAGATCATCTAGATATTCACAAGTCCATGGGCCCTGATGGGATGCACCCGAGAGTGCTGAGGGAGCTGGCAGAAGTCATTGCTGGGCCGCTCTCCATCATCTTTGAAAAGTCCTGGAGAACAGGCGAGGTGCCTGGGGACTGGAGGAAAGCCAATGTCACTCCAGTCTTCAAGAAAGGCAAGAAGGAGGAGCCGGGGAACTACAGGCCGGTCAGCCTCACCTCCATCCCTGGAAAGATGATGGAACAGCTCGTTCTGGGTGTCATCTCAAGGCACGTGGAGGAAAGGAAGGCTATCAGAAGTACTCAGCATGGATTCACCAAGGGGAAATCATGTCTGACTAATCTGATAGCCTTCTATGATGGCATGACTAGATGGATAGATGAGGGGAGGGCGGTAGATGTGGTCTACCTTGACTTAAGCAAGGCGTTTGACACGGTCTCCCACAGCATCCTCATAGGGAAGCTTAGGAAGTGTGGGTTAGATGAATGGACAGTGGGGTGGATAGAAAACTGGTTGAAAGATAGAGCTCAGAGGGTTGTGATTAGGGGCACAGAGTCTAGTTGGAGACCAGTGACGAGTGGTGTTCCCCAGGGGTCAGTACTGGGTCCAGTCCTCTTCAACATATTCATCAATGACCTGGATGAGGGGATAGAGTGCACCCTCAGCAAGTTTGCTGATGACACCAAGCTGGGTGGGGTGGCTGACACACCGGAAGGCTGTGCCGCCATACAGAGAGACCTGGACAGGTTGGAGATCTGGGCAGAGAGAAACCTTATGAAGTTCAACAAGGGCAAGTGTAGGGTGCTGCACCTGGGAAGGAACAACCCCATGCACCAGTACAGGTTGGGTGCTGACCTGCTGGAGAGCAGCTCTGTGGAAAGAGACCTGGGAGTCCTGGTGGACAACAGGATGACCATGAGTCAGCAATGTGCCCTTGTGGCCAAGAAGGCCAATGGCATCCTGGGGTGCATCAAGAAGAGCGTGGCCAGCAGGTCAAGGGAGGTCATCCTCCCCCTCTACTCTGCCTTGGTGAGGCCGCACCTGGAGTACTGTGTCCAGTTCTGGGCTCCCCAGTTCAAGAGGGACAGGGAACTGCTGGAAAGGGTGCAGCAGAGGGCTACAAAGATGATTGGGGGACTGGAACACCTCTCTTATGAGGAAAGGCTGAGGGATTTGGGTCTCTTCAGTCTGGATAAAAGATGTCTGAGGGGTGACCTTATCAACACTTATAAATACTTAAAGGGTGGGTGTCAGGAGGATGGGGCCAGGCTCTTTTCAGTGGTGCCCGGGGACAGGACAAGAGGCAATGGGCACAAACTTGAACATAGGAAGTTCCACCTAAACATGAGGAGGAACTTCTTTCCTTTGAGGGTGGCAGAGCACTGGAACAGGCTGCCCAGAGAGGTGGTGGAGTCTCCAACTCTGGAGACATTCAAAACCCGCCTGGACATGTTCCTGTGTAACCTGCTCTAGGTGACCCTGCTCTGGCAGGGGGGTTGGACTAGATGATCTCCAGAGGTCCCTTCCAACCCTATGATTCTATGATTCTATGATTCTATGATTCTAAGTTAAAATATTTCCTTTGCAATATTATAGCTGCACTACATAGGAATACAAGATGGAGGGAGGGGGTTAGCACTGCAGAGACGCATTCCAGGCATGCTGAAATCCTTCAGCAGTATTTTCCCATGAAAATTCCAACACAATGTGTTTATGTTTCACTTCATCAGCATTTTTGCAACAAGCCCGGCTCTAACAAAAATCATTTCCCCAGACTTCTCTGTGGAAGGAAATTGGATGTCAAAGTGCCAGTCCTGCAGGCAAGATTCTCTGCAGTACACAGATTTTGAACACAGTATAATTGCAGATCGTGCCCTAAACTGGGGCAACATGATGTATGGGAATTGCTATATTTTCCCAGAAAGCTTCTTTCAAGGGAATACAATGTGAGCCTGTGGAAAGCAGGGACTGACTAAGCAGAGATGGATAGACTTCCTGGGGCTAGGACCATCTCTTGCTCCATGGTCAGCTCGATCCCCTCAATAAAAGCCATGGTAGACACTCCTCAAGATGAGAGTGCCCTCGGGGCACACCCCATCTCAGCACCACAGCACCAACAACCCAGATCTCATCTGTTCTACCTTTAATTGGTTCACAAACCAGGGCAATATGTGTGTATAGGCAAAGCAGGCAGTTTCCCAGGGAGCGGGCAGCTACAAGCACCCTACAACGGGCAGCAAGTTGAGGATGGCCTTTCTGACTGTGGGCACTGAGCCCGTCAGCAGCATGAGGTGATGCCCCATCCCTTCTGCTGCAGCGGTAGCAGCAACCCATCGTCATCCACTATGTCCACAACTACTTTCCAAATGCAAGGGTTGATGGATGGCGTCACTGAGGGGGAATGCGCTATACCAGGAGAGGACATGCCCCAGAGGAGCTGCCAAGAGGCCACCAGCAGTCCGCTTCTCTGGGTCTCTGTGCCTTAACAGCATATGCAGGGTACACAGGTCTCTCTCCTCTGTCTCTGATGCTATTTTACTGCTCAGGCTAAATCTCTGCAGTTCTCTATGAACAGGCTCTATCGCAGTGCTTCCATGAACGGTTTTATGCCTAGACAAGCAAAGCCCCCAGGGAAGCTACACCTTTACAGCAGAAAAGCTGAAAACTATCAAGATCACAGTAGAACAAAGGTCTTTTAGCAAGTGTTTACGTAATGCAAAGGGAACGTGTGCTGCCCAAAACCATCATTTGGGGCAGGGGAATCAGGACACTGCAATATTTCACCTGCCCCTTCCATGGGCACCTGAGCTGCCCACCCAAGGGGAGTCCTTCCAAGCAGAAAGAAGGGCAGTAGGAAACCACAAGGACACAGCACCTTAACAAGCACAGTTCTGCTTCTGAACAACATCCTTTATCAGGTGTGCCAAATGACCACTTTCTTCCTCAAAAGCCTCTCCTTGGAAGCCCGCCCCCAGCCCCCTTCCTCCTGGTGTTTCAATGCCTCTATTTATTCACAGTGTGATGTTCTCTAAGGGGGACCTTCTCCTTTCTGCCCTGACCCTTGCTGTGCTCACTGCGAAAGAGGAGCAATTTGTCTTCCGGGAACATTCCCCAGCGTTCAGGAGTTTCCCCTGTTGCCTGGAGCTCCTGGAAAAGCCCACAGCCTCCCCACATCACTGAGACTCTGTCTTGCTGCCTTGGAAAATCTGTAACTCCTTTGTCTTTGGGAGCTTTCACTAAACAAGAAAATATCTCGGATAAATTTTTATATTGTTTCTCTGTTGACTTAACTCTTTATCTTGCTGCTTCCCATTTCTTTTGCCTATATAGATAAAATCTCTTCATAATAAGTGGATTGTGTGCCTGACTTGAACAATAGCTGTTTGCTCTGGATGCTAATCACATGAAGTCAGACTATTAGCACTTCAAATGAAATGACTTTGCAAGAGTCCAATTACATCAATATTCCAATTCCAGCAATGCAGTGATGCCCCTGCTTGCTTTGAAGGAACTTCGCATGACCACAGACAGGCATATACAATGGAAACTTTGTGCTCAGTAGCATCTGTTATGTGAAATACACTTGAGTCCTAACAGGCGGGCTGGATCTGCGGTATCTGCAGAGAGAGATCTGGAGTTTTTTCACCTCCTCCTTTGTTTCCAGAACATGCTGGTACTCTCCACCACTTTGAACCAAGGGCAAGAAAGACGGCAGAAAGGAATATTAATTATAATGATAAAACCTGCAGAGTACGGCACAGAAACATAGTGCTTCTCTAGGATGTAAATCCATGCAAAAGCACTTTGTGAAGCTATGCTGTAGTCTGACAATGTGTTCCTCCACCCACATGCAGCATCTTTGACTTCATCAGCTATCAAAGAACAGCCAGTCTGTATTATAAGCAAGGTAGACTTTTTGGAGAGAGAGAAAAAAACCAAATAAACAAACCCAAACCCCCTCCCCCTCCAGCTGGACACTGCAGCTGGCATTGCCATAATGGTCATATGCAAGCGTCGACTTTGTCATTTGTGCAAAATCAGTTGTTTATCATTCTGTGGAAAGCATATATTTATTCTTATTTCCTACGGATAACCCCATTTCCTAAAGGAATGAGACAACACAGCCACAGGTGAACACATCTCTGTGTTCATCTGATCCCCTGCCCTAACGCACTCGAGTGGGTTTTATGTCAGTTTTAACCAATTTTAAAGCCAGTTTTAACCAAACTGACAGAGGGTGGCTGGCACAAAATAGTACACCCTTACACACTTCATGAAAATACATGGCTGAGGAAAGAAGAGAGACCCACACTGCTCCTGCTGAGGAACAAAACATGGCATGAACTCAGCCTTTACCGGACATCAGAGACTCCACCCAGCAGCTCAGTCTGAAGGTACACAGACATGGTTTCCTTGCCTCTGTTGCTCACCAAATCCCCTGTTTACTCTCCAGCTAACCCGTGCGTGTGCGAGAGTAAATAAAGCAGCACAAATATTTAATACAAGCAACCTTTCCCGTGGCAACAGCTGAAGCGAAGCTGCTTCCCTACGGTGCCTCCTCGCCCCAGGCTGCACCCCCTCGCCTCCCCGACATCTGTGTCACCCCAAACAGGCAAAAAAAGCTGTGAGTTGGAGCTAATTCGGAGTTGCCGCTGCTGCCCGACAGCCACAGTTGTAGCAAAAGGGAAAGAAGGAACCTTCTTCCTTTCTCTTATTGAGTGCATTCGCTTGAGTAGCTCTTCTCTGCTCAGCCACTGATTTTCATCACATTAATCCAAGACTTCTCTCCTGTTCTGGATTTGTCTGAAACTGGAGGAATACAGTTTATTAGGAGGGGACAGACTGATGGATTGACAGACAGACAGACAGGCTGCATGGTCTCAGCAGTTTCAGAAACCGCACTGAAGTTCTAAGAACAAGTTCCCTGAAGAACTGAATATTGACCCTTCCCCTGCCCTGAATACCGAAACAAAACACATTTGGACTTGATGTACAATTTGCGCTGCCTCTGTTTTCCTCCTGATTGCAAGGACCCCATTCCAAACTGACCTCAATTTTCACTTAATTAGTAACCTACTTTGCCTTTCCTTTAGAACATTTTTAGCTAATTCCTGGGGATTTTGCCTAATTCTGGGGTTTTTTTCAGAATGAAACAAGCACTGCTTTAAGGAAGATAGAATCATAGATAAGGAAGACAGAAACATAGATGTTTTCCCTTTTGACAACAACAATAGTAATAATAAATAAATAAATCACACAACCCCAAAAATTTTTAAGATGAACTCGAGAAAGCCAAGCAATAGGGAAGTTTGAAGTGACCCTAAAAATTCCTGCATTAAAAATATCCTATCCATGCACTAAGAGAGGAATAAAGCAACACTTCCCGAAGCAGCAGCTTAGTCTTCAGGAAGAAACTGGGACCAAGCTGGGAATTCCCACTCCCTAATTTTGCCCTGCAGGTTTCCAGCAAGGACAAAGGATACTGTAGTAGTCATAGCATCATAGAATCATTCAGGTTGGAAAAGACCCTCGGGATCATCGAGTCCAACCATCAACCCCACTCTACAGAGTTCTCCCCTACACCATATCCCCTAACACCACATCTAAACGACTCTTAAACACATCCAGGTGAATGTAACTCCACCACCTCCCTGGACAGCCTGTTCCGGTGTCTCACCACTCTTTCTGTGAAGAATTTTTTCCTAATGTCCAATCTAAACCTACCCTGTTGCAGCTTGAAGCCATTCCCTCTTGTTCTATCACTAATTACCTGTGAGAGGAGACCAGCACCAACCTCTCTACAATGTCCTTTCAAGTAGTTGTAGAGAGTGATGAGGTTTCCCCTCTTCCTCAAACTAAACAGTCCCAGCTCCTTCAATCGCTCCTCATAAGATTAATTACAATTTCCTTCTGTTTTCCTTTAGCATCAGTGGAAGAGCAAGAAAAAAATATCCACCAGACAGAGTACATAGCACACAGTACAGACTGGTTAAAAAAAGAGTTTCTCCACACCACAAAAATAGGTGGTTAGGTTCAACCAAACACTGGGATAATAAAATATTTCAAAGCAAACTTGTTAATTTTCACATATTTAATAGACCTGAGGCCCTGTTTGGAGATGGGTTATATTTAGCTGCGGGGAGACACAGAAATAGCCGACAGCGGGATGAGCAGGAGGTGGTTTCTGTGTCCCCCCAGCTCTGTTGGGAGGCCAGTGGCTGGTTTGGCATTACTGGTGTGGAGGGACAGGGGCCACAGTCCTCCATGTGGCACTGCCACCTGCAGGGACACCAAGGAGGATGGGGGACACAGACCCAGATCGGAGAAGGGACAGAGCCGACGAGCTCCATCCCCTTGCCCTCTGCACCCCGGCTTGGTAGAAGACCCTGCTGTTTGCTACAGCGTGGGCTGGGCAGGATGTAAAGCTTGCTTCTGCAAAGGTTTGAGGGCTATCAGTCTGGTCACATCCCTAGAAGAGCAGCCACCCAGCAGCTTGGTTTCTAATCCTACGAGCTATCTAAAGAGTTATCCAAGGAAGGCTCCAGGGGCAGGTCTGCCAGAGGAAAACTACAACTTAAATGCTGCTTGCTATCATGGAGCCAGAAAGAGCTTTTTTTAAAAAAATACATTACGGATATTGTTTGCTAGTGTGGTAAAGAATGCATTACCTCAACCACCAGCATGTCTCTTTTCAAGATGATCCATGATTTCATCCAGAGGGGGATTTTTTTTGAAAGCTTGTATTATGAATATTCCATCTCCATTTGGACAGAAAAGCCTAAAATTATTTTATTCGAGCCTTTTCATTTGGCTTAGATTGACAAGATTCCTCTGTGCATTTTTACATAAGATTCTTTCCAGCAGTAAAAACTTTGCGCTCAACTTTGCAGGAAACTTCCTACACACATCTGTACCCACAGCCCTACATGGAGCAGCATATGCAGAGATTTGGGACTGAAAATCCACATTACATCATTTGCATGTTTTCCCTGCTGCCACAAGAGGCCAGTGATTGTGTAATTTCCAGTCTCCTGTGTTTCACCCCAATCGTATTGACATGGCTCCACAGGCACATCTGCCAGACACCATCTGGAGGCTAAAATTCATAACTACAGATTGGCTTCCAGGACATCCCCAGCCCTCTCAGATAGGAGCTGGGCACATTTAAATATTAACTCAAGATCAAAACTCAACCATTTTTCCACTCAACATTCACAGCAGGCGCCTCTGGCCACAAACTAAGGCAGGAATGCCCCACGCACATGCACTGCCAAAGAAGCTGATAGATGGGATGGGATATGTTTACAACACGACTCAGGGCCTTTATCCTCATTGCTGAACACTCTGACCCAGCAGACAGGTTATTTAGGAGAGGAAGTGAGAGAAAAAAGATCAGTTTTCGTATAGACACCTAAATAAATCCCATTTTCAGAAACCTAGCACCTGTCATTACCACTTCTGGACAGTCTGAGCAAGCACTCTGTTCCCACCCCACAGTGAGCGGGGAGCTAGTTTAGCCACTAGCCTTGGTAAAGCTCAGGATATCAAAGAAGATGCCATGTCACACTGTAGAAAGGTCAGTTTTAAAAGATTTTTTGCAATCTCTAAACACTGGAGCTAGCTAGCTACAGTGAGGGGTTTGCTACAGCAAGAGGAAGCCAAAAGGGTCCTAGGAGAGAGATCATCGTCCTCTGAAACTGTTTCAGAAAAATATCCTGGGGAGGAATTCTGCATGAGCATGAAGAGAAGCATTAAATTTTTATCATCATGAGTTCAAATACATGGTGATAAAAGATTTGCACTGCAGCACTGTGTTTTCTTCCAAAAACAGAAAAGCATTTAAAGGAGACATGGCACTAGAAAATTCAGCACTGCTACATGATGTGGAAGATCCCTGAGAGTCTTCAACATTTTCTGACCCATTCTTCTCCTACAGGAACGAAAGAGATACCGACCAAGCAAGAGGTGGGCAAAACTTGGGGGGGAAGGTATCGGATGCAGGCAAGGTAAAGGAAAGGGAAGAGTATTTGCAATGTATTCATCTGCTGTCAGTATCAGGATGTATCTCATCTTTCCACTGCTTCCCACTTCTCGGCGAAGTGTAGGGAGTGCTATATAAAGATGCAGAGACACTAACCCAGCTCCTGAGAGCTGCACAGCACCGACTGCCAGCACATTGGCAGTGTTCCTCTGCCGCCTTCATCGCAACCACTCTGCCGGCGTTCATCGCTCGCAGCAAGTTTTTCCCTGCAAAGGAGAAAGATGTGGTCCTCGAGGAACCAAAATTAGGTAATTTGTAAGGATATTTCTAAATTGCCAAGCAAATTAAAAAAGAAACTGCTATTTTTTCCCATCCCGAACATGCACGTTATCGGTTCTGTTACGACCTTAGATCTCCAGCACATGTTATTTACTGGCTGTCAAGAGCCGAGACTCTTGAAACTCAATTAATAATAGAGCATTAAGGCCGCATTCCAACAAAGGACTTAAGTAAGTGACTATTTCCTTTAGTTTCAAAGAGAATATTCAGCCTCTTAGCTGTACACATCTGTTTACTGAGCAGGAAACAGTGGTGTGGAGCGGTGTTTGTACGCTCCATGGCTACACGACAACAAATGCCTTGGAGTCAATAACATCCGAAAATCGCACGAATCGCAAACCAATTTAATATAGCTGATCTTGACACAGCACAGAATCGCTGGATTTTAAGGCAGCTGCCTTGAAGCTTTTTTGGATAAATGGGTGTTTAATGCTATTTTCTGCGCAAGGTTTTAATGAGGAGCTCCCACGGTTACATGTTCACTGACATCTCCTTGGCTGTTACCACACCCTTCCCAGGTACATATACCTTAGACAGCCAAAATAGGTAAAATGGCAGCTAAATACAAGCTTTTGTGCTGCTGTTTTACATCAAGAAAAAAGACTACTGCACTGATTTTGTTGATGAAGATAAGATGAACCGGACATTCCCTAGCCCTGATTCCTACTAACCTTACGCTGGGTAACCACTTAGATCTATGCAAAGGGAAAGCCAAAGAGCTGTAAGACATCTTCTGGATCAAAACGGCTACGGATCCCACTTTGTACAAGTGGGACCTGAGTCCTTCATGTATGCAATTGCATTCCCCCACCCTTTGCATGTGTAAACGTGACTGAGATAAAGCATGTTAACATTTCCTTTCCTCTTGCTTCCCAATCTTGGGGGGCCGTCACACAGAGAGAAATCAGGAACTCCAATCTGGACTGTAGGCTTACACAAAATATCTAACACAACAGATCTGCCGTGGTACAACTAGTTCCAAGAAGAAGCAGATGTACCTTGTGATATTAATTTATTCTAACATTTTTTGAAGGGGAGAGATGGGGAGAGATATTGATATGTATGGCAGGTACTGACTGATATTTAAAACCTTTGGCATTACCATATGTGCCTGGAAATAACTGCCAGTGCTATTAGTTGCTGTCATTGATGACAGCATGTAAATGACTATCTAATCTGCATACACAATTAAATAATTAGATGCCATATGTAAGAGCAGTTATTTATAAATGCGGAATTGGAGAAAAAAAATTAAGCCTCATCTTCATAACTTATCATCTCGCAAATCAAATCCTCTTGAATATAGGTATAGATCTTCATTACTGAGTGTCCCATCCTAGGTTAAAAAAAAAAAAAAAAATCAAAATTAATATTTCATATTATTGATTTTCCCATGTGATGCACTGAATCAGCAGTGCCTGCATCTAGCCTGCTGGCAGGAAGCTATAGCTGCTGTCCACAAAATGCCTGACAACTTTTGGAGCTCATTATGAACACAACAAGCCAGGAAAAAAACCCGTCCTGCTGAAGGCCCGTCCACTGCGTTCAATGAAGGCTTGATCTATTCTTACGAACAGCTGACCTAGATTCTCTGCCTGAATGAGAGCATTTTCCAGCATCGAGGCTGCTCAGAGAATCAGAAATTCATGTACTGCTTATCATGAGAGAGGGAAAAAAAAAAGAAAGATATAATCTTAAGGGAAAGCGATGGCATCCGTTAGTCATAAAAGAGCTTTATCCATATCTGCAGAAAGCACTCCCCGACATGCTTCTGCTCTCATTTCAGAGTCTGGAAAGGACTGCAGCCCTCACCTCAGCACAGGCGGCAGGCCAGGCAGCCACGGCTCCATGGAGAGGCTGAGACATGCCAAAGCCGTGGAGGACACAACCGCACAGCGGGGTGGCCAGCTTGCCACTCCGGAGCCACCCGCGGCTTTCCGGCAGCTCGGAGGCAGCCCCTGCCCCTGGGCTGCCGGCACCAAGGCCGTGCTGGATCAACGACTGCTGGTTCACGTCATGCCAAGAGAAATAAGCCAGTGAAGTCTGCTGAACCCTACACTGCCAGGTCCCCATGAGATCCAGCTGCAGACACAGCGCACATCCATCATCCCTGGGAAGCTATGGAGGCCTTAACGAGGCAATGCTATGTCCTACCGATGAACCGCATAGGACACTTCTCCATTTGCCAGTACTTCAAGAGATGGGAAGCGCATCCTGTGGCACTCAATAACATAACAATGGTGGTATGTGGCTCAGAGGGACAGACAGGCCAGTCAGCCCTGGAGTAAGGACCTCAGAGACCTTTGCTTCCTGCCTCTGCTACTGATCCATTTTGTCTACAATAACATTCCTCATCTCCCCAAGATCCTAGCGGACTCCTCCATCAGCCGGGCCCAGGAGTCTTTCACGTTAACCAATGATACTCACCAGACTGGTGTTGAGGGGACCCTGAGGGTGTACATCACTGTGAGGGATGCCAGCTTGATGCCAGCCCTTGATGGCTGCTGTCACTGATGCTGAGCTGCCCACAGGAGCAGCTCCAGGTCTAGGCCAGCACCCAGGCAGCATCTCCCCAGGTGGGATGAGAAGGAGCTGGCAGGCAGGGGCTAGTGCAAGACAGCCTCAGGCCCGCCAAGGCAGAGTTCCCACCCTGCAGCTATGCTGCATTGCTGGCCGCAGGGACAGGGACAGGAGCACAGACCAAGTCCTCAGGGTGGGCAGGAGCTGTGCAGTCAAGGGAGGTTTCCTTCGATACCAAAATGTTTTGATCTGCCTCACAGATGGAGATAGAAAGCTAAATTCACACACATAAATTCAGGCCCTCTGATCACAGAGATATTCTGCCCTTTCTCCAGATATGAACATCCCGGACCGAGTCTACAAAGGAGGACTTCTGCTCATGTGGACCCTCATTGACTGCACCACACAGGCGAAACCCACAAGTCCAGCCCACGCAGAAGGCAAGTGACTGCTGTGGGCCATGCTGCCAGTGAGCATCCCCCCTTCCCCTCTTCCCTGAAACCTCCAGAGAGGCCGCCGAGAGGAGAATACAAGCTCTAATTAACCAGCTCTCAATTCAGATCTGGTTCAGCAAATGCAAACACCGCATCAGGCAATTGAGTTTTCCTCACCAACTTACTTTTGCATGTGGGCAACATGCAAACTAGGTCAGTATTATTCCTACCAAAACACTCGCTATGGGTGTTATTTTTAGAAAACCATGTGATTGTCTGACTTTTATTTATGAGAGCACAGAAAGATCCACTGTATATTTTCCTGTCTGTCTTGTTTGGGGTGGTTTGTTTTTTCAGTTCTTTGGGTGGGTTGCTAAGATCTCGGGCCTCTTTTTAAAAGGCAAAATCAGACTCAATCAAGAGACCTTGCAGGTCACATCCCTTGGCAGTCAATGAAACAAAGCACATGTAGTGGTGAGCACACCAAACCAGACAAGAGCACGGAGAGGCTATGAAAAGGCAAGACGGTGATGCAGGTAACAAGGGACAAGGATATGGAGCAGAAAAGGTGCCAGGGGACTATGGGGGGTGGGGAATCAGGCAGGGTTTGAAGGATGATAGAAAACACTGCACTTACTTAGATCTTTGTGACTCCCCCAAGGGTAGACCCAAGCTCTCAGCAGCTAGACAAAAGTCAGCAGGAGAGCCAAGTTCAGCGACAGAAAACTTGTCCAGAGGTTCAAGTTTATTTTCTGAGACCTACTTCTTAACTCCTTGGCACAAGCAAATGAACTCAAGGCAATAAAATCCTGTACCAGCTTTTCAGGGTGCACTTGCCACGGAGGAAAGGTAAGGGGTCGAACTGGCTGGGAGGGCCTGGTGCTTGCTGACACCTTTTCTGCCTCTGCCCAGGAACTGCTGCCCCAGGAACCAGGGCCCTTTTGGGGTCCCAGCTGGCTCTTTGGTAATCCACCAACACACTGCATACACCCAAATTCAGAAAAGCTGTTTTCCTCTGTTCTTTCTAATTGGTCTCAAGCCCTGAAGCTCCCATCCCAGGCAGTCTGCCTTCCTGAGCTAATTGCTGGTATCATCTAGGTGACTCCCCCAAAAAAGAAACAAAAACTTCAAAAGAAACAACATAGGCAGAGACAAAGACAACTGGACAAGATCCAACTCAGCTTCCAAACCACAAACAACATTTCTTTCTCCAGCAAAGACCACGCTGTCACAGAGCATTAGGTATGCACTGCAGACAAAGCTACACAAGCTAAATCCTCCACACAGGGCCGGCAACTGTACCTTTTCCTGCAAACAGAAACGGCACAAATGAACGGGGAGAGGCAGGCATCTGGCTAGGCTGTCCTACAGCTTGGGAACTCATCGGTGTTTCAGGGGTGGTGAGTGAGAATCACATACAGAGATACTCAGCGGTGTTTTAAGAACGTGGGACACGTCCTGCAAACTTGCCAAAATGGCTTGGGTGATAAAAGCTGGGCAGAGGATTAGCCATGCATTGCTGTGTCATCATCTAATGCTCCTATGCCACGTGAGTCTAACAGTGGTTTGGAACAAACAGCATGAAGACGGCTTATACCCTAAACTTTCCATTTTTCTTCCATCGCTCACATAACACTCGCACACAGGTCACTTCCGCTATACCTGCAACACATCACATGTGATGTTGCACTGAATTTTCTATAACTATACTTTTTTGCAATCAATTCATACAAAAATAAAATGTACCTTATCAGTCACTGAGATATGCATTCTCCATCTTATTGTTAAAACCAGCAAACTAATACTGCCTTGAAAAAGAACTGAAGGCAGCAATTATTCACTGCACTCATTAGCAGTGAAAACTGCTTTCCAGCCATTTCAGTCACCATCCCGAAATTACGCAGTTAGTTGTTGGTGCCAGATTCCCATTTATCTCAAGCACCTTTTGTAACAACAACAAACAATAGCTGCTTCTTCATTTATCAGGCTTCCCATGAGAGGAAGAACTCATGTTACAAAGGAAGGGCCACACAATCATGCCTTACTACCCCGAGGTACGCGGGACTTGCAGAAGTCCCTTAGAAATTTCAGTATACACAACATCTAGGAGAGTTAGGAGCGTCCCAAGGAAAACAAGGGTCTCAGTAATAGAAGAAGTACTAATGAGTGCAGGACAATAGGCACAGGCGGTCAGGCAAACAAAAAGCAGGAGGAGAAGTGTAACAGGAGCCAGGTTATTGGCTGTCCGGTAACAAGAGAGCTGGTGCAGGTCTGCTCTGTTGTCCGCCAGCACCATGCACTGTGTCACTGAAGCTCATGGAGCCACCCCAGAAGCTGAAGCTGTTGCAGAGGTGAGAAACACAACTCCTCTGTTTCTGCTCATCAGAAAGCACAAGTCCTCTCCTCCTTTAACTAAAGTGATGTTCCCTTCACTGCCACATTTCCTCACAGGCAACGTGCACACGTCATTCCACCGCAAAGCTGCTGTGAGAGCAGATTCAGGGTCACATCAGACTGGCACACACAAGACAGTCCTGAATTCCCTCATTCTTTAAACAACGCTTCTTTGGTGTCTGTGTTTGTTTTTTTTACAAGCATGAAATGAAGACTTTGTGTCTTTTTCAGGGAGGGCAATGTTTTATTTAAGATGGCCTGCTAGCACCATGAATTTTACATGACAGAAGCTCCATCCCACAACATTCTTAAACCTCTCCTCGTTAGTCAGCAGGGCTCTGATCCCGCAGCCGGGAGATGTGGCACCTCCCACCGGGAGCCCTGGCATGGGGGCTGACTCATGTTATTCACAAGTATACCCCTTCTCCCTACCGACCACCACTGAAACACAGCCTGCCCTGAAGCATCGCCTTGGAGACCTTCTCAGGAGACAGATCTGCTGCATCAGCTCCTCCTCCCAATGCTTCCCACAGAAATGCCCACACATACAGGCAGGCTGTTTGGAGATACACTGATGTGAGCAGAGCGTGGGCAGGTCTAGCAGAGCATCCTATCTGCTGCAAGGCCTCTGGAGGTCACAGATAAGCAAACACAGGCATGGGCAATGCTAACGGCATAGATACATAAGCAAAACAAGCCAGGCAGCAGCTCAGATGTACCTTTCCAAGATTTTGGGTCGAGTGCAGGATTCAGTGGATGTCTGTGGAGCTATGCCTGGTAATCAGTGTTCAGAAAGGCCAGCTTTTACAGTAAACCAACCATATTCAACTCTCAATTAGCCATGGAAGATTAGCTGGGTTGGGGATTAACCAGACACTTCTTCCCCATAGCAACCATGGCTACACCACCACGCCACCGCACACGTAACACAGGGCACATGAGCCTCTTGGAATCCAGCAGGTTAAATCTGTCCCCACTCAGCAGAGAAACCAGCAGGCTTGTTCCAAGCCTTTCAAAGGTATAAGACCTGAATATGTTATTATCCTACTCCCTAACTAACATATAGCCTCTACTAGCCAGGATCTGGCTTTATACAGGTTACCCCATCCCACAATGTCTTCGATGGCTGAAAGCCGACAATATCTAAGCAAACCAGCCAGTGCTAAAATAAGAACACGTGTGTAGCCTGCAAAAGCTGTCCAAAGCTTTAGGCAGCTCGTGTGCCGACACCGATGCCTATGTGCTGAGTAATGATGTCTCACTGCTTCTTTGTGCTCCCTTACCCATCTATTTCCATCTGTTGTTCCTTGGCTTCCACGTGGATTGTACGCTCTTCAAAGCCGAGCTTTCTGCTAGCACCTAGGAGATAATCTAGTGACAGGGCACCACAAAATCAGTCTGATTGACTCACGTGAGTAATCAGTGAATTGGAGTCAACATTGTACAGGAATGTGGATAGGAATTGGCTAAGCATGGTGCGTCTGGATGGAAAACGTGACTCAGAAATGTTACTAACATTATTCTTTCTGATGTCCGTAAACCTGACTAAGAAATGGAAGAAATGGTGTGGGCAGAAAAAGACAGAAAGACAAAGAGACAGCAGGCTGGCACGCAAGCATCTCATAAAAATGCACTAGATGACTGGTACACAGATCAGAGGCTTAGAAGAGTTGAGAGCATTTGCAACTTCTACAAAGATTCTCATTTCTTCTTTTACAGTTATTAACTTTGCATGCTTCTCCATTTTGTTTTTGCTTCATCTTTCACATACATAGGCCAAGATTTGGATCTTATCTTCATGTATCCCAGTGACTTGCTGGCATATCGTGCGCACACGCAGCTACACCCAGAGGTCAAGGCATCTCTTTCGCTGCCTTCTGTACATGATGATAGCGCAACTACGCTGGTCACCAGGACAACAGTCACAGCCTGTCAAACTGATAAGAAGTTGGTCAGATGGGTTCATGCTCTGAGAGAGAGGAAGACCGAGGCAATAAATGTAATACACAGCAGTGAACTGCAAATGGCATTTGGGTTCTGCCCTTAGGGAGCTGGAATGAGAACGAACATGAGAGCAACAAAGAAAGAAGAGGGTCTGAAGAGAAGAGGCTTTTAAAGCTCCACAGTTAATGGGAAATGGGAAAGATTCAAGTAAGACACAGCACTGGAGCTCAGACGTGGGGTTTCTCTCAGCCCTCTCATGCAAAGGGAGTAGTTTTGAGCCCACACAGTCCCAAATTTCCAAAAGTCACCGAAGCTACTGTCATGCCAATGGGCTCAGAGGTTGTCCCTGTTGGACACCAAAGTAAGGAGCATTTCTTGGACACCAAGAAATAAGCATTACATTTCAGGCATTCTCTGTTGCTAGAATTGCCTCTTGCTAACAGCACACAGGACTGCTAAAGAACTGTACTAACTCATGCCAACACCCAAGGTGTCTTTCTGGCTGGACCTGAACCCACTGCAGGAGGAGGAAGTCACCTCTTCCCACAAAACAGCCCCACCAAGCAGAACTGAGCTGAATCCAGGGCATGTCCCTGTTCCTTCCCAGACACAGAGGAAGAAATTCAGTTTCTTTCTCCTATCTCCCAGCTGTGATTCAGCAGTGAATTGTCTTGTTAGAAAAGTGCCCCAGCACTCAGACACGCTCTCTATCCCCTCACCTACATATTAGGGAAAGGGGAACCGCAGAGCCAGCTGCACAAATATCTCTGCTTGGCTGGGGCCGAGATATACACAACAGTCCAACACACTCAAGGCCGTTCTGAGCACAACAAAGCAATGCCCAGAAACAGAAAAATGTCATCGAGGTGATATAGGTGGGTTTCTCACATTTGTTCTGCATCGCAGTCAAAACAGGCAGGCATAATGCAGGGAGACAGAGAGGCCTTTCTGAGCGAGCAGTGTGGCATGTACTCCTGGGTCACCCCAGGCGGCTGTCTGTCTGCCAGGTCTCCTTTCCCCTGTTTTGATTGTAGCTGCATCCTTTCTGTATCAAGATGAGGATACTTAATGCACGCTCACCTTTGCCCTCAGCTACAAGCTGTTTCTGCTTAGCTAATGCTTTTCTTGGCAGGCTGAGCCAGGCAAGGCAGAGTTCAGTTTGCACCCCGATCAGCTGAAGCACAGATGACTGGCTCTGGGAAATGCTGCGGTGATATGGCCAAAATGAACTGAAGTCACTTACATGGAGCTGCAAATTGCTCTGTGCTGGTACTCGGCCAGTGAGATTCTGACCCATGACTGGGCACCCAGCCACAGCCAAAGGACAAATCAAAATAAACAAACCCGGAGTTTCTTCCAGGGACATATTATGAAGGGATTCTCAAAGCAGGATTTAAGAACAGAATCCTGTCTGTCCTTCATGACTTAGCATGGACTGGGCACAATGACAGAGCCTCTAAAAAGCTTGAAACACAGTTAGTGGAAACGGGAAATAGGGAAGATAGAAGACATAGGATAAGAGTTGAGACATACAGGGGTTTTCACAGCTCTGGCACAGCTCTCACATGCAAGTGCTGCATGCCAAACTTTCAAAAATGGTCACAACAAACGGCTGAAGCTTCGCTGGTTCTGAGTAAAGGCTTAAGAATTTGACTTCATTTTACTTGATATTTTTATTTATTTGTTGAGAAGCAGCCATTACTCAGCACTCCATGAAAGAGACTGCTATGGGAAACCCATGACTAATAACTCTTCTTTGATTCACCTGTTCTCATTAGCAGGTTTTTTGGAAGAATATATCGCACAGCCTCTTGTGCAATAGCCCTGTGCAGAGTTCACGGATGTAGGGAGACACACCTCCCCAACATTGATCACTTCTTCCAACAATCTCTCAGCAAAAACACGTAGGTTGGAATCACTATGGCAAACACAATGCTGTTTGCAGATCTGGAGCACAGTAAGTAAACAGGCAAAAATCAGGCAAAGCTGCCACAAACCAAAGTAAGCTACAGAGCTGCTTCTTTAAGACCTTTGCTAGGGTAAGAGAAGATGTCACTGAGCGGTTTACTCCATAGCAGGGGATAAGGAGGTTTGTGCTGACTCTCAAGCAATCTAGCGACCAGACTGTGACTTGGCAGCCCACTGTACTTTGCCCGCTTCCCTGCTGCTCCAGGAATTGAGTAAGCTGTGAGTGATCCGCCCGCACACGTCACAGCATATGCCTCCCCGTGCACCCAAACTAGCACGCTGCCAGACGAGGTGCAGGGGCCAAGTCATTCACCCTCCTGGCCACCCGAACGATTTGCAGGGTGCAGAATGCGGTACCTCAGGACCCTCTGCAGAGGAAGCGATGGGACTCCCTCACATCTGCAAGGAGACATATTTCAAGCTTCATCTGTATGACTCAGCTGTCCACTGCAGGTCTCTGTGGGAGCAGCAGTTGACACTGGGATTCATAATTTGTTATCTATAAAACGAAAAGAAGTTCAATCAAACGTGTACTAGTAAACATCCTCCAGAGTGCACAGACTCACACAGAGACTCACCCTCGCAGCCAGTAGACTAAACTATCAAAACCCCTTGTCGCAGCACTCCTTGTCTCAGTGCAGCAGGAAAAAAGCATGCAGGGAAAACAAGGGCCTTCTTTGGCCACAGTAAGTGCTACTAGTCAAAAGAACAGGATATCTACAAACCAAAAACAATAATTTATAAGCACACACCTTTGAAGACAGAAATATTATATCTATATAGCACAATCAGGGATAAGTGCACAAAGCCGCTATCAGGAAAGATGTCCCAGAAGTAATGTCTCTGAGTTAAACTGGCACATTATCCACTGGTATAAAACAGTGCATCTCTGTGGACTTGGATGAGCTCACAAGCATTTACATACAACCTTCGAGATCCCACCTGCACCCACACATCCTCCCTAACTTAATCTAGAACAGAGAATTCATCCATCACCTAGTCATCCATTAATCTGTCGACCGTGCAAACAATCAGAAATGAGAGGAGCTGTGTATTTATTACACATTTCTGAATAAGTCATGACCAAGATCTAGGATAAACAATATATTAAACCCTAAAGAACCCTTTGAAAGCTTTTTGCCTGCTGGAGACAACAATGAAAAAGTAACGTGATAGAAAAGGAACAGTAAATCATTCATGAGAATGATTAAAAACAAACTGTGGGTGAGGTGCAGCAAAACAACACTGAAAACAGCCAGTGTATTCTTCTTTAGTATCTCGTCTTCTAGAGGGTGGAGTGGTTGTAAGCAACTTAAAGAAGCCCCACTTTGTGTTCTTTAGGGCAGAGAAGACATACCAGATACAAAATCCATGGACAACTGCACAACCACAAGTTATAGCTTATTCAGATGCCCCATGACTACATCAGGCACTGAAGCAATAATGCTACTGTGCTTAAAATCACTGGTGCAAATAAGGCTTAACTTAACAAAAAGGGGTGTTAAGGACACTAGAAACAAGGATAAATTAGTCTCCCAAGGGCTGAAAAATGCTTTACACTAGTGATCTTACTTAGACACACATGACCATTTTGAAATCCTAAAATAAAGTTCTGAAAGAGTTACAGTGCCAAAATGTTCACAGCTACCACCTAATCTAATCCAGTTGTTGGTACCACAGTTTCCCAGATGAGTGTGTTAGCCACAAACCATGTTATTAGCATTTATTTTAGATCCCTTCAACTCTATGAACATGCTTGTTTCACGAAAGCTTGTTTCCTAAAACTATCTCAAGTAAAAAGCTAAAAAACAATCAATGTAGACAAGATTTGTTTCTTAGAGTCTTAAAATAACATCCTTGAGCTTCAAGGCAAAATTCAGCCTCCATTACGCATTCGAACATTAATTGACCCAACTGTGTGTCTTAAGACCTTTCAAAAACTGATTCTGAAAACGGTTCAAGGCAGTAATAACCTTGTAAAAAAGTTCTGCCTTCAGTGTGTCTCCTGGGTTGTTCTCAAAAAGAAAAATCTACATTAGGTCAATAAAATCATGCTAAACTTTACAGTCAACACCATGTTTGATATGGATTCACATTCAAGGGTATTTTTAGCCTAATTTCTTAAACAAGCAAGATTTATGCGATCGTGGTGTGTGCATCTGTGTGTGTGTGTGTATGCACCTGCCTGTCTCTTCAGCCCCATCTACCTGTTCCTGAACCCCCTGGATAATTCCAAATACACTGACATCTAGGTACGTGAGGCTCGGGTAGATGGGTAGGGTAAGACATTATTAGTGCTTCAAGTCAGCTTTTATTAGCCATCACAGGATCCCCATGGGCCAAAACCAGACTTAATTCATTACACCACTCTTGGAAACCATGTGTTCTATCAGCTATTTTAATATTGCTACTAGTCGATGTAATATCCTAAACATAACACTTGGCACATGCAAACCATAGAACAAAGTTTCTGCCTCTATTTTTTTATTTTAAGTACCTCTCCTTTTTTTCCTTTTTTTTTTTTTAGTTTGGCAAATTATTTACTTTAGTAATATAAATATTTGAGCTGCAAACCACCACAGCATTCAAAGACTTTGGCACTGCATTGCAGTCATGTATTATTTGCTTCATTACAAAAAGTTTATCCCTGTATTTTTATTAAGAAGCCCGCACCAGCTATACTCAAGCTCAAGGCAAAACATATCAAACAAGCAGCAAATGCCTTATTACAACCTACAAATTTAACATTATCCACTACAAAACCTGGAGTGTCCTGCAAAATACCTTCAGTGTTGCAAAAAAGACAACTCAGTAAGGGTTATAAAATCAGATTTTGGAGACGAAACTTTTTCTGCTATGTGTGTAGCTGTCTGTTTCCAAACGCACGGCTTTGCCCTCCCAGCCAAGCAGCACATTCGAAGGTTTAGTTCTGGAGAACATGAAGATTTCCCTTTGCCTTCAAAGCAGATTTTTCCTTTGCTTTCAGCACAAGCATCTGGGATACCTTCTCCCTCTACTAGATCTGGCAGCAGAAGCACAAATACAATCCCTAGTTGGGCCTCAGTACTGCCTCCAGACCTCAGCTCTCCCAGCAATGCCCTCGTATTATTTTAAAGCAAAGAAACTCCTCCGTGCTCAAATGCGTGGAACAGAAGAGCAAAACATGCTGCAATCAGCAGTGCAGACCCCTAGAAACTAGCTCAGCAGCCACATGTTTCTGCCCACGGGAGAAGGGCTTTGAAAGCACTTAAGATCTCCAGGGTCCCCCCAGACAGGGAGGAGGTTCTGGAGAGAGGGTCTCAAAACCAGGGGCTACCACACCTTCCTCTTAGGAAAAGTAGAAAGCCAATAGGTAACTCTAAGCACTCATTACTCTTTTCTACTACTTAGAGTTAACATCTACTGGGAAATCAATTCTGATAATCACAGCGCTGGTTGCCAGACTGTCGGAGGCCAAAGAAAAAGGATGAGAAAGGATGTGTATGTGGAAGTGTTGGCAACGCACATGACAGCTGCAGAGGACCTAAGCAATTTCATTAATAAAATGGAAATGAAAGCGTAAATTGCTAAAACAACACTGGAAGAGAGATTTAACTTAACGCACAAGCAGACAGATTTTGAAGTCTGAAAGCCAGCTACGACAAGTAGCAGGGAAATGTAAATGCAGTGGTTGCTAATGGGCATAATGAACAGGCAGGCAGCTTTGACAGCATGTTCTCAGCTGGAAGCGATATTCCCCAAGGACTCTTTATCTTCCATATCCACTTCTTTCAGCAACCATATAAATGTAGCAGGCAGATTTGCCAACCACAAGCATGCAACTGCTGGATAATGCTAGTGGTTGCCAATTAGGCCCATAGCCAAAGCTGCTACCTGGACAAACCAAGGAAACCTGGCTTCTCCAATTCCGATCGCCTACACTTCCATCTACTTCTGACACAGTCAGAGAAAAGACAGCTCTCCAAACTGGGAGCATCCCCTCTTTCACAGACCTCCGAACTGTGCTATGCTGAATTCACCTCCTGATTGAACTTCCAGCCCATTTGCACTTTTCATTCATTTCTGTCAGTTTGCCTTTGTTTATTTGCCTCTTTAAACACAGACAGACTGTTTTTATTTGCTCAAAAGGATGTTTTAATTTGTTCTTTTCATCCAAACAACTACCGTCTGCAAAATTCCGAACCGACTCCTCCCACAGACAAAGAACCAGCCAAGTGCAATGCCAAAGGTAAAGGTACGCTATTGAAAAATCACCAACACACAAAAAACCCCATGCAAAGCAAATCAACATGTTCCACCAACACACAAAAAAACCCATGCAAAGCAAATCAACATGTTCATGTTAAAAAAATAAAGAAATACCACAATGAAAATCCATGGTATCCTACCAAACAGAGTGGGACCACTTAAATGGCCATTGAGTACATGCAGCCTGATGGCCTAAACACCCGCTTTTCTAATGCACTGCTGAAGATATGCACTGCTTAAAATTCAGAAATGCATATAACAGCCTTCATCCCTTCTCTCAGCCCACATGGGTGGGTATTACTCAGCTGTTCAGGAAGCTTGCTAGTTCTTCCAGATGTACCAGTTGGTCTAAGAAAAGATACATTACCACTATTCTTTTGGAAAGGGTATTCCAGCAAATATTCATCCAAAAAGAGACAGGATACTCTCTGCCCACTTCAGCCTTATTCATGGAAGCCAAAGCGACAACAGGCTCATTATATTTGATGATGCTCTGGGAAACCACTCCTTACTCTTTTTAATGCCACATGGTGAATGTTCTTGGTGCTGGATATGGCGTTGGATATAGTGTTGGTACAGGGGCAGTGACCCATCTCAGCAGGTGACCCAGCGTGTGGGTGTCCTATTGAGCAGCACTAACTGGAGAGTCAGGCCCAGCATCCCCTTAGCACTAATGCCCTACCCAGCCAGCCAGTATCCCCCACATTGCATCCTGATAGGAAACCCTGGCATGTAGAAAAAGCATCCTTTTCTCTTAACGTTCACAGCTATCAAACACTAGTTTATATTCTGCAGAGAAAGCTCGTTGCTTCCTCTTGCTGAGACACCTCCCCTACATCGGCAGACACATACTGGAAGAGAAAGAGGGAGTGCAGGAGGGAGCCTCATGGCGTCCATTGAGACAGTAACAGATTTGAGGCAGAGCCTTTCAGGGCACTCAGACCCAAACACTAGCTGGGAGATTTTATCATTTCTGCACAGTAATATAAGCAACAAAAATAACTACCAAAAATAATGCTATATGTGTATCTAACGTCATACACTTGCTCTCTTTTTTTTTTCCCCTCTATTTACTAATTATAGCTAACAAGAATGATTAACGTTACAGAGCATGGAGAGGAAAGCATTTCGCAAAGTGAGTCTCCCCAGGATGAACAGTGAGCTGCCAGGCAGCAATGTACGTGGAGCTCCTGAACAGAAAAGCCAGAATTAACCTCTGTCCTTGCTACTGATCAGTGGCTAGTGGATTTTGGACTCGTGCTTCCCCAATGGCTGCGTATTCAAACCTAGCATGTAAATAATTAAACTTTCTCTACACATTTCCAAGATAGGAAGAAGAAAGGCTATTGCTGTCCAGGGTTCAGTGTAACTATACATAATCTTGGCTCTCTTTCCATCTTCTGAAATTACTGAAATTACAGCCAAAGCTGTGAAGACGGCATGACAAGGAATCACTAACCCAGCTGCTAAGGGTTCCTGCCTGCACTGGACAAAATAACAGCTCTGAACCAGCCACTGGGAGAAAACACGTACAGTTTCAGCCACTGGGAGATAACACATACAGCTCACAGCAGAGAAAAAACATTCTTCAAGGCCAAGGTTACCAAGTGGGTATTGAAATAAGGTTATGTTTATAGCCAACCATATCACTGATAGACGACAAACTTGCTGAAGAATAAACTGCAGACAGGACACAAGGTGGTCTATCAGAGAACAAAAACACACATGATTACAACGCCCATTTTTGAAGATTTACATTTTAAGTACAGACCTATATTAAGATTTTCAATAGAATTTTGATTTTGCTGCATTATCACAGGCATTGACGCTCTGTTATTTTTAAGAAAAAATTACTAAGGCAACATAGAACAAACTGGAATTGTTCAAGGCTGAACTGAATGATAATACAACATTCCTGTGATAAGGAAACACACCCTAAGGTCCACTGCGGAAAACTTCCCATTCTCAGACATGAAACCACTTCCAAAACCTGACTTACTAATGCCATTTAAAACGTCTTAACTACAAAAGTATATATAAAACTTGCTTAGTTTCTACCAATGAAACGCAAAGCACGCAAGTGGTCTGTATTTTGAAGGTCACACGAGCAATGCAAACCATGAACTTCAGGATTCATGAAACCATGACGTTTCAAAGTGGGAGAAGAGAAAATATTTTTCTGTCTTGTCCAAGCCACGAAATACTAAAATGAACAAACTATAAATATTAAATTTCAGTAGAAATATTTGGGATCCAACATTTAATATTAATGAATTGTTCTGGTGAGAAAAAAATCAACAACCAGGCACCAAGACAACAATAATCCACAATTTTAGTCGGGTCTGTATAATCCAGGAGAATATCACATGACTTCATCTGTATGGGACCTGCTTTTTGCAGAAGGAACATTATCTTAAAAGGAAACTCTTTAATTTAATTATGTCAATTTATATACTATGGTAAAAAAATCCTTCGTTATGCTACTAATCGTAACGGTTCAGAGTTATTCACTACATCGAATAGCACCAAATACAGGGTGTCTTTTCCCTTTTGCTGCTCAATAAAGTGTTAATGGCAGCGGTATGCTTTAACACTCATAATCTATTAACCTCATAGGTGTCGTAGCACGGAACTAAAGCCGCAGACAGGAGGCACTTAGCAAGTTATACATGCTGCATATTTTCACAGCAAAGGAGTTCCTGCTGTGCTTTTCTTGCCTCCCACATTTTTATGATTTTTTCCCCTCATGGTAACTGCCAAGCTTTACATATTTTGGAGATGCTTCCTTATTTTGCCCTAACCCTCTTTCTCGTGTTTTAAAAAGTGTTGCTGTGTGTTTATCAAGGAGACATTTAACATATCCTGAAGAATTTTTAACTTTTTCAAATGCAGATAGTGAAGTCCAAGACTGACTCACATGATGTTTGACAGGATGGTGTCCTTGCTACAAAGACTTGCTATTCCATAGGCTGAAGAGAGACTTATAACTAGGACAGCAGCCATCATGTAGGAGGGTCTTTCTTGGAAGCACAGAGATGGGCAAATTTATCTGTTTTCTCCAGCTGAGGAAAGATTTTTATTATTGTGTGTCACTGGAAGTGTTTGTACCAATAGCCCGGCTTTTATGATTTCTAAGAAAATCTCATTTGTCAGTCACCTTCATGTTTTAATGCAGTTTTTTTGCATATCACACCAAAAACGTCCAAGATGTACTTGAAGGTTCAATAGGAGAAGTGTTTCCTTTAATGCTTGGACTCTATGATCTTAAAGGTCCTTTCCAACCTAAATGATTCTATGATTACATCAACATGTTATCAAAGTCAGCCAGGAAACCTACATTTCAAAACTAACTTCAGGCAGAAAGAGATTTAGGTTATATGACATTATTTAATGTCACTACTAGTTTTATCTTCATTCTCTCTTTTCCTCTATACACCCACAGAACCATCAAGAAGCTTTACAACATTATTCAGTAAGACACGGTGACAGGAACTGAGGAGTATTATTCTGCTGGGGAATATTTATAGGGGTAAGAAAGTTGGTTCATCACTCAATTGATAAAGTCAAAAAAAGTTCTTTGCTGCTTGAGTATTATTCTAAGTATTCCAAAATACGCAATTCCTGTGATACTGGAAGAGTGAAGGTAGATGGGAAGGAACAGAAGAAGGGACCGAAGTTTTTTGCTTTTTAAGTGAACGCAAATCCAAACATTTATTTCATCTAGGGCCCCAATTCAGCTAAGGAGGGCTGGCAACATTTTACATTAAGAATAAAGAGCATATACACATGGAGGATTGTGTCATCCTTCATAACATAACCCAAGCACCCACAGCCACCCAAAGCTGAGTCTTCACGGCACTGAGGTTAAATGATCGGCTCTCTCCTGCACCCTTAAAGCAGGCTGTACAGGAAAAAACACAACTTATCCAGCAACTTAATTGCTTTAAATTATTTGTAATGTAGTTGCCGTGATGTCAAGCGCTCAGTCATTGCCGGGCGATTACGAGTCATTCCTACAGCACAGCGGGCTCGGCCTCCATCAGAGGCTCGGCCCCGCACGCCTCCCCCTGCCCCGGGCCGGGCAAGGGGCACCGCCGGCCCCCACCCCGGGCCTGCTCCCACCCGCCTACGTGTGGAAAGCCATAGCGGGGAGCGGGACTAGAGCCCTTCCCGAAGCTCCCGGCGGTACCGGCCTGCCCGGGCCCGGCCCAAACACGAGGGGCCCTTCTAGGCCGCGGGGGCGGGGCAGGATGGGTGGCAGGCCAGAGAGGAAACCGAGGAGCAGCTCTCCAGTGGCTGCAGCGGAGGGAACGGGAGAAGTCTCTCAGTAGAGACAGAGGGAGAGCGGCAGAAAAGAGGAGAAACGTCCCAATCACCCCGAGCCCCGCCGCACTGACTCAGCCGTGGCCGGCTCCCGCGGCTCCCCCCGCCCCACCCCGTCCCGCGCTCTCTCGCGAGACTCGGCCGATGTAGACGCGATGTCCTTTGGGGGACTGGCAGGGGGAGGGCAGGGGGGAGGGGGAAGGGAGGCGAAGCTAGGGGGTGCCTTGATTGATAGCGGTCGCCGCCAGTGAGTGGGGGGCACGGCGAGCCCTCAGCCAATAGCTTCGTCCCGAGGCGAGCGGCCAGCCAATGGAGGCGCTGGGGGGGCGGGGCACGCCGCTGGCTGATTGATCCCAGCTTTGGCGATGTTCAGTCAGAGCGAGAACATTCTAGAGGTGAGTACGGGGCAGCCATTGCCGGGGTCCCGTTAACCGCCCCCTTCTGCCGGAGCTGCGCGCCGACCGCCGCCTCTCCCTCCCCCCTTCCCTTTTCTCCCCCCCTCCTCCTCCCTCTCCTCACAGGTGCCGCCGCTAACGATGCTCCTGATTGTGTTTTGCCCGCAGATTGTCCGGCGCTGCTGTCCCTGCTGATACCGCCCGCCTCAGGACGCCGGGACCCGGAGGCTGCGGCGTCCGCCTCCGCCTCCCTCTCCGTCTGGATATAAGCGCCCCCACGGCCCTGTTCTCTTCGCACACTCGGCTTCGTCGCAGCCCGGGGCGAGCAGCGTTGGGTTTATGTCTTTATTGGACGAAAACGGTGGGTATTAGTACAAAGCTGGGGTGGACGAGGGCAGCTCGGATCGAGAGGAGGGTTTGGGTCCTGAGAAGGTGTTGGGGGGAGCGGGCGGGCGCCTTAGGCTGGGCTGGGTCGTCGTGTTGTCGGTAAACAGTGGATAGTGGGAGAGGTTTTGTGTAATCAAGTGTCGATTTTGATAGGAGGGAGAAATGAGGAAAAAAAAAAAAAACAAAACAGAAAAGCCTAAAACCTAACCAAACTAGAAGCCTTAACGCTTCATTTTCAGCTCTTTTCTGGGTGTTTGTAGGTTTTTGGTTGTTTTTTTAAATATATTTTTTTTTTCTTTAATTCCCCCCCACCGCCATGCGAGGAGACAAGATGGCGGCGGCCGGGGCCGCGCCTCCCCGCGGTGTGGGCGGGGGGGGAGGGGGGCGGTGGCGCAGTTACAAACCCGCCCCGGGGGTTGCGGGGGGGGGGGGACGACGGACGAGGACGGGGGGGCTCCTTCAAGCGTTAGCTCCGGGAAGGGGGGGCACATGGAGGGGTGGTGGCGGCGGCGGCTGCTGAGCGTCCCCCTCTCGCGGCTGAAGAGCGCATGCGTGGCTGGAGGTGACTCCCCCCCGCATCTTTTCCAGGGCTGACTCAGTGCTTAATTGCTGCATTTATGACTCATCACAGGCCTGAGTGGGGCGGGGAAACGGGGCTTTGAAGCAGGGAGTCTGTCTGCCTTCCCGCTTTTTTCCTCCGTGCATAGCATATGGGGAGGTGGGGGGCGGTGGTGGTGCTCGGGATGAGGTGTCCTAGGGACCGGGAGAGGGAGCTTTAGTCTGCAGCAGACAAAAGCTGTAACATGGAAGGAGGGGAAACCGCATGTTCTGTCTGAGAGCTCCTGCCCAGTCACCGAGGTACCTGCTTCCTCAGTGCTTCTGCAAGCACATGGTCGGGTCACATGGTGGCTCTTCTGAGACATCTTGGGGGAAGGAAACCTCGTGCTTGAAGCAAAGCCCACAGTGCATTTTTTGCTGAAGAAGGTCGGGACTGCATCTGGGCTAATGTAGAACACAAGGCGCGTTACAAATCTGTTTGCTGCTTCTGTAAAGAATTTGTAAGCCTGACGGCAGGGATTCAAATCGTGTGGAACCAATAGACCTGCTCTTATGCATAAATACTAAGAATGTTATTTTAATGTGTCAACGCTTCTGTCATTAATGATAACAACATGATGACGTGTCAGAATAGCCATGCTGTAGTCAGGGTTGCCTGTGTAGTCAACTAGTTGTGGCTTAAGTACTCTTAAATCTGATTATAGAGACACATGCTAATTTAAATATGTAAATACTGCTTAAGGCAACTTTAATAATAGGATTCATCCTCCTTCCCCTTCCTCCCCCTCCCCCCTTACCCTAAGAAAAAAATCAACTGGAAAAGCTGCTGCACTGCTCTGTACCTCTGCATTGCTAGGCTTTCTACAGTGAAGCAACTTATGTCAGACTTTATCAGGCTTATTGTTAAGTCAAAACTCAACAGAAGCTGCTATGAGAATCCATAAGTGAGAGGGAGAATTCACTAATTTTCAACTCTTTTCCACTCCAATCAAAAAACCTGGTAAGCCATGTAAAAATTATGTTGGGCTACAGATTGCTGCTGCTTCATCTTACTGATGTTTCTCAACATTCTGACAGACTTGGGTTTATGTGATAGGTTCATGCTATGATGTGGAATTTGAAACTGTTTTCTAGATCTTTCTCCTGATTTCCTCTGCCCTGCAGCCTGAAACGTATCACATGACCCTCTCGGTGCAAGAGCCTTTGGTCTCCATAATAAATCAAGCAGTGTTCCTTTCCCTTCCTTATTGATTGCAGCACTCCTTCAGGACTTAATTGTACAGAAAATAGTCTTAAGCTGTTAAATGTTTTTTGGGTAATAAGAAAGAAGAGGGTGGAAGACTCTGTGGTGTAGTTGAGGAAAAGTTACTTAGCAGTACAATGCAAGCAATACAATTTTCAGTTCCACAAGTTGAAGAAAACCATAGCATAAAGAATGCAGGGTTTGGGTTTTGTTTTTTTTCTTTTCATGCTGGATATAATCTCTTGCATAGTTCTGTAGCAAGATCTGATTGGTGCATGTTATGATAAACTTAATTTCTCTTCTGTTTATTAACACTTGCAGAGCTGTTGCGCAGCCACTGGTACCTGTATTGGGGAAACATAGCATACAAGCAAGAACCTTACAGCCTCAGTGGCGAAAATTTTTTCATGTCAGAGACCGAGAACTCTTGCAGTCGTTTATGTCATCCCGTCTTCTCCAGACAGAAGATACCAAAAAACTGCAATCAAAGATCTCTTCATCTTATTGATAAAGCTACTAATAAGGCAAAATGTCTGTCAACGTCAACCGCAGTGTTTCAGATCAGTTCTATCGCTACAAAATGCCCCGTCTGATTGCCAAGGTAACTTAATAACTGTTAGTGGTAAGTAGGTAGTGTTTCACACCACTTGCTGTGTTAAAGGAGGAAGAGAAGTGTGAGGTAATGATAATATTTAGTTAGTCAGAGGGCAAAGAGGATGTCTGCTCCTTTCTGTCCAGGCAAACTGCACATTAGCTTCTCTAAGAATACACCTTTCAAAGCAGAGCTTTGATGTAGTGAAGTGGAGAATACGTGCTGGGTTTGGCTGTTGCAGTCACTTAAACACCTTTTTTTTTTTTGTTTGTTTCCTTTAGGTGGAGGGCAAAGGAAATGGAATAAAGACGGTTATAGTCAACATGGTTGACGTTGCAAAGGCGCTTAATCGGCCTCCAACGTGTAAGTAGTCTAGAGTGACACAGCACTTTTTTTTTTGCTTTTTTTGTTTGAAGTGGTAGTGGCAAGTAGCTAATAAAGCCTTAATACCATTTTTTCAAGATTTGTAAGAAGCGTGATTTTCTTAAGATGAAATACTGAACGGAAAGAAGCAATGGCATTTTTACTTGCTGTTAAAAGTCGCAGCGAAGATAAGACAGTAGTGGTTATTATGCTTTTCTTGCAGATCCTACCAAATTTTTTGGTTGTGAGCTGGGAGCACAGACCCAGTTTGATGTTAAGAATGACCGTTACATTGTCAATGGATCTCATGAGGCGAATAAGCTGCAAGACATGTTGGATGGATTCATTAAAAAATTTGTTCTCTGTCCTGAGTGTGAGAATCCTGAAACTGATCTGGTGAGTGCTCTCAGTCTGTAGTAATGGTAGTGCCATGGAAACACTTCATTAGGTGTTTATGGAAGCGGTGCGAAGTTAATAGATGACTTGACTATCTATGAAGAGAAAATTCAGAGTACACATACCCCTTTGGGAAGGTTTTACATTTATAACAGTTCAGAACTTCTTTGCTACCCCTAAACTTGCTCTGTTGGGTGCAACAGAAAGTATTTAAACCTCTGGCTTAATCCTGTGGAGATGATAATGTAAACATAAGGTTTAGGCATCAATGCATGATTGTTCTGTTAACTGGACATTGTTCTTTTTTACAGCATGTCAATCCTAAGAAACAAACTATAGGTAACTCTTGCAAAGCCTGTGGCTATCGAGGCATGCTTGACACAAACCATAAACTCTGCACGTTCATTCTCAAAAACCCACCTGGTAAGTTTGTTTCCTTATTTGGTTGGGGTAAAGGGAACTTCTTCAGTGTGAGTGCTGTTAATGAAATAGAAAAACAAATAGCTCACCTCTAATTAAAGTGTAAAAAGGCTCCAGCGTACTCTTAGAATGTGTTTGTGAGTCAGGATGAGGTAGCTGTGCTCACAGTTTCAATTTGAGCGTTCTCTTCCCTTGTGCTCCTTCCCAAGTAAAGTATTTGTGAAAAGTTGGATTTGCATATGCAGGACAAAGCGTAGTAGGAGGAGAGCTAGTCAGCAGGAGCTCGTTGCATTTTTTTTCCTTTACCTCAGCGCAAAGTAAAAGCAGTATAGTAAATGCTAACTGTGATGTACTTGTTCTGTGCAAGCAACACTCTGTAGTAAGCATCTAGTTGCCTGCTGCAATTTAAGCTTGCTAGAATAGAAAAGTCTAACCTATTCCAGGGGTCTCTGTGTTGTGAGGTCACCTGTTATATAGACTTGGACAACCTTATGTCTTGATGAGAAACAAGACTTCCACTGGAACCAGAGGTTTCCTCAGCAGGTGTACATCTACCCTGAATATTACTGGGTTGGGTACTATAAGTAACTTGCTGCTAATAAAAGCATCCAAACCCCCTTGGGGATTTGGCAGAGGTGCAGTAGTGCAGGGACTTTAGCTTTCTCTAGTTCATAAAGTAAAACAATAAAATTCACTTGCAGAAAGTGGTGAGACTGGTACAGGAAAGAAAGAGAAAGATAAGAAGAACAGAAAAGGCAAAGACAAAGAGAATGGTTCTGTGTCCAGCAATGAGACCCTTCCACCCCCACCACCAGAGGAGATTACTCCTCCACAGGTTGTGGTAAGTAGAAGGGGAAGTAGGGAGATGGGGTTGTGTGGTGTCCTGCTCTGATTTGAAACTTCTAAATTGCCAGTGTTCTTTGCAAGTCAACATTGCACCAGAAGTTCTTATTGTATCCAGAATTCCACTGCTGGAATAGAAGTATCCCTGTGCCTCTTCTATAGCAGCTTTATCAACTCTTCTGTACCAGAAGAGTTGTGTTCGCACCTTGCTAAGTGAAAGCTGCAAACCCTTTACGATCCAGGTCCCTGGAAGTGGGTATCTCATGAGTGTACTAGATAGAGTGGTAAAACTGCGCTTCAGGGAACCCTACAGATGGCTGCAAACTCAAGTCTAGCTTCTATTACTGCTTCCCTACATCTGCCCTTTCTCCCATCATCTTTGACTTCCAAATCATAGTATAACCCTTTCAAAATCAAAAGTACCTGTTTATTTAAAAAAAAAATGCTCTTAAATCTGTACCTAGAAACAACACTCACCTATTCCTAAGCTTGTAGTAACATTGTATGAACCTGTTGGTTTGGTTTGGTTTTTTTAGGAGGAGGAAGATGATGATGACTGGGGCGAAGACACAACAGAAGAAGCCCAGAGGCGTAGAATGGATGAAATCAGTGACCATGCAAAGAACCTCACACTTAGTGAAGACCTGGAAAGAACAGTGGAGGAGAGAGTCAACATACTATTTGATTTTGTGAAGGTGAATACTCTCTGGTTTTTTGCATGGTAGCCACTCTGCTGTAATTGTACAAAATAGTGGTAAGGAGACTCTAAGCGCAAGCTGCTTAAGCTTCTACCAGAGTATTGGTTCCACCAGTGGTGGGGAAGGAAGCAGTGTAATAGAGCATTGACACAGACTTTGGTAGCTTTAAAATATTTCTGTCCTTGTCTTTGTAGAAAAAGAAGGAAGAAGGTGTCATTGATACTTCTGACAAAGACATTGTAGCAGAAGCAGAGAGACTGGATGTAAAGGCTATGGGCCCACTGGTTCTCACTGAAGTCCTTTTTGACGAAAAGATTCGTGAACAGATAAGGAAATACAGGCGTCACTTCCTTCGTGTAAGCAGTCTCTTCTTCGGCACCTGTTTTAACAACCATTGGGTTGGCTTTTTGTATTAACTACTTGACTCCGTTCTGGATTGCTTGGTACTGTGGGGAAGAAGGCTTTTTGTAGTTTTCTTTGTTTTTAAACAGCTACTACTTAGCTAGGGAAAATGCTGTGAGGGATAGCATGAGCTGTTATAAATTTTGCTATCTCATTTTGTTGAGAGCAGAATTATCAGCTTTCTGGAGAGGGGAAAAAAAACTTAATTCAATTGTCTCTGTTTTCGTCACAACTCTAGTTCTGCCACAACAACAAGAAGGCTCAGAGGTACCTTCTCCACGGCTTTGAGTGTGTGGTAGCCATGCATCAGTCTCAGCTTATTTCTAAAATACCACATATTTTGAAGGAAATGTATGATGCAGATCTTCTGGAAGAAGAAGTCATCCTTGGCTGGGCAGAAAAGGTAAGGGGTAGTACTTCGTGTACCGTACCAGCTAAGTAATTGAATGTAGAATACTGCATCTGACTTCTCCGTTCTGGTGTAACTGCTTGTGCAGATGGCTTTAAACAACTAATCTGAGATAAGTTACTGTCTTGGGAGAAACCTCGCTTTCAAAAAATGGGCTGCTCGAGGCAGTGGGGTGAGGTTAGAGTTCGAAGTTAAGCTCTTGCTGTGTTTGGGAATGATCTGATGTAAGCTCCTTCAGCGTTGAAGCAAAATCTGTGTACTTCTGTCCTTCAGGCCTCAAAGAAATATGTTTCAAAGGAGCTTGCCAAAGAAATACGTGTCAAAGCAGAACCATTTATTAAATGGCTAAAGGAAGCTGAAGAAGAATCTTCCGGTAATGAAGAAGAGGATGAAGATGAAAACATAGAGGTAGGAAAGGTTCATTTACTGTAAACGCTTCCTGTTCCTGCATGCTTAAGTCTTATGCTTTGTCTTGGTATGCAATAAAATAGCTTCATGTATTACTGTGTATGTGGGGAACTGGGGTAATGCCTCGTTTCTAATACTTTGTCAGAGTATTTTTGCTACACATAGTCACTTGTCTACACAAGAGCATTTTTATAACACTACAGGTGTTTTCTAATAGCCAAGGACTGTCATTGTGGAACTGTGCAGTCTCTTGCACAGTACTAGTTCATATAGTGGAAGACTGATAAGATACTGTGCGTAAAGCCTTGTGTTTTAGAAGAGTTAGTGGGTATATGTTTACTTTAAAAGCTGATTAAAGAGCAAATGACCATTTTCCTCACAGTTTAGGCCTAGGTAAAATCTGTTGGCTACACACTCCAGCTGACTGTGGCTGGCATTTTTTTGCTTGTGGGCTTTTTGTTTGTTTGTCCTCCCAGTAGTGCCTACTCTTGCCCCTGGATAGGAGATCCTGCTTCCTACAGGCAGGCATGGCATGCCTCTGTCTTCTAAAGACAGATGTTAAGGTGTACCTGTTGTTCCAGCATGCCTAAGTTCAAGTTTTGTATGCGATATTAATTCTTGTGCTGCGCAGTGTGCTTCAGAACATGGAGCAGCTCATGGCAATAGACAGGAGGGCTGTTGAGTGGGCAGGTGTTGGCAATGCCTGATGGTAACATTTTTCTAGTGCTTAATGATGGTGGTAGGTGCTGTAGTAAAAGCAAGTGTCTTGTCTCCGCAGGTGGTGTACTCTACAACTGCCAGTGTACCTAAAGTTGAAACTGTGAAGCCTGCAAACAATAAAGATGACGATATCGATATTGATGCCATTTAAAGTGATGCAACGTAGCTTCCAGCATAATAATGCAAACTTCTCTGCATTTTCTGCCAGAAGTGTGACTTGTATGTGCACAAGCTGAAATGGCTTAACATCCTGCTACTCTTTGTACTCTAAAATGTATCTTTTTACTGTGACTGGTCTTGTGTAACTAAGCCTAATACCAAGGAGTCAGCACGTCGGTGAACTGATCTAGTTTGCAACTGGCATGTTCTGTTTTGTTTTTCTAACTTGTGTTGGACACATACTTGGAGCACATTTATAATACAGTTGTGGAAATAAAGGATTTGGTTTTGGTCAATCTTCACTTGTAACTCTGAACTCCCTTATTTCTTTTCCAAGTAAGTATCTACAGAACTCCACGAAACATGTAAAGTTGAAGACAAAAATTACAAAAATCTCTTGAATGAGACAAAAATTAAATAGCCTTAAGTTAGAGGCTGTTGCAACAGTGGACATTTGAAATGGGCAAGAAGCAGGTGTTGGGTAATCTACAGCGTACAGATGCCAGTTTCTTCACACACAGGGCAGCTGTCTGGATTCTGATCCTTGCAGGCTTTTTTTTTTTAAAAAAAAAAAAAAACTTGCACAGATGTTCACTACATAAGTTTGTTTTGTGGTGGTTTGGTTTTTTTTCCCTGAGGTTTTCAGCAGCTCCGTTGAATACTGAGCAGCCTGCCACAGGTCCCATGGTAGCAGAGGAAATGGGCACCTGTTTTGGTCTGATGTGGGATGGGGAGGGAAGGGGGCACGATCTGTTGCCTTGGACATGGGAGACCCTGCAGTGGACCTGTGTAGCTCTGGAATTGTTTTGTGTATCATAAATGCCAGCACGGAGGTACCAGATTCCTTTAGAAACTGCGTACAAAGGGAAGTCTAGTCCACCTAAATCTGGTGACAGATTTTGGGTGTTCTAGGATTGTCCCCACTGTGGAGATTGTGGGGACTTTTTTTTTTTTCTTGCCTATCACAGCCTTTTGCTCTGGAAAGCTGAGAATGACAATGTGGGTGGGTTTTGTTTGGTGGTTGTGTTTTGGGTTTTTTTGGTTTTTTTTTTTTTTTTTCCATTGCTGCGAAATTGAGTACTGCAAGTTTTGAGAGGTGGAGGCTCCGGTGCACAGTGAGTGGCTTTTCCTGATCAAACCGTTTTTGCAGAATTTAGGATTGGGTGCAGGGGAAGATGGCGTTTGCTGGTTATAAGAGCAGTGACTTGAGCTGCGGGTTTTTCTCTCTTCAAAACAGCGGGGTGTGATCTTACTGCTGCGTTGCAGGTGGCCCTGGCATCAAATTGTGACTTGGTACTAGCAGATGTAGCGAACAGTGTTCAATGGGGTAAAGCCGTGAAGTGTTTGAAAGTGTTCTTTTGATTTTGAAGGGCGTTCATTGCAGTAGTGCAAAAACATTGATTTAAATTCAGGTTTATTCTTGGCTTCTTTTTCTCTAAAAGAAAACTTGTTCTTTCTGTTTAAACTGAGTTTGTATTTCTAAAGTAATTGCCAATTGTTAGGCTTGTTGGGAACCTGGAAGATGAATTATTAATCCCTATGTCACCTCTGCAGAAGATGCCTCCTCCCCGTGCGGACAGACACCTCCCTCATGTAGCAGTTGTGGGCTCGCCCTTGTAGGTGGCATTTGCCTGCCAGGCTGGAAGCTGAGTTGGGATGGTTGAGACCCTCTGGAAAAATCCCAGCTGAATGCAGTGTTGCTGTTACAGAGTTTACGGTTTTTCACCTGGTGTGGCTGTAGAAAGCTGTATGGGTGGGTTTTAGTTCATGCAGGTGGCAATCAAGAGACTAGTATCTGGGGAACTTTGTTAAAGCAAAAGGCTCAAACTTTCAGGGTGGTGACAGAGAGGGAAGGGTTAAAAACAGTCTGGTTTGCAGGCAGGGTTTCAGCCCTGGGCTTCCTACTTGCTTGTAGCAACAGGTTGGGCATTAGTAATACCCAGCAAACAAAATCATTCACCAGTATCTCCCAGTCACGTTGGTGAGGTGAGTGTAGGACTTCCCTCCTGAAGCTGTGCCTCCCTGGCACACTCCCCTGTTGCGGTGGGAGGTGGGTGCTTGTACATCAGGCGTTCCTTGGATAGGCCTTGAGCTGGCTCTGCCTTTCTGAGCAGAATTCGGGCTTGCAGCGGGAATGAGGAGAAGCCTTGCTCTTTCCCAGAAGTGTGTCCCGCTGCGATGTTGAGAAATGCTGTGGCTCTTTCACCAGCCGCACAAGAGCGTCCTCTCTGGAATCTCTCCTGATTCTCCGAGCCTAATTCTTGGCTAGTGCAGGTCAGTGCTGTTCACCAAAATCATCAGTTGCTCCATGATGCCATCTCTAGGATGTGACCAGAAGGTTTCTGTCGGAAGTATGTATTGCATGGTGTTGGCTGCTGCCAGCTGTGACATGGTGAAGTTTCATTTTGGGTGTAGTTAGTTTCATTTCAGAGCAGGCTTGGTCGTAATTGCAGGCTGCCACCAAAGGGGATAATCTCTTCCTTTCCACCCCAAGTCCCAGTGATCAGCAAGACAGACATTTTCCCTCCAGTAGGGAAACTAGGAAATAAATCCACCCAAAAAGCCAGTTTTCTGTAGGATCAGTGAACTGATGATGTCATAGCAAAGCTATATGGTGGCAGATTTGGGTTAAACGTGGTGGGAGCATGCAGGGAGGGAGCGTTCTTGTCCGGGATTGCCCACAGGTGGATCAGATTTAAGTGCATTATAAAGTGGCACCCTAATATTCGGACATGGGGGAGGCTTCAGAAGCACTTGAGGCCACCACTAACTATGAAATTCTTGATGCTGAGTTACACTTCTCACCCTATTTTCATATATATAGCTATTTCCATCTCAGGTCTTGAGAATTCCACCAGCTAATAAACATGAGTGTTTGTTTCATTAGCATTTCTTTAGGGAAGGAAGAAGTCTGACTTAGAAGTTTCCTAAGTCTTTGAATTTATTGCTGTCTGATTAAAAGTAACAAGCACGTCTTCAAAAGGCACCTTGGTGTTTAGATCCCAACTGCGCCAAGCTTCAAAGAGCCTCCTGGCACCCGGGAAGGAAGCAGGAAGCACTGGGTGATTTCCCTCACTTCGTACTGTCCCGTCTCTCTCTTTAAAAGCCTCAGAGTGAGTGCTGCAAACTCTGCAGGTGGAGGGTCTGGTGGTGGGTCCCTCGGTGTTGGCTTTTCAAACCTCCATCTCCTTCCAGGAGCCATTGAGGGCTTTTCTGCAGCTCAGCAGCCTTCACCAGCAGCTTCTCTCCGTCCAGCGCAGCGGGAGCTTCTCGGCAAACGGCTTTGCTTGGGGCAGCATCATGGAGCAGACAAAAGGAGCTCAACGGCTTCAGTTGGGGTTTGAAATCCTGATTGTTGTTGCGCGTATAAGTAAAATTCTTTTAGCAATGAAAGCCTAAAAATTGTCATTAGAGGCCAGGGCTTCACTCAGGTGGATGTGGTAGAACATGTGCTATACAGAAGGACGCTCTTTGCTCCTGAGAGCGTACAGCTCGGGCTTGTAGCGAGGCAATGACTGAAGGTGAAGGAGAAGCAGTTTGAAGAGATCGCAGCAGCCGCAGTAATGCACTGAACGCTTTTTATTTCCTCTAGCTGCGGTGGCGGCTGCCCCAGGCAGTGTAAGCGCGATGCGCTGCTCCCAGCGAGGGCAGCTCATTAAACAGGGTGCAGGTCACTCCGAGGCACAAGGCTGTCATTCCCCCCCGCTGAGTTCTGCCACGTTCTTTGGGTTGAGATGCTCGCTGAAAGATCCCAATCTCCACCCAAGTCCAACAGCTCAGTGGATTCGTTGCTGGCCAGATGTACCATAGAGTTAAAAGAGTTGATTTATAACTCTAATAAATCACAGAATGGTTCGGGTTGGAAGGGACCTTAAAGACCATCTCGTTCCAACCCCCCTGCCATGGGCAGGGACACCTCCCACTAGACCAGGCTGCTCAAAGCCCCATCCAGCCTGGCCTTGAACACCTCCAGGCATGGGGCATCCACAACTTCCCTGGGCAACCTGTTCCAGTGCCTCACTACCCTCACTATAAAGAATTTTTTCCTGATGTCATCTAAATCTCCCCTCTCTCAACTTGAGGCTGTTACCCCTTGTCCTATCACTACACTCCCTGATAAAGAGTCCCTCCCCATCCCTCCTGTAGGTCCCCTTCAGGTACTGGAAGGAGCTATAAGGTCTCCCCGGAGCCTTCTCTTCTCCAGGCTGAACAACCCCGACTCTCATGCTTAGTATGTGGTTGTATTCCCGTTGTGCAAGTTCTGAACCTTGGTGTTTGAAAAGAAGAGGATATCGCTGAAAAGTAGTTAAAGTAGCGACGTGTAACGAAGCTGTCCTTTCATTTGAGGGCTGCTACAGGGTAGTAATAAAGACCACAGCAGTTCTGGGCTCCCGGTGAAACCAGTGAACGGAAATGGCAAGGAGAGGTGGAACAAAAGTGGCTGACCCACCAATTAGTCTTCCAAACTGTGGCAGCTGTTTTCTTCTCAAACTAATTACTCTGAAAGAGCCTCAGAGTCTGTTGCTGAGGATTGACTCCTTGGCATTCAGTAACACCACCGAACCGTGAAGATATGGAACAGAAAACTCGGAGGTAAAGACAATAAAAAGCAGCTTGAAAACAATGCTCTTTAAAGCCTTATCTGTGAAATACTGTTTGCACGCTTCAATTTCAGCTTAAGTCTTTTAAAGTCATCGGAGCCACTGGGATTGCTTACATGTTTGACAAGCTGCTGGCATTGTCTATGTTTTTCATTTTGAAGACAATCATCTTGCTGCCACAGGGGTGTCAGCGTCTGTCTCCTCACTTGGATTTGGTGAGAAGCTGTTCTGGGGCCGCTGGCCAGCTTTCCTGGGCCTTTACTTCCTTACCTAGTGTGGACCAGCACGAGGGTATCTCCACAGCTTCCTTAGAGCTGTTCCGGTTCATATCCATCAAGGACACAGACCCAGCACTCAGGTGATGCTGCTTTTAATTCAGTAAAATTCTGCAACTCCTGAATGTTTTTCAGTGGAAAAAGAAAAAAATCTTTGATATCTTGGGTTAGGAACCCAAGAAACAGAGGTTCACCCAACCATTGTCAGTAAAACAGAGGGAACGGTTCCTCCTGTTGTGACGAGTGTCAGGGAAATCCAATAAATGTTAAAGTATCTTTCCTGTACGTCAGTTTTTCTACTTGCACGTGCTTCAAAGTTGGATGGCCACGCAAATCCATCGTGACGGGGCAGGTCTAGGGTAAAGCAAGGCCAGGATGGGCAAGGCCCGTGGCCGGGCACAGGGATGCCCGTGAGGGTACACAAGCTTCACAAGGGTCCCAGCCTGAGTGCCAAGGTGGGGAAGCTCCAGACTTGGTCTTCTCCCAGCTCTTTCTCGCGCTGCTTCTTCCACGTCGCTCAGCTCCAAGGTCGCTTGGCTGCACCGTGTCGGAGCTGACCTTCAACGCAGGCAGCCACGCACCTGCGATGTGGGACAAGAGGTTACAGAGCCTGCTCCTGCTCCCAGGACCCAACATCTTCTGAGGCGGGAGCTGGAGAGGGATGGTTCTTCCACTGCTAATCTTATCTCGTTACTGTGGTGTCAGATTCAGTTTCTGCACAGTATTTTCTTTCTCAAGAGGGAAAGAGACGATGCAAAGGAGAGCTCTGGTCTGAGCCTGGGGTCACGGGCACTTCAGCCATACATTGCAGATAAGGGAAGTATCAGCACCAGGAACTTCTCAGTGGGAGGTTTGTGTGGGTGTTGTATTATTCTCTGTGAATTTTTGCTTGATACTGATTTTTATACCTACCTGATATTAATAAAACCCAGCTAACAGCACTGACGTCAGTGGAGTTTGGCTTTGTATCTGTGCAATTAAGGTAGACATCTGGCATCTTTAAAAGAAACATGAGGAAAGCATATTTCCCCAGGAGAATCCCATCCCTGTTATCAGGGATATATTAATACATTATTAATTACTTAGTAATCACTCTTATGGACAAAGTTACAGGCATACAAATTGTGGAAGGAGTAGTTCACATAGGAAAAGACTAAATAAAGAGACTGGGAGTTTTTCTCATGGTCTCTGAGCCTGGGAAACCTGGATTTAAAGGCTTCCATCTCCTGCATCCGTTGTCCCTTCCCCCTGTGCCCATATTCCGCGTCACAAGCCAGAGGAGGCGGCGGTCCCAGCTGGATGTGCTGTGGGGCTCGGGGTGGTTGTGGTCAGTGCGTGAGCACAGTCAGGGGGGAGACGGGAAGCAAGAGCACAGCTGCAATGATGGGAAAATACTGCTCTGTGTGGGAAAGTCACGCGATTTTAAATAATCCCCTTTAGATTCCTATTTATCACCTGACATTTAATCCAGGGGTTTGCACTTTCTCTGCCTTCTCCACAAACAGGTCGGCTAGATTTTAGTTTCCGTTTATTCTACTGAAAAACTCCTATGTAAGATCCAGAATGCAGAAGGGGCAAGTTTAAGGAAAGTCATTGACTGTCGGTGGACTTTTCACAAAATCAGAAGACCCAGTTTAAATGAGACGCATGATGTCAGCCAGGTGCCATGAGGTCACATCAAGGTGGTAACCGCATCCACTCAAGCTGCTGTCAGGAGCGCACCACCTCCAGGAGAGCAAAGTCCCCGCTTAGGTGAAGCGGTACAGAAAAAGGGAAGGGAAACCTTTCTGTAAGGAAAGCAGGCTGGATGCTTCCCAGCGGAGGTCACCAAAGAACATCACCTTCACCTTGCAGCCAAATGAAGGAGCCAAAGCTTTTAGCAAGTAGCATGACTTGCTGAAGTCAAGAGTCCAGAGATGAAAAAAACACCATAAAAAGTACTTACTTGTAGGCAGAATTAATTTTCTGTGTGCTCCTCATGCTGATTAAAAATAAAGGGGACGGAGGGTGATGAGCCCACTTAGCCAGCTCCTGGTCAATCCTGATGCCAGAAGAGAGGAGCGATGCATTTCAGTCTGGCAAAACAAATGCCATAGGAAGAAAGAGGTGCTCGTGGATGCAGCCAGTCTCTCCCCACTAACCTGTCCTGGTGAACCTCCCCACTTGCATGGACCTGGAGATGCTTTCCGTTTTGCATGCCAGGTATGGATGCCTGGGTGAAATGGCTGCTCAGGACCGGTGGCTTGGGGAGGGCAGGAGTTGTGCGGGCTGGGAGGGGGGCACGCAGGAGGCATGGGCGCAGCACCACGGGCACAGCTGGCTGCATCCTGGTGCAGGTCAGCGCACAGGAAGCCAGGAGGTGAAGGTGGCCATGGTACGTGGGTGGTGGGGGAGTGGGAAGCGACAGGTGAGGCCTTCCTGTTTGGTAACGCCAACAGACTTGTCCCCGGCAAGGGGGTGGTTTTATCTGAATCATACAGGGGGAACTGAGTGTTCCTGGTGGGAGGAGAAGTGGGAGAGCAGGTACCTGTCTGTCGTGAGAACCTCTTCTGGGGGCGTTTGATGTGCACCAGGGAGCTGCGGTGCTTCAGGAGCACAAGGCACTAACTGCTGCAGTATCTCTTTTTTTACAAAGTCTTTTATGATATTGTCGCCGCCTTTGTTGCTTTTCTTTTTTTTTTTTTTTTTCCCCTCAGCGCTGGGGGGTGGGATGGGAAGGCAGAAAGCAGCAGCGGTATCGCTAATACCAGAAAACCTGTTCTGCAGGAAAACCTGCCGATGGGTGATGGGTGCGCAGGACGGAAGGAGCGGCTGCACTCATGACCCAACCTGCCCTGCACAGAGCAGGCCAGGGGGGTGATCAGGGATGACAGCCACCTTCCTCCGCCCTCCCCATTCCCAGGAACCCATTTGCAGCCCTGGATCAAAGAAGCCAGCTGCTGTGCAGGGCCTGACTTGGTGATCTGTGAGGAGCTACTGGAGGACATGTCTGCTCATGGACTACTCTGCCTTTCCTACTCCATGGGACTTGCTCTGCTTTGGTGGCAGTCTCTGCCATGGTCCGGAGCTGGCCAGTGGTAAGGGATTTTGTTGTCTGTAATAGAGATTCCTGTAGCTGTTGGAGGATGGACATCACCAAGAGGTCTGTGCCCTGTGGAGGTACACAGGTATCAGAGAAGCCACCAGCACTGGGAATTTTGCATGACGCAATTTCCCTCCCTAAATTTTGTTTCTTGACAGTAGCAGAGACCCATTTCCCATGAATGTCCCCCAGGCACAGGAGAACCTGGCCGAGCATCTCAGCTGGGACTGATGCTGGTTCCCCAAACCCAGGAATCCAAGCCAGCCCACAGCATCTCCAACGTGAGGTGGGACACAGCCCAGGCAGATGGGTGATGGGAAGGGAACAGGGACAGATTTTTTGACACGCGCCCAGCCTGGGTGCCACGTGTGGCTTGTTGCTTTGACAGGTTTTCTTTGCATAGCTTCCCTAGCTCTTCTTTCCTCACGGCATCCAGGAAAAAATGATCTGTCTTTTCCTAGAATGCCCTTTACAGCCTTTTCACATCAAACCTGAGGTGGCATCTGGAGACTGGTTGCTCCTTTGCTGGATACTTACCATGTTTCCCAGTGAATGATCTTCCTCTTTCCTCTTACAGAGACCTTTCTGCCTTGCGGAAAGGTTCTGCGGGTGTCTCCTCATCTTCCTTTCAAGCCTTCCTTAAAAACCTGCCATTAACCTATAAACTGGAGACAAAGCGAATCGTGATACCCCCCCAAAATCCCACCTGCTGCTGCAGCTGTGACCCTCCGGTGGGTCTGAACCATCACCCAACCCCGTGCTTGCCGGACACGCGGCCGTGAGGCTGCAGGAACGGCCCCTGGAGCCACGGCGGGCAGCGCCGGAGCGGGCTGGGGGAGCTGGGGCCGGGCACAGGCTGCGGCAGGGACCCCTGCGCCGGCGGGGAGCGGTGGGGGAACGCGGGTTTCCCGGCTGGGACCGGCGGCAGCGGCGGGGACGGGGACACGGCCCGGCGCTGTCCCCGGGAGCGGGGCACGGCCCGGCGCCGCCCGCCGCGCACACACCCCGCCGCCGCCAGGGGGCGACCGTGCGCCGGCGGCGCCGCCCGGCACCGCCCCGGCCCGGAGCGGCCCTGGAGCGGGGAGGGACTGAGCGGGAGAGAAGGAAAGGAACGAAAAAGGAAAATTAAAAAGAAAATTAAAAAAAAAAAAAGAAAAAAAGACAAAAAGTCATTGAAAAGAAAGAAAAGAAAAAGGGGAAGAAGAAAAAAGAAAACCAAAGAAAAACCACACAAAAAAAATAATCCTCCCCCTCCCTCCAATTTTCCCACTCCTGAATACTTTCTGTCTACGGATCTTTTACACTCTCACCCTTTACAATGAGGGTGGTGAGACACTGGAACAGGTTTCCCAGAGAGGTGGTGGAGGCCCCATCCCTGGAGACATTTAAGGCCAGGCTGGACGGGGCTCTGAGCAGCCTGATCTAGTTAAAGGTGTCCCTGCCCATAGCAGGGGTGTTGGAGTAGATGACCTTTAGAGGTCCCTTCCAACCCAACTCATTCTATGATTCTATGATCTGGCCAGATTGATCTCCTCTCTCCCAGCACCCACTGAGCTCACATCTCCTTCTGCACTTTTTTTGGGAATAAGTGCAAAATTCTCAGTGTTGGATGGAAAGGGGGTTCCCGGCTCCAGCCTCACACTCGTCCCTGCCAGCAGCCCCGCTGCAAAACGGGGTCACGCCTTCCACAGGGCCCCAAGAGACACGGGGAGCCTTGGGGCAGGGAGGTGGCACAGCAGCTGCCTTGTCACCCTCCACCCCAGGATGGCCGGGGCATTGCAGCAGGGGAGATGTCTCTCAGGAAGGAAACAGTGGGGAGCCGAGTGACGGGGCAGGCGGTGGATGAAGGTAAGGGTGGTGGAAATAATCCTCTCCTGAAACTACTGTCAAGAAAGTGTTTGAGAGAGGGAGGGTGAGCTACAGCTGCCTCTCCATCACATACAGTCTATAAATTAGGAGGTATTTTCTTCCAGAAGGTATGTAGTACATCCATGTTACACCCAGGGAGGACTTGCTGGCTGATACCCTCCAGCCTGTGTTATGCAGGATGGTCTTAAACCCTTGGACCGTGTAATCTCAGTTCACATGCTCCAAGGGCAATATGGTGCCCTTTACGTTGGAGGATATATTCAGGCCATACGTAGCCTGCTTACCCTTGGCAGCACTTTTGCCTGCAGGAACAACTGCAACATCTCCACACCCAGTGGAGCAAATGCTGCACAGAGTCAGGAGCTGCATCCTCTTTGCAGCTCCTGACTCTGTTTCCAGGTAACATGTCTTGTGAACGAGCCATTTCACCAGCCGCGCTTGCCCAAATGCCACATGCGGGGGGATGCTGCACCCACAGCTGGGTGCTGCTTCACCCATGTGGACACCCACCCCGTCCTGCTGATGATCTTGGGGGTTCAACCTTCCTCCTCCAGCATGGGACGTGGCGGTGGTGCCGGGAGAAAGACGGTTCCCTCTCATGCGCCAGTGACTCACCGCACAGCACCCTGCTGTCCTATGGTCCCTGCTCCAGCTGCATTCCTTGTACCTGGGACACTAAAATTAAACACCTCCAAAGCGCTGTGTTAGTACGAGGGATACCCACAGCTGCAGTGAGCTGCAGAGAAAATACAGCTAATAGTCTGGCAATGCCATCCAGCTCCTGCCTAGCAGTCCACGGGGATGAATCTGAGCATCTGATTTTTTTCCAACTCCCCTCTGGTATTATTTTTCTGCAATCATGTCACACAAAGTAAAGCTTAGATGAAAAGCACAATGGCAAGAGCACCAGCCATGCAGGAGGAGAGAAATCCCTACGTGATCCCACCTGAAGCTGCTCCTGGACAGCAGGGTTGAGCATCTTGGCTCTGGGAGATGAGGTGGCACGGGGGTGGTGGGATGGTTTGATGGAGGCTGTCGTCTGCCTGTGCAGAGCACTGGGGGCACCGGCTGTTCTGCCATCCCCTTGGCACTGGCTGAGACTGGTCCAAAAACTTGCCACCAGCATCTGGCTGCATCCACGTAGCTCTGCCAGGCATGGGCAGGCGCAGAATCCTGCGGGGAGAGGCAAATCCATGCCTCCGGTATTTCCCTCTTGCCTAGGAACCGAAGGGATGCTCCTTTCACAGTGCAGGTAGGTGCTGAGCACCAGGCGAGCTCCAACCAGCATCTCTACTTGCAGTGAGGAGGAAAAGATCATCACGGAGAGAAAGGAAAAATTTTGGGTGATGTCTTTTCTCAAAAATGAAAAAAAAAAACATGGCAGGGGGGCTGGAACTAGATGATCTTTAAGGTCCCTTTGAACTCTAACCATTCCATGATTCTATGATTCTGTATTATTTTTCATGATAAGTGAAGACAGCAGGGCTTGGGGGGTTTTTAAAGATTTTTTTTCCCCATATCTTCCTAAATTCTTCAAACACAAGTGCCACCTGCATCTCCTGGGAGGTCTTTTAGGTGGCTGCCAGACAAGTGAATTTGTGGCCCTTGCAGGTGTCACAGAAGGAAAAACCTGATTGTCTGAATCAGGTTTGGGCAACTTTAAGATATTTGAGCTCCTCTCACTTGATACCCGTGAGATCAGATTCCTGGGGAAAGGCTGCTTGGCCCCAAGTGTCTCCAGGAGGTGGGACCAGTTGGACACCAAAGTCAAAAAGCAGGGCGAGTTGTCATCCTGGGCCTGGGTGACGGGCGCTGTTTGCGGGGACAGTGTGAAGGCAGTGCCACTCATGTCACCCGCAGCAGGACAGGGTGTCTTCCTGAGGGTCCCTGCAGCCCCCTCCCCGGTGCTCCAGGGCTCTCTGTAGCACTCCCGCCCCAGGAGGGGCCAGCCAGACCCTACAAACCCCCACGTTTCTAAGTGGATTTTTTTCCCCAAAGGGGGAGTGTGATGAGCGCTGGGTCTCTGCATCCCTATTTTCTTGTTTGGCTTTGAAACATTAAACCCAGGTCAGGGCATTGAATCACCCCTCGTGTAGGTGTTCCCGGGCAGGTATTTTTTCCGTGCTGGACTGCTGATAGAGACAGCAGGTTTCCCCCTCACCGCTCTCCTCCCACCCTACCCAGTCTTTGATCCCAGCAGCTCTGGAAACTAAGCTTTGAAAATACAGTGATTTCACAGACGTGTTGATTAGAAAATGAAATTCCAAGAAGCAAATGACAACCCGGCTGCACCGCTTGGCTCCGCGAGGCTGGAGCTCCCCACCAGGAAATGTATTCTCATATTTTTTTGACACATCCAGGGTGTTGTATTATTAATAAAAAATGCAGACAGAACTTCTTAAGAGAAAATGACTTCCAAAGAAACTGCTTTTTTTTGTCAGTTTTTCCTGTGAATCTGTCATCTTGCTTGAAGATGGCTCGTTCCTTTCTTTATTTTGCAGAGCAAAAATGAGGCGTACGTTCACCCCAGAGCAGGGACAGTCTCCTGGGCACAAAGAAAGGCCCCAGGGATTTGTCTCCCTTAGCAAGCTGTTAGTTAAGGTTTCCAGTTTCATAGGAAAATAAATGGATTTAATGGAGGCTGGAGGGAGGGCTGGGGACTGTCATGGTCTGTCATGGACTGTCATACAGAAAAATAACCCCAGCCTTGCAGTCCTGGGAGGACTGGATGCATCTAGTCCATCCAGCTGGGAGAGGGAGAGGACTATCTGTTGCGGCGGTCTCCACAGCAGCCGTGATGCCGTACACTGATTCTACGTAAGTCTTTCTTATTCGAACACCCCAAAATCCAGCTCTGAGAAACAATCTTTTTCCCCTTCCCATCTGTATTAATGGCATTGTGCTTTTTCGAGTGCTCCTGAGACTATTCTGAGCATATCTGCCCAGGGTGGGAGGGTGTTTTGGGGCTGATACTTCTCATTTTTGCTACTGGGAAAGCAGGGATTGCCCTCAGCAGGGGATAAGCTTGGGCAGCTTTGCACTCCGAGCCTAGGACAAGTGGGACACTGGATCCACCCCGCCTGGCTAGTGACAACCGCAGCAGCTGGGACCTGCTGGCCCTCACTGGGGCCACACACCGGTCCACAGCAGGGAGAAAAAAATACAGAGGTAGGTTCCCATCTGTGTAAGCTGCCATTTCTTTAGAGTCTTGATGTCTCGGCACCAACCTGAAGACAGCTGCGGGGTGGCTCACGCTCTTCTCGCTTCACCCATGGGTGCGTTGCTCCCTCGGGAATCAGACCCCAGGGAGCCCGACCTCCCAGCGTGGCTCCAGCAGAGCTCCTTGCAGCCCGGCCAGCTCAGAGACATCGCACCCAGCAGAGCCCCGGGCTGCTTTGCAGGCACGCACCTGTGCAAGGAAGCAACCCCAGAAATATTTGGGTGGTGGATGCGGACAAGGTGAGCTCAGCAGCTTAGCGGAGAGGCTGGGGATGGGGCAGGACCCATCAGTCTCCAGCATCAGCCACCAAGGGTGACAGCAGGGGCTGAGCTGATTTGGTTTCAGAGGAGGTTCAAGAAGCTCTGTGAGGCTGACAGAACTGCTGTGGGACAGGAAAAACCAAAATGGGCAGTGCCTGTGCAGAGCAGCCATGTATCTGTGGGGTATCCAGCAACCACGGGGTTGGGTGATGGTTCAGACCCACCGGAGGGTCACAGCTGCAGCAGCAGGTGGGACTTTGGGGGGCTATCACGATTCGCTTTGTCTCCAGTTTATAGGTTAATGGCAGGTTTTTAAGGAAGGCTTGAAAGGAAGATGAGGAGACACCCGCAGAACCTTTCTGCAAGGCAGAAATACCTCTGTAAGAGGAAAGAGGAAGATCATTCACTGGGAAACATGGTAAGTATCCAGCAAAGGAGCAACCAGTCTCCAGTTGTCATCTCAGGTTTGATGTGAAAAGGCTGTAAAGGGCCTTCCAGGAAAAGACAGATCATTTTTTCCTGGATGCAGTGAGGAAAGAAGAGCTAGGGAAGCTATGCAAAGAAAACCTGTCAAAGCAACAAGCCAGGAAAAGAAGCCTTGCAGAAGCGCTTTGAATGGATGCAAGTGCTGTGACAGGGGATGTATCAGAGCCAGAGAGGTTAAAGTGTGTAAGATGAGAGATAAGGCTGCCTCAGATGTGAAGGACTTTATCCTACTCTTCTTTAGCTTGGATATTCAGAAATATCCAAGCAGACAGGATCTGACCTCCAAACACTGAACAGAGGTGGACAATAGACCTGTAGATCATCTTCCCCACCAGCACAGAAAGGGTAAAAATATTTCTTTCTCAATGGGTTGCCTCCCTTCCCTTGGTGCTGCTTAAAAATCGCTCCAAAAATTAAAACCAGGGATCAGCCCTTGCATCTGTGGCTTGTTCTGCTCAAGACACCCTGTTGGGAAGGGAGTTTTTCTGGTGAACTGCAGGAAACCTGTTCTGTGCTCCCCAGCACTCGTGCTGCGGCAGCCCCCCTCCCTCCCAGGCATGGAGGCACCCCCAAAATGCCAGAGGCTCATTCGCCCTGCGGCATGGGGAATGCAGGCAGATGTGGGACAGGAGGTGGGGATGCAAAGTGGGGAGGGGGTGGGAGACGGCCAAGCAGCCCCAACCCTGAGTGCCGTCCCCGGCGGTATGAGGCTGCTCTGCTCCCCCCAGCTGGCTGCTCTCACCCATCCCATCCCCATCCCTGCAAAGAGCAGCTTGCAGGTGACATCTTTGACACCTCCATCTCTCTCTCTCTGCTACGTCTTGGCTTTTCATCTCTGGCAGCTAATAGCGGAGTGCTGGGGGAAGGGACCATATGCCAAAGCAGCTAGTCTAAGGCACCTTCTTACTAATGGCATTACGTGCCCTCCTAGCAAGAGAAAGGTTTTGATATACGGTTACAGCAGTGACCAGAACATCTCCCCTTTTGCCAGGCTGTAGGTGATGCTTTTGCCTCTGTGCTGGTGGCTCTGCAACGGGACAGGGGACAAAGCCGCCTCTGTTTGGAATGATACCACAAAAAAGCACAGGCTGGTGGCAGCCAGGAGCACATGCTTCTGCCAAAAGTCCAGTTACAGGAGGAGGCGGGGTAAGCAGCTGCTACGCCGTGGGGCCGTGCTGGAACAAAGGCAGTGGCTGAATTAATCCGCAGAAAGAGCCACCTTCCTTCACACCGCTGCCTGCAGGGTGTTTGCTGCAAGTAACAACTGACTCACGACAGCCTGGGGTAATTAGCGGGTACGAAGCTCACAGGCTCAGTTCAGCTGCAGGGAATCATCTCACTCCCCTCCTTCCAAGGAACCCTGTAGCTCCGAGGAGCTCTGGTGCTGTCCTAATTAGCGATGCATCCTGTTAACGGGTGATCCTACACACTGAATGCAGGTGTCAGACAGTGGCACCAAGGTGACAGATTTACCCTTTGGAGGGGAGGTGGTGTCCTGGCATCCTGACCCTCTTCCAGAGAAGGGGAGGAGCCCAAGGGAGGGTGAGAAGCTGAGCTGCCAGGTGATGCCGCCATCCTCTCCAGGTCCTGTCTGCCCCCCACCGCTCCAGTGCATCCTATTGCAGCCGCGATTTCAAATGGAGCTGGTGTCCAGGGCCTGGCTGTGGGGAGGTGGCAGTGACGGCATATTGTGCCCAGGGGGGCTTGGGAGGCCCTGCAGAGCACTGATGGATGCTCTATCATGGGGCTACCCATGGGGGCTGGCCCATGAGCATCCATACCAGGGCCCAAATCCTCTCCCTGCTTTTTGCTGGCCAGCCTGACAGACAGCCCAGTACCTGCGAAAGGTGAACTGGTGGCCCTGTCTCTCTTCTCAGTGCATGGAAAAACATTACTGGTGCATCTTTTTCTGAAATACGTGGGAGTGCTAAATATGCAGGTCTGCTTCTCCGGAGCTCTGAGCATCATGACGATGTTGCTGGGGCAGGCAGCAGCTGGAAGGTGCTGCTGGCAGGAGCTGGGCTCCAGCCTGCAGAGGGGAGAGGTAGGCTCGCCAGGTTTGCTTTCCAGCTGAGGGGTTCCAGAGCTCCTTCTGCTCTCTTCCTCCTGGATAAAATGGAGAATAAAACTCAAGAGTTAGCTGAATCACTAGTGGGTGTAAAGCCAGGGAGATATGAAACGGCCCTTCTCTCTTGCATTCGGGAAAATTAACTCCAGGTAAGATTCTCAGAGGAGGATGAACCAATGAGGTACCTGGATCTCCTGAGCTTTTGATGGGAGTTGCTCCCATTTCATAACTTCTACTGCTTTTTATGTTTGAGACTCCTGAAACCCCCATCGACAGTGGATGCTCTCACCTGTGCACGCCTGGAGCTCTCTGGGGACCGAGACCCACCAGACCAGCTACTACAGAGGGTTTTCTGGGGACTGTCCCCTTCCCTACCCCCGCTGCCACTACCCAATTCACTCATGAGAAACACAGGCATGCACATGTTTCGGTATGTGTCTTGTTTTTAATGCATTTATTTTTAGCTTGTTTTTGTGGCCGGTAGAGGATTCCACAGGAAATCCTGCAGCCATGGGATCATGAAAAGCTCAGGTTCCCGATTGTGTTACATACGTTAACAGAGATGTGATCTATACGGGGTTTTTTTAAAAAGCAGCTATAAATACTTTCTCCAGCTGCACCAATATCCCCTCATCCCTCTTCCCTCCATGGCACCTGTTGACACTCGTGTACGCAGTTAAGATTAGCTGCTTCGCAGGGAAGGGAAGCCCCAACTCCGGAGCCATCCTGCCCTGCCCTGTCGCAGCAGCACCTGGCCGGCCCATTTCGGGAGCCCACTTGGGCTGTCAAAATTTGCACAATCCTGAAGGGCTGGCTCTGCCGCTGGGTTTGCTTGGCAGGCAGCTCCCTGGGGGAAGAGACCCAGGAACTGGCCCCACGTGATGTGGTGGCACCTTGCCATCTGAGCCCCAGGGCAAGGGCAGCCCCAGTCTCCTGGCCAGGCAGTACCACCACTGTGCCGAAGTTCTCAGTTCTTAGCCCTGCTTCCCTCCTAAACTCAGGCCAGCCCGGGAAGCTGGGGTGCTCGGGGCTGGTGTGTGCACATGGGTTTTGTTTTGCGGCCATGGGGTGCACTGCCAAGTGCATTGTTTCCCTCCAGCTGTGCAAGCAGGATCCCACCCGGCTCCCCAGAATGAGTAATGCCTGCGGGTCTGGCCTGGGTAGAATATGCAGAAATGTGGTCTATGCAGCGTAGATGCATGGCATCCAAGTGTGGGGGACACGTTTGAGTTCTTTTGCCTAGAAGAGGGACTTCTTGCCCATAAGAGATGGCTCTTGGGTTCCTCACCAGCCCTGAGCATCATGAGGAGAAGGTGCTGCACAGGGTGCCCAGCCTGAGGTAGCACACACCGGGAGGAAGCATCTGCTGGGAATCTGTCCCATCTGTTATGTGATTTGTGAAGCCTCCAAGCTCAATCCCGAAACCCTCTTCCATGTAGAGAAAAGCCCAGTGAGGCGAGAGGGAGCTGTCTGGGAGCCGGTCCCCGCTTCCCTGTAAAGACACCAGCCCCGTGCTAGCATCCATGGTGGACACTGCTCGGCAAAGTCCAGCTCCGAGCTGTGCCCCTGCTTTTCCCAGCTCCATGTGTTGTCATTCCTGGCTGCTGGTGAGTCAGTCCCTGGCTGTGCTGGCTGCCTCCACAGCAGCTGTCCTCTGCTGCTCTGCAGAAAGCCTCAGCCATCTGGGGGAGCCCATAATATAGCGGTTGCAGACGGTGTTCCCCTTCCGCGCTGGGATGGAGCCAAGACTTTCTTAAAGGTTTGTTTATGCAGAAATTATCCAATTCATAAAGAGAGACTCCCTCATTTGCCACTTTCTCCTCTACACAAGAAGGGCACTGTCCTGCTCTCTTGTCCCTTTCCTACCCTGCTGGGTGACCCAATCCCACTCACCAATACAACTCAGCCTCAGCAGGAGCAGGACTTGGACCCAGGCTTCTCACTCCCTGGGAGAGCTGGAATCATGGTGCAAATGGTTAAATTCCTGCTGGTGGAGAAGTGTGACCAGCCCAGCAAGAGCTGTTCAGACATTTTGCATCTCCTTAGCCCACTGGCTCCAGGTCAGGCTGCTGGTGAGAGCTGGCAAGTGTGGGATGGAGCTTGGGGTCCTGCTGGTCTGGGTGAATGCCATAAGCCTTCACACTCCTCTGGCCCTGGGTTTGCCTGGAGAGTCTGTTCAGGAGCCAGGAGAGCTGCCTGATGAAAGTTTAGCTGAACCTGAACCACAAAACATCTTGGCTTTCATAAATGAGCACTTGCTGGTAAAAGCTGCATCATGAGACTTGGGGCCTGATGCAGGAGCAGGAAAATGCATTCAGTTCAAAGATAAAGCAATGGGAAATTCACCCCATTGCTTGGAAACTCTTCTAACTCTCACCTACGGTCTCTTAAAATACACCTCTGAGCGTGCCACACTGCCAGGCTGGCAGCTGGGTTCATCACATCCCTCTTTGCCAGTGTGCAGGACCGACTGCAAGTCAAGCGAAGCCCTTCTCCCAGGTAGACTTAGCTGAGATCCTGACGTGCATCCTGTAGGAGAGGTTTCAGACATGTGTTGTCAGCTGTGGGTCAGGATTGCGGCCCCACTGTTTCCATACCCTGGTAGCCTCGTCCACTTGTGGAGATGGAAGGGCAGGAATCCTAGGAAAGTCTCGTGATACCAGCATAGAGAAGACCACAGAGGGAAAAGTGCGATTACGCAGGCTCAGCTGATGGAGGAGAAGGTGAAGCCCTGCGTCAGAAGCAGAGGATGGTGGGCTTGGAGGTAACTTAAGTCTGTTTATGGAGATTTCAGCTTCAGACCCAAAGCACTGCAGTGAAGCCCATCCTGGAGGAGCTGTCGTCACACACCACGGGATGCATGAGTGCTGCCCTGGTCCTCCGACTGCCCAGGGCCTCCTAGATCTGCAGAAGGTCTTGGCAGAGGGATGGAATGTAAGGAGGGGGAGAAAAGGAACAGCAGTATTTGCTTTCTTCTGCCTTGCTCCTCCCAGGCTGTCGCTTTTGTCAGGGCTCCTGACAGCCCTTTCAGCTGAAGTGCACTCCAAAAATGTGTGCTGGGTTTATATAAGACTCCGGTACCTTTGGTGACTCACACGCCTTGTCCTAGCATGTCGTTCCCCACAGACGTTGTGTAACCTCACCAGGAAAGCACGCCGGCCCTGGGGATGGGGAGCCGCTGCGAGGATGCGGAGCTGCAGTGGGGATGGGGAGCCACAGCCCCGGGGGTCTCCCCTCCCAGGGAACAGCAAGACCAATGAAGGACCATCCCATCCCTCTTGCATAGGGAGAGGCAGGAGTCCTGCCCTGGGGCTACTCCTGCAACAGGAGGGACTGCAGGGAAAATGAAAAATGTGAGATTCATCGGACTAGAAAATTTGTGGTTGGCATCCAAACCTGCGGTTTTCCTTATTGTGTCCTTGTAGTGAAAGGTCTACTAGCGCTTGCAAGGGCTTACTAGGGCTCGTCAGTAGGAGGGCAGGAATGGAGATACCTTCTTCCCTCAGCCAGGAAGCCTTCCTCCCGCAGTGAAGGAGCCTGAGTTTTTTCTTGTTTAATCAGGGAAACATCAGGATGGGCTTTGCTGCCAGCACTGGAGATAGCAGCTGTCTCTCCAGCACAAAAGGAGGATCAAGCCTTTGAGGAGCTCCTGGAGCTTACAGCAGAGGGGCAGAGAGGGCGAGAGGCACCCCGCTTTTCAGCGGTGAGGGGTGCAGGCACCCACAGGCAGCAGCATTGGGAGCGGGGACAATATTCTGTGATTCCCAGCAGTGGGGTGGTGACGGAGCAGCCCAAGGATGTTGGGATGGATAAGCCCACAGGGGCAAATGGCATGTGGCTCTGTCTGGCTGCAAGAGGCTGCCCTAAACCTGCTGAGGAGGCTTGGACCTCATCCTGCCTTGTGCTAGTGTCTCTCAAAGAAATCAGTGGCACTGAACAGCATGCTCCAGGTTCGGGTGCTGCCTTGTGACTTCAGGGACAGCCCATCAGTTGGGACAAGTCAGGGTAGCTGCACAGAAGGCAGTCCAGATGAGCAGGTATTTTCCTGACATCTTGCCAGTCCTTGATTTCTGTCCAGGACTCCACACCTACCCCAGCTTAGCTTCTGGTGCAAAAGTGCTGGGTTTGAATCATGCAAAGGATTTGCAGCCTGGCTCATTAGCTGAACAGAAAAATAAAGTTAATGAAACTCTTCTTGTTCAGCCAAGGATCTGGTTCCCAATGCTTAGTAGCTCTGCAATGGAGTGATAACATATTGGGGCTGACTTTCGGCTTCATGACTCCACTTTTAGACTAGTATAAAATCACAGTAATGCAGGCATCAGACTCATTATTTATGATACAGTTATAAATTATACAATTTTGCCCCCTCAGTCCATAGCTAGAAATCACCACTTCCCACATGCGGCATATGCAATGCTTTATTTTTAAAAAATAACTTCCATCTTTCTAAAGAGTAAAGGCAGAGCAAAAAGATGAATTAATGTGACCTATTATTAAGTTATGAAATGCTTACAAGCCCACAAAACCAGGCAAGCATTCAGCTTCCATGGGAAAGAAGGCAACTGAACTGCATTTTGGAGCCAGAACCTTGCCTGGTGGAAAGCAGAAGACACTGTCTTCGGCAGAAATGTCTGTTCCCAACTGCAGATACAGTTCACAGAAATGGCTCACCATGAAGCCCTGGTGACGTTGAGAGATGCTCATGAGAAGCCAGCCAATTATTTTCCCAGATTAATAAGGCAGAAGGATCCACAAGTTGTGTTCTAATGGCTACAACCACACGGCCACCCCAAATGAAGTCTGCAAGAACATGCCCTTCCTTTGGCAGCCATCCTCGTGGGCTGCTTGGGCACAGGATGTCTCCTCCAACTGGCAGCGCTGCCTGCTGTCAACACAGCCTGGCTTTTCTTACTGTAAAACCTGCTTCAGTCGCTTACGTCTTCCCAGGCTCTACCCACCCAGGCTGGCCTCAGCCGTGACGCCTGGCCTCCATGCCAGAAGGTCTCGGACAAGGTAGTTTAGCAAGGATGAGGGCTGGGGCGTGACATGTTTTGTCCTCAACCTTTTGGGAAAGCTCTAGGATGAAGAGGTAAAGGGAAGAGATGTGGGTATCCTGGGGACAGAGGGGGAAAATCTGAGACTGAAGTGGGATGGGCAAGGAGAGGGAAGTTGGGATAAGGAGCTAGGGGTGAGGAGGAGGTGGACCTCAGAGGACGTGGGACAGAAGAAGGAAAGAGGAGTCCCTCCTCCCCATTACGATGTGTCCCCTGCAATGCCTGGGATGAACAAAACATTCCCATCTGCATTTCTCCTCCATCATCAGCCAAAACCTTCTGGTCCTACGTCTCACGTCGGTTGACACATTGTGCATGGCAGCCTTCTCCAGTGACAAATGCTTTGTTAGCTCCTGTCACACTTCTGCCTGGTGGCCTTGGACCTCTGGCTCTGCTGTCACCAATGCATGCTGGGCCATGCTGGGGATCTCCTCCGGCTTGTTTCCTGCGACCCAGGAATGCCCAGGCGGAGGCAAGCACGCGTGCAAGCAACCTTCGGGAAGCTGGGGTTGCGTTGCTGGACGCTTCAGAGTTAGAAGACACCGAAGGAAGGCTGCCTCTGCATGTTTCTCATTTCACTGTTTCCTCAAGGCTCGCCAGCCAGGCTCATCTCCACGTGCAAAATGGGCGGTTCCCACCTGCAGAACAATGGCTACGCAAAAATCCTGCTCGGAGAGATACCTGCAGCAGCTCTGTGCGAGCCCTAAAGCAGTTTAACTGCTGAGCTTAGGGGAAATTAGCTCACTCTATTGCGCTAATGCTTTTATATTGCTCCTGGTAGAGGTATGCGCTTGCAGTCCCTGCCGAAGTCAGCTTTACAGGCTGCAGTCCCCTGGGGAGACACCTTGCCCCCCAGCTCAACAGCCTCGCCGCCTCTGGCAGCAAAGCAAAGGGGATTCCTCTCCCATGCGCAGCTCCGTGCCCAGAGCAGGTCCTGTACGCAGGGGGCTCTGGAAAGGCAGCATGCGGTCCTGTAATTAAAGCCTGGATCCTAATGGGCAAGTACAGAGAGGCCACATGCCGGCTGATTTACTTTGTAGCTTGAATAGCGTTTCTTTAATGTAGGTGGGTTGGTTTTTTGGTTGTTTTTTTGTGTGTGTGTGCGTGAGAGAAACATAAATAGGACTTCATCTTTTATGCATTTTCTTGTGCCTTCGAGACCCAGAGCTCCTCTCTATCATTTGACACCATTCCTTGTTTTGAAAGACGCACTTACTAGAAAAAGATATGAGGGTGTTTTCATTGCAGTGCATCATATTCACATACATAAAATATTAAAAGCAATACAGCTGAACCCAAAAAACAATGCAATACTTTAGAAAATAGTATTAGTCTTTTCCCTAGGTGTTAGAGAACGTGATAAATCCCACTCTGTTATACTTTACAGCTTCCATGGACTCCCAAGGGGAGCGTGCGTCACACTTACAGATACCGGGAGGGTCTGTTACGCAGGGAGCAGAAGGTGGTTTACTGTTATATGTATGCACACACACAGGGATATAACTATATGTGTGTGTGTATATAGATGCTTACATAGCATTTGTCAGCACCGACAAGGTGGATTGGCTGTGTCTCTGCTGAGGACAGAGTGCATTTCCCAAGTCCTCTCCCAACCTGTGCTGGGTCTTCCCAGAGAGAGATCCTGAAGCACAATGCCGTGGCGGGGGCTACGGGACATGGCAGTGGATGGCAAACACGGAGCAAACATAGCCCTGTGGAAACAACAGGATTTCCTCTAACGGGCAGCCCCATTAAAGGAGCCCTTTACCGTCCTCCAAACATCTCCACTCAACTCATTGCAGTCTGACTTTGGTCCCAGGTGAGCGCAGGCTTGGTCTCAGGTGGCTGCAGGCGATGCCTCAGACCTTCAGCAATGTCCCCTGGGGACAAATGCCCCAGCAGGTCATCTGCCTCATTTAAGGAGGCAGAATGATTTTCCTCCTCTTAAAGGGTGTCCTACAGGTTCATCCCTGCAACAACCAACTGCAATATTCACTGAAGCCAGTTGTTATCATGAAACAAGAATTCAAACCACCAAGGACCAAACCCCGTGTAGGACCCAATGTGGCCTCTCAGTTCGCTCCACCTTATGAGAAGAGTTTTTGAGGATTTACTCAAAAGGAATATTCTCCCAGGGTTAGTGTGTGCTTGTTTTTCCAGCCACTAGCTTTTTCCTCATCCCTCAGATCCGTGTGCTTTTCCACTCTGTCAGATCTTCCTTCAAGTCCTGCATGTGCGTTCCCTTCCTCTTCTCCCCCGAGAAGCCTCCTGCAGCCCACCCAGCCCCAGCCGCTCCGACACCGTCCTTCCCTTCCCCTCATGGGGCAAGGCAGCAGGAGACAGCACGGCTCCCATCTCCCTGCTTACTGGGCTTCAAACCATTGCATCTGCTAAAGTAGACAGCCAAAAGCGCTTTCAGCAAGAGCTGTTTGAAAAACCGGAGCAAGCATTTACCGAATCTTTAAAAATCTGCAAAGTCCTCCCCGTTCTGCTGGCTTCCAGAGGGAGGAATCTTTCCTTTGCTCAACAAGTCTTAGAAAAGGTTTATATTAAAAAATTATTGGTGGCTTTTTCATGGGTGTTTTGGTTCTCTCTTCCTTTTCTCCATCTTGCTACTAAAAAAAAGGGTAAGTATAAAAGGTTTCTAAAGCATTCGAAGTCATACCCCTGCATTTCTCTCCAATACTATCTTGCTTCTCAAAATCAGCTTGAAAAATCTGCAATTATTGTGAATTTTTTTTAAACAAATTTAAAAGGCTGACTCCCAAAGTTCAGGTGGCTCAAGCTTCAGTAGCCATAAAAGAAAGTGAAACCAGAACCAACAGAAAACATGAAAACCCTTTTATGGGCAGAAAATGTTAATGGGAGAAACATTAAAGGTGTTAATAGTACCAACGCCATATTCAGCATCTCCTATAAACGTGGAAGGGAATGTTACTGTTGGCAACCCTAGGCAATGACGGGAAGTATTTATTAGCTCAATGGGATCCTACATTTGCAAGGGTACATCCTGCCAGCAAGACTTACCATTCCGTTGCCAAGCGGGCAAAGAGGCCAGAGAGAAGGTAGGTGGCAAAGTGGGGATTCAGTGAGGGCAGGGGAAGGGTGCAGAGCAGAGCCCCCGAAAGCAGCACTCCCCAGGCAAGAGGGTCCCTGGGGCTCCCCACTTGCCCTGCTCCCAGCAGCTCGTGGCCGCAGCCACTCCGATGGTATTTTTATGAATGGTGAAAGGAGACTTTGGTCCAACAGGAGAAGTAACAGGCTAAAAAAGGGCAAAAGGGAAGAAAAGCAATGAATGCAATATAGTTGGAGTTAGATGTCTGTCTGTAAATCATGTGACGCTGTATAACGTGTGAAAAGAAAATCGATGCAAGCTATTCAAGGGGAAACTCCATGATACACGGAGAAAACTCTTCATCTGTATGCCACAGGCTGAACTTTCTCCACAGAGAATACCTGCAGCATGCACGGACTTTGCTGCCAAAAGGGACTATTCTTTTATTAGGTTTATATAGTGCCGGGCATTTCAAACAAGTCATACAGAGGTATGTGATTCCTACAGAGCGCAGACCTCATCCCAACACGTTTATTGTCACCAGTGACAAAAAGGCTAAGCTGTGACTGGCACTCTTGGCCAGGAAGAAGCAGAGCTGGTGCCCTGACTATTTTGGGAGGAAGATGTCCTGTTCCTCCAAAGCCTGAGCCGGGAGCACATCTTCCCTGCGGGGGAAGCACCTGCCGGGCTCGCTGCAGGGGCAGCCAGGGGGAACCTGGCCCTCAGCTGCAATTTCAGATACCTGTTCAGATAAATACAGATGCAGATGAATACAGGACTTGAGTTTATTATTTGTGTGTGTTTGAAATGATGATAGTCCTAATTCCTCATTTTCATTTCGACAATACTAAAACATTCCTTCCAATTCATTTTGTTCTTCTATGCATCTTGCAAACTGTCCTGTGCTTAGAAGAGAAAACATCCTCGCTCTCTCCAAAAGTGTTCTTATGTTCTCGTGTGGTGATGTGAATTCTAATTAGGATTGGGGCAACACCATTAATGTGATATTTTTTCCTATTCAATTTGAAACTGTTGACCTTCTAGCAGATATTTTCAAATCAGCAGCTCATCTTTTCTTATGAAACAAGCCTAAATATGTTATGTGTTTGTGATCTCCTTGATGTTCTGAAACAAACCCCCCAAAAGTGATGATGTTACTACATATCTACAGTAACAGTAGTAACAACGGGGCTGTTTCTCCATCTCCTGGGTTGCTGCCATTGTTTGAGGAGAACGGAAGGTAAAAGGTGGTTTAGCTTGTGAAGAGCAAAGGTGCTGTGAAGCACCATGCTGAGAACCATGCACAAAACCCATCTGTACTGTGCTTCCCTCTGGCTGGTCTTCTATAAATCCTTTTTTTAAATCATCCATGCATTTTTAAAAAGACCCTTTGTAGTCATAGTACTAGGTTGTGATACAGAAACTCAACACAAACATTTCTTCCCATGCTTTTGCAAAGGTTGCTTGTGATTGTAGAGTTAATTCAGTGTTTGAAAACCCCTTGCTTCAGTAGAATATAAAACACAGCTGGCTTTGTCAGGGTGATTACAAGGATGTCTTCTCCAACCCATAAGCGCAGCACTGCAGCTATGCATGATCGCCAATAACTTTCTGGGCAGTGGGGAAGCTCCGAAGGAAAGCAAACGTTAGGAAAGTTTTTCAAAAAGGTAAAGAGAAAGATCTAAGTATTTATAGGCCTGTCTTCTGACATGAGTCCCAGCAGTACAATGGAGTGACTCATACGGATCTAGATTAACACAGAATTAAGGGAGGGAAATATAATTAACGCCAATCAACAGGAGTTTATGGGAAGAGACCCTTTCAAACTGACTTGTTATCTTTCACCAAGGAGATTGCAAGACTGAATGATAAATGTAACAAAGCTGATGTAAAACACTTGGACTTCCTTAAGGCCTTCAGCTTCTTGCAGCAGAACATGTTGATTAAGAAACCAGAACAATACAAACCCAACGTGACACATATAAAATGGTTGTGTAACTAATCATCCCTTGAAGACAACTGTGATGTTCCTGGAAGGGTGCTTGGGACACTGCGGGCAGCAGGCACTGCTCCCTGGGTGCCACGCTGCAGCCTTTGGCTCGCTGTCCTGCTCCAACCACGTATCGAGCCTTCAGCCCTTGCATGCCTTCCCTTTGCTCACTGGCAGACCCCCGTAATCAGCTGGTTTTTTCTCACAGTTGTTTATTTTTCCTCTAGCCCCTTCCCACCCTGGGACAGCCAATGTGTTGTGTGAATTTTCAAGGTGGCAACTACTTATCAACTATTTTTTAATGACAGAAAAAAGCAATATGGTTCTGTAACCCTGCACAATCATTTCGTCATCTGCACCGATTGATATTTTATCAAGGACTGTAAAGAAACAGAGAGGATTACTGATAAGATTTGAAGATGACACCAAGACGGAGAGAAGAGGTGGAAATTAAAGGATGTGTCACTGGTGCGGAGCAAACCAGTTTGCAAAACTGCATTCAGGTGAACGATACGTATTTTAGTGCAAAGTTAAAAAGCATACCTGTAGGAATAATAAAGCGTAGTTTCAAGACAGGAGATGTGAGTGTGGAGGGGAAGGGTCAGAGATACTGAAAAGGGCATGTGAGCCACAGCTGAACCTGAGTTTCCAGAGTTCAGGGTTTCTGTATCCAAGAGGGCTAAATGGGTTCTTTGGCTGTGGCATCAGCAAAATAAGTTTTATCACATCTATATTTGGGTTACAGCTGGAATACCGTGTTCATGTCTGGTACTTGCAGCACAATCGGCTTGATAACGTGGAGGCGAACCAGAGAAAACATGCAAGCTAGTTCTTACAAATTGGAATAGGATGCCTTTTGGTCACAGACCCCAGGATCTCAATCTCTGCAGTCTCTTAAAGAGATGGCTGCAGGGTGAGCTGAGTCCTGGTTGGGAGGAAAACTTTGATCACCCGTCAGACAAGCACAGGAAAGATTCAGTTGCTAGAAGCTGTCATTGGGTGTATCCAGAGCAGAAGCAAAGGTTTCTAATGGTGAGGGGGAACAACCACATGGACAGTTTTCCTGGACAAGGAAATATTGCCTCTGGCAATATTTAAATTATGATTAACCTTGTTGTTCTTGAAAGATAACGATCTAAATCAAAAACAAGTTACTTCAGGGAAATCCACACAGAGGGACTTAAGGGCTTGGTTCTGCCAATGCTTTGGAGATCACATAAGCAAGAACCTGGACCTTTATCTGAGGTGCCTTCAGAGATCACTGGGGCTCAGTCTGAGCTTGGACCTGAATGCACACAAAACAGGGTGGGCTTACAAGTGGTTTGAGTGTGCACTGAACTATCTGTGTAGGCACACTTGGAGGTCTCTGGAGAACAAAGGATTCTTCTCAGAGAAGGGCAGGGAAGGGTATAACCAACAGGGATGGTGGCTAAGAGGCTCCACTGACGACTGAAGGTGCAAATGATTATTACAGGTGGGAGCTGCAGGTTGGATGGTAGATGCTCCGGGGCTGGAGACGGAGAAGGAAGCTCTGTCTAACAACTCCTTGGCGAGTCTCTCCAAGCAAAACCCAGCACTTGGGGCCTATTGTGGGCCCTCAGAATTTCAGCCGAGCTGCTTGCTTTCCATTAGCCTGTCGACAATTTTAGATGTTCCTTTTCGAACAAGCGTGGGCTATACCATTTTTAGATAACCTGTGCCCAAAACCCCTGGAATTTATCTCACCGCTACAAAACAATTACTTCCCACTAACGCTCGGGCACACCAATTATTAATTTGCACTTGAAAACATTACATGTGCTAGAGTCATCTATTCTTTTCCCATCATTGTGAATGGAGTCTTTGATTCAGTATCAGCCACACAGGAAACGGCGTAGGAGGAACAGTAACATGCCTGACTCAGATGGCAAAGCATCCGAAAGGATTTATGTTTAAGATGCAGCTCTGCTGGGGTCATGCACTAGTAGGAATGGAAGAGGCTTGTTATAAAACACCTATTTTAACTTCAAACATACGGAGTCAAATTCAGAGCTACCATCACCGCCAACTGGCTACTTGTCCTTGTATTTCCTTTGTAACCCACAAGGCGTCAGGTTTATGGAAAGCTGAGGAGGTATTTTCAATTCTCTCGCTTTTCTAAACACTGACCTTGTCCCAGCCCATGACAGCAATGCTCTCGCCCATCCCTCCGGAGCAGCGTGATTCTGTCCCAGAGTCTATGATCCATATAGGCATTTGCATCAAATGGTGGAGGAAATAGTGCAGTTCAGGCACTTGACAGCAATCCCATCACAAAGGTTCACCCCTCATGCACCATGCCATATGGCTCTGCAGGCAAAGCACAGCATGCTTGGCCTTACAGATAAGGAATTAAATGAGGCGTGCAGTCCAGGAACCACCACTGTTTGCTCCTGTTTTCTCATAGTCACAGCCCAGTGCCTGAACGTCTCCACCACCTGAGGAACGCAGAGCAATTGCACCGCCACAGCCACTCTGCCGTCCCCAGGGACTTGTTCTTCTCCTGTACAGAAAGGCGAGTTCAGAAATTAAATGGGCTGGATCAAAGGAATAAGTCAACACACAAAATCCCCACCTTTCAGATCTCATTCTCTGCTGGACATGAAGTCGAGGAGAAAGATCTTTTCTCTTTCCATTGTTTCCTCCGATGTCAAAAACACATTTTACCCTGGCCTTGCAGTGGGTTGCACTTGGACCTCATTATAATTGAGCATGGATGATTGATTCAGGTTGCAGACAGTAATCAGTCCTTTTCTATCAATAGCTTTGTCATCGCTGTTTTCAAAATCACACACTTCTTCCTACTATTAAACACTGTTATGTATTCTTCGGAAGTGAAAATTTTAAAAAGAAATACAAATAATGATTTCAAACACAAGTAATGATTTTAGGTTTAAAGGCAACACTGATGATGAAATAGTCCTGGAAACCTTCCACTGCATGGGATTACCTTAGAATTTCTACAAGAAAAAAACCAACAAAGCATCAGAATAAGAATGAATAATACTGCTCACGTCCCTGTGGATGTTACACACTTTAAAATGTGTTTTGTAAAGGCTTGAAGAAACACCAGAGAGTTGCATCAGGGATAACAATGATCAGTCTAAACTGATATTTATATATATAAAATATAATATTATATATATTATAATAATATTCTATTATTTTACATATATATCTAAAATATTTGGGCAGATTCCCAGCTGATGTATACTGTCATAGCTGCAGTGCACGAGGCAGCTGTAACAATTACATTAGCTGATTCTCTACTTGCCTCTACCAACTGATGCCTTTTGGTCCCTTTGTTCCTTTAGCCTTTAAAGTAAGAAATTTCTCAGTCAGTTTTGCATTTGCAATCCTTTTTCCAGAATTAAGACTCAAACCCCATGCATTTAAGTACGTTAAAATCAATCTGTATGTTTTGTCCAGCAATTGTAATCAATTCCATCATTTTTTAACTCTAATCGCAAATGCTGTTAAAGTTAGGGTCTAGTCTGTCCGTGCAGTGCAGTGTTAAGAGATTCTTAGTGTGACTTTTAATCTCCAGAAGAAAAAAAAAAATCTGAACTCTTCGCCACAATGATGTTGTTTTGTATTGTATTGTTTTCTTTTGTTTTCGGTGTGTGGTGACAGCCAAGAGTGACATAAAAAAGGCACCTTAACTAGCAGATCTGCTTCCTGTGTGTCTTTGAGTCATATTCTCCAATTCTACTGGCAAAAACAAGTTTTTACAACCGTTAGCACTGCAGCCAGTACAGCTCAAAGCACGAGCTGCAGCCTATCCTGGGTAACATACAAGCACTGTCATCTAAGTCCCACTTACAAAATCACTGTCACTATCACTAGCGATAGCACAAGAACCAGAAAGTACGATTTGATTATCAGACTGCTTTCTGAGTTTCCTGGGCCTTTAGATAGATAGGAAAAAAATCACTTTCTGATTTGTGAATGTGGCTTAAGTAGTACCTGACAATATGCAGAATATTTATAGAGAACAAAGAAAATAGGAAACCCATGCAATCAGTTTTTTGAATATGGCCCAATTTCTGAGAAGAAAATGAATACACTTTGAAATGAACTCTTCTGTTTAAATGGGAGAGACAAAATACAGCAACAATGAAATATAAAAGTAGCTGCTATGCAGTTTGTCATTCCCTGTGCAAGTTTTGCTACACAGAAAAAACTGCACTCATCAATGTTGCCATTTATTGGCAATGAAACAGCAAAATCAGCTGTTGTTCTTTTGGTGATCTGAAGCATTTCTTCAAAAGTTCTTATCAAAATCACTTCGCCAATCAGAAACTGTCAGTCCTTCCCCACAACTTCCCTTCCCCCTGCACCCTTTCCCCAGCCCCTTTTAATTAGGCCTGTGAGTATTAAATGTGGACTTTATTGAGGGTGCCAGCAGAACTCCTATTGTATCAACAGGCTTAGGATTTTCACCTAACTAGCCACCATTGTATAGTTCAGATTTTATCTGAGTGACTACTGCTTCCATGGAACGGCAACGCAAGTACGTGTAACACAAGGCTTAGCTTAGTTTAATACCTCTTCATGCCTATGCACAGAACTTACACAGATCTCAGTTTTGCCAAAGATCAGGACAGGGAAACCTGTAGCTGCAAAGAGCATTTCTGAGCTCAACATTCTGCTCACACTGTGAATCGCTGCCCAGCTCCAACGCCTGCACTTCAGCCTTCTCACGCTGGCTGGAGTGCCCACGCGTGCAGGGTGAGAGCGTCAGTCTGGTTAACAACCCAAGTAAACCTCTGCCTATTTTTTAGCCTTTCTCTGACTCTGTCATAAGTCACTTGCAATTTTTTACATGCACATTGTAAATACCATATTCTACTGGCAACCAAAAAGAAAAAGATGAAGCAGCAGCCCCGTAGCAAAAGCAGAGAGTCAGGAAATCTGGATACTTTTCCTGGCTTTGCTTCTGACTTTGTGGCTGACCTTGGCAAGCCACATAGAGGCAAATCCCACTGCCTTCTCTGTGCAAAGCATCCTGCCGGCTACCCAAAGAGACCGTCTCCGCTACAAGGATGTATGGCCTAAGCATACATGCACACAGACATGCATGTCTGCACAGAAATACAGATCATTTGCACAGGAGGCAAGTATTCAAAATTGCTGTCGTTGACACAGAGCAAGGCGTTAGCTTAACTTGAGAGCAAGAAAGGAAGGTAAGACGCCATGTAAATCTTCTCCTTCTGCAGGCCAGGTGGTGTGGAGCATTTTGTAGTTGTGATCATGAAGCAACAGATAAGCAACTTATTTACTGGGTAGTGTTCAAGGGCTATCTTTGCTCGCTCGTGTCTGTAGAAGCGAGGAAAATATTACCTGCATTGTAGGATGGATTTAATGGCTAAGCTGGTAAATATTTATGAGACATAAAGTTTGTCAGATAAACTATACTTTCAAAAGACAAAATGTTATCACTAGGCTGCCAGATCCCCAAAGACGCCACGTTTCTACAAATCCCACCAGATGTAGTGTTTTGTGTTTTTTTTTTTTCTACAGAGGTTCGTATTTTCTCTGTAAAAAACAAAAATAGATTTGTTTCTAAACCACCTACATACAGAATATACATGAGTTACCACTCTTTCTCATTTTTAATTCATAATTAGATCTACTCAAGACTATACAGAGATCTTCTTTGTACCCTTAAAAGTGATTGTGCAGAGTAACTACAGGATATACGAAGCGTGTTTTGACAGTCCAGGCTTCCACCTCCCTCCACCAAATGAGCCAAGCACCAGGCTGCTATGAAAACCCACGGCTGTAACACCGCATGGGCGCCTGACCGCACCAGGCAACATCTGCTAACACCAGCCTCAGACACCCCCCCAGGTGCGAGCTCCCTGCTTTACTACACACCATCTTCTGGGCTGGCGAAATCCAAGAAAAGAGGGAAGATTTAAACTAGATATAAAGAATGAGTGTGGTGAAACACTGGCACAGGTTGCCCAGACAGGTGGTAGATGCCCCATCCCTGGAAACATTCAAGGTCAGGTTGGACGGGACTTCGAGCAACTTGATCTAGTTGAAGATGTCCCTGCTCATTGCAGGGGGCTTGGACTAGATGACCTTTAAAAGTCCCTTCCAACCCAACCTATCCTATGATTCTATGAAAAGGGAGGCCATGCTTTGGGAGAAGACTTGAGGACCAAACCATGAACACGGCTATGCAGCCGGGGTGTTTCTGGAGGACCCAGGTCCCTGCTCCTGGCTGTGAGCAGGCGGCAGGGTCTGTCCCCGCGTCCCTTCTCCGGCTGAGGACTGGCCCCCCAAGGAGGAGATGCTGCCATTTCTCCCACCACCCTCCGCTCCTTCACCCCCTCTGCCCTACGCTGCTCCCCAACACCTCAGGTCCCCGCCCCGCCCCACACCGGTTCTCCCCTCAGGCCCGGCCCGGCCCCGGCCGCACCGGGGGTCCCGCCGCTCCCCGAGGGCCTGTTGAGGAGAATCCCCCCCTCCAGGCCGCGCCGCCCCGGGGGGCGAACCGCTCCCACTGGCCGACGCCCGGAAGAGGAGGGGGGGGAATCACCCCACGAGGAAGGGCCGGGCCCGGCCCCGCTCGCCGCCGCCGGGCCCCCGCCCCGCCCCGCCGCGGCCCTAGCAACAAGCCGCCGGCGCCGGCCTCCCCGGCGCGGCCGGGCGGGGGGCGGGCCCTTCCGGTTCATGTCGGAGCTGGGCTCCGCGCGGAGGAAGCCGGGCGGCCATCTTGGCTCGTCCGGTAACGGCGGAGGGGCGAGTGTTCGGCGGGCGGGCAGAGGCGGGCCATTATGCGAGCGGCGGCCCGGTGAAGCGGGGCCGAGGCGGGGGAAGGAGAGGGGAGCCCCCCTCGGCAGCGGGCCCGCGCTAACCGCCGTGCCCTGGCTTGCGGCGGAGAGTGGCCGGCGAGAGGAGCCGGGCTGCGCCCCGCTGCCGCCTCCTCCCCGCCCGCCCTGCGTTCCCCCCCCCCCTCCCCTCCCCCTATCCCGGAGTCGCTGCCTCGCCGCCTCCCTTCCCCCGGCTCCATCCCTCCCCGCTTGATGAGGCGCCCCGCTCCCCGCTGCTGACCCCCGCGGAGTCCGGCCTGGCCGTAGGATGAGCCCGGAGGACTCGGAGGGGGCGAGGCGGCTCCGCTCCCTGAGGGGGATCTAGCTCGGGCGTGGGGCGCCGCCGGAGGGTGGGGGGCACCGAGGCGACGCCGCCCCCCCGCCAGCCCACCTGGTCCTTCATGGTGGCTCCCTGCGACCACCATCTCCGAGCAGACGGGGGCCGGTGTGTGTGTGTGTGTGCGCGCCGCCGTCGCGGGCAGCGCGGCCGCCCGAGGGAAGTAAAATGTCCACTCGGACTCCATTGCCCACGGTGAACGAGCGCGACACCGAGAACGTGAGTACCGCCGGCCGCGGGGGGGGACCGGCCCCAGCACCCTCCCCCGGCCCCGCCGCCTCTGGGGGTCACCGGGCGCCGGCCAGCCGGGGGAAGGGGCGGGGGGGGGGGGAACATCGCCCTGCTGTCATTAACCTCTTACGGCTTGCACTGTTCCCGAATTACGGATTTATTTTAAATTAATTATTTTTTTAACTCCCCACCCACCCGCCCAGCACGGTTTCCCTATCATTGGCGGGCATTCCTCCCCCAGACCCGGTGTCCCCCTCTCTAACGCTTTATTCCAGTGTCTCTCGGTGGCGGGGATGGGGTTTGTCGTAGTGGTAGCGGGGGAGAGAAGATCGGCGGTGGGGAGGGGGGGTGGTCTCCTGGTGGGTTGCTGTATTCTCCTAATATGCCAAGTTACTGCTAAAAGCAGTGGAATAAACCTCTAGTAAACAGATGGGAATAATTCAGCTTTGGTAGGGGTGGGCTAGGTGACCTAGATAATAGGCCTCTTCCCTGCTTAATTTGCAGGGTTCTCTTTGATAATGACGCTGTTAGACTAGTCACCTGTTCAGATGACATTAAAAGGGTTTCTTTATTGGAATTATCTTACAGATAAGGGAGCCTGTTCCTTCCCCCCCTCCCCCCCTTTTTTTTTTCCTTAACAAAGCCAGGGTTTAGGACATTTTATTTACAAGATTGAGTCAAAGACTGTATTAACAATCACACAGGTCGTATGCTGAAGGAAGAAAGAAAAAAAAAAAGTAGTCCCACCACAAGGGCAGATAGCCACAAACGAAGCTCAGCAGGAGACTCCCTTTCTGCAGATAGGAGCTGTATTTCTTTTAGGTTAAAACTTACTTGATCCCGGTGTATCCTGTCTAACTATTTTTCTGCATAGGCTCGGATACATCCCCAAATGATAAACAGAAGGGAGTTGTCAGTCACTGTAGTCTAAAATGAGTCGATCAGTGAACTTTGTATTCAGCTTTCTGTAAAGGCTATCTGATATTCTTTAGGAGACAGACGCTAAGCTTGACAGAGGAGGCTTTTTTTGCGAGGACTGCTTGTGTTTTGAACTGGCATAAAAAGTGGAAACTTTGGTTAAAGATCAGGAAGAACTGTTGGATTGTTCTAGACCATAAATAGTCCAAGAAATGTGATGGTAGCCCCATTGTTTAAAACAAGACCAGACAAAGTGTCAGAAAACATGCTGCATGGAACAATTACTGCATTACTAGGGATTTAGATTTTATTGACATAATAGGCACTTTTGACTTCTCTGATCTTTATTTGTTTTAGCGCTAGATGCAACCTGCAGGCTAAGGGCTGTATTGAGCAAAAAGCCAAGTAAGCATATTTGGTTGTAAAATCTCAATGAGCTTCCTGCCTTCTGGAAGAAAATAATTAAAATATTATGCGGCCCTTCCTATGCCATGGGGAGAGTTGAAGTTGTAGCATACTCTACAAAATACTATACAAAGCTTATTTGTATAATTGTTTTAGTCTATAAGCAAACCTGACAGAGGTTTTCAAGCTCTACATATATGTGTGGAGGCCACCCAGTATATCATTTTAGGAAGTGTTCAGATCAGGTTCTCTAATGTAGTTAATTCAAACTCTGCTATGGATAACTTAATGGTGGGAAGACTTAAAATGTGCTCGAGGAAGTACATTATTCACAAGCTGTGTGTTCTAGCACTTGAAGTTAGATTTTTACATGTCTTCCACTTAAGGCACCTTGTTCACACTTCAAAATATTGGTCTAACACTTCTCGTTCTTTAGTAATCTTAATAATTTAACATACAGGGATTGTCTTGCTTGCAGATTAATTGCCTTAGGTTTAGATTAAGGCGTATCTTTCAGCTGCTGTAATCTGGGCTGGTGACCACAGAAATACCTGTAGGTAGTGATACTGACAGGGAGACAAATCCATTGAACTAACCTCCTTGTACAATATCGTGTTCCTCAAGAAGCTGCCTCATGTTCTGGCCATCAGCTATCTAGAAATTCACCAGAAACCCTTGCTTAAAACTAAATTTAAATCTGACATTTAGTTTGTCTGAATTACCCCTACAGCTGTGAGTGCCAGGTCTCTTTTTTAATAGCAAATGTGGCAATTTTGATACTTCAGCTAACTGTTCTTCCACCCCAAAGCTGGCTGTATTGTGTTGGCAGGTAAATTGAGCTCTTGATTCTCTTTCACGTAAGAGAAGTCTTAATTAGTTAATATTTGTAGGACTCTTTGAAGCTCGGGTGGGAAGAGGCTTAAGAGATGCCAAAGTATTCAGCCAGCCTTTAGGCCATGGTTGTGGACCCACTTAATGCCTTCTTTCTACTTGGAAGGTTACCACTGCTGACAAAGGCTTGGCTGGTGTTGAATCTGGTTGAAGCATGCTGATCGTAGCTTACCCATGCCTATACTTGCAGTTTTGAAAATGAAGTTAGCCTCCAGAATGACGGTGAGCGTAAATTATCATTGTCTGTTCTTGCAGTTAACCACGTTCAGTGCTTGGCAACTCCTGTTGAATAGACAAGGTCTAATTGTCCGTGCTCAGTTGTTTTTTTTTTTTTTTTTTTTTTAAGGCAGTGTATACCACTTCTTACTGAGACACTTCATGCATGTACTGCTGAAGTGGAAATACCGTCACAGTAACTTTCCCCAAAAGCCAGTCACAGCTATCAAGCCTTTAGTGCCTTTGAGATTAAAGAATTTGGCTCCGAGTCACCTGGTTTTGAGAGGAAAGGCATCCCAGATGATCTGTGATCACAGGAACTTCACACTTGAACAGTTGGAAGCTGGCTGTTGGCCTGCAATGAGCTGGCTTCTTACCACAAAGGTAGAGCAGCTCCTTGCTGGCCATGTCTTGTGTGGCAATGGCTGCCAGCTGCTTAGGGGACAGAAGTGAAGGAGGGGATCGGATCTTTTCTGTCTTCTTCAGAATTATCTCCTGCATGTGGGAGAAAAAGCAAGAGAGGCAGCAGAGACCTCCTTCATCCAAATCTGGGAGACAAGGTAGACACAGACGAAGGGCCTGTAGGTCACGGAAGAATAAGTAAACTTGTTTTACTAGTGACGAGGAGGAAGGGAAAGGAGATAGAGGAGGAAAGAGTATGGAAACACAATGTGAAGGAAGGTAGATGGTGGAAAACAAAGAGGAGGCATAGAGGAATGTGCATATGGCAGGATGAGGACAAGCGACAAAGAAATAGGAGCAGAAGAAACAAGATTGTAGAGAGTAGGACAAATATTTGTTAAAAAAAATTCCCAAAGAGTGGCAAGGTGGTAGGGAACTAGATAGAAACAAGGAAATACAGGGGGGTGGAGGTTGGTGTGTTTTTTTTTTTTTTTAAGGAACATGAAATAGAAAAGAAAAATCATAGACTAGTTTAATTTGAACCTCTGTCGGTTGCACAGCTGTGTTTCTGGGGGAAAAAGGTAACTGTTTTGGATGTGTTGGTAATGCAGGCCAATTTGAATTAAAAAAATACAAGTAATTTGAGGAAAAGCGAGACTAAAATGTACTCTTATCTCCATGACTGTGCCTAATGTGAAAAATTTGCTATTGAAAAGTGCCAGTGTGATGGCAACTGTGCTTGTACAAGCCTTTACAAAAGGATTCTGTGCAGCAAAAGTATCTAATTTAATTTTTTTTTTATTTAAAATGGTTTAGTAACGGCAGGGTTAGAATCAAAAATTTGTTTTTAAGATATTGTGAAGGTTAGTGCAGTACCTCTTGATTTATTACCAATCAGCTATGAAATGCATTAGAGCATTTGCAGACAATATGCAAGCTCACATTATTCTATATATTATTTATCAGTCTTCTCCTATTACAAATAGATCTGTAATCGGAATGCTTTCTTCCGTAGCGTGAAACCCTGTTTTGTTTTGTTTTTTTAAAAGAAGGGGGTGAGGAGGAAAGCGTGCCTGTGGCCAAGAGTTCTGGTAGATTTTCTTCTACGTGGACCATTTATGTTTTTCCATATTTTTCACCAGTTGTCATAAATGGTCTGGTTTGAAATAAATTAGGTGAAGGTGGCAAAATAACTAGAAATAAACTATGTTTTAGGAGTTCACCTGGGATGTATTTTTTTAATTCCAGATTTTCACAGAGCAGGAAAATGCTTTTTGTGCATTTTTTTTACTGCCTGGGATGCCTGATAGGTCCAGTACTGTGTTTGTACTCAAAAAATACCCGATTAGGTTGTGTGGCATTGCGAGTCAGCCACTGACTGTTAGTATTTTCACATCTTGAAGTGAGAGGTTTCATTCTTCAGCTCTGCCAAACAGCCTGTGCCGTGTCGTTTAATCATTTCGGTTTCACTGTCAGCTCCAACTGATAGGAGGCTGCTGGGGGCGTCAGCCTTGGCTGCCTCTCCCCACCTGTGGTTTGTGCCGGCACTAATTACTGCGGGGCTGTACGACGAGTCTGCTCAGCGCTCTGACCTGACTCAAATGAATCCTTAAGAAAAGTGGGTTTATCCCTGTTCTGCGTTTCTGCAAATACTGCCACAGAGGAGGGGATGGGAATATCCAGTTCAGGTGGGAAAGGATAGAAATGCTTCTTACTATTTTGGGTTTGGTTTGATTTAAGCCAGTCATAGCACCCTAGGGCTAAGGCAACTTGAGTTATGCCACAACTACAAAGAGAGATGTATAACTGCAGTGGTGTACCTTTCACAAATTGTAGTGGTCTGCTCCTGGAAGCCAACTTCTTTTTTTCCTTTTTTTATGTTATTTCAGTAACTCAGAAAAATTAAGCTACAGGACCTTACTCCAGAAGTTGTTAAAAAGTCAGACGTAGTTCATCTATTTTATGAGCACCACTGAACGTGACTTAAATTGTGGCCTTAGAAATAGCAGTCTGAAAAAAAGAACACAACTACAGAAATTATTGAAAGAAAATAATCAAGAGGAAATATGGGGTTTAATACACTAAACTTCATAGACTTCTTCCTAGGTTTTCTTACCTGGTTGATTCTCCATTTTAATTCTAGTCAAAAGACATGCTCGCGTTGATGTAAGCGGACAGTTCCTGTTGACTACATGTCTCAGGTGACTCAAGTCAAAGGAATTCTGAGAGTGGAGGCATTTGTCTCTCCAGATCTCCATTTCAGATGATATATAAGTAGCATGTGTCTGCAACTTCCTCCTCTTCTCAGGCAAGTAATGCTGCCTTATGGATGTCAGCCAGATCAAAAGTGGAGGTCACTTTTTTTTTTAGGCTCATGGCATATCAAGGTTGGCTCTGCTTAGTGTGGAGATCGTTTGCCACTGAAAATCTTTAGAATGTATGATGAATAGATGCTCACTGCTCTTAAAACACAAACCTGAAAGGTACTGAGTACACCTGTGCTAACACTCCAGTCAGTCTCCTGGATGAAACCCTTGGCTCAAGAAGAATTCTTGGCCTGTAAAGCAGCAACTTGTTGAGCTCCGTGTGTGTATATATACATATAAACAAAAATTAACTTTCAAATAAAATTTGTTCCTGCAGGGTTAAAGCCTAAACAAAGTTTTCTATCTGCAAGCTCAATGTGGTCTTTGAAAACCAACTGTGAGGGTTTTTTTTTGTTTAGCATGTAATTACTGACAGCGATGATTCTGGAAACAACTTAGTTGGCAGTATTGTTGATGAAGAATAGAATATGGTTGGCTCTTCAGCTATTATTCCCCAGGCTGATGTCAATAAATATCCATTTTAATCAGCAGTAAAGAAACTGGCTGGAAAGATATGATGAATGTCAGATCTTGATAATGTGAAGCAACAAAAGAGCTTTTAAAAACTTTTTCTAACAGGCACCAGACTTATCTTTTTGATTATACAAGCAGTATTTCTTCACTGTTGTGTTGTTCAGTGCTAATCGTGGAATTACAGATTCACTCTCTTTCATATGCTGTGTAGAGTATGAACCAAATGATGTCAAATAAGTGGGCAGAGGCTGTGGTGGTTATATACATGGAAAGGACTCCTGAGCCAGACCCTGTATGCCCACAAAGGGGAGCATCCTTCCTTCGCTGAAGGATGTTAGTGCTTTGCTATTGGTGCTCTCCTGTTCTGATCTTCAGGGCAGTGGTGCAGTTGTCACTAGCTCTTCCCACCGCTGGTCTGTGGCCAGAATTATGAGCATGCTGACTGTTAATCCTGTTTTTATCTTTATTTCACCCTCCTTGCTGAGGTTAGGGAGCATTAGGAATGTATGTCAAGAGGTATAGCCTGTGTGCGCTAAAGCCTGTATTTACTCTTCAGGATCTCCCTTTAAACTGGTTGTTTGACAAATATGACCTAATTAAACTAGCCACTCATTTTCCTGAAGTGTCGTACCAGTTAAATAAAAATGAGTACTATGGTAGGCTGAGAATTGCGTGGTGAGTTCTTCGCCTTTTGACAATGGAAGCATCCAAATTAGTGTTTTCTCTTTTATCAGCTATAGTGTGTTTCTAGAAGGTCTGTTTGTCTCCCTTGCTGAGTTCTGACCCTCTCAGTTGTTCCACTCGATCACAGCATCCATAACGGTAGGGCTGTACCACACATCAGTGAACAAATCTGCCTTCATGGATTGATAACTTCAGTGCCACATTGGATACTATTTTTCTTTGTAGGACAGCGTTTAAAATCTTATGAGATGGAAGCCATGACTGTTCACCCTTAAGAGTGATTATGTAGCAAGGTAGTCTAAAAACCACATTTTAATTATATGTGCTGAAACATCGGCACGGGCATACTGGGTCTGACAAAACCCACCTTGCTCTATGTCCTGATTTGTGCCCTGGTCAGTGGTAGGAGGCAAGTAAAATCAGGACAAGTACGGGATGTCTTCATCTGATGTCTTCCTATTTTATAATATAGGAAAATAACGTACTATTTTATAATATATCATGAGTTAGGGATTCCCAGAGCAGTAACTGGTATATAGACAATTGTGGTTGACTGTTTGCTGTGACACCTCTTGGTGCTTGCCAGAAATGTAAGTCTGTGTTTTGACTTTCCAGTAGAATTCCTTCGTCAGCAGTCGCAGGATGCCCTGCTGTGCTGTTTCACGGGTATATCCGCGCAATAAGATGCTACCTCTGTGAATATCCTTAGGGCTAACCTTTTTTCTCTTACGCTGAGAAGTACTCAGCAGTCTGTATGTTCTTAAAGATGTTAATGATGAATAGGAAATAAGATACAACACATTGTTAGGAAGGGCTGCGGTGAAATATGTCTTCGCTTGTTTCATTTAAAATATTTCTGTGTTTTAAAAAACTGTTTCCTGATAAGTTTTTCTGTAAATAAGAGTGCTGGTGGGGAGTGCACAGCCAGAAATGACCATGTATTTATATGTTGTGTGCCCAAGTTAGGGTAAGGAAGCAATTCAGTGTCTCAAATGTTCATCATTTCCTGGAATGTTTAGTTTATTAACATTTTATGGGTAGGCTTTAAGTACAATTTTTTCTTATTATAATTAAAAATGCAGAATCAAATGAGGCTATCATGATTCTTACTGGTCTGTCAGCTTTCCAAGAAATTCTATAATATAACTTCATAGTATTTCATACAAAGGTGAAGGTAACAGCTAAGGTAATAAACATTCCTAGAGACTTTTGTAAGATTACGTTTTATTAATTAATTTGGCTGATGAGAAGGTAGTTTTCGCTATTGTATAAAATAAATATTTTTTTAAAAATATGTTAATACCGTTTGTCTTCCCTGTTTTAGAAAGAAAGCTTCCTACTTACTGTAAATAAACATGGATTTTTGCAGGTCTTGGGCATTCTAATTTCTTAATGTTTTTCAGCTCTTCAAATGGATATCAGATCCTGTCTCTTCCAGATTTTTCTCAGCTGTTGGCACCTTCTTAAGCAGTCTAAGAACTTTGATACTAGTCATGCTCTGCCCTGTGTGTTTCTAATGCTCTGAATGTTGAGATATCTCTAATCATACAGATACTGGATAAAAGTTAACATCTGCCAAAAAGATTTCCGTTATTGGCACCTTCATACTTCATTTGCTTTTTACTTTCTTTTCTTTTCTTTTTCTTTCTCTTCATGCTAATCATTATCTGGCTATGAAAGGATGTCGGCTCATCATTGGGGGAAGGCTTTTGCGAAAAGGTGGGTTTTGCATCGTGTTCCAAATATAGTTGGTCTTAGGCTCAGTCCCTCCCTCTCAGTAAGGTCTCTCACAAATGGAGATGTTCTACTCCATTTCCTGTGGGGTTGAGTAATACCAGGGTGGGGCTGGGGGGAGGCGGAGGAGGAGAATGCTGCTTTTTTTTTTTTTTTTTAAATGAGAGAGGTTGTCTTGTTGGCTTGAAAATGGATAGTTTTTTAGAGCACCCTCCTTCTATGTGGAAAAACAAATGAGCAAACAACCCTCTTTAAAGTATTTAAAAGATTTTGAAATGGAACCTGATGCATGCCAAGATACGGAAGAAAGTGCTGTCTTGTCATGAGTGGATTTCAGGAGACGTTTCTTTTAAGAGAGATGGTGACTCTGGCTAGCCTGAAGCCACGCAAAATATACAGTCTCCTTGCTTTAGTTCCCGATCTGCAGTATAATGGTCTTCCTTTGCGTGAAAACAGGTATTTTGGGAATCCCTCAGCCATGGTGAGTGTCATGAACAAGTGTTACCCTTACACAGAACGTGCTTCCAGGAGATACATACAGCTCACCTACCTCAATGAATGGAAAATTACTACAAATAAATACATGCTTGTTTTAAATTTTGTGTTTTTAAGACAAACCCTCTTTCTTACTGAAGCCATATAAATGCAGACCTAGGAAAGAAGCCTGAAACCGAACAGAATCTTTGGGGGTTAGGGGGTGAGGGAAGCAAAATCTGCGGAGTTGAGGGTCTGCTTGGGAAAAGACAAATGACCTGCATCTCAATGTAGAGCAGAGGATGCTATTGCTATTTCTCCAGGCTGAGACTGGAGCTGTTAATCTGTGATGATGGTTTTGTTGCATCAAGATAGCTGTTGAGGAAGCTGCCCTGTGAAGAAGCTGAGTACAGACAAATGCTATACAAGCCAATGCCTGACTTGAACTTTTCCTGCACCATCTATATTTTTGCTTTTTGCCTACACCGTTTAGCTTCTCATCTATCTATCATGGCTTCTTAAAAATTATTTGGATGGGAGAAACACTTTTACTCTATTTTGATTTTATGCCTTTTAGTATTTTATGCTACCAAGCCTCCTTCTTTCTTCATCTCCATAAGCAAAAGAAAATCCATGTTGAAACTGGGAAGCTGTTTTCTGTAGTTTTTTAGAAAGTTTGTGTTCTGTTTGATACAATAATCTTGTATTTGACAGAGGAAGGACTTGCTGATAGATTTACTTACGTGAAGTGAAATAAAGTCCAAATGAGATGTACTTGCAAATGGACAGATTTTTACAGAGCAAAACACAGCTACGAGCAAGTCAATTGAAGATAACTAAAATGCTTAGGAACACACAGCTTGATATTCAGAAACCACATCTGAAATAGGTCATTTTCTTGAAAAGAAATAATCTGGGTTAGGGTGGAAATGCAAACCTCCGTACAAGGAGATCGTGTTAAATTTATCAGCACTGGTCCAAATAAGTTCACAGCTGTTAATTCCTCCCTTTAAGCGTAAAGCTAGAAAGCATGAAAAAAATGATAGGGCATAAGAAGCCATTCCTCAACAGAGGACAGTGAAGCTCTCAAGATAAATTTGCTGTGGTGGTTTACTATGTGGAATAGTATAATCTTTCTTTTACCTAACATTATTTATATATAGTAGGATATGAGTAAGATCAGTTCTGAATAGCCTGTGCACAGGTTCTCTGGTTTGGGAATACATGGTACCTGACGCCCACGTCTCAGCTGCCTCGTAAGCTGCCTCAGGTCTAACGTAGTTTATTAGTTCAGGCACAGAACAGCACAGATGCAGATACTCTGTTTTCAGTCTCATCTGTGTGGTTCAAAGGCAACCTACTTGTTGAATGTGTCTGCTGGGGATCCTGAGCTAATAAGCCCTGCTCGCAGGTAGGCTGAAGCCAGTTTATGTTCCTGTGCCACGTGTGCCCAGGCACGAAAGGGCTATAGTCTAAATAGTTCTGATAGACTTCTTTTTCTGAGGTAGGTTATCAACCCGGTGTAGTGCAATGTGAAGTAGTACAGCTGTATTCCTGGGATGCTGTACTTGAAGTAAAAGTGAGCCTTCTGATATATCCAAGAAATATTCTTGTGGCCCTGTACAGAACATCCTGGTTCCTGATTGCTGGGGGTAGCAATGTAGGAGGATGTTAACTTTTAGCATCAGCAGTTGCTGCTTTTTTCTAGCTGGTCTGAATAACTTGACACTTGAAGGTACCAAAGGAGCTGACAGAGAAGTTCTCTGCATTGTGCGCTGCAGGGTTTGTTGGAAGTCGAAGTTCAGGGAAGTACAGAGGATTGGCATTGCTGTGCCAGTGTATACAGGGGTAAATAAGATGGCCTGAACAACCAGCACCAGCCTGGCATTAAGGGCATGCAAAATAGTGAAATTGCTGATACAGGATTTCACTGGCTTTAGTAGTTCCTTCAGCTGGGGGACTCATCTTGTCCTCCCTCTCCTTGAGAATTATTGATTGATAAATTGTTATCTAGTTGTCATAGGTCTTGAGAGATTAGTGAGAACAAGGAATTGTTATCAAGCATTGAATTTTTACTGGATGTTATTATGGGCGTTCTTCTTGTTCCTATGTCATTTATTAGTGGTTTGGAAGAAGAGTATACTACCGCTCCTGAAAACTAGGATAAAGATTGCTTGAATATTAAATAGGCCAGGATGGGCCAATCATCAAGAACATGTAATAACCTGCATGTAAGGAAACTGCGTTTCACTTAAGCCAAATGTAAGATCATGTCTTTAAGGAACCAGGAATGAAAGTCGTCATGTGTGGTAAGGGAATGGGAGGCAATAATTTTAAAGGAGAGTTAGGGTCGGGGTTGAATGGTCAGATACAGACGGCCTTCTCCCAAGAAGGGCTAGTTCTGTCCATGTAAAATCAGTGGAGAGTTGAACAGAAGATGCGATCTCAGTGTTTAGTCCTCCTGCACCTGCTGTTGATACGGTATGTCCAGTTCTAGCGTGAGCCCCACAAAGAGATGTTGGAAAAATAGGAGAGGGTTCTGAAAAGAACTATGAAAAATGTTTTCTTGTCTTTAATTGTTCTCACAGCAGCCTATTTAGGGAGATAGATAGATAGATACAAAACTTCTGAAGTGAAGGAATAATGTGATCATAGTAATTAAGTACCTATATGGGAAGTACAAATCCAGTGATAAACCAGTAGTCGGGCAGTAAGGAGAAACTAAAGCCAAATTGATACTAAAACGTCATATGCACCGCAGTGTGTGTGTGTGGGCTTTAAATAGTAACTATTGAAACAATTTTCCGAGATTTGCATAGACTAGTATCAATAGTATTTCTTAAATGAAATGAATGTGTTTTTAAAAATAATTGAATCACAGCTGTTGCACTCAAATTAACAAACCAAGGAACTTAAGATGCCAGAGTATATGGTCACAAGGTTATGTCAGGTTATTAAACAGAGTGTGAAATTTGCCTATTGTTGTGCAAGTATGGATTTGTTCATTTGTGCCTGTACCAGGGTTGTTAGCTCTTGAGTTATGATCTCACATCCTTATGCTGCAGTGATTTTCAGACTGAGTGTTGCTGTACGCCAGATTTTCGGTTGCCCCCGCTGGGTTTCAGCAAGAGGAGTAGTAGTAGAAGAGCAAGATCTGGGATTTCTGGGATGACTGAATTTAACGTGTCATCTTCTGTGTAGCCAGGCATTTGCTCCACACTTGCAGACTACTGAGCATTTCTAACTACTGCTTTAATTAGTGAAGTTGGTATGTAGACTGCAACCGTGTGTTCAGAACTGAGAGACATGAGCAGTCCCTTAGTTTCTTTCATAAACAGGCTATCAGGAAATGAAGAAGACTTTACTGTTTTCTTAACCATGTGATCTAACGAATAAAGACTATTATAGGTATGATATATACCCATTCATTTTCACAATTAATAGATGTTCAGGGAAACTGAGTGAAAGGAACTTAACAGATTGCAGACAATATCTCAGGTGTCTCTAACTGGTGCTCAGCCTATTGATATCTGAGGTTTCTATACATTAGGTAAGATTTCTTCCCTTTTCCAGGCCTTCCTGGCTATAAGGTTTTGTAGGAACGTGAGTCTAGTATGAAAAAAAAAAAACAAAAAAAAAAACCAAAAAAAAACCCCAAAAACCTTTTAGTACTCTATCAGTAGTGTTAAACTGTCCAGTAAGGGTGAACATTTTACTGTGTGTGCTTTTAGAAAAGCTTTGTTCATGTCTCCTTTCTAAAGCTTTCCTGCTCTAGCTAGGCATAGTAATGCTAACAGGAAATAGTATGAAATACCTCCACGTTCTGTAACTGATTCATTAGTTCACGTAGGTTAGTTAAAAATGCTCAACTGTTGCTGCAGTTCAGGTGACGTTCCACTTGGTCCTTACCAGGGGGTGAAATGGATATTGTGTTATGAACTGGGAGCCTCTTTATTGTCCCCTTCAGGGCAAAGTTCAACGTGAATCTGAAGTTCGAGTTGCATTCTTTGAAGGTTTCTTCAAAGGAGTCGCTAATGTTTTTGATTGTTGTATACCTCTCATCATTGGTGTGTGTTGTCTTTATTTCTCAGCCTTATCTGTGTATGTTTTTATTGCAGCACGCATCCCATGCAGATGGACGGCAGGAAGTTTCCTCTCGAACTGGGCGCTCTGGAGCTCGCTGCAGGAGCTCTATAGCTTCCTGCGCAGATGAGCAGCAGAATATTGGAAATTACAGGCTCCTTAAAACGATTGGAAAGGGGAATTTTGCAAAAGTAAAACTGGCAAGGCACATCCTAACTGGCAGAGAGGTAAAGTGGTATGGGTATAAACAGTAGTGAATTGCAGTAGGTGTGAAGATTCTCTTAGAATAGCATCATCTAAGTCTGTGAACATTTAGCACATTTTACTAGAGAGACTGCCACTGATGTAGAAAAAAATAGAAATGGAAAACTGTATTTTTTCTTTTTTAGTAATGATTGCAAAACAATTTATCTTGAAAATGGTCTCTTAAATTTATGTTTTTGACAAGTCCCTGTCCAACTGAGTTGGGTTCCAGTTTGCTACTAGAATTCTCTGCTAAATCCTCCATTCACAAAAAAGGGCTCAATATATAGCAATTAAATAAGCTTGCTGGAAAGACTGCCTCTTGGTGTCTCTGTACTGCACGGCGCAGTGATGTATTGGAGGGGAAGTCAAGAATGAGAACTAATATATCTTCTTGATTGGGGTCCGAGTAGCCCAAATGCAGTATTTTCTTGCCAAAGCATTGTATCTCCCAGGAGTTCCCACAGTGTTTGCAGTGTTGGGCAGCCTTGGGAAGACACTCCAGTTTGTTCAGAGCTGGTTTGTGTGTTGGTTGCTCAGCGTTGTGTGGTGTAGACAAGCTTTCTCTTGTATCTCTTCATAGTGTCTAACTCAGGTCCATAATTAGTTTCTGCATGCCATTACAATGTAGTTAATCACTTGCACTTAATGATGGCTCTGTTGGTGAGCTATAGTTCTGTTTGCTTCTTACAAGAATGTGTTTCTTGGTGCTGTTTTATTAATAGTAACTCTAGGTACTGAAAGGGAGAAACACCTTATTGACGTTTTCTTGCCAAACCTGTCTAATTAAGTAAATATTTGCTGATACCGGCAAAGACTTTTAGAAAGCTATGTGGCTGACTGCAGCGCTTTAAGGGAATTTATTTTTTTCTGAGCTAATATGGAGTTCAGTAGCACTAGGAGGAACAGAGGGGACATCATTTTGCAAGAGTTATTGGGAGGGATTTTTTATTTTTTTTTTTTCTGACAGTTCTGGTGATCAACTGTTGTCTTCAGGTGTTAAAGTTAGTGCATATTTGTAGACAAAATTTTTGGTTAACTGCTTTCCAGTTAGGTTCCCTCCTCTTTTTACTGATACTTTACACAGGAAATGCAAGTACTTGGTTAGTATTTCTTTGCTGTTATTATAGGCATAGGATTTGGAGACAGGTATCATGTGTCACACATTGCTGTGCAAAAAACTGAATTACGTTTTCTTTTACTTGCATATAACTGTGACCTCTGGTTTATTATTTTTGTTTGAAATTTCAACAAATAAAGCAACAGTGTAAAATCTTTGTCCCAATTTGGAAAGATTTAAGTTTTAAGTTTCTTTAACTCTCATGGATAGATGTCATTGAATCAATTCAGAGGATAAATACATTCTGGGACATGGCCATTGGTCCTGGTGGCCTAGAATGAGTGGCCTTCCTTTGAAGGGAACAATTAAACTAGTTTTATAGGAGTATCTTGAAGGTATCTTAAACTTTTCTTTTTTCCTTGTAGGAGAGATGAGTAAAAGTTTCTCTTCTTGCTAGGTGATCTGTATGGCATTGATAATAATTGCATGTTTTAGATGTGTGTGACCAGAATTCTTCACAATATTCTGGGTAACAATTTCCCCAGTGTCATTAATTTACCCTTGCCCTTACAGAAGTATTTATCTGATCAATCTTTAGATTGTGCTAACCTCTTTCATGGCTGTGACATTGACGTTTTTTGGTTGTGGTCAGCAGCAGCACTTTGTATTTTGTTGAATCTCACTTTCTTTGCTAACTCATCTCCAAGGTTGTTCATATCAGTTTTCCATTGTATTTGATGGTGCCTCTTAACTCCTTCAACAGACTTAATCATTATGGTTTGACTTCCCATGCCAAAGCCACTGATACAGATATTAAACAAGACTGGTCCCAAGTCTTGTCCTTGTAAAACTTCTGATATCTCTTTAGCCATTTTTTTAAATTAAAAAAGCTCTGTTCACATTTCAGCTTATCTAGTTCAATAACTTCCATGCATCCTCCTTGATGAGGATTTGCAAGAGTCCAGATAGCCATATCTTACATGTTTCCATCGGGCACAATTAACTGTAGGAAAATATGTTGCATTTAACCCTTCTGTCTGTTTCCCTATTTTTTCCCCTGCAAGTTTCGAGCTCAAGAATTTTGTGGTAAAGGGCTCTCCTAGAAAACAAAAAGTTAAGTCTGATAATTTCCAAACCTGTGCTGCCATTTTATTCTTGATAGGTGTTAGAAATCTGTGCTCAAGAACGTTTTTTTTTCTTTTCTTTTTTTTTTTTTTTTTAAAACCTACCACTCTTAATAATTCTGGGATACCGTTCTCAGTCTGGCCTCAGCCAGACAGCACTCATCTTCCTGAATTTGTTATTTCCTATGTTACACACTAATTCCTGCTGGCTGTCCTGTCTTTGTTCCCATTCTTTTTTCCATCTTATGTACCAAAACCTAAAATAAAATGCTTAGTTTTGGGAGTCACGCTTCAATGAGTTTCATCTCTACTGTATCCTTGCTGTGTTTGAACCCTACTTATCTTCTCCTTGTTATATATGTGGCTATTCTTAATGTCCTTTTAAGTGTCCGGTTCGGTTTCACTTCATGGCAATTCCTTCTTTATATCTCTGCGCTGATTAACTTCTAAATCATGCAGTAGATCAGCACTTTTCCTCTCGCTTCTTGGGAGGAGGGTATGTTTGTTCAGGCATTCTTTTAGGGTAGTTGCTCATCTCCTTACATCTGGAGTCCTTCCCTATGAGTTTTCCTGTTGCTTGAAATACAGCTTTCACGTTTCCAACTGGTCTAAGCTCCAGGACTCTCTTTCATTTCCATCTTTAGCGTGTCTGCAGGATGGATGATGAGAGCTCAGCCTCAAATTACAGAAAGGGAGAAGGGTTTATCTAGCCCTTTCAAGGAGCGATGAGAACATCAGCCTAAGTTGAGGGGGTTGAATTGTCCTGCCAAGGAGCATGTGGCCTTCTGCTCACTGCAGGGGTATGGAGGTTGGGTTACCTTCGCTGCTCTAGAGGTGCTCTTTGGAAACACACTCCTTAGAGATCCTCTGTCTGGAGAGTATTATTTGTAGTCTGCCTGCCTTTTTGAAACCAAGAATCTCCATTGTAAATTTGCTTTTGTTAATTCTTTGACTTTTAAGCCATGTATTTTCGATTGTAATTTATCAAGGGTTATTTCCTCTGACAAGTTTCCCATACTTGCCAAAATTAATCTAAAAGATAAAACTACCTTTTGCTGTTTCTGAGGTGGTTGGAATCATAGCCAAAAAAAATGGATCCTTCTGTTCATTAAAGGCATGTGTTCAGTTAATAGCCAAGAAGTTGAAGTCTCCTAGTGAGACAGGATTCTTTCAGCATCCAAGTCTGACTCCAAGGAATCCACTGTCATATTCTTTCTGTTCTTTCCTTGGGAAAAGTGAAATTTGAGAGGGAGAAGACATTCTGAATGGTAGCAGTTTGGCCAATTTGCTCAGTGTTTCAACTTCTTACTGCTTTAACTCCCTCATTCAAGTCATGTAGGAGGAATGTTTTAAGTCATGTTATTGTGAATGGTGAAAGCAAAGTTAATTTTAATTCTACTAATGATCTCACACAGAATATCATGGCTGATGCAGCGGTGTAATGGTGTAGGTGGACTTGCATTCCTCCAGCATTGGCCATAGAACACAATACTTGAAACCATTCCAGATTCGCTTTGTGTAGAGAGAGCAAAGTTTCTGGTTTGGAAGGCAATTTGATGCTTTATTAACTGTGCTTAGTAAAACAGAGAATTTTCTTTCTCAGGCTTATCAAAACTATTCTTGAGGGCAGGCTCCCTTTGCCTGTGATTTGGAGACCTTATCAAGGCACCTGAAGTAGCTCCCTGTTCTGATGATGGGTTCAAGCTCTCAAAGTCAGTGTTAACACATTGTACTCCCAGTGTTCATATGGATAGGAATTCTCTAAATTCATCCTGCCTTTAAGGCTATAATTAGTGCACCGAACAGGCCTGTGAGTCTGCCTTTCAGAAAACTCAGGTGTGTACCTTCCCTGTCTCTCCAGGGGTTTGCCAGTGTCAGAGACCTTTCTCATCATCTGGCACCAATGCACAGTGTGAGAGGTGAGCTGTGTTTTGCAGAAACTCAATACCTTAAGACTTTGTGGGTTGAAACAAGTTTATGTCTTTCTAAGATTGACCAGAATGGTACAGCTCAGAACACAAATGCAACTTTTTCTGAGTGGAATGCGCTTCCCAGGCAAACAGCCATCTTCTGTGGCATGGGTTGTCTTGGGACACCAGGTGACCTTCAAATAATATTATCTGCTGTTGACAAAGGCAGCGATTCCTCTATATCCAGTATGAATGTATAAGAGATCTCAGGAATTGAATAACTTTGTTACCTTCATGACAATAGTTCAACAGATGCAAAGGTAGAGATAAAAATCTTTCTTGGTTTCGTACACAGCTGGTAATACAAAAATACCTATTGCTTAATGTGTTCATGTCTTGTTTGTATTTTTGAAGTGATTTCTCAAGGTTTTGCGATGGAATTTTGCCTCAGGAAATAGTGATCTTTAATTTCAGTAGCATACCTTAGAAGAAAATACTCCTCAAAGCAAAAGTATTCTTAGATGGCTTCTTGGTGTGACATCTCCTTGTATCTTGTATCTAGAAGGGCTCAAAATAAATCTTGAATCTCAGTTTCAGAAAACACCTTATCCTTCATATAATTTTGTGATGCACCCAAGTGTTGAACACTGTTCCCCTCTTACCCTCTCCATCATGATGATCCATCCCATGTGTTTTTGCACTTGAATGTAGGGATATAAATTTGCTTTGATGTAAGATATTCATTATTCCATATGTTGCCAATCCCAAGTTAACAAGGTGAAAAAGATAGCACAAAGCGATGCAGGGAAACTGGGAGCTGTGGCATGGGAAGGAGCAAGATCTGTTGTTTGAGCCAAAAATTCAAGGGGAATTGAAAGCCCTTGCTTTGCACCTGTGAGGTATTATAATCAGCTGAGTTGCAGCATCTTGCCTCTTTGAGAGGCACCATCTCCTTGGCTTCTGTGGAGTTTCTTCTGGTATGTTGACTCTCTAATTTAGAAAGGAAAAATACCAATTGGCATGTAATTCTAGAAAGATTACCGTTTCCTGTTCTAACTCATCCTGTATCCAAATTGCATTGCACTGACGCTCATCTCTGTTGCCTGTTCGTTGCCTCAGATCTTCAGGTTCTGACTAGTTACCATACTATTGACTTTTTCTTTTGATTCTTTTGTGAAATTTTTATTTCGTTCTTTTATGTTTCTGTGCAGTATTTACTAAAAAGATTAGAACAAATAAAAGAATGAACTTGCCCAAATTGTTGTACTATAGTCAATGGGTTTTTGTTAATGCAGAAGTGATACTTCATTTCATATCATCAGGTAGCAGATTGACACAAATAATCAGTGAATTTCCAAAGGTGAACTTAGTTCTTGCAAAATCTTTGTGGAATTACTTTCACTCACTCTGTTCTGAAATCTCTGCTTTTAGAAGCATCTTCACAAACTGCCAATGCCCAGCCAGTACTGTATAATCTGTTGTGTAATTATACTGTGTAAATATTATCTGTAGGCACACTGCTCTCTACCGGGGCACTGTCTGGTGTTGGAGCTTCCACTGTCATAAGTGTGATGGTCTTAATGTCAAGCAAAAGACTAAGTGAGCTTCTTGTCTTAATATGCTTGAAATACTAGGGTTTTTTCCACTCTTCTGATTAGTTTCTTGCAGTAGAAGTAAAGTACACCTTAACTGTTAATTCCAAATGTTTTTAGTTTAAATATAAGTACATAATTTGCTGAAGAAACTTGAGTGGGTTTTGTGTAATTTTCATGTTTTCCATTTCTGTTACTGGATTTGACCGTCCTGTAATAACGCTGATTTGTTCACATGGAAAATACTGATAATGAACTCTTCCTTTAGGTGGCCGTAAAAATAATTGACAAAGCACAGCTGAACCCAACTAGTCTACAGAAGGTATGTTTTTACATTTAATCTTTCAACTGTAGTGTAACTTGTTTTGTTTCACCACCTCCTTCCCTTAACCCCGAATGCCTGTGCTGGAGAATCTGAAGCATTGCATACCTTGCACACATCTGACTACTGTATTTAATAACTAGTTTTGTAACAGATATTTTTGACAAGGCTGCAGTTGTTCAAGATGAACTTGTCCAGAGCTGTAAACTGAGAGAACAGTGGTGTTAGCCACTTCCTTTGTCTCCCGAGCATAGCTAACTCTGTAGAGAGGATGTTCGTGGTTTGGTGTTGTGCCCCCCTGTCTCCTTCGTGCTGGTCACTGGGTTAAACTTAGAAAACCAGAGCTTGTGTCCTGTCCTCTTAAACCAGCCTTGAAAATACTGTCTCTGGACTGAAGGCCAAGCAGGCCTTTCACGGAGTTTGCAGCAGAAGAGGTTTTGTGGAGCAAATTGGAGCATGGCTATTCTGGTTTCTTCCCTCTAGCCTTGAATGTTTAATGTGCTGTTACGGTTGTATCGCCTTATCTATTTCAGTAAGCAGTGATAAATCCTACTCTTTCGTCAAGCAAGCCAGTCTGCTTTGGAGTGCCTGCAGGAAGTACATTTAAATGTCACTTTTACCTAGGACTTTTCTAACTCTGTCCTTTTAAGTGCTGCTGTCAAAGGCTTTTTATTTACTTTCGAGTACTTTGATAAAAAAACTTCCTTGCAATATTTCTGTTTGAATGAGAGAATACCCAGAACCTACCTGCAAACAAAATGAAATAGCATGACCAGAGTAAACTGGAGAATATACACATTTGGATTTTATACAAATACTATAAAGATTGTGTGACTAGATGTTTTTATCAAAATTAATGGTGCAAAAGTAAATTGGAAAAACACACACAAGTTCTTACATTGTACAGTTTGGTTGAGAGGCAAAGAATAACCTATAGAAGAAAGGCTCCGTCATCTGAGCAGGTAGCAACTTCCTACTGACTCTGTAGACTGGGAAAAAGTAGATAAAGTGGTTCCAGCTTTCCCAGATTTTTTTTTTTTTCAGCCTAATCCCTGAGGTTATTGGTAATTTCTGGGTAAGCAGGGGGGAAATGAAATGCAAATTAGGTAATACGATGGATTAGATAAAGTTGATTTGTGTGGCAGATCTGTGCAACTTTGAATACCTGAAAATATTGTTAAATGCTTGAAGCACTTGGAAGAGAAACAAAAACTGTGTGATATGAAGGGGAGGGGTCAGGGCATGGGAAAAACAGTTAGAGAAAAGTAGAGAGGCCGTGTTTTCAGACAAAAATGTACAATCTTGATCCTTCAAAGGGTGTTAGCTTGAGATTGAGCTGTAATGCTAGCTTGGGCTCATTTTCAGGTACAAAGCAAACCTTTTACAGGTCACAGGTGTTCAGTTGGCAAGGCCACAAGCTGGAAGCGTGCTTTGGTTCCTGGCTTTCAGCCTGCTCAGTGTCCACTCGTGTCTCTTATGATTTCATTTTTCTTTATAATTTAATTTATAAAATTAGATTATAAAGTGTGATTTGTAAATTGATCTTACCTACCACTAGGTTTTTTAAATGAGAGTCTGGAAGAATAGTACGAAGTAGCAGGGTAGAAATCGGATCAAATTTGGGGAGTGAGATTGCTAATGTGCTCTCCTCCTTAAGCTAACGTGAGAACAGAAAAAAATTAGCAAGATATATCAGTGTTCTCCATTCAAAAATGGAAAGTAATTTCCTTAAAGTTAAATGCCTGTTCATCCCAGTAAGCAGAGCGAATGCCCAATGCGTTATTTACCAATTTTGCCTTATGCAGGCTATTTTTGCAACCCTTGCCCCTTTTCCCCCAGCACTGCCAGCGATGCCGTAGCCTCAGTGCATTTGAAGCCAACTGCGCACACGATCTGTAGATGCAGGGGAAGCTAAGATGGAAGTGCTTCTGATCTTGCACTTCTGGAGAGAGCGATAAAATATTTGAGGTATGGTGGGGAGGGAAGGGCCGTGCCAAGAAGAGGGTGTGGTGTACAGTGTCTCAGCTGCGGTGTAGCTGCATACCCTCGTCATCCTTAGGTGGGGAAACAAATGGTGATTAAGGCTGCCGGTTCTGATTTCTTTGTATTACGCCTTCCACACTGATACTTCAGCTGCCAGAAAGAAGTTAACCTTGTTAAGGACTTGCTTTGCTTTCTGGTGCAGTAACTCTCAGTATGTCCTCGCAGTAAGCTCTGGGCGGCTGCAGTCCTGACAGCTCAATATTCATCAGCGCAGCTCTTTGGAAGAGTCGGGTTTCTTGTCTGCTGCTGAGGAAGTCTGTGGTAGACACATGCAAGCTACTCTTAACTGTTGTTTTAGGACCTGATTACTACTCTGCTACCCTTGCTTAGCAAAGAGGAAACTGTAAGCAGTACTTCCCTGTTTTGAAAGAAAAGGGAATTCTTAGAGCTTTTTTCCCATGCTGGTGGTGTTAGTCATAATCACTGTTCTCCACAAATGGACTTGTGTACCCGGTTCCAGTGAATATTGGTCTCACTGGAAACAAGTGCTGATGCTACAGTAGTTCACTTCCTCCTAGACAAAAAAAAAAAAAATTGTTTGTTTTTGTTTCTTTTGAATTAGCAATGCCATTATATGCAAGGAGTTTTTTTACCGAGCCCATGTAATAGCACTTAATCACTTCTCATTTTCCTTTTTTAGAACTTGGCTCCTCAGCCAAATAGTTTTGTTCATTATGTGCAGATGTTTTGCCACTTGTTTGGGCCATTTTTTTGCTAAAGCTTTTTAGAGTTTTTAAACATCAATTTTAAAGTGGACCGTGTTCTTTCTGACCATGGGTCAATCAGTATTTTTAAGACTGCAAGAGAAGGATGAGAATTTAAAATGCTCAGGCTTTTGTGTTTATAACAAGTATTTTTTTCTGTTTTCAATTTGTGGTTTGTTTGAGGCAAACTTGTATAAAGGCTTCCTGCTTGAGGCTCCTAATTATATGTAGGGCATATTTCAGTGAGCGGTTATCCGGAGGAGCGTAACACACAGGTAGAGCTTGGCTTGGCACAGCATCTCATGAAAAGCCCCCCACTTTGGGGTTAAGGAGTCCAGGATATGCTCTGCATCTGACGAGTGTACTGACTTGCTTTTTAGCAAGCTTTTTCAGTATTTTTTTAAATCATTTGTTACCAAAACTCTTGCAATAGCTAACACAGGAACACTTCTAATCTGTCTTTTCAGTGTGTTGAAAGAGACTTGGCTTAAAAGGTGGGCCCTTCTTCCCCCCCACTCCCTTGTTGCTTTGGATATGTCAGCATAATTGAGTAAAATCGATTCAAGATTGTTACTCAGTATGTGTCTCTGTTTCCATTGCTGGTTTGATGGTTGTTTTTGGTTTTTTACTCAGTTTGTTGGCTAGCAGCATTAATTAAATGTAATTCTTTTCCCATATCTAACATGGCTTACAGTCAAAGGACCAGATCACAGCAAAGCTAAAAGCCATTTGTTTGGCAGACTAAGGATGTTTGTCTTTGCCTAGAAACATTTGTAGAGCTCCTGTTGATGGAAAGTGAGTTGTTCAACAAGTTGGGAGTAGTTTTTTCATCTCGGTATTAGAAATTAAACTGATAAGCACTGTTTTCAGTTGATGGTCTGCCTTTATGGTCTCATCATGACAAGTAAGTTCCGAAAACTGTTTTCTGTATTGTGAACCTTCACGTTGCATCCTCTGATGTTACACCTTCTTCTGTGTTCCTGTGGTAGAGAACCTCAGATGCGTGGGCTTTTATCGTAACTGGCTGTTTGCAGTGAATTTTACTGTGTGGTGATAAGTACTACTTCATTTGCTAGAAGCTGATGCACATAATGTTCTGGGGGAATGAAATCTGGGAAACCTCCTTTCAGCATACTGTGTGAAAGTTGTATGATGTTTTACATTGTATTCTTCTATCAGAAATAAACTATAGTGCATAATACAATAGCAAGCATTTGCAGATATCCCTGTGGAAGTTGCTGTCTGTGTCACAATGCCACACAAAACATTTAGGCTGATTAGGGGAGCACAATCTGAAGTGCATTCATCTAACTAAAATTATAACAAAGAATTTGATGGTGGTTGTATCCTATTCTCAAGTATTTTTATTTTTAATTTCCTCTGAGACAAAAATAGTCTTTTTTAAAAAAGCTTGTTTCTAGTCACCCACTTCAACAAATGGATCATACATAGAAGTTACTTTTTTTACGTGCTTCATTTGGGTTAGTAACACAGAGTAGTCGTCTTGTGGACCAATGTTATATTTAGAGCAGTCCAAAATGTTATATGAGCCTGACTTTATCACATTAGACCATCAAAGTGTACAGTGTACAATGGAAGTAGCTAGCCCCAGCCAAGTCAGCATACTTTATTAAAAAAAATTGGTAATGAATATATTTATTTACATCATGATATTGTGAATTTTAGCCTCATTTTTACTGTCTTATTCTGTGTTGCCCTTGGTTGACTTTTCTTGTTTGGTGGCACCAGTGATGATTGCCTATATTCCCATACTTAATCCTATGAACGTAGCTCTCTCTCTCAGGTGGGTAGGGGGATGATAAATAGGCTGATGGCTGAATAACAGCCAAGGTCTTCATCTGTGCAGCAGTGGAGTTGCCCTTGGTGAGAGTCTGACCCAGTTGGCTTTGTCTGAGTGTTGGGGGTGGAAGATACCAACAATCAATTGAGAGCGAATTAAGCAAACTGTCTTCAGAACTTTAAAAGCTGACCAGGGGCTTTCAGTTATATAAACTGTGGTTAAAAGTATTAATGGAGTATTCAGAATATATTATACACTAGTTCAGCTGAAGTGATTGAAAAATAATAATAATTAAAAAAAAGCTATAGATTCAACTGCTTTTAAATTTGTGGTGATCAGAGATAGATGGTGAAGCAGTCTACGTTGTCTAATTACATATGTGAAAAGTCTTCAGAAATAACATAGTTTAGAGGGGGACGGGGGGGAAGCCAATTTACTTACCTCTCTGGGCAAAAAAGAAAACATATGGGTATAGTTCTTGAAACTCCATTTTGCATGGCCAAAAATTTACTTAATCAGTCACTTGATTGCATTTAAGCAGCTTGTCATTTAGCAAAGTGTCAGGCATAGAACTGGATGATGATAAGACAATTAAAAGCATTTGGAAAGCTGTTTGGTTTTATTCTGTGTTCAGGTAGTGTGCCATTCCCAGCCGTGGCTGTAGTGTGGGGGACAAGGTCTGTTGGGCACTGCTACGAGGATTGCTCCCCAAATCTTAGCCTTTACAGAAACATCAGAAAGCAGAGAATGGTTAGAACAACTGGTCTCCAAATTGTGATTATTTTTTTTTCCTTCCTATTTATTTAGTTAGTTATTTAAATCCTACTGCCCACGTTTTCTTTTATTAAAAGACACAAAGGCACAAGGATTTTGTTTTGTTAACTCTTGGGTTGTTTTCTGCTTGTTTCTTATGTTTCACTTTTTTTTTTGCTTTTATTGAGTAAGTACACCTACAGATTTTTGAGTCGTTAGTAATACATGTAGACATACTAAATGTCTTCACTTTATCTGAAATCTGATCTGAAGCAAATCTTGCAGCAGCACTTTTTGCTTCCTTACTGTTAATAACAATGCTGTTATCTCTTATTTGCAAAACTCTTTCTTTCTTTTCTCCCATGTCTGCATTCCTGTGGAGCTGTGGACTTGCGTTCTGCTTCAGTCTCTTTACATTAAGTTCAATATGATCTCTTAAGTTACTGGTGTTCCTGTAGAAGTTGGTGTTAGATTTATAATAAAACCTCTTAATTACTCCCGCTTTTTGAAGCATGGTGTTGGAAAAAAACTGAGGCTTAAGAATGGCTCTGGAGCCTTGGGCTGGCATGGGAGGAGCTGCAGAGGGAGAACAGCTACACACTTGACTGCCATATAGCATGCTGCCTAAAATGATAATTCTTTGGGTTTCCCAAATACAACAGTATTTGCACTTCAAGTTCTTTTGTAATATTTTTTTTTTATCTTGGGTATTTTCTGGGGGAAGTGGGACTACATTTACTTCATCTGCTATTAACCAGCTTTGATTAAAAACCGATGTTTTGTATTGCAGTAACAACACCTGTAGCATTTTTAGTATTACACATATGGGTTTATGTGCATCTTTTAATTGTCTTTTTCAGAAGAGGATTTTCAGAGGTGAAAATAATTAACAGCTGATCAGTAATAGACTGCTTTCACTTGTGGTCTGTTAAATGGCATTCCCATATTACTGTCCAGTTGCAGGACGACAAAGCTAACTGTGTGATGGGCAAAGTTGAACTCTTTGGAAGTAACTACTCAAGCAAGACCCTCTTCACATGAGTATCGGTGTCAGGGGCAGGAACAAGATCCTTACGATGAGTATGTGCCTTCTGAATGCAGCACTGTTGATCTAATGTGATGCTGCAGCTTGAAACGGGTAGTTGTGCTCCCTCACCGCCTATCCGGCCAAAATAGATGTGCTGGGGTGGGCAAGGGAGCTGCAACAGAAGACTTAGCTTTGTGAGATTTTCTGTTAAATTCATTCCCGGGTCTTGTGCATCAGTCTGGGTTAACACCGGTGCTCGCATGAAGGGAAGCGGCAGGATCCTGTTGCGTAGGAAGGTGAATGGTGAAGAGGGTGGGAGCAGGCTGATCCCGTTGAGACTGTACCGCTGAAGTAGTGGCGTTTCTTCCGTCTGCTGGGGATTGCTGGGCGAGGAAAACACTGTTTGTGTTCTGCCCTGTTAATTTTCGCAAGTACGTTCAGCGTGTTGTACTGGCCGAGCAGGCTTGGAGGCTGTATGTCTGGCAGTGAGAGTCAGTGGAGCTGCGGTGACAAACCCAGGACTAGATGCCATGGTGCCTCAGTCGCCTTGCAGGAATGCTTTTGAAGGGCCAAGGGGGAGCCTTGCCTCCCCATCTCTCCTTAAAACTTGCTTGTTGGTGGTGTAGTTGGATAACACATTTTTTTGTGTGATGTAAGCAGCTGATTTTTTTTCCCCCCCCGTGAGTTCCTGTCCTATCACAGTAATTCCCTGGCTTCAACAAAGTACTGAAGAGTGATGAGTTCATCCCAGTAACACAGTGCAGTGGTCTTCAAAAGGTGCTCTGGTGGGCGTTCCCGAAACTTTGGAAACAGTATTTTCTATGTCCGGGTAATGATTGTGTGAGATGTACTGGCCAGCGAGAAGTTGCGTGGGCTTGTAATGGTCATCTGGCCCCAAAAAGCTGCAAACCACAGAGCTAAGATCACTCCTCTCCTGAGCTATCTGGAGTGCTTTGTGGGTGTTTTCAGGTTTTTGAGGGTTAGTTTGTTTGGGGAGGGGTGTTAAAAGAAGCAGGCACTTAACTCTTACCTCCAATAAGTGCTTATTTCGTGAACTTAATTGAAATGGTAATAGTAATGTGTGCCCTTTATATTTAAACAAGTATATGAGAATGATGGGGCTTTAGGAAGAATGGGTGTTACCTATTTCATTAACTTTTCTTTTGTGTTTTACGTTTATTTCAGCTCTTTAGAGAAGTAAGAATAATGAAGATCCTAAATCATCCAAATATAGGTACCTTGTTTCATATAATTTTCAACTCTGGAGAAATGTTGGCTTTTTCGCTGTTAAAATTGTTGTGGTATGAGTTTAAAAGATGATTCTGCACTAGGGTGTCAATTTACTGTAAAGTAACAGTAATAAATACTTTTTCAGAGCTGTGTGCTGAGGGGGAAAAAAAAAAACAAAACACAACATTTTGATTCCTTGACACAAACTGTTATTTGCCTAGATAACTGATAATATTTTCCCATGTAACAGAAGCAAAAGTATTGTTTCTTGAGAAAATGTTGTTCTGTATGAGTTGACTGAATGTGTTACAGTATTTTCCATTTAGCAACGTTAGACAGAAAAAGCTTCCTTAGAGTAATAGTCTGATATTGCCAAGCAGCAAGGAAATAGGGTTTGCTTTGGGTTTTTTCTGACTGAATTCTCTATGGGGTTAACATAGTACTTTTGCAACCAGTTAACTGATTAATAAATGACTTTCTTTTCTAGTGAAGCTATTTGAAGTCATTGAAAAGGAAAAAACTCTGTATTTAGTAATGGAATATGCAAGTGGGGGTAAGTACCTCTCTGCTCTGACACATGTAAACAAATTGCCAAGTGGGAAGAAGCACTTGTTTTCTTTAAGGTTTTGATTGCTTTTTCAGGAGATACTAATGTCATGGTAGTGTAAAATCTTAAGCAAAGTCTAGAATATTTTCTGGGGCTTCTTTGGGCAGCATAATTAATGAAAGCTTTTAAAACCAGCTTCTGAACTTATTGCAACTTAGTAACATTTGCTTTGTTTTCACACCTCAGATTTAATGGGAATCTTTATTCCGATGTTGATTGTTCCTCTCTGTAACAATGCCAACCTTTTCCATTTATTGTATTCGACTCTCTGTCTCTGGTGTCCTATTTTGTATAAGATATCTGGTAAAAACGTGTTCAAATGAGACATTTTCTTTAACTGTGGCTTTCAAAAGCACGAGTATTGCAACTTGTATTTTTCATATGTTCATGACATTTGACATATCTTTATCATGGACCTTCTGCTTTCAAGAGTTGTTAGGTTTAGCTTTATGCCATTTTAGGAGGAACTTAAAAATTTATTCCTGATTGTGGGGGTGGGGGGAAGCGTGCATCATGCAATTCTAGCTCTGATGAAAATATCTTGACATTAAGGTATTCGGGCTTAAGTTACTCCTTGCTGTCTAAAACCTAATAGCACTCAGTTTGTCAATGTGACCCTTTAGCATCAGCAGCTGGGAATCTGAGTTGAGGCTTTTCTTTAGTTTTGGGAGGGAGATACAAATACTTCTTTTCAGAGAAAATCAACATTGAATTCTGACTCTGACGTTAGATTATGTGAGGTTTGACGAATTACTATAGATCAGATAATGATTCTCTGCCTGCCTATGTTTTCTTCTAGCAGCTCCCTAAATGCTCAGCCAAGATTTGTCTAAACAGAAAGGAAGTTGATAAAATAGCATTAAAATATTGGCTAGCGCAGGTGTTTGTGGAGGCATCTCTGTGCAGTTTGATGGTGCTAGACTTAAAAGTGAAGTCCTGTTGCCATCTAGTGATTAGCTTCTAGGAGGTAGAAGGGCCAGTGGGTCTCTAAAGCAGTGAGGATGTTTCTTAGGGTAATGGAGAGATATATACTGTACTGGTCTGAAAGGCGGTGGAGTGGTGCCCTTTACATGTGCCCCGTTGTGCAGGACAGGAATGGTTGGTAGTCTCAGTGCCAGGGATCAGTTTCACATGTTTCCTCTTTATCAAGATACTGGTCGCGCGTGTTGCATATGAACCCTGTGGCCGCAGGATGAAAGAAGCTATTGCTACAACTGCAACATTTTGCGTGAATTGGGGATAATTCTTTCTCTGGTGTCATTTTCCCTGAATTATGAAGAAGTGTTCAGGGTTGTTCCTTCAAGGTTTTTGAAGAAACAACTGTGAAATACAGCTGAGGGAGTTACCTGAGCTAAGTATTAAATAATATGCTACAGAGGGAAGTAAGGCTATTTTGTAGAAAATCCTGACATTCCCTCAGATTGCTCAGCTGTTGCTTTTCCTGCTGTATGACTCTGCGGTTTTTTTCTTCAAATTTGGTGGAATTGCTTCTTTTCAAAAATAAATGTGAAGTTACTCAGCTCTTCCCTTGTGAGGTGGCTATCTACCAAACAGCGTTTTCTTGCTCAGTAGAGAGCATTTAGGTGTTTCATCCACTTCTAAAGTTTTTATTAATTTTGTGTATTAGCAAAGAATTTTCAAAACTGTGTACTAGTCTGTGTTTGTAGGAGTTATGTACATGACTATTGTTTTTTAGTAAAGAAAATCTCCCATGCTCTCACAAACATGTCAATGTTTCACAGGCCAGTTGACTGCACCTGAAGCTGCGCTGTTGTAGTCTGTATTGACACGCTATAAAATGGATTGATTAAAACGGGGCAGGGGGGAACCCCAAACACAACAGATCTTTAGTAATCTCCTTTAGTTGTCCGCAACCATACAACATTGGGCTTGTTGAGGAGTAGTCCTTCTCAGTGTATCTTACAGATACGATGGTTGTGTGGTGGATTATGTGAGCGTGTCCTGCTGTGCTCATTATTGTGACCTCCCTTGTGGGTACCTCTTCCAAGCCTAAGTTGAAGCTAAGATTTCTGATTTTGGTTAGAACACTTTCATACACATGCACAAAGTGAAATTCTAGTGCTGGTATGACAATATTTACAAATATCATCAAGTGTTCTTATATATGACGCTTTTTTTGTGGGGAAAAGAAACCTTTGTGAGAAAGCCTGAAATACCTGGGAACATATAATCTTCATTTGCAAAACAGAAGTATGCTGCTCAGTTTCTGTCATAAATAATTGGAAGCAAATGGGTTTTTTTTCTGTATCCAGTCATTCATTAAGTCTAACTATTTTCTAGTATAAGAGATAACCATGTATTAAATTGCATAGCAGTTGTGCCTTGTTCTCTTGAGCTAACCTGTAATCATAAACTTGAAGTACAATTATTCCAGTGAAGCTGTTGTGGGCAACTGTTAGAGAGGAATCTCTAGATTCTGAAATTGGCATTAATGTATCTCATTATTGAATTGTAGGGGAAGTGTTTGACTATCTGGTTGCACATGGAAGAATGAAGGAAAAGGAGGCTAGAGCTAAATTTAGACAGGTATGTATAATATTCCTATACATCAGCTCCCTCCCTCTCCACACACCCCCATACCCCCTGTTTTTAATGCTGAAATGAGTAAAATGTCTGTCCTTTGCGTTTGACTTCTAGCAGTGTTAAGCAATAAGTGGACTTACAGCCCCGAGTGAGGAAAAAAAACTTGGGTTACAGTAGCACTTCGAAGGGGTTAGTAGTCCATTCAGTGGTGCTAGTTTCCTTAGTGCTGTGTACCAGGGTGTCCGGGAGTGCCAGAACACAGTGACTGCTTGATTTGGAAGTGTATTCCGCTCCAAAATTCATTTCCTCTGGGTTGATTTCATATATCCTTAGTTCAGCTGCTCTGTAACCTTTTGGAAGTTATTCAAATGTAACAGGCTACAAACAGGCCAGTTTCAAAACACGGGCAGTGCATGCAGCGGGCATCCGTTCACATCATCCATTTACAGGAAAAGATGCAGTTTAATAATTGTTCTAAAAAGTCACAGAAAAGTAATTTCTGAGCTTGTTAGTTTAGCTTTATTTATGATGTATAAACTAGCCCTGCAAAGATGTGGTCATTTCATTGATCTGTAAAAAGCATTTCCATTCTACAGTAAAGCAGTATTGAATAACCAAATACTTACACATAACTAATTAAAATCCAAATCTCTGCTCTTATAGCATCTAGAGTTTCATTTTCAGATCTGGATGGTCTACTTTACTTTGTTTTCTGCGCTTGTGCAGAAATTTGTAAATGCATACGTTATTTCCATCCCTTTGATCACTTGGATAACCTAGATAATGTTGTGAAAAGTAATAAATCTCAAAATTCTACTTCTGCTTAATGACTCTTTAAAATAATGAACAGTGACAAAAGTGTTTTATTGAACGGGGTAGGAGTTTTAAACTGGGAAATTGTGGCAATGACTTGACAGTTTCACTGTTGGAAGGGGAGGCTCCCATAGCTTTGCTGCTTAAGCGTAGCCATGCAAAAGTAGAAGAAATTTGATCTAATATATGAGACTTTCCAGGAAATTAACTAGTTACTTTCACAAAATGCCTTGTAAAGAAAACTTTTACACTTTTCTAGTGTGGGTAGCGTGATTGAAAGGAACGATTTGGGAATTAGAAAACTGTGCCACAGCTGTTTTGCTCCCTCTTTCTCCAAGAGTAAGAATTGTGAAAGTGTTGTAAACAACAAGCTCAAAAGTTGCAATGAAAGTAAGGAAAAATAGAAACATATCTGACCCAACATAAGGAGGCAACAAAAACATTTCCATGAAATCCTTGTTCCTTGTTTTTCTCTCACCTTTTTAAATCTTGTATCTACCCTCTTTAATCTTTTGGGGAAAAAACAAACAAACAAAAAACCACACCAAAACCCAACTAAACAAAATAACACAAAAAAAGCAGATGCAGACTTCATATCCCCAGAAGTGATTTGTGATTACTGTAGTTATACAGCTTGATAAGTAAGGAAATTTTTTTCTTCCTCTAACAAAATCTTCCGTGTCTCTTTAAAGCTGCTTCCTACCCTTTCATATTCTGGCAGGTAGAGAACTTTCCTTTGTGATTGAGGGTTTCTGGTGCGTGTTTCAGTGCTGTGTTGGAGTAGATGTGATGGGTTGTGGAGCAGTCGTTCCCATTTCAGCCGTCTCTTCTAAATCTCAGGCTGTTGCCTTGCACTTTGTAATGTCACTTGAAGAGCTTCAGAGTAACTTGAGAGGATTTGCTGTTCTCTCTCAGATGTGAATGTTGAAAACTTCTGCTGGTATGGTTCTCTGCTCTTTGTCCTCAGTTCCTTTTATCAGGAGTTGTGTGGAAAAAGATCTTGCAGTAATTCCATTGAAATTGCACATTTCTTCAACAATTACCTATTTTTTTTTTCTAACAGTACAACTCCTCTTTAAGTGAAAACTTGTGGAAACAGGTCAAACATGTTTTACAGGTACACTTAGTGCTTAATTTTATGGGATAATTGAGTAGTACAGGATATGTGTAACTTCATTTTTCAAAAACAAATGTGAAGGGAAAGAATTTAAAAGATAGTTACCTGCTGAGCTGGGTATTTGGCCCGTCAAGACTTGATTTTTATGTACTTCAGATTCTCAGCTTGATTTTTCTCTTTTTTTGTGCTTTGGTAGATTAAATGCTGTTTGTAAAGATAGATACATAGATTGTCTCACTTGAATCCACTGAAATATACAGAAATAAGTTTTCAGTTTCTTCTTCGAAGTCTTGTCTCCTGGCACAGGCAGCTGTGCTCTGTCCTCCTTCAACAGCTGACTTCACGGCTACCGAGTTCAACAATATTAGAGGACCTTGATCTCAAAGATAGAAGGTTCTTGAGAGCTTCAAAAGCATGAGCACCTGGAAAAAAAATAAGAGAGAACCCTTGTAATAACCCGAGGAGAGAAAGTATAGCACGAGCATGTTGCATTTTGCTAGAGAGAACAGCATGCTTGTAGGACAGAAGTGAGGGAAACTTTGATCAGAGCTTGGCATTTATTAGCCACTGGGACTCTGATTGTGGGACAGTGTCAAAAGAAACTAGATCTTGCTGGGTTTACGGGTCATAAAACTATTCATTTCACCTTACTGTAGTCCCAGAATAGCTTCGTATAGCTTTTAGCTATTGTTGGAGGGAGAATGCTCTCTGTAGACCTTTTATCTGATTCAGTGCAGCTGTTCTTATGTTAGATAGGGACTTGTGACATAATAGGGATATTTATTTTTTTTTTTAATTCACTGACTGGTTGAAGAGAACGGTGACTCTAAACGGAAGAAACAGTTGTGCCCTGGTATTGAGCTTGGTTGTTACAATAGGTTATATTGTATCTTGTATTTGGATCATGTTTCTTCTTTCCCTAGACGTGATTTCTGCATCCAGCACTTGTGTTTTATCTGAGGAGGCACTTCCTCTCTAGCAGGCAAAGTGCAGAATTTGGTAATTCTCCCCTCTTTGCTTGTTATAAATGGACAAAACCCATTTTTTTTGGTATGCATGCTTAAGGTTTTTAGCAGAAAAAAAGAATGTAAAAGACAGTGATCGCGTTATTCCAGTAACCTTCGACAAGGAGCACAGGAGAGGGTACAAACACTAAAAACACAGCCATGCTCTGCATTTCTCCATTTCAAGCTCCTTTTGTGCAGTCATGTGTGAGAAATTCAAATCCAAAACATTTTGCGTTCTTAATGTCACCTCATTTTTCTTTCCCTATTGCAGGCTTCCAAGCAGTTCTGGTTCGATCTTGCAATTCTTTTTTCCATAGAAAAATTAGCCTATCTGGATAAGAATTAATGCAAAAATGAGAAGCCAAGGCTTAGGGCAGGGGGTCTCCCAAAATCCATGTGCGTTGCTTCCCTCTCTTCCTTGACTGCAGCCGATTAGATCTGGCTTCCTTTAGTCTTCCCACTGTTCCCTTGAAGAAGCTATTAAGAATTTTTAGTGCTGGTAGATGTTAGGACAGATCTTGTAAAATGAAAAAATCCACCAAATACATCTTGTATGTTCCAGTTAGGCAACTAAATACTCGTGGCAGTGTGGAAGGGACCTTGAGAGGTCATTTATCTATCTTTTTGTCACTTAATCCTTATGAAGAATGGTTTGTCTGCCTAGAGATAACTTGTTCTAACTTGTTCTTCAAAACCTATGATTACACAGATTTTTGAAATCCCTCCCAATAAATGCATTTCAGTGCTCCAGTTCTTACCTCTGTAGCAGCAGGTCTGCTGTTTCTTCCCCTCTTCTCCCCACCTGCCAAGCACCAGCAGATATCTCACACTCAAGTAGGTTGGGGGTGAGGGGGCTGCCAATGGAAACAGTGATGGAAGGTGGAAGACAAGGGACTCAATGCAGTGCAGCCGTGCTTTGTGCTATTTTTCTTTCAGTTTTGACTGCTGTTCTTCAACTGTTAACATCATACACGTTGCGTTATTTCCCTTCCATTTAGATTGGAATCACTTCTGCAGTCTCTCTGCTGTCCTGTTGCAATGCAGAGGAGTTCAAAAGCATCTCCAGAGGAAACTACTGATTGATCATCTGCTAGACCTTGCACTCTTACATAGTCAGAGTAAAAGCAGTTTAGGAGTGAATGGTATATTGCTGTGTCTCTGCAGTCCCGAATAAAGCTTGAGGTGTTTGTCGTGCTGTCAGCCTTGGAAGCCCCTGGAGGGTGAGCTCGTGACTGGCGCTGAAGTAACGGTAGTGGAGAGGAAAGAAAAGAAAACCAAAAAGATGGTACAAGTGATGGCGTGGGAGAACTTTGGCAGATTCAGTAACTGTAAAAAGCTGAACTCGGAGTCTGAAAGAGGGAGCCAATATATAAAGGAACAAGCAAAAACAGAATGAAAGTACAGGGAATAGAAATATTTCAACTTTCCTGAGACCGCTTGGTTTCTAAGGGGGCATTTTGCAGAAGTGTGAGTCAATAGTACAGGGGTACAAAGATGGTAACATTGGTGTTTAAGTTTTGAATGCAAAATTGACCAGTAGGTCAGTTCTTTGACCTACCAAGAACCTTACTTTCACCTACTCTAAATTCTGGGTCAGAGAACCATTGCTTTTTACCAGTGCAGGAAGATGCTTATGGTAAGCTGGGCAGTCTGATCATGAGTTTTATTTTTTTGTAGCAGTAATGATACCTCACCTTTCTGTGTTTGAATATTCATAATCTTGAACAGAGAATGGAAATACATTTATTTAAGTGTGGTTATTAAAGTAAATTACTCTCATGTGCAGTTCCACTTATTTTAAGAAGTCATAACGTCTGCCTAAATTCTGACCACGTATGCATGACAATAAAATGTATTTGATCACACTTTTGATCATGCAACAATAAGACTTTATTCAGCTTTTCCACATGTGTAGAGTTCTGCAGCAACGCGTATGACTTTAAAGCAATGTACTAGGACACTGTACTGTGTAAATAGCTTATATAGTTTGCTATATAAAGCAGGAAAAACTTAATGATATTTGGAAATTATGATGGAAGAAATGATTCCATTACACTTGAGAGACATAAAGAGTTTTTTCCATTGAACTTGCTACTCTTGTACAGTACACAAAATACAATAAACCATATGCACTTAAACAGCAGGCCTCTGTCAGATGCATAGTTGCTTCTCACTGCATAAGTTTTGACAAACAAGCTGTTTCCCAGTAGTTTCTCCAGGAGCGAAGCCTGTTTCTTACCCTTTTCTCTTCATGCCGTGGCATGAAAAATCACCTTTGGAGAGGGACTGGAAAACTTCAGTCTAGAGGGAAAGCTTTTATAGCTGTATACAGTATTGGAATGGAAATACGTCAGTAACCTCTCTGAAAGTCATTGCTTCTGCTGGTCTATAATTAGCCACACAGGAAAAACAAAATCTTCTTTCAAGTATAGTAGAAACCAAATAGATCAAATAACAAACACTTAAGTTATTTAGCAGCTTTCCCCCAAATACACTGGTCACTGTAGTAGTTGGTTATTGTAGTTCTGAGTGGATAAGTACCTGTCAACTTCAGTAATAAAAGTTGAACCTTTTGATGAAAACTCCTGTTTCTTTGAGATGTCACTTCTATAATTGGGCTTGTTTTCTATCCAGATAGTATCTGCAGTGCAGTATTGCCATCAAAAGCATATTGTTCATAGAGATCTCAAGGTGAGTAGGAAAAAGTGTGTGAAGTGTGTGTGTCAGCTTCCGTATCTGTGGGTGTCATATTAATTGTGCTGATAAAATGTAGTGTATGTTAAACTTTCTGATTTTGGGGTTTTTTTTGCATGTTATAGCAAATTTTGAGGAATGTTTACAGTATAGAACCATTTCAAATAAAAGAAAGAGGATTTGTGAGACTCTTAAATATAGAAGTTTAATGGCTGCTGAAAGATAACCTCTCGCCCTGTGGTCAGACTCAAATTTGATGCAAGTCAATGTTAGCTGAGAGATCTTTTTTTTTTTTTAAAAAAAAGAAGGTAGTTTCATAGAGATGTGACGTTTTGGTCTCGAACAGAATGAATTACCAGTTGTGATGATGAAACTGAGGTATGGCTTCTTTGTAGCTTGCCATGAAATGGTATATCCCATCTTTAAACTGTGCCTTTTATATTAATAGCATTGCCATGTAATTTGTTCAATATATCGTAACTTTGTAACTTTAAAAAAAAAAAAAAAGCAACCCACGCTTGAAGAAAGTTTGAAGATTGTGTGTGTTACTAACCTTTTGTAAGAATGCCATGTAAAGTATGGATAGTGAGACTGTATCTTGTTTTCATCTTAATACATCTGAAATGTAAGTTACAATAGAATCATAGAATAGTTTGGGTTGGAAGGGACCTTTAAAGGCGATCTAGTCCAACCCTCATTCTCAGGGATGCACTTCTGTGCAGAAAACAGATAGATGTTATTAATGCAGTTTTCAGGTAGCATAACAGCACCCATAGTCTGAAGCCATTGTTCAGAGATTTTTAAAATAGAGGATATGTGAATTATAGACTAAAGCATACCTAAAGACCTTGCAAGGAAGGGAATGTTAACAGATATTTCAGCTTTTTGTCTTTTAAGAATGAGTAAAAACAGATAGTAGCACTTTAAATCAAGTATCTTAAGTTCATCTTACAAACTCTTCTCTCTCTTCCAGGCTGAAAATCTACTGCTAGATGCAGATATGAACATTAAAATAGCTGACTTTGGTTTTAGCAATGAGTTTACAGTCGGAAATAAACTGGACACCTTTTGTGGCAGCCCACCATATGCTGCTCCAGAGCTCTTTCAAGGGAAAAAATATGATGGACCTGAAGTAGATGTTTGGAGTTTAGGTGTTATCCTTTATACTCTTGTGAGTGGATCTCTTCCTTTCGATGGACAGAACTTAAAGGTGCGTTTTTGTAGAACGTGTTGGGCATGTTTACCTAATGTTTTAAGTGATTTGCTGCTTACAACTTACTGTCTGTTCTTCTTCTATTACCAAGGAACTTAGAGAAAGAGTGCTAAGAGGAAAATACAGGATTCCTTTCTACATGTCCACAGACTGTGAAAACCTCCTCAAACGTTTCCTGGTGCTAAACCCAACAAAAAGAGGCACTCTAGAGGTAATTGCAGAAATAAGGTGCATCAGAAAGCTAGACGTCATATTTTGCAAACTGGATTTTTGAGCTGCAAATTATTATTGTCATACCATTCCTGAATAGTTTATTTGGAGTGGGTTCAGGAGTGGAAGATTGTTGAGTAAAGCATATAACTTCTTTTTTTTAAGATATTGTTTGCTGGGGATACAAGGCATCTGACTCCACGGTTACTTTCAAAATGAACATGAGACTACACTGCTTATGTCGTATAACTTTTCCTGATGGTTACCTTGTGGATTCCTGCATTAATGAATGATCCCCCAGGACACTTCCCACACTTTCAAATGTGAACTGGAAGTATGGACTGCTAGGTTATTGTAGGGTTGCATTTTGTACCATCATGGAGGAAAAAGGCCAAAAGAATACTAGTTTCCACAGACTTCCATAGTCAAGCCTGGATCTGCTAATCTTGTCAGAATTGTCACACTGCTCCTGGTCTGTGTTACAGGCTTTTAGCTTTCAGCTATGTGCTAGAAGACAGCTGATTGGGAAGCAGCTTGGCTTGGTGTGCACAGTTGGTTCTCCTCACTGGAACAAAACAAAGCTGAGTAGGTGCTGGGGCCTGTTCTGGAAAAGAAAAAATGAGAAAAGGCCTTAGTGTTTGGTAGATGGAGGAGGGGGGGAGTTTGTTCAACAACTCATTGTCTTTGCTGCTAAGTGTATTGTACTAATAAAACCCTTTCTTTTATAGCAAATTATGAAGGACAGGTGGATCAATGCAGGGCATGAGGAGGATGAACTTAAACCTTTTGTTGAACCAGAACTAGACATCTCGGACCAGAAAAGAATAGGTAATCAAGTATTTTTCAGAATATGATACTGTTTGCATGGTGTGGGTGTTGTTTTTGTGGGTATTTTTCCCTATACCACTCTGTATTTCTTTGCCCTTTGGAAAAAGTAATCTAATATCGATATTTCTTCAGGCTTATGTTCTCACACTTAATTGTTTCTTTTAATTCTTTAAATGTTCCATTCTTTCTCTTGAACTTAAACACTCAGCCAGCCTAAACATCAGAATGTTTCTGTTACTTACAGAGTGTGTTTGTTTTTAGATATTATAGTAGGAATGGGATATTCTCAAGAAGAAATTCAAGAATCCCTTAGTAAAATGAAGTATGATGAAATCACAGCTACATACTTACTGCTAGGAAGGAAATCATCAGAGGTAAGTACCGTTCTTACAAATGCAAAGAAATAAAGGAATCAGAAAGTGGTCTTAGGAAAGTAAGAAGCAAAAATTAAGACAGCAACTATAGGCATTGCATTCCTCCACAAAAGTCCATTACACTTAAAATCACATTATTCTAATCATCAGTGTCAACTGTCCAGATGGTGCTGTGTTTGTTCTCACTGTGATCTCAGTCAGTAAACTCTTTAGGTTCCCAAAACTGCCTTGCTTGCTCAGCAGTTACTCCTCTGAAGGACTTTGTATGCCAGTTACTGTCCTGTCTAGTCTAGGAGCTCAAGTGTGAATGTGCCAGCTGTAAATATTTTAAGAGAACCAAAAAGCAGGACCAATCAACCTAAAAAAGTTCTTGCCTTGTAGATTACCTTTCCATATGATGCTGAAAGGGCTCGGCATCAGTAAGCTGCTCTTGGTTCCTCTGTTGGAGGAGTTGGTGTGGTGGCTTCTACTCAATGTATCCTCTCTTCCTGTTAAAATCTTAGAGAACTCTGAGGAGATAGTACTGAAAGCAGAGATGGATTTTCTTTATCTGATTGTCCTTTGAGGAGCTGCAGATTCCACTGAGTTTCACCTAAGACAGTTGCACAAGAATCTAAGAGAAGTTGGGGCCTCTTAAGCAACTTCCTTGCTGTCACAAAATTTCCTATGTACCAGAGCCATCTTCCTTCTGCCTCCCAGTTACTGCTCCCATAATGTGGTGGATGTTTAATTTGTTTTGTCTGAACTCCCTGTTTTAATATTCTCATTTGTATTGTAGTTGGATGCAAGTGATTCAAGCTCCAGCAGCAATCTTTCACTTGCCAAGGTTAGGCCAAGTAGTGATCTTAATAATAGCACTGGACAATCTCCTCATCACAAAGTTCAGAGAAGCATATCTTCTAGCCAGAAACAGCGGCGGTACAGTGATCACGGTGAGCAATTCTCATTTTCAGTGTTGCAGAATATAGTGACTTCCAGTTCTGTTCGGTTTCTGACTTTGCCTCCATCCCCCAAAGGTAAGGAGGATGACAACAGTGTAGCTCACAGCATGGTGGTTAAATAATTTACTGAATAACTAATATTTTTTTTAATTTGTTTCGTTATAAAGCCTTCAAAAACAGCTTCTAGAGGAAGGCTGAATACACCAACTTAATTCGCTTATTCTGCCTTGTGTCATCCCTTGCATTCCTGACCGTGCTGGGAAAGGCTTGTTATACAAATTGAAGAGAATGTTGCAACCCCCTTTTTCATGAAGAGCACAGCACTCCTCCCCCATGCTCTTCTGTGTCTGTTCAGCTTTTGTTTTCTTTTGACACTACTAGGTCAGCCTGTGTCTAAAACTTGAAGAAATGTCAGTTTGCCAATATTTCTTGTTTCCTGTTTCCTGAGGGAAGTGTCACTTGATTGTCCTGCAGGAATTAAATTTCTAAAGATCAGTGACTCAGGCAAACTCAGAACTCTGCTTAATGAGTGTGCAGGATAGTAGCTTAGAGCTTTCTAAGTATCTTAAACATCTTCCTGCCCAGACACTAACTCATAAAAGGAGTCTGTGCTTAGGTCTACTTTTAAATACATCAAGTGCATCCAGAGGTTGCTTTCCTTGCGGAGTCTCCTGGTATGATGATTATTGTGTTTTGTGATGCTTTTTAATATATATCTATACCTATATGTAATACATATACATATGCATTTTATTGTGTGTGTATATACGTACACTTTCTGATTAATTCTTATTAAAACACTAACTACAAAGTTGATGTATCTTGATGTATCCTCTTCTGAGGCGATGTAACTAAGATGGCAGAAAACCCAATCCTGACATTCCCCCAGGCTTTTCCCAGCATCCAGGATCCTATTAAAGCAGAGGGAGCTTGGGACTGCTGAAGGGGCTGCCTCATTCTCCAGTGTTCTGGCACACCCAGGGAGGCTGGTGGTAGATCACCACTGCCACCACTTCTGGGCTGTTCCAGGAGCAGTTAATGCCGCTGGTGGTCCAGGGTTGCGTCACCAGGTACCTGTCTCAGGAGCCCAATTTTATCACAAATTGGCTTGAACACTGTGTGCCAGCTTTGTGCTAATGAAGGATCCTCTGATTTGAATGAGTCAGTTACTTGCTAAGTGTCTTCAAGATTATTATAAAGGGTTTTTTTCCTTACCAAGACACACCAGTACTCAAACACCAAAAGGCTCCATTAAATTCATAATTCTTTCATGGAAATCACGTAATATCTTCACCTAATGAATTCAAATAAATGTCTGTTGTTATGGCCCTCCTGTCCTTAGCAAGGTAAGCAGAAGAAAGTTATGTATCTTTGAATTATGATAAAAGTGGAAGCCTTACTAGAGTTGACTTGAATATCAAAGTCAGATTTTAGTACAAAATGGGGGGCCTTGCTTCATGGGGTCGTGTGCGTATGTTGTCATCGCCTCCCTTCTGTTGTCCCCCCCCACTTAAAGAGAAAGAAATAAAAAAAAGTTTGGAAAGTGTTTTGTTTTTCACAGTGTTTTGCTGTCTTCTGAAATGTGTATATTTCAGTAGTTTAAATAATTACCTTTTTGCAACTCTGATTCCCAGTGTTAATTAATTTGATTGTCATGTGTGAATGCATTTCCATTGTAGTGAAAAACAGCTACTGAACTTCTGAGAAGAAAAATCCTTTTCCTGTTTCTTTTTTGGTTTTGTTTTTTTTTTTTTTAGCTGGACCATCCATCCCCTCAGTAGTGGCGTATCCCAAAAGAAGCCAGACTAGTACTACAGACACTGACCTCAAAGAGGAAGGAATTCAGTCAAGAAAATCCAGCAGTAGTGCTGTTGGAGGAAGAGGAATTGCACCAGCTAGTCCAATGCTTGGAAATGCCAGCAATCCCAATAAGGCTGATATTCCTGAACGTAAGAAAAGTTCGGCTGTTCCTAGGGTAAGGAAAAATGCTTATTTATCAAAACCATGAAATGTTTTTGAGGGGTGAAAAAGTGTCAAACCTGTGATTTATCAGCGGTGCTGATTTTATTTTTTATCAAGAGTAAATGTAGGTATCGTACTGTTGCTTTTTTTTCCCCTGCATCAGTCGGCTACTCAAGTTACCTCTTAATATTCCTGAAGTAGTTAGTAGGTATTAATAATTAAGCAGTAGTAGCTGTTAGTGAACAGACATACTTTGGGTATTAAAAAACATTTAGAAAAAAGAAAGTGAACCTAAAGGCTCTCCCCTGAAATTTCCTATGAGTTATTTCTGATATCAGCAACTACTGTTGTGTGGCCTCTGTACAGAAGAACAAAATCTCTATTTTTATTATAAGGAACCACCTAATCTTTGTTCTCAAACACGCTATTCCAAGTCATAGTTATGTATATTAAGATTATCAAAGAAATATAGCTCTAAAAACTGTTCAAAGGTATATTTCAACCTGTATTTAGAAGTCGTGTGCCTGGCTTTTGTCCTCGTGGGCTTCCCGCACCTGCCTCTAAACCTCAACAACAAAAATACCACGCTAAGGTGCATAACCAGTGAATTTACAGGGTCGAGCAGTAGGTAGCGTACCAAAAGAAAGAAAATCCTTTGTTTGGTTTGGCTTTAACTTGTATACTCTGTGGTGCCTCCCTCTGAGGCAAAGCTGGAAATCTGTTTTCACATAATAACTTTTGTGTTTTGTAACATTTAATTTCTAAAACTTAAGGATTTTGTATTGAAAAACTTCCTTCTTTTCAGAAGAAATAACTTCCCAGCCCTTTATTCAACTTGCAATGGAGTGATTTTATTTTTTTTTTTAAGCTTACCCAAAAAGCTGTTATGTTTGGTCATATACTCTCTGCACCATAACTTACAACAAATAAGAACAGAACTTCCTGAGCTCACAGCTTTTTGACAATCTGAAGCAAAAGTAGTAAAATAAGATTTATTTTACTTTTTTGGTGCTGTATTGTCAGTTGGCTTAGTGGCTGATAGTGACTTGGCTGGAGGATTTCAGACAAAGAGATTCCTTGGAAAGACACGTCTTCTACTGTAGCAGCTGTTACTTATAAATGCAAACAAGAGCTCATGATTTTAGGCGACACTTTTCTGACTTTTGTGGTCCCCTGTCCTTTCCCTTGGTTTATGATTAGTCCAGAAACCATTCAGATTTTGTTTCTTCTTACATGACAGTTCTTTGCTGTTGAGACTCAAAATGGTAGGATAATCCAGTCAGTTTTGTCCAATATGGGACTTCACTAAGTATTGTGTAGTGCCTCACTCGAGAGCTTTGCATCACAGTTACAACATTTTTTATGTTTAGTATCTGTAGTGTTTTGATCTGCTCTTCTACACAACTCCCAAATCGTGGGAATTTATTCCAGTAGTCTTATTTCAAATTCCTTACTACTGTAGCTGAAATAAAATTTGAGCTCGTAACTGTAGGATACTTCTCTCTCTTGATTCAGTGCACAACAGATCTTTTACAAGCAGTGGTACAAGGTGGTGAACATGGAATCAGACTTGTGATGTCACTCAATTAATTAGTGATTAATTAATTAATTAGCTTAAAGTTGTCTCTGTTCATAGCTCTTCGTGTCAGATTGTGCAAACTCTCTTATTTCTGCCCCTGCCCCACGCTAGAGATTAGTCTTTTACTTTCTGGCTTGTTGGGGATTGCGGGAAGCACTGACTTCTTACACAATTCCTGGAACTGATTAGGGAGTTTTATTTCTTACAGTATTGGCATGCATCTGGAAGGGGAAAAAAAAGGATATTGGAGTTACCATATTTGTCCTGAAGTTGAAAAAAGTTTGAGGTGGAGAGAGTTTGTGTTCTCACTGAGCACTTAAGTCCTAAAATCAGTAATATGATAAGAAGCAACAGAAAAATACTGTTTAAAAAAATTATTACTTTGACAGATACAGCAAAAGTAGTAGAACTGGTCCTTGCTGGAGACTCTTAGCCAGTTGTGTGCTGCTCTTCTTGAATAACGAAGCTTACAAGCATGCACTTAAGAATAAGAGTTGTGCTTGTAGAGCAGATAGCTAGTCTGGAGTTGGAGTAAGGGGCTCCAAGCGGTACTTCTAAAGCTGGCAGTGTGTTTAAACTCTTTAAACAAAATAGTTCTGCAAGCTGAACAAGTGCACATCAAAAAGCTTCAAGTTCATCAGGCAAATACCAAATTAATAATGAAAACCTGCTACAGGGGTTGCATAGTTAGCAGCAGCTAATTAATTCCTTTCTTTAATAACTCCTTGATTATTGTTCACAGCTTTGGATTTTTCCTCAATGCTTGTAATAAGGCTGCCCCAGCGCCCTTAATATGGACTTTAAAAAACTGGAAGAGGAGAATAGATGGTATGTTTGTGAAATCATTTAGGATCAAAAAAACAGACTAGTGCTCTTAATTTAGATTGGTTCATTACTGTAAGTCAGAAGCTGATTCCTTGAAAGGTTTTCATCAGTTCTCGCCTTGGCGTCTCTTAATGTGAAAACAGCCTGCCTAAGCAGCGGGCATAAGACTCTAGGAAAAGAGGGGGACTCTGCACCACAAATTCATCCTTTGTGCTGTGATTGGACCTTGTGCACATGCTCGGAAGTCTCAACATGTGCTTCTGCAGTGTCAACACCTCTTACAAAGAAGGCAGATGATGCCACAAGGATGAACTTATGCAGCTGACCCTCACCCTAAGGGTTGTCATTCCATTGGGGAGTGTGGTTGACACCAGTTCCAGGCTTCCTGTGCTGTGCACCTGTGCGCCTTAGTCATGTCCAGAGATTAATAGTTTGTAGACTGGCTGAACAAAAAAGTTGTAGCTGAAGAGCTTCCTTAATGAATTGTGAAAGTCGTACACTAAAAAGTGTAGAGGCCCTGATGCCAAGGCTGTATTCTTGCTAAAACTGAAATTTGAAAGCTTGAAATGCTTAAATCTCCTCTCACGACCTCTGAAATCTGAGCCAAAGAGAAAAAAATATATACTGTTCCTTCTGTCTTTGTGTTCCAGAAAGAGCTGGCAATGTGCATCTTTAGAGTCCTCTGATTCCAGATACAAATACCAAAACTTGTCCACTCCCAAACCTGAAAATGCGTAGTCTTTCAAGTTTGATCCAGCACAGAGATTGCGGTCTTGTCTTTCTAGATGTGCAACATCACAGTACTTCTTAATGCTATGTGGTGGCTTCTCAAGGCAAACAAATATTTAATGCTCTAAGGGAGCAGGTGGAAAGAAGCAAGCCACCCATTATTGTGCATGTTTCCCGCCAAAAAAACCACTGCAAACATATGCAAACATTAATATACAGTACTTCAGTGTACTATTGGCTTGCAAGGGCTCCACAAAGTGTCTTGCACAGCGTGATCTCTCAAGAACATACAAGCTCAACTTCACGTTAGATGCACAGTTTCATTGCTCGCAAGTTTAGTAAAGAGAGGGGAGTTTGCACAATGACAAATGTTAGAGAAAAGTGGAAGAATCAATGACTGAGTTTAAATAAATGAACATATTTGAAGACAAGGGGATGTGAAAGGAATAAAGTACAAGGAGAGGGCCAGGAAGACTTCTGCTGGTGCTTGGCACATGTCTATCCCAAAGAATACTTGAGAGCTCTTGAGATAACTACTTACGATTTAATTAATAGTTCTGTGAATCTAAAATACTCTTGATACTCTTTGTACTTTTTAACACTAGGAGGTTGCGCGGTTCACTCTTTCATTTTTATTTGTACTTTCATGTGAAGATGTGTAACAGGTCAGCATTCTTTTAAGCAGACAAGATGGCTTCATTGTTAAATCTGCAACTCAGGGTCCGAGTTGCTTGAGACTCCCTGTATAGCAAATATTTTGTCTAAAGGCACTGGCAAAGCTTGTACTGGTTATTGAGAATACTCCACTTTAATAGTTTTATTTCAGGTTCGGAAACAAAAAAGGTTTGTCTACACTCCTTTTGTGCTTGAACTTTTTTTTTATCCTTTTTATCCTTCTTCCCGTCTCATTCTCTACTGTGACCGTTTATGTGAAACCTTTTTTGTAATGCTATTTTAAAAATCCACTGAATTTCCCTTGTCTATCATAGCAGTAATTCTTCAAAGAACTCCAAAAGGTTAGTTGAGCATGAAGTCCCCTGCCTGATTCTTAGTGGCCATCCTTACTGAACATGTGCTTATCCAGGTGCTGACCAGTCATTCCCTTAAGCTAGCCTCCTCCAAGACTTTCCCAGCAGTGATGTTTAAAGTTAAGAGCCTATTTTGCTTCCTGCTTTGCCCCGTGATCCTTTTCTTTAAAGACAATTTTTAAAGGTTTTTTCCAATTTCCAACCACATGCAGTTTCCTGTGTTATGTTCTTGGGGTGGGGAGTAAAAATGGAAGGCTTGCCAGCTTTTACTTCCTCTACAACCTGGGGGTGCATGTTTATCTGGACCACCATGCTTTTCCTACAGTAATTGCATCTAACATTTTGTAATTCTGTTATCTGTGAATTACCTAGCTTCTCAGTCGTTCCTGGAAAATTGACCGCCAACTTGGGCATATCTCCACCCTCTTTCTCTGTAAAGACAGAGGCAAAGTAATTCTATTTCTTTTCTCCCCTCTAAAGTAAGGTCTGTAGTTTAAGCTCCCCTGGTTCTCTTGTCCTCAATGTATTATGCTTGTATTTAAATGTATATTTTAAAAAATGTTGTCTTAAAATTCTCTGCAATTTCTGTCTTTAATTTGAGTTATCCTTCCCTTTTTTTAAAACTTGTCTAGTGTTTTATAGTATTTTAATATTTAAAAGTTCATGTTTACCTTCCCACTGAATTTTACCACATTTGTTTCTTAAGTCTTTGCTCTTCCTATCTTGTTTAAGGGTATGATTTTAAGTTAAAGGAAATTCTACCATCTGCAAGTGGTAAAGTATTTCAAAAATAGGCTATAAAGATGTAGGCTATCCAGATGTAGATGAATGCTATACATACTGAGAATTTGTAATTCAGAACACTGGTAACTAAAAACTTTAAGCGGTAATAATTTTGAGCCATCAACATGAAATACAAGAACAACTCTTTAGAATTATTTTTTCGGATTGCATTATTCCTTAAAAATACTTGAAGGTGTTTGTATATTAACTTATTTAATTATTGTAAGTCCTATAATTGTGTAGAACTAGCATGAAGTAAACCAGCCTTCAATTATATGTAGACTTAACCCCAGAAAAGCCGTTTGTGGGGAATAACAAGCCTATGTTTTTTAATTGTAGAATAATACTGCCCCCGGAGCAATGACACGGCGCAACACATATGTTTGTAGTGAAAGAACCACTGCTGATAGGCATTCAGTGATACAAAATGGCAAGGAGAAAAGGTATATGAAATGTCTTCCTATGGTGTATGTCGCTTGTCGTCACATTTCCAAAAAAATTATAATGTCTGATTTAAAAACCAGTAATATTCTAGCATAATTCTTAATGAAAGGTGAGTATAGATCTTTGGTTGTGGAGTACCCGTAAGTATGTTGGGTTTTTTTCTATGCTTAATTCATACAGTCTTTATACTTAGAATGTTAAAGGAAGATGATAATTTCTGGTTAAATACATGTCATGTTTTTACAGCCTTGATCTTAAGTCAGATGTTAATTCCTGTGACCAAACAACACATGCTTGCAGAAGAGGCTTGTTTAGTGTCAAACTACAAAGTCCATCTCTCTTGGGCCATTTTTTTTTTTTACATTTCACTTTATAGTGTACTTTGTTGGGATTAATTGGAATGCTCTTTTTTCTACCAAGTTTCAGGGAGAAAGTCACTTTTTCTGAGCAAAGACGGAACAGTGATGGGCCATTGTCTTGGACTAATAATGTTGCTTACTGATATCCTTGTAGTTTAATTGCTTCCCAGTATTTATAGAACCCATCTTAAGAAGGGTAGCACTGATATCTCCATATTCTGAGTGAAAACAGTCAGAGAAATAATCTCCTCTTACTTTACTGAATGAAAGCTTGACTGGAGCACGCAATGGAGTTGGAGTTAACCAGTTCATGTGTCGGCACCACAGCTACATCTAGCGCCATCCTTCCCTGTGTCCCAAAGAATGAGGAGAGCTGTAGAAAATAAATATAATAGTGAACGTAGACATTAGCTATAGAGTAACACTTCTGAAGAATACCAGCAAGCCTCCTGGCTGGCTGAGGTGTTTTCAGTCCCAACTGTTCTTTGCAGAATTCTACTGGTGTCAAAAGCTGGTAACAAGTAGTTGACCATTGCCGGGAGAGTGCCCGGATAGCTAGTACTTAATAAAAATACTTAAGCTTGGAGGAATGTGTACCTCTCTCCTACTCTTCCCAATTTTCTCCACCCCTTCCTAATTTTCTGCTATATTGTAAAGGGTGGGAAGAAAATACTTTTCTTCTAGCTTGTGTTGAAGTTGGTGAAAGATCCACCATTTTTTGCACAGAATGTTTCCCCTTCCTTTTGCCAGTTCATAAGGAAGAGTGGCAAAGCTGTGATGTTGAATGGAAAGTCTGTCTGTCCCTTGTTTGACCTGGAGTCTAGGGATAAAGAACATGATTTTGACCCTGTCTCTTCCTCCTAGCTTTCTGCAAACTGAAAGTGATTAAGGAAAAAGTCAAGTGTTAAGTTTGAAGAGTGCCAAAGCTGTAGCTGGCCAGCTGGGCCTGCAGTCAACTGTCTTGTGAAGTACAGCACAGCTATTTGGTACTGTCTCTTAGTGTGTCTGTCTCGGCCTTCATTGATTAGTCCTTGTTAATGTTACCAAGTTTGTTTAGATTAAAGCTCACCATCCCTCCTTTGATTTGATACGTTAATAGCTTTGTTTCTTTCCAAACTCTCTTTGATAAATGAACCTTTCTGTCCAAAATAGTTTCGATCAGATTTGGTTACTTGATTTCTTGGTTTAATAACATTTTTGTTCATCTTTAAACTAATATCTTTGCAATATCTTGTCTACAATTTCGTTATTATGTTTTTTAAAGGTATTAGATATTGTTTACTAGGAATGCTTGGGATTCAGATGTCGACTTAATTCAGGAGTAACTTTCATACTGCTAAGGAGCTGTCTTCTAAAGTTGTTGTTGGTTTGGTTTTTTTTCCCCTCAGCTTTGAATTTCTCAGAAAACTGCTGTCTTTCTGGTTTTTCCCATACGGGCATTGTATTAACTCTATTTAATATCCATAATAGGTTATCCTTATGTAATTAACCTTTTATTGTCAATATGGTATGCAAACATCATCTGCTTATTCTGCAGACTTTAGCCCTATTTGGGTCATTTGAAATGTCTAGGCGTTTATATTTTCGTTGTCGGAAAAAAAAATCTTCATAGCTTTTATCGTATATTTTTGATTACTACTTTCGTTACTCTTTATAGAAGGTTAAAGCAAGAAAAGATAATGAGAATGCATTGCTAATTGTTCTACAATTTGAGACTTCTTGTGGTCTGAAATGCTTCAACACTAAACTGCTCATTCATTTTGGCACCATTTCAGAATTACTGTGATTTGGCACAGAATTCAGAATTTATGTCTGAATATATTTTGTTGCTGTAGCTGGGCAAAGGCTTGACTGATCACATGAAATGCAGAGACCTTTAATGCAGGCTAAATAAACATGGCTGTTGATGGGACTGGATCTTCAGAATGGATGGATTTTGCGAGCCTTCAGGTGTTTCTGTAGTATCTCTAATACGACTGTACTCTCATCTTGGCAGAAAGTAACTTTAGAAACTTGTTAATGGTTTTTCCTCTGCGAAGCAAGAGCTGAAGTAGAAACTGGGCCTTCGTATAAATCCAAGGTTTTGTTAAAAATGCTTTCTGTGCTTTTGAAGTGTCTGTTGGTGGCAAATGTTAAAGAGAAAAGTAATTACTATAAAAGGTTTGTTACAGATTGGATTGTAGATTGTCCATAGCCAGTCAGATACTGACACCCATTGAAAACTTGGGAGGCTGGCCTTAAAAGGCAAGATGTGTGCATTCAAAGTCTCTATTCTTTCCCTTGAGAAACAGTTAAAATGTTGCCTGTTCTGTCTTTATTTTGCACATTGAATTCTGAGGAGGCACCATTTCTGAAGGTATGGAAGCTTTGAAGAATCAATAGTCAGCTGTTTGACCTGATGTTGGAGAAAATAGTCTTGAAGACCCCATGCCAGACCGGCAGAAGGGAAGAGTGTTTTAAGTCACACATCCCTACTTTAACACATTGTGTGGCTGACACAGGCATTCCCATGGAGATGACTCTGGCTTTCCTCCAAAGCCTGAGCATTAATTAACGCACTTGGGGATTCATGAAACACTTGTCATAATGATAGGCAATTGCTTTAAATCATTTCTAATGCAAATGATTTACAACAGCCTCAGATTTTTTTTTTATAAGCCTTGGCACTAATTGGCAAATGTTAGCTCACTGTTTCTCGTGTTCCCAGGCTAGTAATCCGAGGAATCCAAGGAAGCTGATTTCTAGCAGTGCTTCACAGGAAGAAATAAAAATGCTTTAATATGTGGTCTGGTACCTTATTGATACCTTTTAGCATCACATCTTTGGAGGCAGGTGATAAGTAAAACTTGAGTCTAATGTGTTGTAAAACTAAATTTTTCTCCTTTATCTTTTGCAACATGTTGAGAGGAAAGGAGCTAGAAGTGCTTGAGAGGCTGGTGACCAATTATTTGGGGATTAGTTGACTTCAGGGTATTGCTTTTGAGATGAATGCTCATTTCCTTACAATTTCTTAATACCCTGGGGTAATATAAAAGCTGGGCTGTGTTGTGGGCTCCATTGTAGTAGTGGTTGTAGTTGGCATCCAGCTGGATTCAGCATTGTAAAGAGATGTAGACATGACTCAGATGAAGTCTTCTAGATTCTGAAAAGTTAAAAACAAACCAAAGAAGTAGATCTTGCTAAGCATTTTAGGAAGCAGTTCTGATGTCTGAGCTGTGAGTTTGAGAGCTAAGCCCAAGAAGTGGCTCAGCTGACGCTCGTAGCTGGAGTAGCATTCTCCTCTCTGAAGGCTGATATACCAGAATGAGATAACAGGACTTGAATTTCAGTGTGTGTAACCATGAAATAACTTGGAAGTGAACATGCAGTCTGATGAAACTGTCATGGACAGATTTCTTAATCTCGGACAATATTTCTGAATTTCAGTTGTCTTACTTTTCAAAGAAAACTTACAATGAACAATATATGGTGTGGTAGCCTGAAAGGCCTGATACATCTTGTGGCCTCTCAGTTTTCTCCTATCGTTATTGTTACTAGATATTGTGAAGGCTGCAAAGAGTATTTTGGCCCAAAGAAAGAAGAAGATTTCATTCTCCTATTTTAACATATTATACAGCTGGCAGCTTACTGGCCGTTCTGCCAAGACAGCACTGTAGACCTTCCTTCAAAGCCTGCATGGTAATTTGGAGAATTTAAGGTTTGTGGCCAAGCAATCTGAGATGCTCTTCAACAGTCATACCTCTATCTTCAGAGAGCAGCAAGCGTTATTCATTGCCTCCTACAGGTTGACCAATAGTAGCCTTTTTGTTTGAGCGTCTCTGGACTTGTTAAAGATCATTATATTGTTGCTTTCGATTGTGCCTGTGAAGTCCCTCGATTATCAGATGTAGATCAAGATTTGACAGCTTGCCCAACTTACACTGATTTCTTTTAACATGGATACATTCTGAAAACAAAATATTTCACTGCAGTAATGGACCTATCACCAGTCTTTTGGAAAGTGCAGTTGGTGGGGTTTTTTTTAATGCATTTTTTTAATGTTAAGACCAATACGAATTACATCAGTGCTTTATACTAGTGCTTTGGCACAGAACACTGAGTTTTTCAGGTTCTGTATGTCAAGGAGCGTATCACCACAAACTAATGCTAATGGTAAGAGAATGATTGAAGTTTTGTGCTATAGTAAGGATGCTTTTTAAAGGGGAGTGTAGGATAGTTACTGCTGTTTATGTAGAAGAGGGCTGTTAGAGTTCGTGTTCTTTGATAAATCAGCTAATAGACGGAAAAGTTTGCTTTTTTTCTATGCACTAGTTTGTTGTTGGTCCATCATGCTCTTCTTTCTGCCTCTGCCTGAACCCAAACCCCCTCACAGCCTGACAGAAATGTTCGCTTACGCAGCTAGTCCTGCTTCAGTTTGTACTACATCCTTCTCCAGTGTTCGGCTGCGACATCAGAAGTCGATGTCCATGTCAGCCTCTGTGCACACGAAGATGATGTTGCCTCCAATAGACAATGGCGCAGATAACTTCAGGCCTATGTAAGAACCTGAAATCGTTGTGAAACTAACTTATACCCACTGCTTCTTAACTTTGTGCTGTGGAATTTTAGTCCTAGATTGTTCTAGTATATATTGCCCACAAGATGTGTGTTTCCTCATTTTTTTAGTCTTGTTTACATGTGTCTTGTGGTGTGTCAGGCTGTCTGTGACATAATCCTGCAATAATGAACCTTAATTTTTTTCCTAGTGTTAGGAGTATTGGACATTCCCTATTGTCAAAGTTTGTGGGAGACTTTAACTGTGTATCCTGAAGGACTTCATTACTTGGAGTGGTTCACTTGTAGAGAATTTTGTGTAGGATACTGTCAAATTAGTAAGATTTTCAAAGACGTATATCTAGAACGTGGAGGGAGAGTCACTAAAGTTACGTATTGCTTCTCTTTCCTGGGAGGAAACTTTACTCATCTATTCTTTTATCAGGCTTCTCAGTGAAACGTTGTATGCCTAGTTTATCTGGTCTTTTCCAGGATACTCCTGTTGCATTTTTCTGCCTATGTAGGTTTCTGTTTCGGCAGCCTTTTAATCCTAACTTCTTACAAGTTTTGATTCCATACAGTGCTGTAATAATGTTGGTATTTCCAACCCTGGCTTATATAAAAATGTCTGCTTATGCTTTACTGTAGAATGTAGTGTTTTGTGTTTCCTGCAGTACCGTAGTGCTTCTGTAAAGAAGTTCTAGCATTGTTTTTTGTTTCCCGCTCTAGCACTATTCCCGATCAAAGAACTCCCGTTTCTTCAACTCACAGCATTAGCAGTGCAACCACACCTGATCGTATTCATTTCCCCAGAGGAACGGCTAGTCGGAGCACTTTCCACGGCCAGCTCAGAGAGCGACGTACTGCTACCTACAACGGACCACCAGCCTCCCCCAGTCTGTCCCATGAAGCAACACCGCTCTCACAGACTCGAACCAGGGGTTCCACCAATCTATTTAGTAAACTAACTTCAAAACTAACAAGAAGGTAAACCTCTTAAAATGGTAATGCAACGTTTCCTTTTTATCGGGTAGTAGGTGTACCTAGTTGTTCGTTGCTTAGGTTGTTTTGTCCACATTCTCTGATTAATGGCTTAACAGTTTCTGCAACTGGCTTACGATTTTTTTTTTTGTAGTTCTTTTTGGTTACAGACGCCATTTGTTTTTAGCAGTTGAATCAAATGGGATAAAAAGTGAGACAGCCTGGTTTGTGCTGTTTGTTCTGTGCTCTTCGTTCTCATGTCTGAGGTACAAATGCTGCAGAGCTGAAACGTTTCAGCTCAGGTCAAAAGCTGCTCACTCTGACTGCATGGTCTGTCAGCTGACGGCATAAACTAGGATCACAGTCTTGATATTTAATGTAGTGTTAGAAGTTCAGGTTGTATTTCCCAACTGCTTAAGCTATTAATATATCCAGAATAATCTTGCTGGCAACACATGAATAGATCACAGGTGAAAGGGTAGAGGCAGGACACAAAAGCTTCTTTTTTGGCCATAGTGCTGGCATCTTAAAATAATGGCAGTACTATGGTTTCGGTCTAGGCAGGAGTCTGGTCAAACCTTGGAAAACTTACTCCTGTTTTGACCTTTAGTTCATCTGCAGATTCTGACTTTGGTGTGAAGTTGTGTTGGTCTAGCCAATGCCTAGCTTAAGGAGGTTTCTTCCTGCGCTAACAGTTTTTATTCTAATTGGACTTCCAGTTTCAAATCCACGTACAATTTAAATTAGTTCCTGCAAATCCTAAAATTGAAAACCACTTTTTTCCTTCTGTATTTAAAACCTGTGGGTTCACGTGCCGCATACTTCAGACCATTCTGATATCCACAGCTTGTGTTTGCAGAAGTGAGGGTTTGTTTATCCTTGCCTTAAGATAACCTCCATGCTTTTGTACCCTCCTCATCACGTGAAATTTTCTTGGAATATATCGTTCTGATCTTGGCCTGCTTGCTTTTGTTTTAGGCTTATATCACATCAGCACCAAGCCACTTCCTTCCTGTCTGTACTGTGACCATACATGCCTCCCTCTCAGCATCCTCTTCATTGTCTCCTATTCCTACAAAATAATGCTTAGCCAAACTTCAGTTTTTCACAGCTGGCCAATTTCAAAGTAGAGAGGGAATTTCTTTAAAAATATAGAAGTTGTTTTTTGTGAAAAACAAAAACGTGACAGCCTAGCCTTTGGTAAATGTCTTACCCTGCTCAGTGCTCTGCCAGCTAATGTTTCCCTGGGAAATACTTTTTTTTTTTTCCTTCTTTTTCTGTTGAGAGAGAGAGATATAAAAGATTAATTTGAATTATTTTTTTTTTTTTTTAAGAATTAAGTCATCTGCTTTTTGTCAAGTGAAGTCTTAATCAAACACATCCTTTTGGCACATTTTTCTTTCTGTACTTTTGTTTGTAATATCCTTACTTAACTTTCCATCTGACGTTCCAAATGTGGACGCTCAAACTGTGAACATGCAAGCTTGTCACTTGTGCTGCTGGAACATGCTGTTTATCATTGTGTGTCGCTCAGTTGTTCAGGCAGCATTCAAGCTTCTATCATTACCTCCGAGTTTCAGCTTTTGCAGTACAGTGTGGTTTTCTTGAAGAAGTTTTTCCCCACCACTTCTGACAATAGTTTAAATTCCATCTGGACTTAATTAAATAATGTATAGTTGTAAAACAATAGTGCTGTTACAGATGGTTAAGTTTGCACTTGGAGGACCTCTTACGGCTGAGGCTCTGTTATACGAGGTGCTGCACGAACTACTAAGGAGGTGGATAGTGCCAGCCATCAAAGGACACAGTTCTTCTCTTTAAATACATTTTAAAAACCTTAAAACCTGTTAATTTATTCTAGCGTTCTCTATGGGGGATCAGAATATTTTTTATTATAAACTAATTATGTTCTGGTGTAGGCAATTGTTACAGCTTCTGCCACTAAAATTAGCTAAATATTTAAGGCATTTTTGGCACAACATGGCTCACCTAATGTTAGGAAGGAAGAAACCTAACTCTGAAGATACTCAAGATCTAGTTATAGTAGATTTTTGCTTTCTATTTGAGATACATAAAGAAAATTCAAAGATCTTTTTATGTGACCTTGCAGGTTGAGTTGTAAAGTGTTTTGACACCAGTACGAATTTTAATTCATAATAACTACTGGTGGTATATTTCCCATAAAAATGAAGTTTGGAAGTAGCAATACTAAGAGTTTGACTCTTCAGACCCCAAATCATCTGCCTAATCTCAGAATGTATTGAAGTGTGATTTCATTGTGCGTTTTAAATGAGATCTTTTTGCATGTTTCACTCTAAATGGCTTTTTCAATTTATTTTGTACAAAACTTTTTGTTAATTATTATTTTGGCTTAATTTCTTTTAGAAACATGTCATTCAGGTTTATCAAAAGGTAGGATTTATTTATATTTAAAAAAAAGTCGCTCCTGCAATTAACAACAGATTTGGCTTTCTAGCCTTGGTTTTCTGAAAACTAAACTTTCTGCTGAGAACTAAATACTTTCTTTCTTGAGAGGAAAGCATAGAATAAATCCATTAACTCATGATGATACTTAAGAATCTGTGGCACCTGTATAACAAGATGCTACGCATGCCTTGTGAATTCTTCTTTCTGTGATAGAGTTGGTAGTACCAAAGTAATTCTGTTCTCTGTACTAATACACTTAGCATGCTTATGTTTGAAGAATGAGGTGTTTGATAACAATGATGAAAGTATAAACAAAACATAAGGTTACAAGCAAATAAAGGTAAGTGATGCTAAATTTACATTCTCTATCTCTTTGTTTCATGACATTTTATAAAAAAAAAAAAAAATCCGTTTGAAGTGTTGCCTGCGGTTGATAATGATAGAAAGCAAACCGAACACAGTTCTGAATCGAAGAGTTTTGTGTGGAAGATTGAATGAAGATGCAATGGCGGTGTATTTATTTGAAAACGGCATGCATTTGCTGAAGTGAATTGCAGCCGAAGCACAAATAGAGCACTTAAATTACAAAAAGTATGACACCTATGCAGATTTCTTAGCAAAAGGGAAAAGCTCAAAAGTCTGATTCACATTTCAAGCCCAAAGGATTGAATTTAGTTTTGCAATTTGGGAATGAATCAAACTGCCATGTATCTTGTTAATCCACCATGACTCATGAAAGTTGGTTATACAATTTTGACCCGCAGATAAATTTTCCAGTAGAATCTTGTAATATTCTGGTAAGTTGTATCATATCTTGTGGCTTCTTAAAGGGCGGTACTTTCAATTTCCAGCTACTTTTCAAAAAAAAGAAGACAGGGCCAAAACCCAGACATCTGTTTTAACTTTCACAATGCAAGGCTGTGCACGTGACTGTAATTTGAAGGTTTTCATACCATTTCAAAGAAATACTCAGATTAGGGAGACGTGAGATACGTTAATAGCTACTTGAATTTGGGTACCGTCCAAGTCTAAAGGTACTGCCCCGACTAAATGAGTAAATTCCACACCACAGGAATAATAATCAGGGCTCTTCCAAACATGACTATGTTTAGAGCTGGTGTTGGTTGGGTTGGCATTGTGACGGCTGACTTGAGAAAAGGAACATGCACAAACTGTTTGTTAGGGAAGGAAACCATCCAACGCAGTCTACAGATGGAACCGAGCAGCAGCAGTAGTTTGAACCCCTCGTGCATCGTGAGCTGTGGGGTGCATATTGCTTTATCTCTCCATAGTCACGTTGCTTTTAAAACAAAAGCTTACGACTGTGCAGTCTCCACAACTGGAGCAAGTTTGTTACTCTGCTGCTCTGAAGACAGACGGAAAATGCTAATATGAGTACAGTTTTCAACTAGAAGGTTACTGTTCAAATTTGAGATTTTAAAAAACAGTAATTTTTTAATAATTTTTTAAAATTTTCCTTTGACTTGAGGCCAGGGATCTTAGACTACTGTGGAAATAGCTGCTGCAGCTTTCACTGCAGATTTGCAGTCTTACGTCACCTACACAGGACTAGACTGTGCTTTTTAAATTCTATTTTAAGTGTGCATGGTGTCCCCCCATATCTTATCTTGTACATAGGTACAAAATTAAAATGTTGGGGGGGCTGGCAGTTTCATATCACTTCATATGCTACGAATCTCAGCTAAACTAATTTTCTTTGGTACTATAACCTAATTCCACATATATATATAGTACTGCAACATCATTTTGGGGAGCTGAACAAAAGTAGATAAACAGTTACTCCTTTTTTAACTACTGAGTTCTAATATTGTACTTGGTACACAGAGGTATAAAATATATCTCTCTCTCGGACCATGCACTGTCCTTGCCAATCTGCATATTGTGGAAATGTAACTTTTTTTCTGACAGCAAAAATCACTTTCAGTGTTCTGGATTTTATTGCAGCATCTTTTCTCCATTCCATAAATTGATCTTACTTGAGCGTCTTTCACTTTTTGCTGTTTTTCCTTATCTTTTTCGACAGTTTTCTTTGTGTTTATTTGTATTTTTAACAGGGTGTACAAAGATGTAAAGAACAGAAAGCACAGCATAACTCAGGACAGATGCATGGAAATATTTTTTTCTTTAAAGCCTTCCGCAAACCATAAAGGAGATAGTGTATAGGCATTGCATGACAAATGACAACATAACTTTCCTATATATTTGTTCCGTTCTCAAGACCAAGGAGCGACTTGGTACATAAAATTAATTTATGTAAGAATACAAGCAAAGGCAGAAAATTTAGAACATAAACTAGGCGTTTGCGGTTCCCGCAGAAGGGCAGTTTATATGAGCAGTGAGGAGGCCTCGGGGCTGCATCTGACTTGCAGACCCACCGGAACAATACTGGCAGTACAGTAAGTGACTGTTCCCAAAGCGCCAGTGCTGGGCTGTAGAACTGGACCGTAACCACGTCCTTCGTGAAGGAACAAGCATCTAGAGAGACTGGCACAGCTCTCCAGTGTTTGGCATGATGGCTGTATTTGAGGGTGCCTGTCACCAAATGCAGTTCCTCGTGCTAAACGAATGGAACACCGAAGCATTGAAAAACTTGAACAAAGTAAGGATTTTCCGAGAGGCTTCCATGAAAGCATGTTTGTTATTTCAAAGCGGTAGGTATTTTGTAAATAACGACCATACTTAGATTTAGAGTACAGTGGTTTACAAGCCAAAGAGTTTGGCTTAACTTCAACCTAAACAGGGTCTGAAAACACCACTAGGGAGTTTTCCCCCCAGACTTTTCTGGACAGATTCCAGTAACAGTAAGACTATTCATTGTTGGGGATACTGGTTATGATCCCATTTTCTACAACCTCTGGCAAGTTTAAAAAATAAATAAATAAAATACATCCATAAATGCATGCAGCTCTTAACAAGGCTGTCATCTTCCACTTCACAGGAACACAGTTGTCCTTTGAAGACACTGCTCAACTGAAAAACTGAGAACTTGAACTTTAGACTTGTTGCTTGCTTTGCCCAGTAAAACGCGTCTTTCCCAGATCGTGTGAAATGCATGGATTTGTTCAGATGGTACATGTGATAGTTCTCCCCCTGCCCACCTACCCCCATTGCAGTTCTACAGAACTGTTGTAAGGGATGAGTTCATGGGCTGTATACACAGACCTTGGAAGTCTTTTTCCACCTTCTCCTGTATCCACCATAGTAAAGTAGCAGGTGATCTTAATCTCCTTACTAAACAGATCATCAGTGCTGTTGACATTTTAAACTCTTAACGTGGGTTTTGGAAATCTGACATCAAGTATTAGTTGCAGTCAGGTACTTGGGAGATCGGGGGGGCTGCAGCCTCCGAGTCAGTTGCCCTCCTGTGTTACTGAGGGGAAGGGAACAATTCTCCCCCTCTTTAAGTTGAATTTTAACAATTGTACATAAAATTGTGCTACAATGAAAATGAGTACCATTAAAAACACTTTGAAGAGCTAGAATTAGTTGAGGACTTGTCAGTTGTTTTCTTCTTCTTATCTTCCTTGTCCTTTTTGCTTGGGACAGCTTTAGTCAATGGAAACGTTTCCTAGCAGAGAGTCCGTCTCGCTGTGTGCTGTGCATACCTCGGAGAGCAGGGTTCTGATCGGCGGCTGTTGGGAGGAACGGCTCACAGCTGAGTGATGGACCACTTAACTGGATTTCTGTTGCAGTAGCAGCGTGAGTTTTGATCCAGGAGCAGGGTCCATAGCCTTTGCAGCAAGGGCTGCCACCGTGCTCCTCCTCCGGGTGCTAGCGCAGCCTCTCTTCCCTTGTGACAGGGACTGCACAGAGTCATCCCACAAACCTGTTCCCTCACTGCAACGCTCAAAAGCGGGGAAAGGAGGAAATTAAGCCTTGTAACACCCCCCACACACCCTGATATAAATACCGCTGTGCGGCAAAAAATAAGCTTACTGTTTTACATTCCAATCCCCAGACACCTGATAACCAAACTGCTTTAATGATTTCCATTGTTCAGTGTAGCTACGTCCTACCTTAGAGTAGGCTTGATAAGGGCCTTACAAAGCAAGCTTCCCCGCGAGCAGAATTAACAGGGATTTAGACCGGTGGTACTGCGATAATGGGAAGGCAGAGGAAGGTGATTTTCCCCCTTATTTCTGCTTGATACTGGGCTTTTAAAAAATGGTAGTGATCACCAACATAGCTTTAATCAATGTAAGAAGACAGAAAGCTTAAGTTTACTCAGATGTTGAGGGTGCGTCAGTGTGGGAATTAATAGGGTGGCCATAGCACAGCTTGACAAATCTTGGATTTACCTCTAAATCTATCTTAAAATGTATATGCATCTTGTTCTTTTGCTTTAAGGTATTTGGTATTGTTTAAGCACCTAATACCTCAGATTTGATGTGCTTGCAAACACACAGGGTGACCAGACTTGTCTGTAAAATACGGTATTTTTTTTAAATGCGTATATTATTACCAGATAAAACTTTAATTAGCCTAAAAATAATTGGGAATTATTTCTCTTTTAGGAGGTACTTACTAAATAATACACTAACTTCAATACAGTTTGTAACTTCAGTTTAACATTTTCTGTGTTTAGAAGTTGAACTTTAGTCAGAGTTCTACAGTACTACTATGTATAAACATACATTGTAAAAATCAGTTATGCTCTTTTTAAAAACTGTAGTTTATAGACTTCCATTTGGTTTGACGAGATGTTACATCCTGAATTTGGTCTAACCAATGAAGTTCTTTACATCTTTGTTGCTTTGCATTTTAACACACCTTTGGTATGACTGCAGTATCTTTTAGCAGCTACTCAGATATTGTATATTGTAGTGTAAGATTTGTCTTCTCTTTCCCACTTCCTTTTGCTTCTGCATTCTTTTCAATGAGGCTCCCGACTGAATATGAGAGGAACGGGAGATTTGAGGGCTCAAGGTGAGGGTAAAATTTTTGTTTAAAATGTTACTTAGGTGAGTTTGAACCTTCCTCCCCTTGATTATGTGGCATAGTGGCTTCAGGCAGCAGCTTTTGTTTTGTGTGAGGCTTTGAAACTAAACAAAGAAGCATTTCTGTCTGCAAAACAGCTATTAAAGCACTGACTGACTTGGTTTTGAACTTTCATCTTTCCTGTTGCCTTTTCCCTTGTGTGTTTTTTGCATTTAAGTCGTTATAATTTGCTGTTGTCTTGTAGATGTGTAGGTGAGTGGTCTCTAGTGAGGCTGCAAACGTGTGGGGTAACCACTGAAGGGTGATATTTCTCATCTCCAAAATCACAGATAGTTAAACAATATTTTTCATGTTATAATCTTCTTCCAAAATCTGCATATCAAAAAATACTATAAATGATCAAACTTGTGCTGGTTCTGCCAACTGTTTTCAAGTAGAAAAAGCTTTCACAAATAAATAAGCATTGAATCAGAGTTGGTGTTCCCCCTGCCCCCCCCCCCCCCCTTACAGCCTTACTAAATTAAAACCTTTAAGTTAAAACAAAGTACCCCAATTTCCTTGCTGAATTTTGTAACATCTGGCAAATCACGTAGCTGGATTTGACAGCATAATCCTGTGACTCTCACAGTTACTGGAAGTCTTTCTAATAGAATGTAAAATGATTAAATAGGTTATCTTTGAGAGAGATTTATTTAGTTTTGACCTTGCTATCACTTTTTATTTAATTTTTTCATAATTGCCTGCTTAATGGCAGTAGAAGGAAAGCATTTTGTTACCAGAAATTCACTGCCAACTATTTTAAAGAGCAGCTTGACTTAATATTGTAAATTAAACTTTGAAGTTCAACATGAGACCTGAACTGCATGGTTTGTGGTCAGTTAGGTTAGGCGTTTTCAGGAAGATATTTAAGCTTGACAGTCAATATATTTAAGTCTCTTGTCCTGAGGACAAGTAAATTTGAAGAGGCAACTGACAGCGTGCAATGTTCGTAAAGCAAATCTGTCAGATTTTTTCCCTGGAGGTCCAAATGCAGTTCCTTATTCTTTAGCTACGTGACCACTGATTTTAATTGAAGTGTAAGAATCATAGCACTCTAGAAATTTCTGGAACTTTTCTTTGTCCGCTATAACTTTATTTATCCTTACCAAAGGAAATGCTTTTTTAATTTAAAAAACATAGTAATGCAGACTTGGGAAATGCAGCCTCAATATTTTGTGCTTTATCTCTTAAAACTGTGACAATAATAGTAACCCTCTTACTCGCTGTCTTTACTAACAGTGTTGAGGAGGTGTCTGATAGTGACTTCCAACTCTCCTTCCTCCAGTCAGCCTCAAAGGCACTCAACTGCATAGCTTGCAGCAGCAAAAGATTTCATCGCTTTACCCCTGTCAGTTGTTGGTATTAAATAAATTGCTGCCCAGCTTAGAGATGAGGTATTTCCTCCCTGTTGAAGGTAACCCCAGTAGCCTCCAGTGTGGTGGGTCTCTAGTGACCATCTCCAACACCAGTGCAGGAAGGCCAGAGTGAAACCGCAGCAGCCCGGAACTGGGTGGCACATGTTGGCCCTGGGGCAGTAGGTGGGTGACCCATGGCAAGGTCTCACGGTCCTGCTGTCCTTCCTCCTGCTTGCAGCTGACTACTGTGGGACTCCGTGGGCTCTCTCAGCGCTCGGTCTCTGACCTGCTGCACAGGAGGAGGTGCAGGGGAACCCTTGGGGTCTTTCTGCACAGGCTCATCCCCATTGCGTATGAGTAGGTACCTCCTGTGGGCTGGTGCTCCGTTGTCCTGGGCTGAGCACCCTTTTGTCACAGGTCGCCACTATTTGAATGTTCCAGAAACTTCTAGCGCAGAGCTGGTGTTTCAGCAGTCCACGTGGCCCAAGAATAGGGCTTTGAGCAGAACCTGCCTTAAAATCGAGTCATAGGTGATGCATGTAGTTCTACCTCTGCAAGGTCACTTCCCTCACGCTCTTGACTCCAGTGATTTCCAGTTGTGTCACCCGTCGTACCATACCTTCGTTTCAGCCCCAACAGCTAATGCTTTACCTTGACTGTGTGTTCGTACAGCAGCTAGGAAAGCGGGGCATTGCTCGCAGCCGGACCCTCTAGATGCTGCTCTAATACCGGCAGTGTGCGTTGAGTGTTAGTTTGCTTCACTAACGTGAAACGTGGAGAAGGTAGCTGGCCCTGCTAACTAATAAATTCCTGTCTTTCAGCCGCAACGTAGCTGCGGATCAAAAGGATGAGAACAAGGAAGCCAAGCCTCGGTCTTTGCGTTTTACCTGGAACATGAAAACCACCAGCTCCATGGATCCCAATGACATGATGAGGGAAATACGAAAGGTCCTGGATGCCAATAATTGTGACTATGAACAAAGAGAGCGTTTCTTGCTTTTCTGTGTCCATGGAGATGGGCACGCGGAAAACCTTGTACAGTGGGAGATGGAGGTGTGTAAACTGCCAAGACTGTCGCTGAATGGAGTTCGCTTTAAGCGGATATTGGGAACATCCATAGCTTTTAAAAACATTGCTTCCAAAATTGCCAATGAGTTAAAGCTGTAACAAGAAAAATAGTTAAGTTGTAAATTAGTTAGCAATTTCAAGTGTTTTTGAGAATTCTGATGGAAATGTATAGAATAACATTTAGGCAATAACTTCTGCATCCTTCTGAATAGTGATATTAAAAAAAAAAAAAGCTGCTGAGCTGGGAGGGAGAGTTGGACTTTTTTATAAGTGCACTACAGCATTAAAGTTGCCTACTATGTAAAATATTACCCCTTCTGCTTTATTTCCATTGCTCCTAAGTCTTTGACAACAAATTGAAACACAGAATATATTCATTTAAATATGCCTCCTGTTTGTGTGGACGTGTGAATGTACAGTATGTGTGTATAATATATAAAGTATTATATGTAAACAATTCATTTACAACATCGAGCTGTACCAGTACCTCTTTTTGGGCTAATTTTGGTGCTAAAAATTGAAATGGCCAAGGAGGAAACACTTGAGTTAATATTTAAAATAACTGAAGCGATAACCAGTAAATGCAGGTTTACAGTTCACTGCTGTGTTAAGAAAAAAGAAAAAAAAAAAAGTGTGTGAAGGGTTTGGATTTACGGTTGTGAACATTATTAGTCCTGTTTTCTAAGTAGATTTCACGAGATTATTAAAAATTCACTTTTACTGAATAAGTCTTGCATTATATTTTGCCCACCTATTTATTATTTAAGTCTGAATCAAATTAAAAAAATGTAGCTGATTTGCGCATTAAAATTTGGGTAAACGCTTCCATGCTTCTGCTAAACTACTAAAACTGTATCTTTGTCCTTTTGGCTTATGAGTATTGATTGCAGCTAAGAACACTTTTCTGTTGTTCCACCGTTCCTCTACAACCGTTCCTCTACAGAATGAGGCAGTCTAAAAGGATGTGCTAAACGCTGACTAGCGACTTTTGCTTTCAGACCAAGTTCTCCACGTTAGACTAGGTCAGACTGATGCAAAGCACAACAGGACTCTCAGATATCAACTGTATTTTGATGCAAGTTGCCACGTCCAGTCGGTGCCGTTCCGAGGTTTTGCTGCACGGTTGGCAATACCCTCCTGCGCCTTCTGGGCATGCACGGTATTGAAACCCAAAAGCGGGAATCAAATTGGCTACCGCTCTCCTCTGTCATAACGTCCAACTTGCTAAACTACAGCCATGGGCAGTAGCAGTTAAAACCTTTCCTTGCAGCTCTCTTCCAGCGTGCTTCCACTCGGCCCTGGTTGTATGGCTTTCCATGGCTTCGTGCCACTTGTGTCTCCAGCTTCTGCTGCGCGGGGAGTCCACTGCCGCTTTTTTAACGTGCGGTGTGGAAACCCCCCCGTGGTGGAACTCTCGGATGGCCAACTAGCTTTCTGTAGGACGCGAAGCAACTCTGGGATGGTCCCCACTTTTTAACCATCACTGTGGTGAGGCAGATTTGATTTTTTGCAAACTAGAATGAAGAAATTTCTTCATGCGTTGTTCCCTACTGATACTCAGTTTATTTCATCAAGGACTTCTGTAGATAATATCCGGCAGTATCTACCTGACTTTTTGTATTAATGTTTTATGGTTATATTTCAGTGAAGCACTTAAAGCACATGTTAAGTACATGCTTAAACTGGAGCCTAAATTTGCATTTTAAATTTGCAGTGAGCTAATAGTTATTCATAGTACACGGTTCAGATTTGACCCGAGGTGAGAATGCAAAATCCTTAACATTTTGCGAGTTAGTTCTTGTGATCTGTAGTCTCTGAAGGCAGCAGACTTCCCCCTCAGCATCGGTATTGATTATGCTAGTTTAAAGGGTAGTCATAGTTGTTAAATGTAGTAAATATTCCTGAATTTGCATTTTATTCTCTGTATATTCTGTATCACACCATGGCTTGAGAACTCCAGGTGCTACCGGAGTTCGGTTGGCTTTCAGTGCTCTGCCCGTGCCTGTGCTGCTCCGTATGGTTTTTTCCATGAAAACTCCATTTTGTAATAGCAATAAGCCATTTCAGGGCAGTCATTGTACTTTCTCAGGTGAATGGTCACCTCTCCTTTCACTTCCTACGTTTAAAGCACTCCTCCAAATGTATTTTTTTTTCACCCGGCAGTGCACTCTGTCGTCTGAACTGGAAAAGTGTTCTGATAAATGATGTAAATCTGTATTCGATGGAAGATCCAAAAGGTTTCATATTAAATGTTTTCTGAAATACTCTCTTCCTACTTCACCTGTTAAGTATGTAATTGTTTCTAGAAAGTGCACCAGTATCATACTTTGGATATTTAAAGTTTGTACTTAAGTATTTTTCTTAAAGTGTTCTCAAGAGTTTCTTTCAGAGTAAATCTGTATTTGAGGTATTAAAAAAAAAAAAAAGAATTATTATAATCAGAAACAGATTTTTAACAGCTTCCTTCCCCAATTCCTTATAAAATAACCAAGCTGCAAGAATATACCTGTGTTTCTTTAGCATACTGCATGCTTACTCTTCAGGCCTCCAGGAGTTGCCTGGAAAGGAAAACTGCTTCCTTCGGATCTCCACACCAGAGACTAAATTCTTCCCAAACACAGGCCTTTTATTGTTGATATCCCTCGGGGCTCTGTGTAACTTTGTCAGCTCTGCTGGTGAGACGACTCTGCAGAACTACGGCTGGTTTTTCTCTCCTTAAGAGACAAGTTTTCAAAATAACGGGAGGTCAGTGTGTGGTGAGGATGTAGCAGCAGGCCCAGGCTTTTTGAGATGCGTCTCTGGCAACCGAGAAGCGGTTTTACGTAACGGCGTGACTGGTGTCCCGGAATGCGTGGTCCGAATGGTGTGTTGGGGGGCATTTCTAATGGGCTTGTGACTAAAGGTTAAAACCCATGTCATCCAGCTCTGAAGATGTCTCTTAGTTGCTGGATCTGGCAGAGAAAAATGTCTTATCGAGTTTGGGTTGCAGGGAGTTGACTGCTTTAAATAAGTGTTTAAAGATATGCACATTTAAAAAAAAAAAAAAATAGGCACACTGAGCAGGAACAAACAAGTTCAGATAAACTTTTTCTCATGCAAAGCTTCCCTGTACTTAGGCTTTCTAAAACACCTCAGTCCGTTTGACCTCTTTACGAGGTCTGAGGTCCTCGACGATGCTAAGTGGTCTAACCATTTTGCATGTGACTTTTACTCAAGTTACGGCACATGGTCCAATATTTATGGGTTCAAAGATTATTTTTTTTTACCACAAACTTGGGCAAGGTTCGCCTCTTTTCTCTTGTATTACAGTGAAATTTCAAGAGCAAATACAGTGAGATGATGTATCCCAAATTTTTCAAGATGAATTAGATTACTTAAAAACAATAGATCTGATATTAGCATCTACATGTTTATGTTAAAGAAATGAAGTCAGAGGTTCAGGAGTCTTTCTAGCCACATGGAAAGATGGTAGTGGATCTGGAATTTAAATAGAGATCTCTCCAGTTCAGTTAAAAGCTGGGATGTACACGGCCCGATTGGGATAATGTGTTGAGACTTTTAATCAGCCTTTCCCACAGCTGCTGCATCACACCCAGTGTTGCGGATTGCAATTTAATTAGGACTGTGGCCAACCCAGAGAACCATTTTTCTCTCTTAAGCCCTGGTCTGGAGCAGCAGGATGTACGCGGCTGTTTCGAGTTAAAACCCACTTGGTCGCGCTGGTTTGGGTTCCCCAGGGGCTTGGGTACCTCACTGGGTACGGGCAGAGGCTGCTGCTGAGCTATTGTCCTGCTGTGTATTTCAGGGGTGAGGTGGTCGGGTGTTTTCTTGCCGTGCGGTCTGTGATCATAGAATCACAGAATATGTTGGGTTGGAAGGGACCTCTAAAGGTCATCTAGTCCAACACCCCTGCTATGGGCAGGGACATCTTCAACTAGATCAGATTGCTCAGAGCCCCATCAAGCCTGGCTTTGAATGTCTCCAGGGATGGGGCCTCCACCACCTCTCTGGGAAACCTGTTCCAGTGTCTCACCACCCTCATTGCGAAAAACTTCTTCCTAATGTCTGATCTAAACCTACCCTGCTCTAGTTTAAAACCATTGCCCCTTGTCCTATTGCTACCTGCCCTTGCAAACAGCCCCTCCCCAGCTTTCCTGTAGGCCCCCTTCAGGTACTGGAAGGATCTATAAGGTCTCCCCGGAGCCTTCTCTTCTCCAGGATGAACAACCCCAACTCTTTCAGCCTGTCCTCATGGGAGGGGTGCTCCAGCCAGCTGTCCAAGACCATATATTTTCTTAGTAACCTAAAGAGTGAAATATTTAGAGAATCTCAGTAGTAGATGGTATTTCTGCTATTTAAGGTGGGGGGAGGGGTCATACTAATGTAACATCTTTGTTTTCTAACTCACGTGGCAGATGTTTAGGAAATACTAAATACAGTTTTGTAAAGCTGATCCCACTCTAGATTAATGTTTAATTTTAAACATGTAGGTTTGCAATTTCCTGTATTTCCAACTGTCAATGCAATCGCATCTCTGTAAGTTTTCATAGAAAAGCCCTGAAGCTTTCCTGTAACGATGTGCTCGCGTTATTCCAAATCACTGGTGCTGCCAGTTAACCCCCCGCTCTGACGTTCCGATGAAGTCTGGTTGTGAAAATTACACCTTTGACTGGAATTTTTCCCTCCAGTAGCAGTGAATTGTTCCATGGATTTCACCGCTGACCATTAATCCATTGCCGTTACCCAGCAGGAAGGGGCGTAAGCTTTGGATAAAAGCTCAGCCCTAGTGCAATTAATAAGAATTTTTTTAATTGCACTTCACACCGAAGGCCCATCAGTGTCCTACGTTACAGCGGCAGGAAATGCTTAGGGAAGTCCAAGAACACAAGACAGATAAAGTAATTGTTCTCCACGTGTGTGCTCCTTCTGACAAAATCAAGAGCAGGAAAAAAGCGAACCTTTAAACTTACTGGGATAATTTGATGGTTTTCTCGTTCCTGTTTTTGCCGGTCTCTTCGTAGCCTGCGACCAGGTACTGCCTCCAAGCAAAGGGGCTGGATAACAGCAGCAAAACCAGGAGGAGCAGTTGCCTCACCCAGTGCTTCTGAAGTTCAAACGGGACGGTATTTGAAAGACCCTTAGCTGGCCTCTTTTAGCCTTCTAAGAATGTCTTAACCCGTGGGCTCTCGTTCCGGCAATAACTTGAAAACAGAAGCTATGTCAATACCGACGCTATGAATCCTGCATCTGTGCACAGAAGCCACGTTCAGGGCATTAATTACCAGGTGTTGCGTGTTCGTCTTCACCTACAAGTGCCATTAACACCTTGTCATGGTTGTGACTTAGCAGGTGAGATATTTATTGCAGGAGGGAAAAAAAAAAAGCTTTTGCTTGTTTTTGCTTATGTGCATTGAGCAGTTGGAACTGTGTGCTGTGAGACTCGGATGTGGAATTCATGCGGAGTGGCCACGGTTATGGTTGCTGTGGGAACCACGGCATTGAATTTCAAGGCATAGAAATGCAGTTCTCATCCCATTAATAGCCTTGTGTTACCGTTTAATAATGTCCTTATGAAATTCAGCGCATAAAGGCAAAATATTTGTACAGTTCATGTTTCCTTGTAGTTGCTGGTCACGCTGAATGTATTGGGGCAATAAAATCAGATAAGGAAATATCTCACCACAAAAATAATTCTCTTAAAACATACGGGGATGCAAAATTGGAAAGTAAAGTCCTGTTTGCTTGGAGGCGTCTCTTACCAGGACCTCAGCTCAGCCTGAGCGCTGTAACCAACTACAAACAGCAAAATCTGAGCGTAGAATTATTTTCCGTCCTGGCTTACCCAGCCAAAAGGCACAAAATTAAGTGCTTTCACACATGCTTCCACAGAGATGGGAAAAACACCAGCCTGATAGGAGCTTGGAGACACTCGAAGGCGTTTGTTTTAATTTTCCTGTGTGTGTGGCGCCTGTGGGAGCAGGGGCTGGTGGGTATGAAGAGCCGGAGGCTGCCCAGCAGGGTCAGGGCAAGGGTGGATGGATGGATGGATGGATGGACTGGATGGATGGTTGGTTGGGCCCTGCTGTGCTGAAGGGCGCGCTGAAGAGGGATGTTGCAGTGTCCGTGGTGGCCACAGGATGTCTCTCAAATGCAGAAACACGGCTCTGGTTGGTGTTCGTCTGGATTATTTTTAGAAGAGAGCGCCAAGGATCACTTGGTCCGTGCAAAGCGGCAATTTCACATCGGTTATCGGTGTTACCATCCACTCAGCAAACTTTGACTTATTGTTAAAAGCATTAAGGGGGGAAATGTACCACAAGATATTGACGGAAGTTGCATATTTTTCAGGTTGAAAAACACCCTAATGCTACATTTAACTTTCCATTATGTTTTATTGCTTTCAGAGCGGAGGTGTAGTTAAATGGTCTTTAGCTTTGCCGTGGAAAACCCGTAGGGCTGCAAAACTCTCTTCCACTTTGTCAAGCCTTGTTCCCTCTCCTTTCCTAGAAAATGACCATGTCGGGCAGCAGGCTTTTCTGCTGAGAAGGGTAAAAGGAATATTGAATATTTAAATTAATTTCCAGCTTTTTAAAGAGTAAGAATCTTTGTTTTCCTGTTCGGAAATTTAATTACTGAAGCTATTTCGCTGTTCATCCTTTAGTCATCAGTCTAATCAAGGCTGTAAATTGCAGCCAGCCTTTTCTAAAATAATGTGGGATCACTTGCCATTTATATTTCACTGTATTAAGTAACCCTGAAGCTTTATGCCTGGCATTTTCCATGCCTGCAGTCTGGTTTAGTCTTCAAACAAATCTTGTCACTTGTGCTTTGAGTAGGCAAGAAGTGAAACTTCCTTATTTGCTCAGGATTTTTTTCAAATCGCATGTTTTGCTGCAGCGTTCACTTTTATTTTAATCAAAGTTTTGCTGTTGGGGGATTTATAGTGACTGGTAGTAATATTTATCGCTGGGATATTTGGATTCGGTGAGTGGAAATGGAGAAGCTGTTTATTTTGGTCGATCTCAGGCTCCTCCGTCTTCTTTCCATGAAGGAGCCCCGTGACTCGTCCCCTCCTTCCTGCAGTCCCAGACCCCGTCAGCCGTGGCCGAGCCCTTTCCTGCACCTCCCAGGGCGATGTTCTAAAGCCTTGGTTGTGGTGGGAGTCGCGGCGTGCACAGGGCTTGTCGTGTCGTGCGTGGCCGTGCGATGGGAGCAGCAAAAGCAGAATTTTGCCGTTGGGAAGTTCTGTTCCTCATCACCCACCTGGGAGCAGCCCCCAGAGCGAATTTGTTGGGTCAAATGTATGTATTTTAGTGGTTTTATCTGACTGACCCCTTTATGAACCTCTTTATCCCTGGCATGTAAAACGTGTTACTTTCTCCATATCTCCAGAGATGAGCCTTGGCTGAACCCTTCTGGCTGAACACTTCTTCGAGTTAAAGTCTCGATTCAAGGGGCAGACCCTTTTTGAGGTCTCCTGTGGTGTCAGAGCTCCGTGAATCTCTCCAGACTGGGTCTGTAGGTGCTCTTCTAGCTGGGGAAAAGAGTACAAGTGCTCCAGGGCCCCCTGAAGCGTCTTAACACGGGTCCTTGGCACAGACCATGGCAAATGCAGAGGGATCTCCTCAGTGTTCAGTTGCTGAAGTGATTCTTCAGACCTGAGGGACAGTTTAGCTGAAGTAAATGCAAGTCTGTAATGAACGCTTGAATTCGGAGCAGTCTCTAGGATGAGGAAGAAGGTGAGTTGTCTCTTCTGGGTGACTTCAGTTCCTAGGTGCTTTCCAGACTTCTCATTATGGCATACTTAATTAGATGTGTTCTGTAATGCACGCAGGGCTTGCGCAGTGGCGGCCAATGTGCACGATGACAAAATGCCCCGTTATGTGGAGCTGTGTGGGCTCTGGGTGCTAATGGAACGAGCAGGACTGCCCTGTTGTGGCTCTCCCGGCCTCCATAAGCAGGAGGGAAGGCTTGTCCTGGTTGTGTTGCCGTAGGGAACCATGTCTGTTTCTCTCCCCCATGGCCCTTTGGTCCTGCTTAGGAGCAACATTAAAAGGAGTTTTGCAAGGCGTAAAGGGAGGGATGGTGGGAGCTTACTGGTGGCAGAAGAGGAGCTCGGTGAGCACCACCTCCAGTGGCCCCTAGCTCAGATGGGTTTGTGTCAGGTGCAGCCGTACCGTTTCCCGTCCCGTCTCACGCTGTTATTTGTTGGTGCAAACAGCCCTTGGGGTAAAGCTGCAGCTCGCGGGGGCTGCAGGGAAAGGCCCGTTCCTCCTCTGAGCTCTGTTTTCAGGGCACTTGCAGGGACGTTTATCTCCGATCCATCCACCCACCCTGCCTGAAGCTGGCTTGCATGTTCAGCAGCCACAGGGAGGACAGATCGAGCGGACACGAGCGCGGGCTCTCACACACGGCGCATGGCTACATAAGGCTTGTTTCTCTGGGAAACCAGCCTGAAAACGGTGACAGTTCACAGCAGGGATCAGATCTGCTGATTAAGAGGCAGCTCTCCTTAAAAGGTCACTTTTCAGGTCAGAGCTTTGCTCGGGGTGAATAGGGATGGATTCTGCTGTGCACAAAAGGGAGTCAAGCTCTAGTCTGTGCACCCAGTGACTCGGGTAACTTAAAATACCAAAGACTGCTCTCCAATTTTCTGTCCACTGCTGACATTATTAGCTTGGTCTGCCAGGGTAAGTGTTGCATCATGTCAGACAGTTTGGGGTATTTTTTCTTTTTTTTCATGACTGTTTTACATCTGGCTAATTCTGCTGAAGAGGCGGGGAAATGTGGCACCACCTTTGCAAAGCAGTAAAAGTAAAGGCAGTGACAAAAGCATTCGTCAAGGATAAAAATAAAGCAGAGGGATGAGAGCCAAGGTTTATGGGGAGACATGCTGTTTATTTCACCAGCATCCAGCATCTCTCGTTAACTTACTGTTACCCTTACCTTACCCTCCCCTTCTGTCCTACAACAACATGTGAGAATAAAGACTGTTTCGTCCTTGCCTTGTTTTGTCACTCAGATGATGCCTTTTCCCAGTTTTCTTTCTTGGAAGCAGCAGCGTTTAGCATTTTGCTGCAAAGCTGAGTTTCACTGATTTAGCAGCTGAGTTCAGGGAAGGCAGGGGATGAAAACAAGTCCTAAATTTGGACTGAACCAAAGATAGACATGCTGCTAAATGGAAAACCAAAAACCTGGAAGTAAAGCTCTGGATCAGCGTGGTATTGCACTGAAGTTTGTGGCTATGCTGATGGTTATACTTGCTGCTGTAACGTGCCCTTTTATCTTTACCTAGGGCATGTGCGAGTGTCCTGGCTGGGGACGTGTGGAGTGTGGTGGCAGTCACCTCTTCTGCGGTATCGGCTGGTTGCGGGGAAATGGGGGTTTGTGCTGCTAAATTCAGTTGTGATAGAGTAACCCTGTGGGTAAAGGCATTGCAGAGCTGGGAGGCCGAATTCTGACCTCCGAAAGGGTCTGATCCTCCCCCTCCCCGGCCCCCAAGGGCTGTGTGGGACACTGCTAGGACTCTCCCTTCTCCTGCCAGCAGCGCTCAACCTCTGCAGCTTATTAGAGCAAGGAGCGTGTGCCTGGAGACAGAAAATGGTAATTTCTTGCCGTTACTTAGCGAGCCTAAGCCCCACTGGCATGGTCCAACCACAGCTCTGGAGAGATCCACTTTTACACAGCCTTAACCTGCAGAAGCCCTGTGGTCTGAGAGACGAGAGACCCCGATTCCGTTTGAAAGTGGCTTTCCCCAAAACACAGGAAGAGAAGTAAGGAGGATGGGGGGTGGAGGTCCACCTCTGTTACAAGCACAGTGTTGTTTTTCCAACATCTCAAACCTTTTTACCAACATCTGCTTAAATTTGTGTGTACACTTTTGGTATGACATTCAAATCTTTATCGAACCCTTTGCTGGGGCTGGGATACCTGAAGGTATGTCCTCTGCCCAGCCTGAGCACCTTGCAGCCTGTCAGCAGGGCAAAACCAGGAGCTTCCACCTGTCCATGTCCACAGCAATGACTTGGGAACAATAGTGTCAGTCAGTCTTTTCAAATTAAATTACTCTAATGCAGGAAACAGCGCTGAAGATTACAGCAAACTGAGCAGGCAAAGGCAACGCTCGTTGCTGTAACTTGTCCTTTCTTTATTTACCATGTGGGCAAGTATATGGATGGAGACGTCTCCAACTGTGGGTCATGCTGGCCAGGGCCTCTTGTGCAATATTGGCCACATCAAACTGACGGAGCTAGAGGAGAGTTTGCTGGACACCCCTCTCAGCCTCTTTGAGCGGTGCCTGACACCCACCCTGGCTGCAGAGCACCCTCCTGGCTTCTGCTGCGAGGGGAAAGGGCTGAGGCACGGGCAGCCTCCGCAGCAAAGATGCTCTTTGTGCAGCTTAGGAGGACCTCTGCCAGCTCTCTGCTGCTCTGCTCAACAGCTTGTCCCCGTTTAGAAACCACTGTACGCACAAAGAGGATGCGGTCACCCCAGCAAATCGGAGGTCCCAAGCCAGTTCTTCAATCTGTAGTGCAGCAAGCTGTCTGCGCTCGCGGGGGGTGGTACAATTTCCTGTTGAGCCCGAAGGGCGCGTGGCCTCCTTTCCCCACGTTTCTGGGGCAGACAGCAAAGGAAACGAGGTGTTAAACCCAGTAGGAGCTAGAACAGGGCCCTGCTCAGCCTTGATACCATCGGAGACAAAAAGGCCTGCCAGCAATCCCACTCACCAGCTGCCGTGTGGAAAATCCTGAAGTGGGTTGAGATTCAGGAAAAGGTACTAAAATCTGTTTTTGCGGGTGACGGGGTCCCTAACTAGGCCATCTCCTGAAGCAGGAGACTGAGCAGGAATGGAGCTAAGTCCAGAAGAGGAAAGGCTGGAGTGATCTCATCTCTGCATCTACTCTATTTCCAAGTAGGTAGAATAGACCAATGGATTTGAAAATGGAGTAGCAGGAGTTCCCTCCCTCGGCACCTTCCTCCCAGGCATGGCTGCAGGATGGGGTCAGTTTTTAGGACAGACACTTGTTCCTCCTCCCTGCCTAGTGCTTACAGCAGGTGTCCCCTCACGCTGCACCCCTCTGGGGCAGTCCCCACGCAACCAAGGCACGGTCACCACCACTGCCCCCCTGCAGCGAGGGTCCGGCCTGGCAGACGTGGGGGAGTACCCGCAAGAAATAAGATCACCCACTGGCACATCCTTCTCTCCTTATGGTTTTCCACAAAAGAGCACCCTGGTTTGCTGCCATCTTACCCTGTATCGCCACAGCCGTGGCTGGCAGGGGTGGGTGCTGCCCCGGGATGGAGGCCAGCTGGAGGGTGAAGGACAAACCGCTGCCTACTCAAAGTAAAAAGCCTCTTCCTATCTCAACTGGTTTCATTTCTGTTTTCTGGCCTGGATCCAGGCTGGGTTGGGGCCAGGACACTTCCTAGCCCTGGTTTCTTGTCTAGTTGCTAGACCAACTTCTCCTTTGGCTGGCTGGATGCTCTTCTGCTGGCTGTTCCTCAGAAGGACCTTCCGCAGGGGCCAGGCTAACCTCTGTGTGAAAGAGGAAGGGAAGGTCCTGGTCTCACACGTGGGGAGTGGTGCAGCTTGTGCAAGTGTCTGTCACAAGACGAGTAGGAGTCAGACTTTCCCAAGTCTCAAGTTAGATCTCTTTCTGGCCGCCGCGATGAGTGTGGGTAGGCTGACGTGTAGGACAACAAACGCTCTCTGTTGGTAGATGTAAGCAGAGTAGTTTGAGAATGTCCCAAATTTTCTTCTCAGTGAAGTAAAGTGATAATTTTTCAGGGTTGTGAGAACTTTGCTGAAATTTTCTCTCCTGGAGGACAGAAGGGAAAGGGGTTCACAGCATCCAAGGACGCTGTCAGGAGGACCTTCAAGCTTGTATTACAGTCACACAGCTCGATGAAGAACTACAAAGAGGCACAATTCATCAACCCCATGGTTATTGTCCTGCACACAAGCTGCTGCTGTCCTTTTTTGAGGTCATAAATATTTGCAGTCAACTCAGGCAAGTGGTTGGCCAGTCGTGTCTCTAGGGAGACGGAAAGTCTGTCAAATCCCCACAGTAAGGAGCTGCTATCTGTTCGAAGTGGCGCTGAAAAGGGCTGTTCATCTCTGACAGCTCTTCTGTGGCCGAAGCGTGGCCGCCTATGTCAGCTGGACCGGAGATGTCCTGTCGGCATCCTGGGGAGGGAGCTAGGGGATGTATGCTGAGCTCTCCCTGGGTGGGTGACTGACCATCTCGCCACCACTGCTGAAGGAAGCAGCAAGCTGTTTTGTGAACCCCTTAGCCAGCAGCAACCCAGAAAAACCTGAGCGCTGGCTCTTGCTCAGACTGTCATATGCTTGAATTCAAGGAAAGTTTTCTCCCTTGGCAGAGAAGGAGCAAAGCCACCCTCTGGTTCAGTGCTAGCCGAGAGCATCCCTGCTTTCCCTCCTGCCCCAGCACTTTTGTTTCCAGGGCTGGCTGCTGATGGGATGTGCCTCCTGCTATGGCCATGGCTGTGGTTCTGCTCTCTTGGGCAGCTCCTCCCCACGTGTGACGCACTACAGACTATGTTCCCAGAGGATCTAAGGAAGGAGCACTTGATACCAGGAAGGACAGGTCTTTCAGACGCTTTTTGAAGCCACCATGCCCTGGGAGGGGGCAAGGGCTGAAGTAATGTGTTCCTGGAGCAGGCATGCGCCGGAAGTCTGGAGGAAAAATCGTTATGGAAATAATAACAACAGTGACAATCAGAATAGGTGGGATCATGCTCAACACAAAGACAACGCGTCAGCCGAAGCAGGCATCTGTTTCCGTGGAAAAAGTCATCTGCGGCTGTGATGAGCCTGTGCCTCTCCTTGCCTTTGGGTAGCTGGGAGGAGAAGACAGGAGGGACAAAGGTGGCTCAGCACGCTGGCGTCCAGACCTGGCTGTGCCTGAGCTAAAGGCAAAGCTCAATGGTGTGCACGCAGGAACAAACAAGGGAGCTCTTTTCCCTGTTTGCTGTTCTGGGGCAGCAGCTGCTACAGCTTTTGTGAACGTCTGGGCCAAGCTGAACCCCAGTGGAGTGAACGTGACAGCATAAAGCCTAATGCTTTGCAGGAAACACCATGTCAGATTTGTCCCTGTTCAGCTTGGTGGACTCTGAGGTGACAGGAGGGACCATCTGTGGTTTAAAACAAGTCAGCCCCAAACTCCAGCAACTCATGGTGGCCCTGGGTTTGTGGCCTGCAGATGGATGGTCTGGAAATATAGCTCCAAAGGTCAGTAGAGACCCATCCTCAGCCTTCTGCTGTGGAGTCAGCCTGGGTTTGGAGAGTGATGCAGTTGGAGGTAGCTCCTGGACAGTGAAGGGCTGTGCCCTTCCTGCTGGCACCATTCGGTCATGGCTGGTGATGGTGGCAGCCTTCACCCCCCAGCCCAACTCCAGCTGGGTGCCTGGGTGCACTCGTGTGCTGCGACCCCGCTCGCTGCAAGCAGCGCAGTCCCCTGCTGCCAGCTCCTCGCCTCTGGTGGGTGCTGAGCTGCCCTGTCCACCCCCCATGGTGGAGGTTGTCTTGCAAGACCTCGTGGGGGCAGTGCCATGTCTCCCTTCCCTGGGCTGCCTTCTCGTCACCTGCAGAGTGATGTTCAGGCTCAGAAAACATTACTCAGACCTGCAGGTCTTGCAAGCACCTACCGGTGGTGGGGGCTGCCCCATGTAAACACCACCCAAGCGGTGGGGTGCGGGCTCAGTTCCCGGCACCCATCAGCTCTGCTGCAAGCACCCCTGGCTGTAGCAGTGACACCCTGCTGTGTTTTGGAGCTGCACTCTTCACAAAAATATGAGCATCCCTAAACAGACCCGAGGTCCTAACACGACACTGCCAAGGATTTCTGCTGGGCTGCTGCTTCCAGCCTGCGCAAACATCAGTCCAGCCGGAGATTAAACAATATCCTTTAATAGGAACAGCGTTTCGAGCGCGGGGAGAAAAGAGCGTTCCCCATTCAGAGCTCTCACGCAGGCTGTGCAAGGGCTGTGGAGGGAGCGGGATGCCCTGATTTGGAAGTCCCTTGCTCAACCCGACTACTCAAAAGGCGTCTGTTTCCTGTGCTTGGGCCAAGGGAGAATTTTTTTTTATTTAGAAGATTCCTCGCCTGCTTAGCATAGAGGGGAACTCAAAAGACGCCAGCTCGTTCTCCTGGCCTCCGCCGAACGTGACTTTGACCTACAGCAGATGCGGGAGTTACTACCGGCTTGTCGGAGCCTCCTCTGCGCACGGGGCCAGGGCTCGCCAGCGCTGCCATTTATGGGGCTCCAGCCGTTGCCCTGATTAGATAGTGCTCGCCCAGTGCAGGGCAGCAGTCCCTCCTGGGCCTCACAGCGTTGCCTTGCTCCTCGAAGGCCACCCTGGGGTCCTGCCCGGGGGGAGACCCAGGGAAGGGGGCTGCTGAAACGCTCACTGGCAAAAACAGGAGCTGCCTTTAAAAATAAGCTGACAGAACAGCTAAGCTGGAGAGCATCACTCCTGTTTCCATGACAACGAGGGAACACAGCCTGCCAGGGCAGCGCCACTCCAGCCCTGGCTTTCCAACCCCGCTTTTGCCCTGCAAGGAGATTTCTCTCTGGCTCTTCCCTACTTTTACCCTCTTTTCTTATTCAGGCTCCTTTGGGTGGACCCTCCCTGTGGTCCCTGCTCTCTGCAACTACTCCTTCTGCCCCCCAAGACCTCCGAGCCTTCCTGGGATGGCAAAGCCACATTTTGCCACCGCCAGCACCCCAGGGTGTGGGACACAAGGGGTCCCACACCCTAAAATGGCCAAAACTTGGAGGACAAAGCCCCGCACCTGAAACAAGGGGCTGTGGACCAGGAGTCAGCCACATCTATCACAGGGTTTTATTGCTGCCAGCAATTGCGTAGGGTCTTCTCTGCGCTAGTTTGGAGGCTGATGTCCCCTCTGGTGTCCTCCCCATGCTGGTGGGAGGTGACCTTTGCGGGGGGACTAAAGTCTCTGGCTGTGAGTGAACCAAGAGGCTCTTCACCTCCAATAACATGCTTTTTATAGTCTTTTCCATTCCCAAGAGAAATTCTGCAGGAATTTTCTATTTCTGCAGGAGAGGCAGCAGGGAGAGGAAAGGTTGAGCTCTCTTGAGACATTTGTACTTTTATTTTTACTTTTGCTGTTTGGTTTTTTTTTAAATCTCGAGGAAGGAACAGACTAAAAGGGCATAAATAAAATACAACTAGTTGGGACAAAAATACTTGGTTGAAATCCTCGCCCAGGGCTGTGAGTGAGTTTGTGCTTGAGAGAGACATTCAGCTAAGGGAGGATTCTGCACCTCACACCGGGATTATTTTTTTTTCTCTATTCCATCTGCAGAAGAAAAAGAGTGACCAGGTTAACCCTCACCTCTGAAGAGGGTGAGCAGGAAGGCAGAGGACCATGTCCAAGAGCTGCTTTGACCACCCTGTCCCCAGCCTCAGCAAAGCTGCTTCCCCCGCACTGTGAACCAGGGCTAACGATGCTCTCCAAGGGCTGGTGAAAAGCCTGCTCGATGCTTTGCTAAATGCACCATCAAACACAAAGTACTGTTAGCACTAAGCCTGGCATAAGCTGAAGGAGCAATCTGGTTTTCTTTTCCAGTCCAGAGTTTGGGGTTTCACGGTTGTTGATGCCCCCAAAGCCCAGCCTTTAAGGTGTCCTGCTCCCGGTTAGCATCGCTGTCCTCCCCCGGGGGGGGTGGCAGGGGGCTTTTCTACCTTGGAAAGGAAAGAAAATACTGACAAGCTTTCAGCCACTTCTAAAATATGCTTTAGCTGCATGCTTCTCGCAGAGTGTAAGTGCCGTTGCTTAAAACAAATATATACATACTCAATTTTCTTGTCTTATTTTCCAAAGATCCCACAGTCTCAGCGTGGCTTGATAATAGTCCCTCACCACAGGTTGCCTTTTCTGAGAGGCTCATTTCCAAGTCCCAAAATATCTCCCGCAACAGCTCATTTAGAAACTGCAGCCACTTGGCCACGGCCACTGTGTCCCGGGTGCCGGTGTGAGCATAGGCTCGCCGCTGCAGCCAGCTTGCTGCTGCCGTCCGCAGTTGCCTCTGCCAGCACTCCAGGGTTTTTCTCTGTGGGGTGGAAGGACAAGAAAGAACATGTTGAGAAACAGCAAGCAGAGAATTACGTGCGAAGTTCAAAGATTAGTGGTTGGCTTATTAGGGTTTTTCCCCTAAGCTCAGTATTAAGTAATGCTAAATGACCCGCACGTAAATCAGAAGGGAGGATTAATAAAGGCTTAATGGTGGATGTTTGTGTTTGAAAATGTCATGGGACTAAGAGTGCTGGCAAACAACGGCGCGTTGCCCCCCTCACTGATACCCACTGGAAGATGTTTCTTAGGATCTTAAAAATTGTTTTACCTTACTTCCTAATTTTATGACTCTTTTTAATAAAAAAACTGTTCTCATGCCCATTCAGCCTCAAATAGCTCTTGGATTTATAAGTGTAATTCACCGTTCCTCTATATCTTGATGTGTTTATTCCAAATCCCTTTTAGGTAATCTAATATGTGATTTCTGGTGGTCCCTGCTCAGGGCTGGCTTTAACTGAAAGTGAATAAACTGAGCTGAAAGGTACATCATCTGGGTATTTAAACAAGCCCTGTAGAAGATGGTGGCTCACCAGAGAAGTTGTTCTTGGTGGAAGCTTCACTCTTGAACTAAGTTGTATGAAAAATCTCAACGCGGCCACGTGAATGACAAGCAAAATGGAAATGACTGTGAGAGAGGACAGTTTACAGGTACCCCAGGAAAGTAATGGCTGAAAGGGCACGTATTCTAAATACAAAGACGTGTCATTGCTGGCTTTGACACTGATTATATAAAAGTATTTGGAAAAGATACACTGGCCATCTGCTGTCTTATGCCTCTTCATGGGCTCCAGCTGACCCACCGCTTGGTGTCATTTCTCATAAATACTGCTCGAGGGCTCATCCTTTATTCCTTGAGAGGAAAAAAAAAATACAACTTTCGTCTGCTTTTAAAACTGTGTTTTGTACCACATGCAAGGGTCTGCCCAGCCAGGCATTCCGGGGTGTCACACCCAAGCACCAGGACCACCCGAATCAATTTGAAGGCATTTTGAGGGGAGCAGGAAGGGGCTGTGTAGAGGGATGCTCAGCCCCTGGAGATGTCCTGGATCCCATGAGAGAGGAAAGGGATGTGGCATCTTACTGACAATGGGTCATGGCATCAGGCAGTGATGACCGAAACAGGCAGTCCCCTCCCCTGTGTGAGGACACAGGTGACCACCAGCATGAAACACTGCCGAGCATCTGTGTCCACCAGTGGGAAAAGGACCAGATGCTCCAGGGGCAGCAGCTGGGGCCAGACTGATGATTCCCTGCTGGAGACTGGGGCCTGGGTTTGTCCGATATTTAGGTTATTGCCAGGAAGTGAAGAACCTGAACCATGGCAGAGCCCTGTACTGCTGCAGGGACCCTTCCCCTCTGACATACTGAAAAACCAGCCCCACAGCAACAAGCGGCAGGTCCAGCAGAGATGGACCTTCTCCATCCCCTGTCAAGGTTGTCCTCATCACCGTGTTCCGGCTCAGTGATGACACAGGCTTTTGCCTGCAATCCGAGACAGGCAGCTCCCCCCATGCTAAACTGCAAGGTCTCCGCCCTGCTAACAAGTCTTTTTGCAAACCACAGCGTTCGTTGCAAATAAAAACCACCAGGAAAAAAAAAAGAAGCCCCCCAAAAGACCAAACCACCAAGTAACAGAAAACATGTAGCTTATGGCTCTGGGTTGGTCACGTCCCCCACTTGCTGGGTATGAGGTTAGCTCAGCCTTTCTCCTAGATGAGCCCTCAGCCCTGCGCCACTTCATAGCACCCCACAGCAAGAGTAAGTCAAAGCAAATGCTTTAGGGGGATAACCCGTGAGCAGCTCAGCTGTTGCATAAGGATAAGGGCTGCTCAGATGCAAGGTGTGATACACAGCAGCATGCTGCATTAGTGTGCTTCTCACACGGCCCTGCAGAGAGCTGGCTGGTGCCACCTCTACTGCCTCTTAACCTGACTCTCTTCCATGTTAATGCAATCAGGCGGTGCCTTGCAGTCTGTATGGTCACTGGTGGCCAGGGATGCTGGCCAGGACACAGCCCTTTGAGACATCACTGCAGCCTTCCCCAGCACTTACCTCCTGCTGCTGGGATGGGGCTTCACAAGAATTTTGTGGAAGGGAAGGATGGACCTTCTGGGATGCCGTGAGAGACGCTGTGGTCTGGGGATCAGCCTCCGGAGAACCACGGGCAGAATGGGGAGGTGCCCAGAGCACCCAGGGGGCACTGAGGCCAAGCACTGGGGGTGGCTGGGTGCACTGTGGCAGTTGCACACATGTCTATGCGTGCCTGGCCTTGCATTCCCACCTCTGCTCTCCTCTGGCCTCCAGGACAGCCATAAGAAATCCTCAAGCCTCTCCTGAGGCTTTCAGCAGTGGGAAACAGCTGAGCTGTTGATTCCTCGTGGCCCTTTTGGCCCTCTAGGTAGGTGCAAGGTTTGGGGCACTGCTGGGCCCCCACCAGCCACCCCTCCGTGGGAGCAGAGAGCTCCCCATGCCACCCACCAGATGGAGGAAAGGAAACAGTGCTGGCAGCGGCATGTCCCCTTGGCCCAGCAGAGGGACAGGGGGACGTCCCAGGGGCAGAAGAAAGGAAGGCAGGCACTTATTCCAGCTCCGGGGGAAAGAGCATCCTCAAGATGCTCAACATTTTGCCTTAAAAAAAAGGCTTATAAAAAAGGAGCCAGCGATCACTCTCCTGTGGTGAGGAGCCAACGCTCCGGGGCCATGAGTTCTCCTGTCCATCGCAATCCTCTTCTCATGCACATTCCCATGGGTATCTCTGGAGCCATCTCTCCCCAGACAAGTCCCAACTCGGAGGCTGTTACAGCAGCAATCCGATACAATGGTATCCCGATGCCCTTTGCTGAAGACAGCCCACTCATGGAGCAGCATGGTCCCATAGCCATCCTGGTGTCCATTCCCACCAGAGACCTCTCCTGTCGTGCCCATCTGGACATCTTCTGTCACTCGCTCCTGGCACAGCCCTCCAGATCCTCACCGCCAGCACAGGATGGCTCTGCTGGCTTCCCAGTAATCACAGGTACTCTCTGCCCAGCAGCCCGGGAATGTCGTCAGCCCAAGTGGTGATTAGCGATGAATCAGTGGATTTCACCACAGCCGTGGAAGGAGACTGGCCGGTTTCTGTGGGTAGATGCAGCCTGGCCCACGCTTACTGAAATACCAGCTTTCCTGCCCGAGATGACTTCACCACCCAGTGCCCTAAAACCACCTCGTTTGCATCTCACTGCTGTGGTCACCTCCAGCTTATCCCTGGCCAGCTGGGCCAGTGAAGCAGGAGAAATCCCCTCTGTGCTGAAGCTGGGGCACAACCTCCATCAGCTCCCATGGGCAGGGCTGGGGCTAACGCTGAGCCTGCCATCAGTTTTGCCTCCAGTTTTGTTGCACTTTGAACATGCAGCAGCATCTGAACTGCAAACAGCCCCTATTTACACCCCAACAAAACTGTCCTCGGTGTATGTGCTAACTGCTCTGTCTGACCAGGCTAAAGAACGTGGCGTTTCAGTTGAGTTAATTCACTTGGTTTCCAGTCTTGTTCATTCCCCAGTAATCCAGGAAAGCTTTACTGTGCCCAAGTACTACTATCAAACACCATCGCAATAAGTCACTGCAAAAATATAAGCTGACACCTCAAAGGTCTCCTCAGCACAGGTTATTCTCAGTTTTACTCTCTGGTCATCAGTAACAGATGTGAAAGAGCAATTGGACTGCAGCTGCTGGCTGAACCTCACACCCACCTGCACTAAACACAGTGAGAAGCTGTGATCTTTACAAAGATCTGCACGTGTATCTGTCAAATTAATCTTCAATTCTGGTTTTATTCTGAAATTGCATCAGAGAAAGCTCGGAGTTGCCCACTCTGTATTTTTAGCTGAAGCTTTTAAAATTCATTAGAAACCTCAATGTTCACATTTTTCTAAATGTTACCCTTTCTCTCTATCCATTTTCCCGGGTGTTGAGCATGAAACATTTTGCCCTTTAAAAGTTCATATTCATATATATATACACACATATATAAAACAAAATATACATATGTTTATATAAATATATATCTATATATACGGTTTTTCTTACTCACTGTCTGGAGGAGGAAAATAAAAATCTTTAGGAGGTTTGGATGCAACTCTGTTTATTTTTACCCTGTCTGGTAATGCAGATTTTCCCCGTTAATTGTCGATCCCAGTTTGAGCCCACGCTGCCAATTTAATTACTAGACCCACACTGTGGGTGTAGTAGATACAGCTTCACCTGGCACACTCGACCTGGCTCTATGCAGCATTTCGACAAGAAAAAGATGGTCTTTCAAAAGGTGGGGGAGACCCAGTGTCTTCATGTACAAACAACCCTGCAGCCCATAGGGAAGCCCTCGCCACTGGGTTTTCCCGGCTCACAGCCAGTGAGGCAGAGGTGCTGTGGGGCTGGGAACCCAGGGCAAGCAGGCTGTGCCTCGAAATGGGGATGGTCAGGAGCTTGTGTCATTTCTGTGTACGAAAATATATCCTAACACGTTAAAACCAGGGGAAGAGGGTCAAGCGATGCGAGAGACCTAGATCTGATCAGCCTCTCATCTCAACATCTTAGGCTATGGGGTGTCCTCCTCCATTGCCAGGCTTGGCTTCCCCCTCACTGGGGACAAATAGAACCCAGCGAAGCCCTATGAGGGTGGAGAATTGCCCTGAATTGCCCTGCCACTTCCTGCTGGTGGCAGGCCAGAGCAAATGGTCACACAGGCTATTTCCAGCTTTATAACTGCAATTTTTTAGGGGAGGAGGGAAGGCAGGCTAGCCAGAGGAATGCAGAGCAGCCAAAGGAGCCTGCTGGCCTTCTGTTTCCCCAGGGGAAACAGAAAAGCAAACAGGAGATGAAAAGGCTGTGATGCCATCTCCTTTCCCAGAAGAGTGGCCTGCCCACCATGCTACCACATTTCATGTGTGTGTGTGGGTGAGTTAAAAAAAAAAAAATTTAAAAAAAAAATCACTCAAACTCTCCTGCTCAAGCTATTCCACATTGCATAAAAACATGGTAACGCTCATCTGAGGACAGGCTGGAGCCTAAACCTCCTCCCTCTCAGATGGGTGCTGGAGACATTAGGCAATAGCATCCTCCTTTTTATTCTTGGCCTAGTGACGGACTAATTCTGCTGGGCAAAATGGAAAGCCTGAGGAAAGCACTGCCCTGGCCTCGGCTGTGGTTGGGGCTGAGCCGAGGCGGAGGGCAGGACTTTAGTAGCAGTCTGCTGCACCCTGGGCAAGGCTCTCACCGGGGACGCTTCAGATAAAACCACCTTGCTCCATGCTTTGCTTCCGTGTGAGAGAAGTCACAGGGTTTGGCCACCTTGTCCCAGGAAGCAGAAGACTCCCCAGAGCACCTGGACCTCCTCATGAAGGAACCGCCCCGTCCCCTGGCTTGGCTGGGGACACAAGGGAGCACGTGGGGAGCTTGGCCACTGAACCCAAGGCCTGGTGTGGCAGGGTGCCCAGGATTGATGCCATAATGCTGAGCTTACCACCATCCTCTGTGTGGCTTAGTCCACAAGCGGGTGAAAGACCATGAATAATTTCCCAGTAGATAGCACAAAAGTGGAATAGGGAGCATTTATGGGCAGTCTACTGCCAGTAAGTGTAATGTGAGAGGTAAATGGTTTCCCGAGCAGCTTGATTTCTTGAATAAGGACCCTGGGGTGCCAGCAGGCAGCGTGCTGCCTGTGCCAGGCGTGCCGAGAGGGAAGGGGACCGGGATGGCTGACTGCCACCAGTGCAGGCATTGCCCTGCAGGGGCATCACGTGCAGGCCAGAGCTAGGCAGCCGATCCCCAGAGGAGAGCAGAAATGTTCATAAGAAAAAGACAATGAAAAATAGAATGAAATTTCCCTTGAAAATGTTGTAAAAATGGTGTGTGTTTCAAGTGGCACCCGGGAGCCGAGGGACATGAGCAGGACGCTGAGGATAACACTTCCAGATAACACTTCCAGCCTCACAACTCACATTGAGGTGCTGGAACATGGCCAAAGAAGGGCAAAGAGGCTGGTGTGGGGTCTAGAGCACAAGTCTTATGAGGAGCAGCTGAAGGAACTGGCGTTGTTTAGCCTGGGGAACAGGACACTCAGGGGAGACCTTATTGCTCTCTACCTGAAAGGAGGTTGTAGCGAGGTGGGTGTTGGTCTCTTCTCACAAGTAACATGCAAGACTCACAATCAGACAAGAGGAAATGGCCTCAAATTGCACCAGGGGAAGTTTAGATTGGATAGTAGGAAAAAATTTTACACTGAAAGGGTTGTCAAGCATTGGAACAGGCTGCTCAGGGAAGTGGTTGAACCACCATCCCTGGAGGTATTTAGAAGACATGTACATTCAAACTGAGGGGTCTGACCACATCCCAGGTAGAGAATCTTGCGCTTGCTCTTGTTAAATTTCATACGGTTGGTGATTGCCCAGCTCTCTACTCTATCCTGATCTCTCTGGAAGGTCTCTCTACCTTCAACAGAGTCCACAGCTCTCCTACTTTACTAGCATCGGCAAACTTACTTAACGCACACTCGATTCCTGCATCCAGATCATTTAGAAAAACATTCAAGAACACTGGCCTTAAAATTGAGCCCTGGGGAACTCTACTGGTGACTGGCACCAGCCTGATGGAACTCCATTTACAACTCTTTGAGCCCGAGCCATCAGCCCATTACGGTTTGCAGTTGGACTTCACAGAATCACAGAATCACAAAATGGCTCGGGTTGGAAGGGACCTTAAAGATCATCTCGTTCCAACCCCCCTGCCATAGGCAGGGACACCTCCCACTAGACCAGGCTGCTCAAAGCCTCTTCCAGCCTGGCCCTGAACACTTCCAGGGATGGGGCAGTCACAACTTCTCTGGGCAACCTCTTCCAGTGCCTCACCAACCTCACAGTAAAGAATTCCTTCCTAATGTCTAATCTAAATCTCCCCTCTTTCAGTTTCAGGCCGTTACTCCGTGTCCTATCACTACACTCCCTGATAAAGAGTCCCTCCCCATCCTTCCTGTAGGCCCCCTTTAGGTACTGGAAGGCCACTATAAGGTCTCCTCGGAGCCTTCTCTTCTCCAGGTTGAACCACCCCAACTCTCTCAGCCTGTCCTCATAGCATAAGTGCTCCAGCCCTCTCATCATCTTAGTAGCCCTCCGCTGGACTCGTTCCAACAGGTCCATGTCCTTCTTGTGCTGAGGACTCCAAAGCTGCACACAGTACTCCAGGTGGGGTCTCACCACAGCGAAAGAGAGGGGGAGAGTCACTTCCCTTGACTTGCTGGCCATGCTTCTCCTGATGCAGCCCAGGATGCGGTTGGCTTTCTTGGCTGCAAGTGCGCATTGCCGGCTCATGTTGAGCTTCTCATCCACCAGCACCCCCAAAGTCCTTCTCCTCAGGGCTGCTCTCAAGCCATTCTTCGCCCAACCTGTATCTGTGCCTGGGATTGCCATGACCCAGGTGCAGGACCTTGCACTTGGCCTGGCTGAACTTCATGACGTTCACACAGGCCCACCTCTCAAGCCTGTCCCAGTCCCTCTGGATGGCATCCCTTCCCTCCAGTGTGTAGACTGCGCCACACAGTTTGGTATTGTCGGCAAACTTGCTGAGGGTGCACTCAATCCCACTGTCCATGTCACTGACAAAGGTGTTAAACAGCACTGGTCCCAGTACTGACCCCTGAGGAACACCACTCGTCGCTGGTTTCCATGTGGACATTGAGCCGTTGACCACAACCCTTTGGGTGCAGCCATCTAGCCAGTTCCTTATCCACCGAGTGGTCCATCCATCAAATCCATGCCTTTCCAATTTAGAGACCAGGATGTCGTGTGGGACAGTGTCAAATGCTTTGCATAAATCCAGGTAGATGACGTCAGTTGCTCTCCCCTTATCTCCCAATGCTGTGGCAGCCCCATAGAAGGCCACCAAATTTGTCAGGCACAATTTGCCTTTGGTGAAGCCATGTTGGCTGTCACCAATTACCTCCTTATTTTCCATGTGCCTTAGCAGAGATTCCAGGAGGATTTGCTCCATGATCTTGCTGAGCACAGAGGTGAGACTGACCAGTCTGTAGTTCCCCAGGTCTTCCTTTTTTCCCTTTTTGAAAGGGAGTTGGTGTTTCTTTCGCAGTCCATGCCTGTAACTGGGAGAACAGAAGAAAAGATAACCTGCACCCCAGACTCCCTCATTAACCATCCCAAGGCCCTGAAGTCTCTTGATTGTTCCTGGGCTATGTGTTGCCACCTCATCATCACCCACGTGAAAGAGCAACAGCGGGTAGTACTGCGAGGGCCAAACCAGGCTGGGAAGTTTTCTTGTGACATCCCTCACCTGGGCCGCAGGGAGAAAGAGGGTCTGCCCGGCATATTGGGCCCTCTGTTCCCCTCAGAAGGGAGTCACCTACTACTACAACACACCTCTTCTTCCTTGTGGAGGCAGTTTTTAAACAGGGGGTAGGCCTTACTGGTCCCGGCATCTCTTCTGGTGTAGCCAGACCATCTTCCATACCATCCATGGTTTGGCCTACCTCCTTGAGAGCCTCACACCTATCGTACAGAGGCACCTAGTTTTAGGGGATGTGGGCAGAGAGGGGGTTCGCTTGCCACCTCTAGTATGGACTAGCCTCCATTCACTAGCCTCCTTTTGGCCACTGCCTTCAGTCTGGCAGGGGGAAGGTACCAGATCTCCTTCCACTCAGGGTTTTTTTGGTGGCTCTTCTGGTTTTGTACTCAGGGAGTTCAGAGCCTGATTGCACCAATCAATTTCTTTCTCACTCTCCCTGATGCTCCTCAACCTTTCTGCTTCCTCTTAGCTCTGCCACCAGGCTGAGTAGATCATCCACCTGGTCGCACCCCACACAGCTGTCACCCCTTCTGCATCCATCAGCCCTGAGAGGTTGTGGCACTCCCTGCAGCCAGAGGCCTGGGTGGCTGCGTGCTTCCACGGGAGCTGTTTGTGTGGCTACGTCTGCTCTGGCAAGCACAGAAGACGCAGGAAGCTGCGTCTTTCGAGTAGAGCCCGTGGCCGAGCTCCGCTCCTCAGCTTCCCGCGCAAACTGCCGCGCCACGCCCTGGCCGCCCGTCCTGGCCGCCGCGCTCCCTGGGGCCGCCTTGTACCGGGCTGGGGGCGCCTTGTACGGGGCTGGGGGCGCCGCCCCGTCAGCCGCCCTTGCGCCAGCTGCCGGCGCCCGGCGGGTCCCTGCCGCTGCCCGCGCTTGTCCCGGCCCCAGGGAAACTCGGGAAAAGCCCCTTTTCTCCGCGATCGCCCGGCTCCACTGCGGCCGTGTGGACACCGCGGCTGTTCGTCTCAGCGAGTGACCGTTAGTCGCGGTTACGCCACATATAAATCTACCGCTGCCGCGGCAGGCCCCATCTCGTCAGCCGCTCTCGCGCGAGCTGCGGGCCAGCCACGGGGCCCTGCCCCTACACGTGCTTCTCCTGACCTCACGAAAATTCCGGAAAAGCCCCTTTTTGCCGCGATCGCCCCACTCCTCTGCCAACGTGCCGGCACCAGGGCTGTTCATCTCAGCCAGTCAACAAGCCTAGTTGGGGGCATCCCCGCGCGGCGGGTTCTCACCCGGCATCGAGGGCCCAGCCACTGGCCCCTGGGCTGGGCACACCCTTGCTGCCTCCCCGCTGCCTCGTCCCCTCCCCTACCTGCTCCCAGCTCCCTGCGGCTCCCGTCCCGGCTCCCCCCGACGCCAGCTCCCTCCCTCCCAGCCCCACTGAACCCCTTCTCTCCCTACTCCTACAGGCTATGGCTGCAACAAGAGTCCTTGACATTGCCAGGAGCCTTGCGATAGAGACTCTCTCCCATTACCCCCTGCACAGCGACCGCCCCCCCTCTTCCCAAATCCGTTCCCCTGGGGAGCTTCACCCTGTGCTTATTTATGTCAATAAATCACTTGTTTAACACACAGACGCTGCCTCCGTGAGTGTCTGGGCATCACTTTGTTGGGGAACACAGGCACAGGGTGCTGACGGCTCAGCTGCCACAGAGCCAGGGAGCATTTTGCAGAAAAGCTGGTTCCCGTGTATGAAGCACACCAGCGACTGGTGAACTCCCTCTCCTCCCCTTGGTTTAAGCTGAGGCAACCCCTGGCCCACGGCAGCTTGCCATTCCTCTTCAGAGCTGATGTTCCGGCTCTGGTTGCACTGATTCCCTAGCTAAGGCTCCCCCTCCCGCGTTGGGGCAATGGGAATAATTTGTCACCCTCCACAGCTGGGCACATTGCCTGTGTGGCTCCGCAGGGAGGGAGCCTGACGTGGCTTCCTTGGGGGCCATACACAAAGCAAGCCCTGGGAGCGCCATAGCATTGCCCTCGGGTGACCCCAGCGAGGTGGGAATGACGCGGGCCGAGTGGGGAGCCCTTTGCATGGGGGACAAGTGCCACGACGGCAGAGCGGGGCCCTGGCGGCTCTGGCTCCTGTACCAGCATGAGACTCATGCTCCACACCCTCTCGTCTCCTCATGCTCAGGTTCTCACCACTTGAACACAGGGAACTTGAACTGCAGGGAAAAAGAGGGGAGAATGGGCGACACAGAAAGGAAAGGGAAATGCCCGCGCAGCAGCCCTCTGCCAACAGCGGCAGCGTGCTCCTCGCAGTGGCCTCCCCAGCGCAGCAGCCGGTGAAGACCGTGGCGGCTGCAAAGATGATTTTTGCACTGCTTTCCCTTCACACTGTCATGACCATGGTGGCGATTGGACACAGGTCGAGAAACTCCCTGGCAGCTCTGGCTGGGCAGGGACCAAGTGAGAGGCGCTGCTGAGGTGCCTCTGTGTGTTCACTGGGGTCCCGGTGGAGCATCTGCTCGTCCCAGACACTCCTCAGGGAGTTGGTGCCACAGAACAGACCGTGCTGGACGTGGAGAAGCCGGTGCTGTGTCATCAGGGGGAGTTGCCCATGGGGAAATCTCCACCTGCATCCCCAACATCACCCTTGGGAAATGTCTCTTTGGAAGCAGTGTCCTCTCGCCGTGGCACAGCCGGAACAGAGATCCTGCCATGGACAGGCCCCATCCCACCACCAGCATATACACCACCACCCACCCATCGGTGTCCCGAAGGCACCGAGAGCACAACCACCACCACAAGCTCAGAGGCCAGCACCAAGGCAGCCGATTCCATCTCATGGGACGGGATCTCAAGGAGCAAGCAAAGCATCCACGGGCCACAATGCCCCATTCTATGTTTGCTAAGGGTTTGGGGGTGCTTCTGTGATGGTGTGCTCCCCGCCAGGTGCCAACCGGACCTTCATCTCCCATGTCCCTGCCCAAGAGATAACCAGCCATGGTGGTCACAACAGGTGCACCTGGTCGTGATGGTGGCATCCAGGGCTCAAAGGTGGTTTTGGGGAGTCTGATAACAACACAATAGCCAAGGGCAAACTTGAGCAATGCTGGTGCTGTGGTCAATGTGCAAATAGGACTAGAGGGCAACCATCTTACCCCCGTAAATAGTCAACAGCCCAGGAGCCCTTGGAGCTCTCCTGCACAGCAGCAGGCTACCTTGAGTAGGGACACCTCTCAAGATTACTTCTCGAGATCCAGAGATTCCTCGGCACAACAGATCCTCAGCAAGTGACTGATAGCATGCTAAACTTTGAAATCTTAGCTAAGTGATGGAAAGGATTGATTGTGCAGGTATCATCCTGTAGACATAAACGCTTGAGCAACTCTGAGACTAGGATTGGATGCAGCTGCCCCTGGACTCCTCTCTGAGAAGGAGTTTGGAAAGCAAGAGGGTCCTCTCTGAACCTCCTGACTCAACGGGAGGCTCTCCCTCACAGTTCTGACTGACCCTGCCCTCCATGCAGTAAATGACCGATTGCACCTCGCCATCGAATCCTCTTAAAAAACACTCACATTTACTACAAAAAGCTGTCACTGAGCCGGGGGGGTGCCCAAGGGCGGGGCTGGTTGCCGGCCTGTGATGCGCTTTGTGGCATGGGACACCACAGGGGACGCGTCACAATGGGGGGCAGCTATAAAAGGCGCCAGCAGCAGCGCTGCCCCAGTACGGCCTGGGCTAGCGGTGAGTGGGCTGGCGGGGGGAGGCTGGGCTGGACCAGGGCCGGGGCAGAAACGCTGGCCCCAGGGGGTGGGTTCTCACCCAGCATCGAGGGCCCAACTGCTGGCCCCTCTGCTGGACACAGGCCTTGCTGCCTCCCCACTGCCTCGTCCCCTCCCCTACCCGCCCCCAGCTCCCTGCGGCTCCCGTCCCCATTTCCCCCGCCGCCAGCTCCCTCCCTCCCAGCCCCACTGAACCCCTTCTCTCCCTATTCCTACAGGCTATGGCTGCAACAAGAGTCCTCGCCTTGCTTGCGCAAAGCATCATCCAGCTCCCGCAGAGGGTTGGCAGTGAGCTGGACGACAGCAAGCACGAGCACGTGCAGCAGTTTATGGAGCAGCTGAGCCTGGAGACGACTTGGCTGCTGCAGGAGCTGGAGCGGGGCGCCTTTGCCTGGGGAGCCCTGCTCTTCGCTGCCTTACAGCAATGGCAGTTCTGGGCCATTGCAGGAGTGATGGTCCTGCTCTTCAGGCTCTGCTGCTGGCTCAGGAAAAGGAGCCAACAACCAAAGAAGGACACTTTGAGAGATGAGGCTGATAAGGAGGAGCCAGAAGAAATACCCAGTGTTGCCCTGGATCTGCGCTGGATTTCGGCCACACGCCTTCTGGACCTGTCAGAGTCCTTCACAATGGTGGAGGAGCTGGTGGACGAACTTCTCCGTATCTGCCAAAAACTCTCTTGGGACAGTTTCGTGCCACGACTGGGGCCAGTCATCGGGGTGAGCAGCACCTTACAAGGTTGGATTCCCTGTGAGGAGGAGGCCGTCTACCGCCTGCTCGTGCCCCTGAAGTCCCCCCGGGGCCATGCCTTCCACCTGGAGATGGGCAGCGCCACCGAGGACACGCTGGCGAGGAAGGCCAGCCTCCGCGTAGACCTGCGGTGTACCTGCATGAAGGAGCCGCTGGCGGAGGACATGCTGTGCTTCCTCCACCACCCTGAGGAGGAGCTGAGGGAAAAACAGGGGCCCAGCCTCCTACACACCTTCTGCACTGGCCCCTACCTGGACATAGACACAACCGCACGCTGGCTCCAGATGCTGCTAAAAGACGCCTGGGCGGTTATGCCCCAGTCGAGACACTGCTGTCTAACGGTGCTGCCCTCCAAGCACTCCTGCAAGCTCCAGATGACGCACGCTTCCAACAGTACCATCCTGATTGAGCTCATGTTTGGAGTGAAGCAGGGCGACTCGTACGCCTTCCTCAGCTGTGAGTAGGCAGAGGCCACTGTTACCAGCAGCAGGACGCGGCCATTGCCAGGAGCCTTCCAACAGAGACTCTCTCCCGTTACCCCCTGCACAGCGACTGCCCCCCCTCTTCCCAAATCCGTTCCCCTGGGGAGCTTCACCCTGTGCTTATTTATGTCAATAAATCACTTGTTTAACACACAGACACTGCCTCCGTGAGTGTCTGGGCATCACTTTGTTGGGGAACACAGGCACAGGGTGCTGACGGCTCAGCTGCCACAGAGCCAGGGAGCATTTTGCAGAAAAGCTGGTTCCCGTGTATGAAGCACACCAGCGACTGGTGAACTCCCTCTCCTCCCCTCGGTTTAAGCTGAGGCCCCCCTGGCCCACAGCAGCTTGCCTTTGCCCAGCACAATTTCAGGTGCCCCAGGGTCGAGCGAGCCGTCGCCCGCCCAGTATGACCCACGGCCGCAGCATCTGCACAACCCGTGGCAGGCACCCAGGGCACAACGGTGAGTAATGCTGAGAACCAGAACCTGTTGGAGGATTTTTAATACAAAGGGGTCATCCTGTGAACACTCCAAGCACCGAAGAGCTGCTAACAACTATGTAGGCCAAGCACCGAAGAACTGCTAACAACTATGTAGGCTTTGTTAGTTTGAAGGCTATGTGAAAACATTGTAGCGATGTTAGAAATGCTGTGACCAACAAGATATGAGAAAGTGTGCTGAATTCAGCGTGTGAAATGTAGAACTTCACCCAGGATATAGGAGGGGTGATTGTCCGCGTGGACAGATGCTTTAAGCCAATTATAATATGTTGCTGGCCGCGTGCACAGCTCGTGCAACCAATCAGCAAATTGTCGGCGCGTGATGCGGAATCAGAACGTCTATAATAACTGAGCTATCTGTGCAATAAACTGGCATTAACCTGATCACATTGGTCGTTGTGTTATTGTCCGAGCCTTCCGCGCTGACAAGTGGTGCCCGAACAGGGACCCTCAGATCGGTGTTGGGATCAGCGAATACCCGATGAGCAACCGACGGACGGAGGGGGTGGAAGAAGCCAGTCTATAGGTGAGTGCTGCCCCGGCACTTGGGAAGACGCTAGCACATCAAGGTAGGGAATCTTGCATTGGCCAAGCGAGCAGCCGGGGAGGAGATGGGGTCTACGCTCTCCAAAGAAGAAGAGGCAGTAGTTAAGCTCCTCCAACATATACTCTCTACGAGAGGATTAAAGTATGATACGCCTACCTTGAAGGCGCTCTTAGTATGGGCGCGGGATAAAGGACTTATCCCCACAGTTGCTACCGCTTTTGCTCAAGATACGTGGGCTAAAATAGGAGCAGTGTTGTGGGATGACGTAAGTAAAGGATCCAAGGAGGCGCAGAAACTCTCCGCCGTGTGGAGGTTAGTATCAGAGACTTTGAAAACGATGCAGGCAGAACGTGCTGCGGCTGCCTCTGCCTTTGCAGCATTAACACCTGGAGTTAAGGATGTTTCTCCCACGAGTCTTTCTTTCGGGGGATCGCCAGAAGCTGTTGTCCCTCAACCCCGGGGCTGCAGAATAACGCAGGGGAATGTAGCGTGTCGCGCCGTTACTGCCCGAGCCAACCTACTCCCACTACAGACTCTCTTGAGACACCTGTTTATGAAAGTGGAAAAGAGGAAGAAACTATGTTTCCTCCTCCCCCTCCCAAAGACACTGTTGTTGAAAATACCGAAGGAGACTCCCCTGAGGATTCCAGGGATCAGTCAATACCGTACCCTCCTCTGCCACCCTCTACTCCACCATCACCCGGCAGCAGCACTAGAGTACCACCTGGTGTACTGACAGACCATCAATTCCGGGAGTTGTTAAAAAAGTTGGAAGCGATGGAAGCTCGTCTAGACGATCAATCCAGTTCACGAGCTTCTCCAGTTTACCCTGCTCCTTTGCCACTGCCTCATCATGCCTTGTCGTGGCCACCATCGTCGGAAAATGCAGGGGGTGGGGGAGCGGTAGGAGGGGAGAAAGAATTAACAAACCGATGGAGGGGAGTAATTAGAGATGTGGCAATTGAGGGCATGTTTCTTGATCCTATGGCGTTTCCGGTGTTTGCTAATGCGGGGGGTGGAAAGGATTGGGAACCGTTTGATTGGAAATTGTTAAAGGAGGCAAAACAAGCTGTTAGTCAATATGGACTAAGCTCTCCCTATACTAGGGCTATGGTAGAGCATTTATTTACTGCGAATTTACTCACACCACATGATTCAAAGCAGATTTCTCAAATGTTGCTCACCCCTTCTCAGCAGTTGCAGTTTTTCAGTGTGTGGCAGAACCTATGCGATCAGGCTGCTGCCACCCCGCGTCCTCAAGGTGATCCTTTGTATGGGGTACAAACACAGATGTTAATGGGGACGGGACCTTACGTTCGGACTGATTGGCAAGCTAATTTTGCTGTGGAGGTTTTGCAACTCAGTCAACAGCTAGCTCACAGGGCTTTGTTGGGGATTAGAGGGGAAAAAACTCCTCCTGCTTTTACAAATGTTCACCAAAAATCTATGGAGCCTTATTCTGAGTTTGTTGATAGATTGCATGCGGCTATTTCTGCTATTGAATTGGGAGGACAAAATTCAGTATTACAAAGAGATTATGGGTTTAAGATGACAGGCGCTTTCACTGGTATGCAAAATGTTACTCCTACTGTATCATTTATTAAGAGTAATTATTGTCAAAATGAAGGTGCTGACCTAGGACTATCATATGGAGGGATTTGGAATAATGCATCTTTTCCAAAGCTACTTCCACCTGGATATTTCTTGATATGTGGTGATCGAGCTTGGGGAGGCATTCCTAGTCGCACAGTAGGAGGACCGTGTTATTTAGGCAGACTTACCTTGTTTGCTCCTGACAGGATTAGTCTTATTAGTCTTAGGAACTAGTCACGGCGATCACGACGAACGATTACCGATTTTACTCCTGAGTGCAGTGATCGCATCGAGTTTTGGGATCGCCTGTCAAAAATTTTTGCAGGCTTTTTAGCTCCAGGTGTGGCTGCAGCCAAGGCTTTAACAGATCTAGAAAAGCTAGCCTGTTGGAGTATAAAACAGTTTAACCTGACTTCTGAGATGATTTCTGCTTTATTAACAGGTGTTGATAGTATACGACATGCTGTGCTGCAGAATCGTGCTGCTATTGATTTTTTGTTGTTAGCACAAGGCCATGGTTGTGAGGATTTTGAAGGCATGTGTTGTATGAATTTGTCTGATCACTCACGCTCCATTCATGACCACTTAGCCCAGTTACAGCACAATATGCATAAGCTCACTCAGGGTCATTCGTGGTTGGAGCAATTGTTTAATTCTTGGGGACTGGCAGGCTGGGTACAAGATTTGTTGAAACAGGGCCTTGTAATTTTGATTGTTGTAATGATATTGCTGATCATTTTACCTTGTTTGTTTTCTTGTCTACGAAGATCTTTAGAAGCGTCCGTGGAAAAAATGTTTTCAGGTGCTTGGATTGTTCAAAAACAAAAAGGGGGATTTGTTGGACGATTTTTAATACAAAGGGGTCATCCTGTGAACACTCCAAGCACCGAAGAGCTGCTAACAACTATGTAGGCCAAGCACCGAAGAACTGCTAACAACTATGTAGGCTTTGTTAGTTTGAAGGCTATGTGAAAACATTGTAGCGATGTTAGAAATGCTGTGACCAACAAGATATGAGAAAGTGTGCTGAATTCAGCGTGCGAAATGTAGAACTTCACCCGGGATATAGGAGGGGTGATTGTCCGCGTGGACAGATGCTCTAAGCCAATTATAATATGTTGCTGGCCGCGTGCACAGCTCGTGCAACCAATCAGCAAATTGTCGGCGCGTGATGCGGAATCAGAACGTCTATAATAACTGAGCTATCTGTGCAATAAACTGGCATTAACCTGATCACATTGGTCGTTGTGTTATTGTCCGAGCCTTCCGCGCCGACAAGAACCAAAGCTTTCAAGGTGAGGGGGTGGGAGGTTCAATTTCTCTCTGGATCACAGGTTTTTAGTGAGTGCCAGCTGGGGTAGTTCGCTGTGGCCAGCCTTTTGGTGTGACATGTTCGCTCTCTGGAAGCAATTTTCAATTGCTGCGTACAAGCTGAAACAAAAGCACGGCCGCTGGAGTGCTACTGCTGCTCTTCGGGCTCTGCTGCTGGCTCAGGAAAAGGAGCCGACAGCCACCCAGCAGGAGCAAGAAGGACACTTTGAGAGACGAGGCTGATAAGGAGGAGCCAGAAGAAATACCCAGTGTTGCCCTGGATCTGCGCTGGATTTCGGCCACACGCCTTCTGGACCTGTCAGAGTCCTTCACAATGGTGGAGGAGCTGGTGGACGAACTTCTCCGTATCTGCCAAAAACTCAGTAATGGCGCTTGATTGAACGGGGTTTAACAGCCACCAACGGTCACTCGCTCAGGGAGAGCTGTGGTGCAGGTACGTCCGCGAGGGAGCGGGGGTTCATGGCAAAAAAACAGGGTCTTTTCCTGATCTTTCCAGAGCCAGGCAAAGGCCAGGAGAGTTCAGGCAGCCTGTGAGAGCCAGCAGCTCGCACGAGGGTTGGTGAGAAGTCAAGGTTGGGGCCTACAGTAATGGCGCCCGCTTTAAAGGGGGTGTAACAGCCACCAAGGGTCACTCGCTGAGGGAGAGCTGTGGTGCAGGTACGTCCACAAGGGAGTGGGGGTTCATGGCAAAAAAACCAATGTTTTTTCCTGATCTTTCAAGAGCCGGGGAAAGGACAGGAGAGCGCAGGCATCCCGAGAGAGCCGGCAGCTCGCACGAGGGTTGGTGACAAGTTGGCATCAGGGCCAGCAGTAATGGCGCCCGCTTTAAAGGGGGTGTAACAGCCACCAACGGTCACTCGCTCAGGGAGAGCTGTGGTGCAGGTAAGTCCGCAAGGGAGCCGGGGTTCGTGGCAAAAAAGAAAAACATTTTTTCACGATCTTTCAAGAGCTGGGGAAAGGCCAGGAGAGCACAGGGAGCTGCTGGCTCCCGCGGCAGCTCTGTCTCCTGGGACACCACAGGGGATGCGTCACAATGGGGGGCAGCTATAAAAGGCGCCAGCAGCAGCGCTGCCCCAGTACGGCCTGGGCTAGCGGTGAGTGGGCTGGCGGGGGGAGGCTGGGCTGGACCAGGGCTGGGGCAGAAACGCTGGCCCCCAGGGGGTGGGTTCTCACCCAGCATCGAGGGCCCAGCCACTGGCCCCTGGGCTGGGCACAGGCCTTGCTGCCTCCCCGCTGCCTCGTCCCCTCCCCTGCCTGCCCCCAGCTCCCTGCGGCTCCCGTCCCCATTTCCCCCGCCGCCAGCTCTCTCCCTCCCAGCCCCACTGAACCCCTTCTCTCTCTATTCCTACAGGCTATGGCTGCAACAAGAGTCCTCGCCTTGCTTGCGCAAAGCATCATCCAGCTCCCGCAGAGGGTTGGCAGTGAGCTGGATGACAGCAAGCACGAGCACGTGCAGCAGCTTATGGAGCAGCTGAGCCTGGAGACGACTTGGCTGCTGCAGGAGCTGGAGCGGGGCGCCTTTGCCTGGGGAGCCCTGCTCTTCGCTGCCTTACAGCAATGGCAGTTCTGGGCCATTGCAGGAGTGATGGTCCTGCTCTTCAGGCTCTGCTGCTGGCTCAGGAAAAGGAGCCAACAACCAAAGAAGGACACTTTGAGAGACGAGGCTGATAAGGAGGAGCCAGAAGAAATACCCAGTGTTGCCCTCGATCTGCGCTGGATTTCGGCCACACGCCTTCTGGACCTGTCAGAGTCCTTCACAATGGTGGAGGAGCTGGTGGACGAACTTCTCCGTATCTGCCAAAAACTCTCTTGGGACAGTTTCGTGCCACGACTGGGGCCAGTCATCGGGGTGAGCAGCACCTTACAAGGTTGGATTCCCTGTGAGGAGGAGGCCGTCTACCACCTGCTCGTGCCCCTGAAGCCCCCCCGGGGCCATGCCTTCCACCTGGAGATGGGCAGCGCCACCGAGGACACGCTGGCGAGGAAGGCCAGCCTCCGCGTAGACCTGCGGTGTACCTGCATGAAGGAGCCGCTGGCGGAGGACATGCTGTGCTTCCTCCACCACCCTGAGGAGGAGCTGAGGGAAAAACAGGGGCCCAGCCTCCTACACACCTTCTGCACTGGCCCCTACCTGGACATAGACACAACCGCACGCTGGCTCCAGATGCTGCTAAAAGATGCCTGGGCGGTTATGCCCCAGTCGAGACACTGCTGTCTAACGGTGCTGCCCTCCAAGCACTCCTGCAAGCTCCAGATGACGCACGCTTCCAACAGTACCATCCTGATTGAGCTCATGTTTGGAGTGAAGCAGGGCGACGCGTACGCCTTCCTCAGCTGTGAGTAGGCAGAGGCCACTGTTACCAGCAGCAGGACGCGGCCATTGCCAGGAGCCTTCCAACAGAGACTCTCTCCCGTTACCCCCTGCACAGCGACCGCCCCCCCTCTTCCCAAATCCGTTCCCCCGGGGAGCTTCACCCTGTGCTTATTTATGTCAATAAATCACTTGTTTAACACACAGACGCTGCCTCCGTGAGTGTCTGGGCATCACTTTGTTGGGGAACACAGGCACAGGGTGCTGACGGCTCAGCTGCCACAGAGCCAGGGAGCATTTTGCAGAAAAGCTGGTTCCCGTGTATGAAGCACACCAGCGACTGGTGAACTCCCTCTCCTCCCCTCGGTTTAAGCTGAGGCAAGCCCTGGCCCACAGCAGCTTGCCTTTGCCCAGCACAATTTCAGGTGCCCCAGGGTCGAGCGAGCCGTCGCCCGCCCAGTATGACCCACGGCCGCAGCATCTGCACAACCCGTGGCAGGCACCCAGGGCACAACGGTGAGTAATGCTGAGAACCAGAACCAAAGCTTTCAAGGTGAGGGGGTGGGAGGTTCAATTTCTCTCTGGATCACAGGTTTTTAGTGAGTGGCGTAGTTCGCTGTGGCCAGCCTTTTGGTGTGACATGTTCGCTCTCTGGAAGCAATTTTCAATTGCTGCGTACAAGCTGAAACAAAAGCACGGCCGCTGGAGTGCTACTGCTGCTCTTCGGGCTCTGCTGCTGGCTCAGGAAAAGGAGCCGACAGCCACCCAGCAGGAGCAAGAAGGACACTTTGAGAGACGAGGCTGATAAGGAGGAGCCAGAAGAAATACCCAGTGTTGCCCTGGATCTGCGCTGGATTTCGGCCACACGCCTTCTGGACCTGTCAGAGTCCTTCACAATGGTGGAGGAGAAAAACAGGGGCCCAGCCTTCTACACACCTTCTGCACCGGCTTCTACCTCGATGCGGAGAAAATTGCCCACTGGTTCCAGAACTTGGTGAGCTCAGTCTGGGGGAGATGCCTCAGTCGCATTGCTACGGTGTGAAGGTGCTGCCTTCCAGCCGCTCCTGCAAGCTGCAGCTCACAAATGCCTGCAGGAGATCCCTCTTCGTTCAGGTGATGTTTGGGGTGCAGCAAGGACATCTTCCTGAGCAGCCAGACTACAGAGGCCATCTTCTCCTAAAGCACCATGTGGGCAGAGAGCTTCGCTGTGGCAGAGCTGAAGTCCTCAGGCATATGGCCAGGCAGGCCCCGCACTGCAGGCCAGTAGTAATGGCGGGAGAGCGTAGGCAGCCCACGAGAGCCAGCAGCTCGCACGAGGGTTGGTGACAAGAGGGAGTTGGGGCCTACAGTAATGGCGCCCGATTTAAAGGGGCTCTAACAGCCACCAGCGACCACTCGCTGAGGGAGAGCTGTGGTGCAAGTAGGTCCACAAGGGAGCGGAGGTTCATAGCGCAAAAAGAGGTTTTTTCCCGATCTTTCAAGAGCTGGGGAAAGGACAGGAGAGCGCAGGCATCCCGAGAGAGCCGGCAGCTCCCACAAGGGTTGGTGACAAGATGGCATCAGGGCCAGCAGTAATGGCGCTTGATTGAACGGGGTTTAACAGTCACCAACGGTCACTCGCTCAGGGAGAGCTGTGGTGCAGGTACGTCCGCGAGGGAGCGGGGGTTCATGGCAAAAAAACAGGGTCTTTTCCTGATCTTTCCAGAGCCAGGCAAAGGCCAGGAGAGTTCAGGCAGCCTGTGAGAGCCAGCAGCTCGCACGAGGGTTGGTGAGAAGTCGAGGTTGGGGCCTACAGTAATGGCGCCCGCTTTAAAGGGGGTGTAACAGCCACCAAGGGTCACTCGCTGAGGGAGAGCTGTGGTGCAGGTACGTCCACAAGGGAGTGGGGGTTCATGGCAAAAAAAACAATGTTTTTTCCTGATCTTTCAAGAGCCGGGGAAAGGACAGGAGAGCGCAGGCATCCCGAGAGAGCCAGCAGCTCGCACGAGGGTTGGTGACAATTTGGCATCAGGGCCAGCAGTAATGGCGCCCGCTTTAAAGGGGGTGTAACAGCCACCAACGGTCACTCGCTCAGGGAGAGCTGTGGTGCAGGTAAGTCCGCAAGGGAGCCGGGGTTCGTGGCAAAAAAGAAAAACGTTTTTTCACGATCTTTCAAGAGCTGGGGAAAGGCCAGGAGAGCACAGGGAGCTGCTGGCTCCCGCAGCAGCTCTGTCTCCTGGGACACCGCAGGGGACGCGTCACAATGGGGGGCAGCTATAAAAGGCGCCAGCAGCAGCGCTGCCCCAGTACGGCCTGGGCTAGCGGTGAGTGGGCTGGCGGGGGGAGGCTGGGCTGGACCAGGGCTGGGGCAGAAACGCTGGCCCCCGGGGGGTGGGTTCTCACCCAGCATCGAGGGCCCAACTGCTGGCCCCTGGGCTGGGCACAGGCCTTGCTGCCTCCCCGCTGCCTCGTCCCCTCCCCTGCCTGCCCCCAGCTCCCTGCGGCTCCCGTCCCCATTTCCCCCGCCGCCAGCTCTCTCCCTCCCAGCCCCACTGAACCCCTTCTCTCCCTATTCCTACAGGCTATGGCTGCAACAAGAGTCCTCGCCTTGCTTGCGCAAAGCACCATCCAGCTCCCGCAGAGGGTTGGCAGTGAGCTGGACGACAGCAAGCACGAGCACGTGCAGCAGCTTATGGAGCAGCTGAGCCTGGAGACGACTCGGCTGCTGCAGGAGCTGGAGCGGGGCGCCTTTGTCTGGGGAGCCCTGCTCTTCGCTGCCTTACGGCAATGGCAGTTCTGGGCCATTGCAGGAGTGATGGTCCTGCTCTTCAGGCTCTGCTGCTGGCTCAGGAAAAGGAGCCAACAACCAAAGAAGGACACTTTGAGAGATGAGGCTGATAAGGAGGAGCCAGAAGAAATACCCAGTGTTGCCCTCGATCTGCGCTGGATTTCGGCCACACGCCTTCTGGACCTGTCAGAGTCCTTCACAATGGTGGAGGAGCTGGTGGACGAACTTCTCCGTATCTGCCAAAAACTCTCTTGGGACAGTTTCATGCCACGACTGGGGCCAGTCATCGGGGTGAGCAGCACCTTACAAGGTTGGATTCCCTGTGAGGAGGAGGCCGTCTACCACCTGCTCGTGCCCCTGAAGTCCCCCCGGGGCCATGCCTTCCACCTGGAGATGGGCAGCGCCACTGAGGACACGCTGGCGAGGAAGGCCAGCCTCCGCGTAGACCTGCGGTGTACCTGCATGAAGGAGCCGCTGGCGGAGGACATGCTGTGCTTCCTCCACCACCCTGAGGAGGAGCTGAGGGAAAAACAGGGGCCCAGCCTCCTACACACCTTCTGCACTGGCCCCTACCTGGACATAGACACAACCGCACGCTGGCTCCAGATGCTGCTAAAAGACGCCTGGGCGGTTATGCCCCAGTCGAGACACTGCTGTCTAACGGTGCTGCCCTCCAAGCACTCCTGCAAGCTCCAGATGACGCACACTTCCAACAGAACCATCCTGATTGAGCTCATGTTTGGAGTGAAGCAGGGCGACTCGTACGCCTTCCTCAGCTGTGAGTAGGCAGAGGCCACTGTTACCAGCAGCAGGACGCGGCCATTGCCAGGAGCCTTCCAACAGAGACTCTCTCCCGTTACCCCCTGCACAGCGACCGCCCCCCTCTTCCCAAATCCGTTCCCCCGGGGAGCTTCACCCTGTGCTTATTTATGTCAATAAATCACTTGTTTAACACACAGACGCTGCCTCCGTGAGTGTCTGGGCATCACTTTGTTGGGGAACACAGGCACAGGGTGCTGACGGCTCAGCTGCCACAGAGCCAGGGAGCATTTTGCAGAAAAGCTGGTTCCCGTGTATGAAGCACACCAGCGACTGGTGAACTCCCTCTCCTCCCCTCGGTTTAAGCTGAGGCACCCCTGGCCCACAGCAGCTTGCCTTTGCCCAGCACAATTTCAGGTGCCCCAGGGTCGAGCGAGCCGTCGCCCGCCCAGTATGACCCACGGCCGCAGCATCTGCACAACCCGTGGCAGGCACCCAGGGCACAACGGTGAGTAATGCTGAGAACCAGAACCAAAGCTTTCAAGGTGAGGGGGTGGGAGGTTCAATTTCTCTCTGGATCACAGGTTTTTAGTGAGTGGCGTAGTTCGCTGTGGCCAGCCTTTTGGTGTGACATGTTCGCTCTCTGGAAGCAATTTTCAATTGCTGCGTACAAGCTGAAACAAAAGCACGGCCGCTGGAGTGCTACTGCTGCTCTTCGGGCTCTGCTGCTGGCTCAGGAAAAGGAGCCGACAGCCACCCAGCAGGAGCAAGAAGGACACTTTGAGAGACGAGGCTGATAAGGAGGAGCCAGAAGAAATACCCAGTGTTGCCCTGGATCTGCGCTGGATTTCGGCCACACGCCTTCTGGACCTGTCAGAGTCCTTCACAATGGTGGAGGAGAAAAACAGGGGCCCAGCCTCCTACACACCTTCTGCACCGGCTTCTACCTCGATGCGGAGAAAATTGCCCACTGGTTCCAGAACTTGGTGAGCTCAGTCTGGGGGAGATGCCTCAGTCGCATTGCTACGGTGTGAAGGTGCTGCCTTCCAGCCGCTCCTGCAAGCTGCAGCTCACAAATGCCTGCAGGAGATCCCTCTTCGTTCAGGTGATGTTTGGGGTGCAGCAAGGACATCTTCCTGAGCAGCCAGACTACAGAGGCCATCTTCTCCTAAAGCACCATGTGGGCAGAGAGCTTCGCTGTGGCAGAGCTGAAGTCCTCAGGCATATGGCCAGGCAGGCCCCGCACTGCAGGCCAGTAGTAATGGCGGGAGAGCGTAGGCAGCCCACGAGAGCCAGCAGCTCGCACGAGGGTTGGTGACAAGAGGGAGTTGGGGCCTACAGTAATGGCGCCCGATTTAAAGGGGCTCTAACAGCCACCAGCGATCACTCGCTGAGGGAGAGCTGTGGTGCAAGTAGGTCCACAAGGGAGCGGAGGTTCATAGCGCAAAAAGAGGTTTTTTCCCGATCTTTCAAGAGCTGGGGAAAGGACAGGAGAGCGCAGGCATCCCGAGAGAGCCGGCAGCTCCCACAAGGGTTGGTGACAAGATGGCATCAGGGCCAGCAGTAATGGCGCTTGATTGAACGGGGTTTAACAGTCACCAACGGTCACTCGCTCAGGGAGAGCTGTGGTGCAGGTACGTCCGCGAGGGAGCGGGGGTTCATGGCAAAAAAACAGGGTCTTTTCCTGATCTTTCCAGAGCCAGGCAAAGGCCAGGAGAGTTCAGGCAGCCTGTGAGAGCCAGCAGCTCGCACGAGGGTTGGTGAGAAGTCGAGGTTGGGGCCTACAGTAATGGCGCCCGCTTTAAAGGGGGTGTAACAGCCACCAAGGGTCACTCGCTGAGGGAGAGCTGTGGTGCAGGTACGTCCACAAGGGAGTGGGGGTTCATGGCAAAAAAAACAATGTTTTTTCCTGATCTTTCAAGAGCCGGGGAAAGGACAGGAGAGCGCAGGCATCCCGAGAGAGCCAGCAGCTCGCACGAGGGTTGGTGACAATTTGGCATCAGGGCCAGCAGTAATGGCGCCCGCTTTAAAGGGGGTGTAACAGCCACCAACGGTCACTCGCTCAGGGAGAGCTGTGGTGCAGGTAAGTCCGCAAGGGAGCCGGGGTTCGTGGCAAAAAAGAAAAACGTTTTTTCACGATCTTTCAAGAGCTGGGGAAAGGCCAGGAGAGCACAGGGAGCTGCTGGCTCCCGCAGCAGCTCTGTCTCCTGGGACACCGCAGGGGACGCGTCACAATGGGGGGCAGCTATAAAAGGCGCCAGCAGCAGCGCTGCCCCAGTACGGCCTGGGCTAGCGGTGAGTGGGCTGGCGGGGGGAGGCTGGGCTGGACCAGGGCTGGGGCAGAAACGCTGGCCCCCGGGGGGTGGGTTCTCACCCAGCATCGAGGGCCCAACTGCTGGCCCCTGGGCTGGGCACAGGCCTTGCTGCCTCCCCGCTGCCTCGTCCCCTCCCCTGCCTGCCCCCAGCTCCCTGCGGCTCCCGTCCCCATTTCCCCCGCCGCCAGCTCTCTCCCTCCCAGCCCCACTGAACCCCTTCTCTCCCTATTCCTACAGGCTATGGCTGCAACAAGAGTCCTCGCCTTGCTTGCGCAAAGCACCATCCAGCTCCCGCAGAGGGTTGGCAGTGAGCTGGACGACAGCAAGCACGAGCACGTGCAGCAGCTTATGGAGCAGCTGAGCCTGGAGACGACTCGGCTGCTGCAGGAGCTGGAGCGGGGCGCCTTTGTCTGGGGAGCCCTGCTCTTCGCTGCCTTACGGCAATGGCAGTTCTGGGCCATTGCAGGAGTGATGGTCCTGCTCTTCAGGCTCTGCTGCTGGCTCAGGAAAAGGAGCCAACAACCAAAGAAGGACACTTTGAGAGATGAGGCTGATAAGGAGGAGCCAGAAGAAATACCCAGTGTTGCCCTCGATCTGCGCTGGATTTCGGCCACACGCCTTCTGGACCTGTCAGAGTCCTTCACAATGGTGGAGGAGCTGGTGGACGAACTTCTCCGTATCTGCCAAAAACTCTCTTGGGACAGTTTCATGCCACGACTGGGGCCAGTCATCGGGGTGAGCAGCACCTTACAAGGTTGGATTCCCTGTGAGGAGGAGGCCGTCTACCACCTGCTCGTGCCCCTGAAGTCCCCCCGGGGCCATGCCTTCCACCTGGAGATGGGCAGCGCCACCGAGGACACGCTGGCGAGGAAGGCCAGCCTCCGCGTAGACCTGCGGTGTACCTGCATGAAGGAGCCGCTGGCGGAGGACATGCTGTGCTTCCTCCACCACCCTGAGGAGGAGCTGAGGGAAAAACAGGGGCCCAGCCTCCTACACACCTTCTGCACTGGCCCCTACCTGGACATAGACACAACCGCACGCTGGCTCCAGATGCTGCTAAAAGACGCCTGGGCGGTTATGCCCCAGTCGAGACACTGCTGTCTAACGGTGCTGCCCTCCAAGCACTCCTGCAAGCTCCAGATGACGCACACTTCCAACAGAACCATCCTGATTGAGCTCATGTTTGGAGTGAAGCAGGGCGACTCGTACGCCTTCCTCAGCTGTGAGTAGGCAGAGGCCACTGTTACCAGCAGCAGGACGCGGCCATTGCCAGGAGCCTTCCAACAGAGACTCTCTCCCGTTACCCCCTGCACAGCGACCGCCCCCCCTCTTCCCAAATCCGTTCCCCCGGGGAGCTTCACCCTGTGCTTATTTATGTCAATAAATCACTTGTTTAACACACAGACGCTGCCTCCGTGAGTGTCTGGGCATCACTTTGTTGGGGAACACAGGCACAGGGTGCTGACGGCTCAGCTGCCACAGAGCCAGGGAGCATTTTGCAGAAAAGCTGGTTCCCGTGTATGAAGCACACCAGCGACTGGTGAACTCCCTCTCCTCCCCTCGGTTTAAGCTGAGGCACCCCTGGCCCACAGCAGCTTGCCTTTGCCCAGCACAATTTCAGGTGCCCCAGGGTCGAGCGAGCCGTCGCCCGCCCAGTATGACCCACAGCCGCAGCATCTGCACAACCCGTGGCAGGCACCCAGGGCACAACGGTGAGTAATGCTGAGAACCAGAACCAAAGCTTTCAAGGTGAGGGGGTGGGAGGTTCAATTTCTCTCTGGATCACAGGTTTTTAGTGAGTGGCGTAGTTCGCTGTGGCCAGCCTTTTGGTGTGACATGTTCGCTCTCTGGAAGCAATTTTCAATTGCTGCGTACAAGCTGAAACAAAAGCACGGCCGCTGGAGTGCTACTGCTGCTCTTCGGGCTCTGCTGCTGGCTCAGGAAAAGGAGCCGACAGCCACCCAGCAGGAGCAAGAAGGACACTTTGAGAGACGAGGCTGATAAGGAGGAGCCAGAAGAAATACCCAGTGTTGCCCTGGATCTGCGCTGGATTTCGGCCACACGCCTTCTGGACCTGTCAGAGTCCTTCACAATGGTGGAGGAGAAAAACAGGGGCCCAGCCTCCTACACACCTTCTGCACCGGCTTCTACCTCGATGCGGAGAAAATTGCCCACTGGTTCCAGAACTTGGTGAGCTCAGTCTGGGGGAGATGCCTCAGTCGCATTGCTACGGTGTGAAGGTGCTGCCTTCCAGCCGCTCCTGCAAGCTGCAGCTCACAAATGCCTGCAGGAGATCCCTCTTCGTTCAGGTGATGTTTGGGGTGCAGCAAGGACATCTTCCTGAGCAGCCAGACTACAGAGGCCATCTTCTCCTAAAGCACCATGTGGGCAGAGAGCTTCGCTGTGGCAGAGCTGAAGTCCTCAGGCATATGGCCAGGCAGGCCCCGCACTGCAGGCCAGTAGTAATGGCGGGAGAGCGTAGGCAGCCCACGAGAGCCAGCAGCTCGCACGAGGGTTGGTGACAAGAGGGAGTTGGGGCCTACAGTAATGGCGCCCGATTTAAAGGGGCTCTAACAGCCACCAGCGATCACTCGCTGAGGGAGAGCTGTGGTGCAAGTAGGTCCACAAGGGAGCGGAGGTTCATAGCGCAAAAAGAGGTTTTTTCCCGATCTTTCAAGAGCTGGGGAAAGGACAGGAGAGCGCAGGCATCCCGAGAGAGCCGGCAGCTCCCACAAGGGTTGGTGACAAGATGGCATCAGGGCCAGCAGTAATGGCGCTTGATTGAACGGGGTTTAACAGCCACCAACGGTCACTCGCTCAGGGAGAGCTGTGGTGCAGGTACGTCCGCGAGGGAGCGGGGGTTCATGGCAAAAAAACAGGGTCTTTTCCTGATCTTTCCAGAGCCAGGCAAAGGCCAGGAGAGTTCAGGCAGCCTGTGAGAGCCAGCAGCTCGCACGAGGGTTGGTGAGAAGTCGAGGTTGGGGCCTACAGTAATGGCGCCCGCTTTAAAGGGGGTGTAACAGCCACCAAGGGTCACTCGCTGAGGGAGAGCTGTGGTGCAGGTACGTCCACAAGGGAGTGGGGGTTCATGGCAAAAAACCCAATGTTTTTTCCTGATCTTTCAAGAGCCGGGGAAAGGACAGGAGAGCGCAGGCATCCCGAGAGAGCCAGCAGCTCGCACGAGGGTTGGTGACAATTTGGCATCAGGGCCAGCAGTAATGGCGCCCGCTTTAAAGGGGGTGTAACAGCCACCAACGGTCACTCGCTCAGGGAGAGCTGTGGTGCAGGTAAGTCCGCAAGGGAGCCGGGGTTCGTGGCAAAAAAGAAAAACGTTTTTTCACGATCTTTCAAGAGCTGGGGAAAGGCCAGGAGAGCACAGGGAGCTGCTGGCTCCCGCAGCAGCTCTGTCTCCTGGGACACCGCAGGGGACGCGTCACAATGGGGGGCAGCTATAAAAGGCGCCAGCAGCAGCGCTGCCCCAGTACGGCCTGGGCTAGCGGTGAGTGGGCTGGCGGGGGGAGGCTGGGCTGGACCAGGGCTGGGGCAGAAACGCTGGCCCCCGGGGGGTGGGTTCTCACCCGGCATCGAGGGCCCAACTGCTGGCCCCTGGGCTGGGCACAGGCCTTGCTGCCTCCCCGCTGCCTCGTCCCCTCCCCTGCCTGCCCCCAGCTCCCTGCGGCTCCCGTCCCCATTTCCCCCGCCGCCAGCTCTCTCCCTCCCAGCCCCACTGAACCCCTTCTCTCCCTATTCCTACAGGCTATGGCTGCAAGAAGAGTCCTCGCCTTGCTTGCGCAAAGCATCATCCAGCTCCCGCAGAGGGTTGGCAGTGAGCTGGACGACAGCAAGCACGAGCACGTGCAGCAGCTTATGGAGCAGCTGAGCCTGGAGACGACTCGGCTGCTGCAGGAGCTGGAGCGGGGCGCCTTTGCCTGGGGAGCCCTACTCTTCGCTGCCTTACGGCAATGGCAGTTCTGGGCCATTGCAGGAGTGATGGTCCTGCTCTTCAGGCTCTGCTGCTGGCTCAGGAAAAGGAGCCAACAACCAAAGAAGGACACTTTGAGAGATGAGGCTGATAAGGAGGAGCCAGAAGAAATACCCAGTGTTGCCCTCGATCTGCGCTGGATTTCGGCCACACGCCTTCTGGACCTGTCAGAGTCCTTCACAATGGTGGAGGAGTTGGTGGACGAACTTCTCCGTATCTGCCAAAAACTCTCTTGGGACAGTTTCGTGCCACGACTGGGGCCAGTCATCGGGGTGAGCAGCACCTTACAAGGTTGGATTCCCTGTGAGGAGGAGGCCGTCTACCGCCTGCTCGTGCCCCTGAAGTCCCCCCGGGGCCATGCCTTCCACCTGGAGATGGGCAGCGCCACCGAGGACACGCTGGCGAGGAAGGCCAGCCTCCGCGTAGACCTGCGGTGTACCTGCATGAAGGAGCCGCTGGCGGAGGACATGCTGTGCTTCCTCCACCACCCTGAGGAGGAGCTGAGGGAAAAACAGGGGCCCAGCCTCCTACACACCTTCTGCACTGGCCCCTACCTGGACATAGACACAACCGCACGCTGGCTCCAGATGCTGCTAAAAGACGCCTGGGCGGTTATGCCCCAGTCGAGACACTGCTGTCTAACGGTGCTGCCCTCCAAGCACTCCTGCAAGCTCCAGATGACGCACACTTCCAACAGAACCATCCTGATTGAGCTCATGTTTGGAGTGAAGCAGGGCGACTCGTACGCCTTCCTCAGCTGTGAGTAGGCAGAGGCCACTGTTACCAGCAGCAGGACGCGGCCATTGCCAGGAGCCTTCCAACAGAGACTCTCTCCCGTTACCCCCTGCACAGCGACCGCCCCCCCTCTTCCCAAATCCGTTCCCCCGGGGAGCTTCACCCTGTGCTTATTTATGTCAATAAATCACTTGTTTAACACACAGACGCTGCCTCCGTGAGTGTCTGGGCATCACTTTGTTGGGGAACACAGGCACAGGGTGCTGACGGCTCAGCTGCCACAGAGCCAGGGAGCATTTTGCAGAAAAGCTGGTTCCCGTGTATGAAGCACACCAGCGACTGGTGAACTCCCTCTCCTCCCCTCGGTTTAAGCTGAGGCACCCCTGGCCCACAGCAGCTTGCCTTTGCCCAGCACAATTTCAGGTGCCCCAGGGTCGAGCGAGCCGTCGCCCGCCCAGTATGACCCACAGCCGCAGCATCTGCACAACCCGTGGCAGGCACCCAGGGCACAACGGTGAGTAATGCTGAGAACCAGAACCAAAGCTTTCAAGGTGAGGGGGTGGGAGGTTCAATTTCTCTCTGGATCACAGGTTTTTAGTGAGTGGCGTAGTTCGCTGTGGCCAGCCTTTTGGTGTGACATGTTCGCTCTCTGGAAGCAATTTTCAATTGCTGCGTACAAGCTGAAACAAAAGCACGGCCGCTGGAGTGCTACTGCTGCTCTTCGGGCTCTGCTGCTGGCTCAGGAAAAGGAGCCGACAGCCACCCAGCAGGAGCAAGGAGGACACTTTGAGAGACGAGGCTGATAAGGAGGAGCCAGAAGAAATACCCAGTGTTGCCCTGGATCTGCGCTGGATTTCGGCCACACGCCTTCTGGACCTGTCAGAGTCCTTCACAATGGTGGAGGAGAAAAACAGGGGCCCAGCCTCCTACACACCTTCTGCACCGGCTTCTACCTCGATGCGGAGAAAATTGCCCACTGGTTCCAGAACTTGGTGAGCTCAGTCTGGGGGAGATGCCTCAGTCGCATTGCTACGGTGTGAAGGTGCTGCCTTCCAGCCGCTCCTGCAAGCTGCAGCTCACAAATGCCTGCAGGAGATCCCTCTTCGTTCAGGTGATGTTTGGGGTGCAGCAAGGACATCTTCCTGAGCAGCCAGACTACAGAGGCCATCTTCTCCTAAAGCACCATGTGGGCAGAGAGCTTCGCTGTGGCAGAGCTGAAGTCCTCAGGCATATGGCCAGGCAGGCCCCGCACTGCAGGCCAGTAGTAATGGCGGGAGAGCGTAGGCAGCCCACGAGAGCCAGCAGCTCGCACGAGGGTTGGTGACAAGAGGGAGTTGGGGCCTACAGTAATGGCGCCCGATTTAAAGGGGCTCTAACAGCCACCAGCGATCACTCGCTGAGGGAGAGCTGTGGTGCAAGTAGGTCCACAAGGGAGCGGAGGTTCATAGCGCAAAAAGAGGTTTTTTCCCGATCTTTCAAGAGCTGGGGAAAGGACAGGAGAGCGCAGGCATCCCGAGAGAGCCGGCAGCTCCCACAAGGGTTGGTGACAAGATGGCATCAGGGCCAGCAGTAATGGCGCTTGATTGAACGGGGTTTAACAGCCACCAACGGTCACTCGCTCAGGGAGAGCTGTGGTGCAGGTACGTCCGCGAGGGAGCGGGGGTTCATGGCAAAAAAACAGGGTCTTTTCCTGATCTTTCCAGAGCCAGGCAAAGGCCAGGAGAGTTCAGGCAGCCTGTGAGAGCCAGCAGCTCGCACGAGGGTTGGTGAGAAGTCAAGGTTGGGGCCTACAGTAATGGCGCCCGCTTTAAAGGGGGTGCAACAGCCACCAAGGGTCACTCGCTGAGGGAGAGCTGTGGTGCAGGTACGTCCACAAGGGAGTGGGGGTTCATGGCAAAAAACCCAATGTTTTTTCCTGATCTTTCAAGAGCCGGGGAAAGGACAGGAGAGCGCAGGCATCCCGAGAGAGCCGGCAGCTCGCACGAGGGTTGGTGACAAGTTGGCATCAGGGCCAGCAGTAATGGCGCCCGCTTTAAAGGGGGTGTAACAGCCACCAACGGTCACTCGCTCAGGGAGAGCTGTGGTGCAGGTAAGTCCGCAAGGGAGCCGGGGTTCGTGGCAAAAAAGAAAAACGTTTTTTCACGATCTTTCAAGAGCTGGGGAAAGGCCAGGAGAGCACAGGGAGCTGCTGGCTCCCGCAGCAGCTCTGTCTCCTGGGACACCGCAGGGGACGCGTCACAATGGGGGGCAGCTATAAAAGGCGCCAGCAGCAGCGCTGCCCCAGTACGGCCTGGGCTAGCGGTGAGTGGGCTGGCGGGGGGAGGCTGGGCTGGACCAGGGCTGGGGCAGAAACGCTGGCCCCCGGGGGGTGGGTTCTCACCCGGCATCGAGGGCCCAACTGCTGGCCCCTGGGCTGGGCACAGGCCTTGCTGCCTCCCCGCTGCCTCGTCCCCTCCCCTGCCTGCCCCCAGCTCCCTGCGGCTCCCGTCCCCATTTCCCCCGCCGCCAGCTCTCTCCCTCCCAGCCCCACTGAACCCCTTCTCTCCCTGTTCCTACAGGCTATGGCTGCAACAAGAGTCCTCGCCTTGCTTGCGCAAAGCATCATCCAGCTCCCGCAGAGGGTTGGCAGTGAGCTGGACGACAGCAAGCACGAGCACGTGCAGCAGCTTATGGAGCAGCTGAGCCTGGAGACGACTCGGCTGCTGCAGGAGCTGGAGCGGGGCGCCTTTGCCTGGGGAGCCCTGCTCTTCGCTGCCTTACGGCAATGGCAGTTCTGGGCCATTGCAGGAGTGATGGTCCTGCTCTTCAGGCTCTGCTGCTGGCTCAGGAAAAGGAGCCAACAACCAAAGAAGGACACTTTGAGAGATGAGGCTGATAAGGAGGAGCCAGAAGAAATACCCAGTGTTGCCCTCGATCTGCGCTGGATTTCGGCCACACGCCTTCTGGACCTGTCAGAGTCCTTCACAATGGTGGAGGAGCTGGTGGACGAACTTCTCCGTATCTGCCAAAAACTCTCTTGGGACAGTTTCGTGCCACGACTGGGGCCAGTCATCGGGGTGAGCAGCACCTTACAAGGTTGGATTCCCTGTGAGGAGGAGGCCGTCTACTGCCTACTCGTGCCCCTGAAGTCCCCCCGGGGCCATGCCTTCCACCTGGAGATGGGCAGCGCCACTGAGGACACGCTGGCGAGGAAGGCCAGCCTCCGCGTAGACCTGCGGTGTACCTGCATGAAGGAGCCGCTGGCGGAGGACATGCTGTGCTTCCTCCACCACCCTGAGGAGGAGCTGAGGGAAAAACAGGGGCCCAGCCTCCTACACACCTTCTGCACTGGCCCCTACCTGGACATAGACACAACCGCACGCTGGCTCCAGATGCTGCTAAAAGACGCCTGGGCGGTTATGCCCCAGTCGAGACACTGCTGTCTAACGGTGCTGCCCTCCAAGCACTCCTGCAAGCTCCAGATGACGCACACTTCCAACAGAACCATCCTGATTGAGCTCATGTTTGGAGTGAAGCAGGGCGACTCGTACGCCTTCCTCAGCTGTGAGTAGGCAGAGGCCACTGTTACCAGCAGCAGGACGCGGCCATTGCCAGGAGCCTTCCAACAGAGACTCTCTCCCGTTACCCCCTGCACAGCGACCGCCCCCCCTCTTCCCAAATCCGTTCCCCCGGGGAGCTTCACCCTGTGCTTATTTATGTCAATAAATCACTTGTTTAACACACAGACGCTGCCTCCGTGAGTGTCTGGGCATCACTTTGTTGGGGAACACAGGCACAGGGTGCTGACGGCTCAGCTGCCACAGAGCCAGGGAGCATTTTGCAGAAAAGCTGGTTCCCGTGTATGAAGCACACCAGCGACTGGTGAACTCCCTCTCCTCCCCTCGGTTTAAGCTGAGGCACCCCTGGCCCACAGCAGCTTGCCTTTGCCCAGCACAATTTCAGGTGCCCCAGGGTCGAGCGAGCCGTCGCCCGCCCAGTATGACCCACGGCCGCAGCATCTGCACAACCCGTGGCAGGCACCGAGGGCACAACGGTGAGTAATGCTGAGAACCAGAACCAAAGCTTTCAAGGTGAGGGGGTGGGAGGTTCAATTTCTCTCTGGATCACAGGTTTTTAGTGAGTGGCGTAGTTCGCTGTGGCCAGCCTTTTGGTGTGACATGTTCGCTCTCTGGAAGCAATTTTCAATTGCTGCGTACAAGCTGAAACAAAAGCACGGCCGCTGGAGTGCTACTGCTGCTCTTCGGGCTCTGCTGCTGGCTCAGGAAAAGGAGCCGACAGCCACCCAGCAGGAGCAAGAAGGACACTTTGAGAGACGAGGCTGATAAGGAGGAGCCAGAAGAAATACCCAGTGTTGCCCTGGATCTGCGCTGGATTTCGGCCACACGCCTTCTGGACCTGTCAGAGTCCTTCACAATGGTGGAGGAGCTGGTGGACGAACTTCTCCGTATCTGCCAAAAACTCAGTAATGGCGCTTGATTGAACGGGGTTTAACAGCCACCAACGGTCACTCGCTCAGGGAGAGCTGTGGTGCAGGTACGTCCGCGAGGGAGCGGGGGTTCATGGCAAAAAAACAGGGTCTTTTCCTGATCTTTCCAGAGCCAGGGTAAGGCCAGGAGAGTTCAGGCAGCCTGTGAGAGCCAGCAGCTCGCACGAGGGTTGGTGAGAAGTCGAGGTTGGGGCCTACAGTAATGGCGCCCGCTTTAAAGGGGGTGTAACAGCCACCAAGGGTCACTCGCTGAGGGAGAGCTGTGGTGCAGGTACGTCCACAAGGGAGTGGGGGTTCATGGCAAAAAAAACAATGTTTTTTCCTGATCTTTCAAGAGCCGGGGAAAGGACAGGAGAGCGCAGGCATCCCGAGAGAGCCGGCAGCTCGCACGAGGGTTGGTGACAAGTTGGCATCAGGGCCAGCAGTAATGGCGCCCGCTTTAAAGGGGGTGTAACAGCCACCAACGGTCACTCGCTCAGGGAGAGCTGTGGTGCAGGTAAGTCCGCAAGGGAGCCGGGGTTCGTGGCAAAAAAGAAAAACGTTTTTTCACGATCTTTCAAGAGCTGGGGAAAGGCCAGGAGAGCACAGGGAGCTGCTGGCTCCCGCAGCAGCTCTGTCTCCTGGGACACCGCAGGGGACGCGTCACAATGGGGGGCAGCTATAAAAGGCGCCAGCAGCAGCGCTGCCCCAGTACGGCCTGGGCTAGCGGTGAGTGGGCTGGCGGGGGGAGGCTGGGCTGGACCAGGGCTGGGGCAGAAACGCTGGCCCCCGGGGGGTGGGTTCTCACCCAGCATCGAGGGCCCAACTGCTGGCCCCTCTGCTGGGCACAGGCCTTGCTGCCTCCCCGCTGCCTCGTCCCCTCCCCTGCCTGCCCCCAGCTCCCTGCGGCTCCCGTCCCCATTTCCCCCGCCGCCAGCTCCCTCCCGCCCAGCCCCACTGAACCCCTTCTCTCCCTATTCCTACAGGCTATGGCTGCAACAAGAGTCCTCGCCTTGCTTGCGCAAAGCATCATCCAGCTCCTGCAGAGGGTTAGCAGTGAGCTGGACGACAGCAAGCACGAGCACGTGCAGCAGTTTATGGAGCAGCTGAGCCTGGAGACGACTCGGCTGCTGCAGGAGCTGGAGCGGGGCGCCTTTGCCTGGGGAGCCCTGCTCTTCGCTGCCTTACGGCAATGGCAGTTCTGGGCCATTGCAGGAGTGATGGTCCTGCTCTTCAGGCTCTGCTGCTGGCTCAGGAAAAGGAGCCAACAACCAAAGAAGGACACTTTGAGAGATGAGGCTGATAAGGAGGAGCCAGAAGAAATACCCAGTGTTGCCCTCGATCTGCGCTGGATTTCGGCCACACGCCTTCTGGACCTGTCAGAGTCCTTCACAATGGTGGAGGAGCTGGTGGACGAACTTCTCCGTATCTGCCAAAAACTCTCTTGGGACAGTTTCGTGCCACGACTGGGGCCAGTCATCGGGGTGAGCAGCACCTTACAAGGTTGGATTCCCTGTGAGGAGGAGGCCGTCTACCACCTGCTCGTGCCCCTGAAGTCCCCCCGGGGCCATGCCTTCCACCTGGAGATGGGCAGCGCCACTGAGGACACGCTGGCGAGGAAGGCCAGCCTCCGCGTAGACCTGCGGTGTACCTGCATGAAGGAGCCGCTGGCGGAGGACATGCTGTGCTTCCTCCACCACCCTGAGGAGGAGCTGAGGGAAAAACAGGGGCCCAGCCTCCTACACACCTTCTGCACTGGCCCCTACCTGGACATAGACACAACCGCACGCTGGCTCCAGATGCTGCTAAAAGACGCCTGGGCGGTTATGCCCCAGTCGAGACACTGCTGTCTAACGGTGCTGCCCTCCAAGCACTCCTGCAAGCTCCAGATGACGCACACTTCCAACAGAACCATCCTGATTGAGCTCATGTTTGGAGTGAAGCAGGGCGACTCGTACGCCTTCCTCAGCTGTGAGTAGGCAGAGGCCACTGTTACCAGCAGCAGGACGCGGCCATTGCCAGGAGCCTTCCAACAGAGACTCTCTCCCGTTACCCCCTGCACAGCGACCGCCCCCCTCTTCCCAAATCCGTTCCCCCGGGGAGCTTCACCCTGTGCTTATTTATGTCAATAAATCACTTGTTTAACACACAGACGCTGCCTCCGTGAGTGTCTGGGCATCACTTTGTTGGGGAACACAGGCACAGGGTGCTGACGGCTCAGCTGCCACAGAGCCAGGGAGCATTTTGCAGAAAAGCTGGTTCCCGTGTATGAAGCACACCAGCGACTGGTGAACTCCCTCTCCTCCCCTCGGTTTAAGCTGAGGCACCCCTGGCCCACAGCAGCTTGCCTTTGCCCAGCACAATTTCAGGTGCCCCAGGGTCGAGCGAGCCGTCGCCCGCCCAGTATGACCCACGGCCGCAGCATCTGCACAACCCGTGGCAGGCACCCAGGGCACAACGGTGAGTAATGCTGAGAACCAGAACCAAAGCTTTCAAGGTGAGGGGGTGGGAGGTTCAATTTCTCTCTGGATCACAGGTTTTTAGTGAGTGGCGTAGTTCGCTGTGGCCAGCCTTTTGGTGTGACATGTTCGCTCTCTGGAAGCAATTTTCAATTGCTGCGTACAAGCTGAAACAAAAGCACGGCCGCTGGAGTGCTACTGCTGCTCTTCGGGCTCTGCTGCTGGCTCAGGAAAAGGAGCCGACAGCCACCCAGCAGGAGCAAGAAGGACACTTTGAGAGACGAGGCTGATAAGGAGGAGCCAGAAGAAATACCCAGTGTTGCCCTGGATCTGCGCTGGATTTCGGCCACACGCCTTCTGGACCTGTCAGAGTCCTTCACAATGGTGGAGGAGAAAAACAGGGGCCCAGCCTCCTACACACCTTCTGCACCGGCTTCTACCTCGATGCGGAGAAAATTGCCCACTGGTTCCAGAACTTGGTGAGCTCAGTCTGGGGGAGATGCCTCAGTCGCATTGCTACGGTGTGAAGGTGCTGCCTTCCAGCCGCTCCTGCAAGCTGCAGCTCACAAATGCCTGCAGGAGATCCCTCTTCGTTCAGGTGATGTTTGGGGTGCAGCAAGGACATCTTCCTGAGCAGCCAGACTACAGAGGCCATCTTCTCCTAAAGCACCATGTGGGCAGAGAGCTTCGCTGTGGCAGAGCTGAAGTCCTCAGGCATATGGCCAGGCAGGCCCCGCACTGCAGGCCAGTAGTAATGGCGGGAGAGCGTAGGCAGCCCACGAGAGCCAGCAGCTCGCACGAGGGTTGGTGACAAGAGGGAGTTGGGGCCTACAGTAATGGCGCCCGATTTAAAGGGGCTCTAACAGCCACCAGCGATCACTCGCTGAGGGAGAGCTGTGGTGCAAGTAGGTCCACAAGGGAGCGGAGGTTCATAGCGCAAAAAGAGGTTTTTTCCCGATCTTTCAAGAGCTGGGGAAAGGACAGGAGAGCGCAGGCATCCCGAGAGAGCCGGCAGCTCCCACAAGGGTTGGTGACAAGATGGCATCAGGGCCAGCAGTAATGGCGCTTGATTGAACGGGGTTTAACAGCCACCAACGGTCACTCGCTCAGGGAGAGCTGTGGTGCAGGTACGTCCGCGAGGGAGCGGGGGTTCATGGCAAAAAAACAGGGTCTTTTCCTGATCTTTCCAGAGCCAGGCAAAGGCCAGGAGAGTTCAGGCAGCCTGTGAGAGCCAGCAGCTCGCACGAGGGTTGGTGAGAAGTCGAGGTTGGGGCCTACAGTAATGGCGCCCGCTTTAAAGGGGGTGTAACAGCCACCAAGGGTCACTCGCTGAGGGAGAGCTGTGGTGCAGGTACGTCCACAAGGGAGTGGGGGTTCATGGCAAAAAACCCAATGTTTTTTCCTGATCTTTCAAGAGCCGGGGAAAGGACAGGAGAGCGCAGGCATCCCGAGAGAGCCAGCAGCTCGCACGAGGGTTGGTGACAATTTGGCATCAGGGCCAGCAGTAATGGCGCCCGCTTTAAAGGGGGTGTAACAGCCACCAACGGTCACTCGCTCAGGGAGAGCTGTGGTGCAGGTAAGTCCGCAAGGGAGCCGGGGTTCGTGGCAAAAAAGAAAAACGTTTTTTCACGATCTTTCAAGAGCTGGGGAAAGGCCAGGAGAGCACAGGGAGCTGCTGGCTCCCGCAGCAGCTCTGTCTCCTGGGACACCGCAGGGGACGCGTCACAATGGGGGGCAGCTATAAAAGGCGCCAGCAGCAGCGCTGCCCCAGTACGGCCTGGGCTAGCGGTGAGTGGGCTGGCGGGGGGAGGCTGGGCTGGACCAGGGCTGGGGCAGAAACGCTGGCCCCCGGGGGGTGGGTTCTCACCCGGCATCGAGGGCCCAACTGCTGGCCCCTGGGCTGGGCACAGGCCTTGCTGCCTCCCCGCTGCCTCGTCCCCTCCCCTGCCTGCCCCCAGCTCCCTGCGGCTCCCGTCCCCATTTCCCCCGCCGCCAGCTCTCTCCCTCCCAGCCCCACTGAACCCCTTCTCTCCCTATTCCTACAGGCTATGGCTGCAACAAGAGTCCTCGCCTTGCTTGCGCAAAGCATCATCCAGCTCCCGCAGAGGGTTGGCAGTGAGCTGGACGACAGCAAGCACGAGCACGTGCAGCAGCTTATGGAGCAGCTGAGCCTGGAGACGACTCGGCTGCTGCAGGAGCTGGAGCGGGGCGCCTTTGCCTGGGGAGCCCTGCTCTTCGCTGCCTTACGGCAATGGCAGTTCTGGGCCATTGCAGGAGTGATGGTCCTGCTCTTCAGGCTCTGCTGCTGGCTCAGGAAAAGGAGCCAACAACCAAAGAAGGACACTTTGAGAGATGAGGCTGATAAGGAGGAGCCAGAAGAAATACCCAGTGTTGCCCTCGATCTGCGCTGGATTTCGGCCACACGCCTTCTGGACCTGTCAGAGTCCTTCACAATGGTGGAGGAGCTGGTGGACGAACTTCTCCGTATCTGCCAAAAACTCTCTTGGGACAGTTTCGTGCCACGACTGGGGCCAGTCATCGGGGTGAGCAGCACCTTACAAGGTTGGATTCCCTGTGAGGAGGAGGCCGTCTACCACCTGCTCGTGCCCCTGAAGTCCCCCCGGGGCCATGCCTTCCACCTGGAGATGGGCAGCGCCACTGAGGACACGCTGGCGAGGAAGGCCAGCCTCCGCGTAGACCTGCGGTGTACCTGCATGAAGGAGCCGCTGGCGGAGGACATGCTGTGCTTCCTCCACCACCCTGAGGAGGAGCTGAGGGAAAAACAGGGGCCCAGCCTCCTACACACCTTCTGCACTGGCCCCTACCTGGACATAGACACAACCGCACGCTGGCTCCAGATGCTGCTAAAAGACGCCTGGGCGGTTATGCCCCAGTCGAGACACTGCTGTCTAACGGTGCTGCCCTCCAAGCACTCCTGCAAGCTCCAGATGACGCACGCTTCCAACAGTACCATCCTGATTGAGCTCATGTTTGGAGTGAAGCAGGGCGACTCGTACGCCTTCCTCAGCTGTGAGTAGGCAGAGGCCACTGTTACCAGCAGCAGGACGCGGCCATTGCCAGGAGCCTTCCAACAGAGACTCTCTCCCGTTACCCCCTGCACAGCGACTGCCCCCCCTCTTCCCAAATCCGTTCCCCCGGGGAGCTTCACCCTGTGCTTATTTATGTCAATAAATCACTTGTTTAACACACAGACGCTGCCTCCGTGAGTGTCTGGGCATCACTTTGTTGGGGAACACAGGCACAGGGTGCTGACGGCTCAGCTGCCACAGAGCCAGGGAGCATTTTGCAGAAAAGCTGGTTCCCGTGTATGAAGCACACCAGCGACTGGTGAACTCCCTCTCCTCCCCTCGGTTTAAGCTGAGGCACCCCTGGCCCACAGCAGCTTGCCTTTGCCCAGCACAATTTCAGGTGCCCCAGGGTCGAGCGAGCCGTCGCCCGCCCAGTATGACCCACGGCCGCAGCATCTGCACAACCCGTGGCAGGCACCCAGGGCACAACGGTGAGTAATGCTGAGAACCAGAACCAAAGCTTTCAAGGTGAGGGGGTGGGAGGTTCAATTTCTCTCTGGATCACAGGTTTTTAGTGAGTGCCAGCTGGGGTAGTTCGCTGTGGCCAGGCTTTTGGTGTGACATGTTCGCTCTCTGGAAGCAATTTTCAATTGCTGCGTACAAGCTGAAACAAAAGCACGGCCGCTGGAGTGCTACTGCTGCTCTTCGGGCTCTGCTGCTGGCTCAGGAAAAGGAGCTGACAGCCACCCAGCAGGAGCAAGAAGGACACTTTGAGAGACGAGGCTGATAAGGAGGAGCCAGAAGAAATACCCAGTGTTGCCCTGGATCTGCGCTGGATTTCGGCCACACGCCTTCTGGACCTGTCAGAGTCCTTCACAATGGTGGAGGAGAAAAACAGGGGCCCAGCCTCCTACACACCTTCTGCACCGGCTTCTACCTCGATGCGGAGAAAATTGCCCACTGGTTCCAGAACTTGGTGAGCTCAGTCTGGGGGAGATGCCTCAGTCGCATTGCTACGGTGTGAAGGTGCTGCCTTCCAGCCGCTCCTGCAAGCTGCAGCTCACAAATGCCTGCAGGAGATCCCTCTTCGTTCAGGTGATGTTTGGGGTGCAGCAAGGACATCTTCCTGAGCAGCCAGACTACAGAGGCCATCTTCTCCTAAAGCACCATGTGGGCAGAGAGCTTCGCTGTGGCAGAGCTGAAGTCCTCAGGCATATGGCCAGGCAGGCCCCGCACTGCAGGCCAGTAGTAATGGCGGGAGAGCGTAGGCAGCCCACGAGAGCCAGCAGCTCGCACGAGGGTTGGTGACAAGAGGGAGTTGGGGCCTACAGTAATGGCGCCCGATTTAAAGGGGCTCTAACAGCCACCAGCGATCACTCGCTGAGGGAGAGCTGTGGTGCAAGTAGGTCCACAAGGGAGCGGAGGTTCATAGCGCAAAAAGAGGTTTTTTCCCGATCTTTCAAGAGCTGGGGAAAGGACAGGAGAGCGCAGGCATCCCGAGAGAGCCGGCAGCTCCCACAAGGGTTGGTGACAAGATGGCATCAGGGCCAGCAGTAATGGCGCTTGATTGAACGGGGTTTAACAGCCACCAACGGTCACTCGCTCAGGGAGAGCTGTGGTGCAGGTACGTCCGCGAGGGAGCGGGGGTTCATGGCAAAAAAACAGGGTCTTTTCCTGATCTTTCCAGAGCCAGGCAAAGGCCAGGAGAGTTCAGGCAGCCTGTGAGAGCCAGCAGCTCGCACGAGGGTTGGTGAGAAGTCAAGGTTGGGGCCTACAGTAATGGCGCCCGCTTTAAAGGGGGTGCAACAGCCACCAAGGGTCACTCGCTGAGGGAGAGCTGTGGTGCAGGTACGTCCACAAGGGAGTGGGGGTTCATGGCAAAAAACCCAATGTTTTTTCCTGATCTTTCAAGAGCCGGGGAAAGGACAGGAGAGCGCAGGCATCCCGAGAGAGCCGGCAGCTCGCACGAGGGTTGGTGACAAGTTGGCATCAGGGCCAGCAGTAATGGCGCCCGCTTTAAAGGGGGTGTAACAGCCACCAACGGTCACTCGCTCAGGGAGAGCTGTGGTGCAGGTAAGTCCGCAAGGGAGCCGGGGTTCGTGGCAAAAAAGAAAAACGTTTTTTCACGATCTTTCAAGAGCTGGGGAAAGGCCAGGAGAGCACAGGGAGCTGCTGGCTCCCGCAGCAGCTCTGTCTCCTGGGACACCGCAGGGGACGCGTCACAATGGGGGGCAGCTATAAAAGGCGCCAGCAGCAGCGCTGCCCCAGTACGGCCTGGGCTAGCGGTGAGTGGGCTGGCGGGGGGAGGCTGGGCTGGACCAGGGCTGGGGCAGAAACGCTGGCCCCCGGGGGGTGGGTTCTCACCCGGCATCGAGGGCCCAACTGCTGGCCCCTGGGCTGGGCACAGGCCTTGCTGCCTCCCCACTGCCTCGTCCCCTCCCCTGCCTGCCCCCAGCTCCCTGCGGCTCCCGTCCCCATTTCCCCCGCCGCCAGCTCTCTCCCTCCCAGCCCCACTGAACCCCTTCTCTCCCTGTTCCTACAGGCTATGGCTGCAACAAGAGTCCTCGCCTTGCTTGCGCAAAGCATCATCCAGCTCCCGCAGAGGGTTGGCAGTGAGCTGGACAACAGCAAGCACGAGCACGTGCAGCAGCTTATGGAGCAGCTGAGCCTGGAGACGACTCGGCTGCTGCAGGAGCTGGAGCGGGGCGCCTTTGCCTGGGGAGCCCTGCTCTTCGCTGCCTTACGGCAATGGCAGTTCTGGGCCATTGCAGGAGTGATGGTCCTGCTCTTCAGGCTCTGCTGCTGGCTCAGGAAAAGGAGCCAACAACCAAAGAAGGACACTTTGAGAGATGAGGCTGATAAGGAGGAGCCAGAAGAAATACCCAGTGTTGCCCTCGATCTGCGCTGGATTTCGGCCACACGCCTTCTGGACCTGTCAGAGTCCTTCACAATGGTGGAGGAGTTGGTGGACGAACTTCTCCGTATCTGCCAAAAACTCTCTTGGGACAGTTTCGTGCCACGACTGGGGCCAGTCATCGGGGTGAGCAGCACCTTACAAGGTTGGATTCCCTGTGAGGAGGAGGCCGTCTACCGCCTGCTCGTGCCCCTGAAGTCCCCCCGGGGCCATGCCTTCCACCTGGAGATGGGCAGCGCCACCGAGGACACGCTGGCGAGGAAGGCCAGCCTCCGCGTAGACCTGCGGTGTACCTGCATGAAGGAGCCGCTGGCGGAGGACATGCTGTGCTTCCTCCACCACCCTGAGGAGGAGCTGAGGGAAAAACAGGGGCCCAGCCTCCTACACACCTTCTGCACTGGCCCCTACCTGGACATAGACACAACCGCACGCTGGCTCCAGATGCTGCTAAAAGACGCCTGGGCGGTTATGCCCCAGTCGAGACACTGCTGTCTAACGGTGCTGCCCTCCAAGCACTCCTGCAAGCTCCAGATGACGCACACTTCCAACAGAACCATCCTGATTGAGCTCATGTTTGGAGTGAAGCAGGGCGACTCGTACGCCTTCCTCAGCTGTGAGTAGGCAGAGGCCACTGTTACCAGCAGCAGGACGCGGCCATTGCCAGGAGCCTTCCAACAGAGACTCTCTCCCGTTACCCCCTGCACAGCGACCGCCCCCCCTCTTCCCAAATCCGTTCCCCCGGGGAGCTTCACCCTGTGCTTATTTATGTCAATAAATCACTTGTTTAACACACAGACGCTGCCTCCGTGAGTGTCTGGGCATCACTTTGTTGGGGAACACAGGCACAGGGTGCTGACGGCTCAGCTGCCACAGAGCCAGGGAGCATTTTGCAGAAAAGCTGGTTCCCGTGTATGAAGCACACCAGCGACTGGTGAACTCCCTCTCCTCCCCTCGGTTTAAGCTGAGGCACCCCTGGCCCACAGCAGCTTGCCTTTGCCCAGCACAATTTCAGGTGCCCCAGGGTCGAGCGAGCCGTCGCCCGCCCAGTATGACCCACAGCCGCAGCATCTGCACAACCCGTGGCAGGCACCCAGGGCACAACGGTGAGTAATGCTGAGAACCAGAACCAAAGCTTTCAAGGTGAGGGGGTGGGAGGTTCAATTTCTCTCTGGATCACAGGTTTTTAGTGAGTGCCAGCTGGGGTAGTTCGCTGTGGCCAGGCTTTTGGTGTGACATGTTCGCTCTCTGGAAGCAATTTTCAATTGCTGCGTACAAGCTGAAACAAAAGCACGGCCGCTGGAGTGCTACTGCTGCTCTTCGGGCTCTGCTGCTGGCTCAGGAAAAGGAGCCGACAGCCACCCAGCAGGAGCAAGAAGGACACTTTGAGAGACGAGGCTGATAAGGAGGAGCCAGAAGAAATACCCAGTGTTGCCCTGGATCTGCGCTGGATTTCGGCCACACGCCTTCTGGACCTGTCAGAGTCCTTCACAATGGTGGAGGAGAAAAACAGGGGCCCAGCCTCCTACACACCTTCTGCACCGGCTTCTACCTCGATGCGGAGAAAATTGCCCACTGGTTCCAGAACTTGGTGAGCTCAGTCTGGGGGAGATGCCTCAGTCGCATTGCTACGGTGTGAAGGTGCTGCCTTCCAGCCGCTCCTGCAAGCTGCAGCTCACAAATGCCTGCAGGAGATCCCTCTTCGTTCAGGTGATGTTTGGGGTGCAGCAAGGACATCTTCCTGAGCAGCCAGACTACAGAGGCCATCTTCTCCTAAAGCACCATGTGGGCAGAGAGCTTCGCTGTGGCAGAGCTGAAGTCCTCAGGCATATGGCCAGGCAGGCCCCGCACTGCAGGCCAGTAGTAATGGCGGGAGAGCGTAGGCAGCCCACGAGAGCCAGCAGCTCGCACGAGGGTTGGTGACAAGAGGGAGTTGGGGCCTACAGTAATGGCGCCCGATTTAAAGGGGCTCTAACAGCCACCAGCGATCACTCGCTGAGGGAGAGCTGTGGTGCAAGTAGGTCCACAAGGGAGCGGAGGTTCATAGCGCAAAAAGAGGTTTTTTCCCGATCTTTCAAGAGCTGGGGAAAGGACAGGAGAGCGCAGGCATCCCGAGAGAGCCGGCAGCTCCCACAAGGGTTGGTGACAAGATGGCATCAGGGCCAGCAGTAATGGCGCTTGATTGAACGGGGTTTAACAGCCACCAACGGTCACTCGCTCAGGGAGAGCTGTGGTGCAGGTACGTCCGCGAGGGAGCGGGGGTTCATGGCAAAAAAACAGGGTCTTTTCCTGATCTTTCCAGAGCCAGGCAAAGGCCAGGAGAGTTCAGGCAGCCTGTGAGAGCCAGCAGCTCGCACGAGGGTTGGTGAGAAGTCAAGGTTGGGGCCTACAGTAATGGCGCCCGCTTTAAAGGGGGTGTAACAGCCACCAAGGGTCACTCGCTGAGGGAGAGCTGTGGTGCAGGTACGTCCACAAGGGAGTGGGGGTTCATGGCAAAAAACCCAATGTTTTTTCCTGATCTTTCAAGAGCCGGGGAAAGGACAGGAGAGCGCAGGCATCCCGAGAGAGCCAGCAGCTCGCACGAGGGTTGGTGACAATTTGGCATCAGGGCCAGCAGTAATGGCGCCCGCTTTAAAGGGGGTGTAACAGCCACCAACGGTCACTCGCTCAGGGAGAGCTGTGGTGCAGGTAAGTCCGCAAGGGAGCCGGGGTTCGTGGCAAAAAAGAAAAACGTTTTTTCACGATCTTTCAAGAGCTGGGGAAAGGCCAGGAGAGCACAGGGAGCTGCTGGCTCCCGCAGCAGCTCTGTCTCCTGGGACACCGCAGGGGACGCGTCACAATGGGGGGCAGCTATAAAAGGCGCCAGCAGCAGCGCTGCCCCAGTACGGCCTGGGCTAGCGGTGAGTGGGCTGGCGGGGGGAGGCTGGGCTGGACCAGGGCTGGGGCAGAAACGCTGGCCCCCGGGGGGTGGGTTCTCACCCGGCATCGAGGGCCCAACTGCTGGCCCCTGGGCTGGGCACAGGCCTTGCTGCCTCCCCGCTGCCTCGTCCCCTCCCCTGCCTGCCCCCAGCTCCCTGCGGCTCCCGTCCCCATTTCCCCCGCCGCCAGCTCTCTCCCTCCCAGCCCCACTGAACCCCTTCTCTCCCTATTCCTACAGGCTATGGCTGCAACAAGAGTCCTCGCCTTGCTTGCGCAAAGCATCATCCAGCTCCCGCAGAGGGTTGGCAGTGAGCTGGACGACAGCAAGCACGAGCACGTGCAGCAGCTTATGGAGCAGCTGAGCCTGGAGACGACTCGGCTGCTGCAGGAGCTGGAGCGGGGTGCCTTTGCCTGGGGAGCCCTACTCTTCGCTGCCTTACGGCAATGGCAGTTCTGGGCCATTGCAGGAGTGATGGTCCTGCTCTTCAGGCTCTGCTGCTGGCTCAGGAAAAGGAGCCAACAACCAAAGAAGGACACTTTGAGAGATGAGGCTGATAAGGAGGAGCCAGAAGAAATACCCAGTGTTGCCCTCGATCTGCGCTGGATTTCGGCCACACGCCTTCTGGACCTGTCAGAGTCCTTCACAATGGTGGAGGAGCTGGTGGACGAACTTCTCCGTATCTGCCAAAAACTCTCTTGGGACAGTTTCGTGCCACGACTGGGGCCAGTCATCGGGGTGAGCAGCACCTTACAAGGTTGGATTCCCTGTGAGGAGGAGGCCGTCTACTGCCTACTCGTGCCCCTGAAGTCCCCCCGGGGCCATGCCTTCCACCTGGAGATGGGCAGCGCCACTGAGGACACGCTGGCGAGGAAGGCCAGCCTCCGCGTAGACCTGCGGTGTACCTGCATGAAGGAGCCGCTGGCGGAGGACATGCTGTGCTTCCTCCACCACCCTGAGGAGGAGCTGAGGGAAAAACAGGGGCCCAGCCTCCTACACACCTTCTGCACTGGCCCCTACCTGGACATAGACACAACCGCACGCTGGCTCCAGATGCTGCTAAAAGACGCCTGGGCGGTTATGCCCCAGTCGAGACACTGCTGTCTAACGGTGCTGCCCTCCAAGCACTCCTGCAAGCTCCAGATGACGCACGCTTCCAACAGTACCATCCTGATTGAGCTCATGTTTGGAGTGAAGCAGGGCGACTCGTACGCCTTCCTCAGCTGTGAGTAGGCAGAGGCCACTGTTACCAGCAGCAGGACGCGGCCATTGCCAGGAGCCTTCCAACAGAGACTCTCTCCCGTTACCCCCTGCACAGCGACTGCCCCCCCTCTTCCCAAATCCGTTCCCCCGGGGAGCTTCACCCTGTGCTTATTTATGTCAATAAATCACTTGTTTAACACACAGACGCTGCCTCCGTGAGTGTCTGGGCATCACTTTGTTGGGGAACACAGGCACAGGGTGCTGACGGCTCAGCTGCCACAGAGCCAGGGAGCATTTTGCAGAAAAGCTGGTTCCCGTGTATGAAGCACACCAGCGACTGGTGAACTCCCTCTCCTCCCCTCGGTTTAAGCTGAGGCACCCCTGGCCCACAGCAGCTTGCCTTTGCCCAGCACAATTTCAGGTGCCCCAGGGTCGAGCGAGCCGTCGCCCGCCCAGTATGACCCACGGCCGCAGCATCTGCACAACCCGTGGCAGGCACCCAGGGCACAACGGTGAGTAATGCTGAGAACCAGAACCAAAGCTTTCAAGGTGAGGGGGTGGGAGGTTCAATTTCTCTCTGGATCACAGGTTTTTAGTGAGTGCCAGCTGGGGTAGTTCGCTGTGGCCAGCCTTTTGGTGTGACATGTTCGCTCTCTGGAAGCAATTTTCAATTGCTGCGTACAAGCTGAAACAAAAGCACGGCCGCTGGAGTGCTACTGCTGCTCTTCGGGCTCTGCTGCTGGCTCAGGAAAAGGAGCCGACAGCCACCCAGCAGGAGCAAGAAGGACACTTTGAGAGACGAGGCTGATAAGGAGGAGCCAGAAGAAATACCCAGTGTTGCCCTGGATCTGCGCTGGATTTCGGCCACACGCCTTCTGGACCTGTCAGAGTCCTTCACAATGGTGGAGGAGAAAAACAGGGGCCCAGCCTCCTACACACCTTCTGCACCGGCTTCTACCTCGATGCGGAGAAAATTGCCCACTGGTTCCAGAACTTGGTGAGCTCAGTCTGGGGGAGATGCCTCAGTCGCATTGCTACGGTGTGAAGGTGCTGCCTTCCAGCCGCTCCTGCAAGCTGCAGCTCACAAATGCCTGCAGGAGATCCCTCTTCGTTCAGGTGATGTTTGGGGTGCAGCAAGGACATCTTCCTGAGCAGCCAGACTACAGAGGCCATCTTCTCCTAAAGCACCATGTGGGCAGAGAGCTTCGCTGTGGCAGAGCTGAAGTCCTCAGGCATATGGCCAGGCAGGCCCCGCACTGCAGGCCAGTAGTAATGGCGGGAGAGCGTAGGCAGCCCACGAGAGCCAGCAGCTCGCACGAGGGTTGGTGACAAGAGGGAGTTGGGGCCTACAGTAATGGCGCCCGATTTAAAGGGGCTCTAACAGCCACCAGCGATCACTCGCTGAGGGAGAGCTGTGGTGCAAGTAGGTCCACAAGGGAGCGGAGGTTCATAGCGCAAAAAGAGGTTTTTTCCCGATCTTTCAAGAGCTGGGGAAAGGACAGGAGAGCGCAGGCATCCCGAGAGAGCCGGCAGCTCCCACAAGGGTTGGTGACAAGATGGCATCAGGGCCAGCAGTAATGGCGCTTGATTGAACGGGGTTTAACAGCCACCAACGGTCACTCGCTCAGGGAGAGCTGTGGTGCAGGTACGTCCGCGAGGGAGCGGGGGTTCATGGCAAAAAAACAGGGTCTTTTCCTGATCTTTCCAGAGCCAGGCAAAGGCCAGGAGAGTTCAGGCAGCCTGTGAGAGCCAGCAGCTCGCACGAGGGTTGGTGAGAAGTCAAGGTTGGGGCCTACAGTAATGGCGCCCGCTTTAAAGGGGGTGCAACAGCCACCAAGGGTCACTCGCTGAGGGAGAGCTGTGGTGCAGGTACGTCCACAAGGGAGTGGGGGTTCATGGCAAAAAACCCAATGTTTTTTCCTGATCTTTCAAGAGCCGGGGAAAGGACAGGAGAGCGCAGGCATCCCGAGAGAGCCGGCAGCTCGCACGAGGGTTGGTGACAAGTTGGCATCAGGGCCAGCAGTAATGGCGCCCGCTTTAAAGGGGGTGTAACAGCCACCAACGGTCACTCGCTCAGGGAGAGCTGTGGTGCAGGTAAGTCCGCAAGGGAGCCGGGGTTCGTGGCAAAAAAGAAAAACGTTTTTTCACGATCTTTCAAGAGCTGGGGAAAGGCCAGGAGAGCACAGGGAGCTGCTGGCTCCCGCAGCAGCTCTGTCTCCTGGGACACCGCAGGGGACGCGTCACAATGGGGGGCAGCTATAAAAGGCGCCAGCAGCAGCGCTGCCCCAGTACGGCCTGGGCTAGCGGTGAGTGGGCTGGCGGGGGGAGGCTGGGCTGGACCAGGGCTGGGGCAGAAACGCTGGCCCCCGGGGGGTGGGTTCTCACCCGGCATCGAGGGCCCAACTGCTGGCCCCTGGGCTGGGCACAGGCCTTGCTGCCTCCCCACTGCCTCGTCCCCTCCCCTGCCTGCCCCCAGCTCCCTGCGGCTCCCGTCCCCATTTCCCCCGCCGCCAGCTCTCTCCCTCCCAGCCCCACTGAACCCCTTCTCTCCCTGTTCCTACAGGCTATGGCTGCAACAAGAGTCCTCGCCTTGCTTGCGCAAAGCATCATCCAGCTCCCGCAGAGGGTTGGCAGTGAGCTGGACGACAGCAAGCACGAGCACGTGCAGCAGCTTATGGAGCAGCTGAGCCTGGAGACGACTCGGCTGCTGCAGGAGCTGGAGCGGGGCGCCTTTGCCTGGGGAGCCCTGCTCTTCGCTGCCTTACGGCAATGGCAGTTCTGGGCCATTGCAGGAGTGATGGTCCTGCTCTTCAGGCTCTGCTGCTGGCTCAGGAAAAGGAGCCAACAACCAAAGAAGGACACTTTGAGAGATGAGGCTGATAAGGAGGAGCCAGAAGAAATACCCAGTGTTGCCCTCGATCTGCGCTGGATTTCGGCCACACGCCTTCTGGACCTGTCAGAGTCCTTCACAATGGTGGAGGAGTTGGTGGACGAACTTCTCCGTATCTGCCAAAAACTCTCTTGGGACAGTTTCGTGCCACGACTGGGGCCAGTCATCGGGGTGAGCAGCACCTTACAAGGTTGGATTCCCTGTGAGGAGGAGGCCGTCTACCGCCTGCTCGTGCCCCTGAAGTCCCCCCGGGGCCATGCCTTCCACCTGGAGATGGGCAGCGCCACCGAGGACACGCTGGCGAGGAAGGCCAGCCTCCGCGTAGACCTGCGGTGTACCTGCATGAAGGAGCCGCTGGCGGAGGACATGCTGTGCTTCCTCCACCACCCTGAGGAGGAGCTGAGGGAAAAACAGGGGCCCAGCCTCCTACACACCTTCTGCACTGGCCCCTACCTGGACATAGACACAACCGCACGCTGGCTCCAGATGCTGCTAAAAGACGCCTGGGCGGTTATGCCCCAGTCGAGACACTGCTGTCTAACGGTGCTGCCCTCCAAGCACTCCTGCAAGCTCCAGATGACGCACACTTCCAACAGAACCATCCTGATTGAGCTCATGTTTGGAGTGAAGCAGGGCGACTCGTACGCCTTCCTCAGCTGTGAGTAGGCAGAGGCCACTGTTACCAGCAGCAGGACGCGGCCATTGCCAGGAGCCTTCCAACAGAGACTCTCTCCCGTTACCCCCTGCACAGCGACCGCCCCCCCTCTTCCCAAATCCGTTCCCCCGGGGAGCTTCACCCTGTGCTTATTTATGTCAATAAATCACTTGTTTAACACACAGACGCTGCCTCCGTGAGTGTCTGGGCATCACTTTGTTGGGGAACACAGGCACAGGGTGCTGACGGCTCAGCTGCCACAGAGCCAGGGAGCATTTTGCAGAAAAGCTGGTTCCCGTGTATGAAGCACACCAGCGACTGGTGAACTCCCTCTCCTCCCCTCGGTTTAAGCTGAGGCACCCCTGGCCCACAGCAGCTTGCCTTTGCCCAGCACAATTTCAGGTGCCCCAGGGTCGAGCGAGCCGTCGCCCGCCCAGTATGACCCACAGCCGCAGCATCTGCACAACCCGTGGCAGGCACCCAGGGCACAACGGTGAGTAATGCTGAGAACCAGAACCAAAGCTTTCAAGGTGAGGGGGTGGGAGGTTCAATTTCTCTCTGGATCACAGGTTTTTAGTGAGTGCCAGCTGGGGTAGTTCGCTGTGGCCAGCCTTTTGGTGTGACATGTTCGCTCTCTGGAAGCAATTTTCAATTGCTGCGTACAAGCTGAAACAAAAGCACGGCCGCTGGAGTGCTACTGCTGCTCTTCGGGCTCTGCTGCTGGCTCAGGAAAAGGAGCCGACAGCCACCCAGCAGGAGCAAGGAGGACACTTTGAGAGACGAGGCTGATAAGGAGGAGCCAGAAGAAATACCCAGTGTTGCCCTGGATCTGCGCTGGATTTCGGCCACACGCCTTCTGGACCTGTCAGAGTCCTTCACAATGGTGGAGGAGAAAAACAGGGGCCCAGCCTCCTACACACCTTCTGCACCGGCTTCTACCTCGATGCGGAGAAAATTGCCCACTGGTTCCAGAACTTGGTGAGCTCAGTCTGGGGGAGATGCCTCAGTCGCATTGCTACGGTGTGAAGGTGCTGCCTTCCAGCCGCTCCTGCAAGCTGCAGCTCACAAATGCCTGCAGGAGATCCCTCTTCGTTCAGGTGATGTTTGGGGTGCAGCAAGGACATCTTCCTGAGCAGCCAGACTACAGAGGCCATCTTCTCCTAAAGCACCATGTGGGCAGAGAGCTTCGCTGTGGCAGAGCTGAAGTCCTCAGGCATATGGCCAGGCAGGCCCCGCACTGCAGGCCAGTAGTAATGGCGGGAGAGCGTAGGCAGCCCACGAGAGCCAGCAGCTCGCACGAGGGTTGGTGACAAGAGGGAGTTGGGGCCTACAGTAATGGCGCCCGATTTAAAGGGGCTCTAACAGCCACCAGCGATCACTCGCTGAGGGAGAGCTGTGGTGCAAGTAGGTCCACAAGGGAGCGGAGGTTCATAGCGCAAAAAGAGGTTTTTTCCCGATCTTTCAAGAGCTGGGGAAAGGACAGGAGAGCGCAGGCATCCCGAGAGAGCCGGCAGCTCCCACAAGGGTTGGTGACAAGATGGCATCAGGGCCAGCAGTAATGGCGCTTGATTGAACGGGGTTTAACAGCCACCAACGGTCACTCGCTCAGGGAGAGCTGTGGTGCAGGTACGTCCGCGAGGGAGCGGGGGTTCATGGCAAAAAAACAGGGTCTTTTCCTGATCTTTCCAGAGCCAGGCAAAGGCCAGGAGAGTTCAGGCAGCCTGTGAGAGCCAGCAGCTCGCACGAGGGTTGGTGAGAAGTCAAGGTTGGGGCCTACAGTAATGGCGCCCGCTTTAAAGGGGGTGTAACAGCCACCAACGGTCACTCGCTCAGGGAGAGCTGTGGTGCAGGTAAGTCCGCAAGGGAGCCGGGGTTCGTGGCAAAAAAGAAAAACGTTTTTTCACGATCTTTCAAGAGCTGGGGAAAGGCCAGGAGAGCACAGGGAGCTGCTGGCTCCCGCAGCAGCTCTGTCTCCTGGGACACCGCAGGGGACGCGTCACAATGGGGGGCAGCTATAAAAGGCGCCAGCAGCAGCGCTGCCCCAGTACGGCCTGGGCTAGCGGTGAGTGGGCTGGCGGGGGGAGGCTGGGCTGGACCAGGGCTGGGGCAGAAACGCTGGCCCCCGGGGGGTGGGTTCTCACCCGGCATCGAGGGCCCAACTGCTGGCCCCTGGGCTGGGCACAGGCCTTGCTGCCTCCCCGCTGCCTCGTCCCCTCCCCTGCCTGCCCCCAGCTCCCTGCGGCTCCCGTCCCCATTTCCCCCGCCGCCAGCTCTCTCCCTCCCAGCCCCACTGAACCCCTTCTCTCCCTGTTCCTACAGGCTATGGCTGCAACAAGAGTCCTCGCCTTGCTTGCGCAAAGCATCATCCAGCTCCCGCAGAGGGTTGGCAGTGAGCTGGACGACAGCAAGCACGAGCACGTGCAGCAGCTTATGGAGCAGCTGAGCCTGGAGACGACTCGGCTGCTGCAGGAGCTGGAGCGGGGCGCCTTTGCCTGGGGAGCCCTGCTCTTCGCTGCCTTACGGCAATGGCAGTTCTGGGCCATTGCAGGAGTGATGGTCCTGCTCTTCAGGCTCTGCTGCTGGCTCAGGAAAAGGAGCCAACAACCAAAGAAGGACACTTTGAGAGATGAGGCTGATAAGGAGGAGCCAGAAGAAATACCCAGTGTTGCCCTCGATCTGCGCTGGATTTTGGCCACACGCCTTCTGGACCTGTCAGAGTCCTTCACAATGGTGGAGGAGCTGGTGGACGAACTTCTCCGTATCTGCCAAAAACTCTCTTGGGACAGTTTCGTGCCACGACTGGGGCCAGTCATCGGGGTGAGCAGCACCTTACAAGGTTGGATTCCCTGTGAGGAGGAGGCCGTCTACCGCCTGCTCGTGCCCCTGAAGTCCCCCCGGGGCCATGCCTTCCACCTGGAGATGGGCAGCGCCACCGAGGACACGCTGGCGAGGAAGGCCAGCCTCCGCGTAGACCTGCGGTGTACCTGCATGAAGGAGCCGCTGGCGGAGGACATGCTGTGCTTCCTCCACCACCCTGAGGAGGAGCTGAGGGAAAAACAGGGGCCCAGCCTCCTACACACCTTCTGCACTGGCCCCTACCTGGACATAGACACAACCGCACGCTGGCTCCAGATGCTGCTAAAAGACGCCTGGGCGGTTATGCCCCAGTCGAGACACTGCTGTCTAACGGTGCTGCCCTCCAAGCACTCCTGCAAGCTCCAGATGACGCACACTTCCAACAGAACCATCCTGATTGAGCTCATGTTTGGAGTGAAGCAGGGCGACTCGTACGCCTTCCTCAGCTGTGAGTAGGCAGAGGCCACTGTTACCAGCAGCAGGACGCGGCCATTGCCAGGAGCCTTCCAACAGAGACTCTCTCCCGTTACCCCCTGCACAGCGACCGCCCCCCCTCTTCCCAAATCCGTTCCCCCGGGGAGCTTCACCCTGTGCTTATTTATGTCAATAAATCACTTGTTTAACACACAGACGCTGCCTCCGTGAGTGTCTGGGCATCACTTTGTTGGGGAACGCAGGCACAGGGTGCTGACGGCTCAGCTGCCACAGAGCCAGGGAGCATTTTGCAGAAAAGCTGGTTCCCGTGTATGAAGCACACCAGCGACTGGTGAACTCCCTCTCCTCCCCTCGGTTTAAGCTGAGGCACCCCTGGCCCACAGCAGCTTGCCTTTGCCCAGCACAATTTCAGGTGCCCCAGGGTCGAGCGAGCCGTCGCCCGCCCAGTATGACCCACGGCCGCAGCATCTGCACAACCCGTGGCAGGCACCCAGGGCACAACGGTGAGTAATGCTGAGAACCAGAACCAAAGCTTTCAAGGTGAGGGGGTGGGAGGTTCAATTTCTCTCTGGATCACAGGTTTTTAGTGAGTGGCGTAGTTCGCTGTGGCCAGCCTTTTGGTGTGACATGTTCGCTCTCTGGAAGCAATTTTCAATTGCTGCGTACAAGCTGAAACAAAAGCACGGCCGCTGGAGTGCTACTGCTGCTCTTCGGGCTCTGCTGCTGGCTCAGGAAAAGGAGCCGACAGCCACCCAGCAGGAGCAAGAAGGACACTTTGAGAGACGAGGCTGATAAGGAGGAGCCAGAAGAAATACCCAGTGTTGCCCTGGATCTGCGCTGGATTTCGGCCACACGCCTTCTGGACCTGTCAGAGTCCTTCACAATGGTGGAGGAGAAAAACAGGGGCCCAGCCTCCTACACACCTTCTGCACCGGCTTCTACCTCGATGCGGAGAAAATTGCCCACTGGTTCCAGAACTTGGTGAGCTCAGTCTGGGGGAGATGCCTCAGTCGCATTGCTACGGTGTGAAGGTGCTGCCTTCCAGCCGCTCCTGCAAGCTGCAGCTCACAAATGCCTGCAGGAGATCCCTCTTCGTTCAGGTGATGTTTGGGGTGCAGCAAGGACATCTTCCTGAGCAGCCAGACTACAGAGGCCATCTTCTCCTAAAGCACCATGTGGGCAGAGAGCTTCGCTGTGGCAGAGCTGAAGTCCTCAGGCATATGGCCAGGCAGGCCCCGCACTGCAGGCCAGTAGTAATGGCGGGAGAGCGTAGGCAGCCCACGAGAGCCAGCAGCTCGCACGAGGGTTGGTGACAAGAGGGAGTTGGGGCCTACAGTAATGGCGCCCGATTTAAAGGGGCTCTAACAGCCACCAGCGATCACTCGCTGAGGGAGAGCTGTGGTGCAAGTAGGTCCACAAGGGAGCGGAGGTTCATAGCGCAAAAAGAGGTTTTTTCCCGATCTTTCAAGAGCTGGGGAAAGGACAGGAGAGCGCAGGCATCCCGAGAGAGCCGGCAGCTCCCACAAGGGTTGGTGACAAGATGGCATCAGGGCCAGCAGTAATGGCGCTTGATTGAACGGGGTTTAACAGCCACCAACGGTCACTCGCTCAGGGAGAGCTGTGGTGCAGGTACGTCCGCGAGGGAGCGGGGGTTCATGGCAAAAAAACAGGGTCTTTTCCTGATCTTTCCAGAGCCAGGCAAAGGCCAGGAGAGTTCAGGCAGCCTGTGAGAGCCAGCAGCTCGCACGAGGGTTGGTGAGAAGTCGAGGTTGGGGCCTACAGTAATGGCGCCCGCTTTAAAGGGGGTGTAACAGCCACCAAGGGTCACTCGCTGAGGGAGAGCTGTGGTGCAGGTACGTCCACAAGGGAGTGGGGGTTCATGGCAAAAAAAACAGTGTTTTTTCCTGATCTTTCAAGAGCCGGGGAAAGGACAGGAGAGCGCAGGCATCCCGAGAGAGCCGGCAGCTCGCACGAGGGTTGGTGACAAGTTGGCATCAGGGCCAGCAGTAATGGCGCCCGCTTTAAAGGGGGTGTAACAGCCACCAACGGTCACTCGCTCAGGGAGAGCTGTGGTGCAGGTAAGTCCGCAAGGGAGCCGGGGTTCGTGGCAAAAAAGAAAAACGTTTTTTCACGATCTTTCAAGAGCTGGGGAAAGGCCAGGAGAGCACAGGGAGCTGCTGACTCCCGCAGCAGCTCTGTCTCCTGGGACACCGCAGGGGACGCGTCACAATGGGGGGCAGCTATAAAAGGCGCCAGCAGCAGCGCTGCCCCAGTACGGCCTGGGCTAGCGGTGAGTGGGCTGGCGGGGGGAGGCTGGGCTGGACCAGGGCTGGGGCAGAAACGCTGGCCCCCGGGGGGTGGGTTCTCACCCGGCATCGAGGGCCCAACTGCTGGCCCCTGGGCTGGGCACAGGCCTTGCTGCCTCCCCACTGCCTCGTCCCCTCCCCTGCCTGCCCCCAGCTCCCTGCGGCTCCCGTCCCCATTTCCCCCGCCGCCAGCTCTCTCCCTCCCAGCCCCACTGAACCCCTTCTCTCCCTGTTCCTACAGGCTATGGCTGCAACAAGAGTCCTCGCCTTGCTTGCGCAAAGCATCATCCAGCTCCCGCAGAGGGTTGGCAGTGAGCTGGACGACAGCAAGCACGAGCACGTGCAGCAGCTTATGGAGCAGCTGAGCCTGGAGACGACTCGGCTGCTGCAGGAGCTGGAGCGGGGCGCCTTTGCCTGGGGAGCCCTGCTCTTCGCTGCCTTACGGCAATGGCAGTTCTGGGCCATTGCAGGAGTGATGGTCCTGCTCTTCAGGCTCTGCTGCTGGCTCAGGAAAAGGAGCCAACAACCAAAGAAGGACACTTTGAGAGATGAGGCTGATAAGGAGGAGCCAGAAGAAATACCCAGTGTTGCCCTCGATCTGCGCTGGATTTCGGCCACACGCCTTCTGGACCTGTCAGAGTCCTTCACAATGGTGGAGGAGCTGGTGGACGAACTTCTCCGTATCTGCCAAAAACTCTCTTGGGACAGTTTCGTGCCACGACTGGGGCCAGTCATCGGGGTGAGCAGCACCTTACAAGGTTGGATTCCCTGTGAGGAGGAGGCCGTCTACCGCCTGCTCGTGCCCCTGAAGCCCCCCCGGGGCCATGCCTTCCACCTGGAGATGGGCAGCGCCACCGAGGACACGCTGGCGAGGAAGGCCAGCCTCCACGTAGACCTGCGGTGTACCTGCATGAAGGAGCCGCTGGCGGAGGACATGCTGTGCTTCCTCCACCACCCTGAGGAGGAGCTGAGGGAAAAACAGGGGCCCAGCCTCCTACACACCTTCTGCACTGGCCCCTACCTGGACATAGACACAACCGCACGCTGGCTCCAGATGCTGCTAAAAGACGCCTGGGCGGTTATGCCCCAGTCGAGACACTGCTGTCTAACGGTGCTGCCCTCCAAGCACTCCTGCAAGCTCCAGATGACGCACACTTCCAACAGAACCATCCTGATTGAGCTCATGTTTGGAGTGAAGCAGGGCGACTCGTACGCCTTCCTCAGCTGTGAGTAGGCAGAGGCCACTGTTACCAGCAGCAGGACACGGCCATTGCCAGGAGCCTTCCAACGGAGACTCTCTCCCGTTACCCCCTGCACAGCGACCGCCCCCCCTCTTCCCAAATCCATTCCCCCGGGGAGCTTCACCCTGTGCTTATTTATGTCAATAAATCACTTGTTTAACACACAGACGCTGCCTCCGTGAGTGTCTGGGCATCACTTTGTTGGGGAACACAGGCACAGGGTGCTGACGGCTCAGCTGCCACAGAGCCAGGGAGCATTTTGCAGAAAAGCTGGTTCCCGTGTATGAAGCACACCAGCGACTGGTGAACTCCCTCTCCTCCCCTTGGTTTAAGCTGAGGCAACCCCTGGCCCACAGCAGCTTGCCTTTGCCCAGCACAATTTCAGGTGCCCCAGGGTCGAGCGAGCCGTCGCCCACCCAGTATGACCCACGGCCGCAGCATCTGCACAACCCGTGGCAGGCACCCAGGGCACAACGGTGAGTAATGCTGAGAACCAGAACCAAAGCTTTCAAGGTGAGGGGGTGGGAGGTTCAATTTCTCTCTGGATCACAGGTTTTTAGTGAGTGCCAGCTGGGGTAGTTCGCTGTGGCCAGCCTTTTGCTGTGACATGTTGGTTCTCTGGAATATTTTCAATTGCTCTGTACAAGCTGAAACAAAAGCACTGTCATGTTATTCCTCATGGCAGCAAGGGCCGGGAACACAGCAATGGTGGTGGGTGGAAAAGAAAAGCAATTAAAAAAAATTATTTTCTAGTTGGATTGAAGCATTAAAGACTAGCTTTGATCATAATTTTTTAGCCAGCTACGGGTCCTGCCTCAGACTACAGGGACTCAGGGGCTAAAATGACAGAGAGGCATCTGGCAGCTCGGATGGGCTAAGGACATAGAAACAAGATGCATGGGAAGAGAGATGTGTTTATTAGTCCAGCTGATATTAGCTAGAAAAAATTAGACAATTCTTCAGGCACCTCCTTCCACTAGATAATTGCTGTGAGCATGGTAACATCACCGAGCTGAGGAGAGGCACCACTAAATGAACACTCTCTGATTACAAAGATGCAGCACCAGCAGCAAAGATGCCAAGCGTCTGTGAATACTGACATGAAGCAAAGCAAGGGGGAATCCAAAGAATATACAGAACCAACCGGTTGTCTCTTGCACCATTTTCCCTTCCCTGCCCTCACAAGCCTCGTACAGAAAAATTCCTGTGCTGATTAACTCAAATACAGGAACATCACCCAGCACAGAACAAAACTCTTACATGTGATCTCCCTTCCCCCACACAGTTAAATCTGAATCACATAAAAAGCTATATTTAAAAAAAAAAAATCTATATCTCATGAGATGTTCGCTCAGCCTTTCCCTCACCAAAATTTAATTAGCTTGCCCCAACTGGAGCCATCACTTCAGCTAAGTGACAGCCTGCAATCACAGCCTTAGAAATATCTTAGTGTCTACAAAAGAAAGCTTCAGTTATCTACACAAACCTATATAAAGCTGCACACTGTGAAGCCATTTATCAACCTTTCATCACAATCCTTCTATAAAAGCCAGGTTTCAGTAGCAGGCAGAGCTGTTGAGCAGGGGCTATCTGCTTCCCAGGTTGCACGAGCTGCAAAAGCTATTGTTACTAAGGGTCTGATGCTCCTACCTATCAATACTTCTCAGTAAGTGTCACTCTTGTAGGTTAATAAGATGATGCTTCCACACAGCAACCACACACATACGTTGACTACAGCCGATCTGGAGAACAGACCTAGATGATACAACACTCAAGCTCATACTCAGAGAAGAGCCTGAGCTTCCAAGCCAGGTTGTTTGGAAAAAAACCCAACTATTTAACATATTTTAATCAACTACACTGCTTGTTTTTAGGTTCATGGGAAAACTAACACAGGGGCCAACAACAGTCAGCTGAAGAAAGCTACAGTCATCCGGTATTTTCCTGTAGCTGGCAGCTTACAGCCCCCATCTCTTCCCTGACTGAGCTGAAACCACTTAGAGAGAAGCATAGGTTTAATCCAAGTTCTTAAATTTCATCTCATTCCTTACCCCCAAAAGAGCAGTTAGTTGTTTACACCAACTCTCAGCACATCTCTAGATTAAAGATGTGATCTCGTCCCCACAAACTAGCTTAGTATAGGTATTATTATGGGCTGAAGCCTGACCACAGAGCCTTGCCCTGCAGCCCCTGGAGGGGGCCTGTCTGAAAACAGTCACCCTTTGTACCCAGATCTGTCTCCCCTCCCTTACAGGAGTCAGCTTGGCTTGCTGTAGATAATGACAGTTTACAGTTGCCATGAGCAGATGCACAAGTCAAAGCCTCAGAGGTAGGGCATGTTTGCAGTGACTCATGTTTAACACTAGTTCTCAAGTTTACAGCAACTACAATTAAGTTAAAGGTTCACTTTTGACACTGCTTTAACCACACTTCCAACCCGAGTAGACTGCAGCAGCCAGAAAGGTGTGCTAGCACACAAAACCAGCCCATCTAGCATAACTAAGCAAACAAAGTCACTTAAATCTCAAAAGACATTCAGTTAACACATCTAAGACATCTCAGGCCAAAACAACAGTTTATTTCATTTTCAGCAACATCTCAACCATCAAAAAAATAAACTCTAACACAGATGGATGGAAGACTTCTCTACAGTGTAACTAAGTGGGCTCTGACCCCAACGGTTTGAATTGGAGTAACATTTTATTATTCATCCAATAAGTTAGGAAGCATGAGAATAAAGTGCTTTATTTCTGAGCTGGTATGAGGTCATCAATGGACTGGCCTTTTTCAAGGCGTTTTTCCATTTCAATGAGCAGCTTCACACCATCCACCACCATCTGCACTAGCTCCACCTCCGAGAAGCCAAGACGATCGGCATTGGAGACATCAAACACTCCTCCAACAGCAGCCGTGTCCACACCACCTGGAGCAAGAGATTTAGTTAGTACACTGACCACTGCTAGAGCAGGCAAGCCCACCTTTCTTCCCTCACTAGCCTGAGGTGGGAACACAGCAAGAAAATCCCCTAACAAGATGCCACTCCTGCCTCCTCCCACATGCAGGGAAATAAAGTGCATGTGACTGTTAGCACAAGCCACTGAGCATGCCATGAGGCCAGCTCTTCATTCTTTTAACCCATGAGCAATCCAACCTGTGGTCAAGAAGTACCTGCTGGAGCTATTTCCTAGACAGAAGTTAAATCAGGATTCCCATCCCTGCTTACAAAAGGAATAGCTGCCATCAGGTCCACCTTATCTAGTGCTCAGAATACCACACAGAAGGACACACCTAGACAGCCAGATACAGTAAGGTATAAGCAGAGCACTGGCACCCCCAATTCAAGATAAGGTTTTAAGGCTTTGTCCTCTCCATGTGTTTTACAAGGGTACCTTTTGGATAGTTCGTCTGACAGGCATTGCCAGTGTGAACCAAGACATGGCTCTGGCTGTAGCTAGGCCTTTGCTGGTGTCCTAAGGCAGCCTGACTAGGACATCCCTGTTTCACTTCTCACCTGTGCCTCGTTTCTGCAGCCGCAGCCTCTTGAGGACTTCTCCAAACTTCTCATGTTTCCCAAGGTTCGGTAGCTTGATGTGCACACCAGCACGGAGCCCTGTTCCAAGGTTGGATGGGCAGGTCAGGATATAGCCCAAATGTGGATTCCACATGAACTCGTAGTTTTTGGACTTGAAGAGAGTTTCTATCTATAAATAGAAAGAATGGATGTTTAGAGATTATTCTCTGCCTGAAGGATGTAGGTTATCCATTAGTGCTCATTTACAGCTTCAGTTACATAGCAACAACCACAACAGTTTGAACAGCTATTTAAGTCAGTCACATAAGCCCCCTCCACTTGGAAAAAAAGGCCACCAACAAGGGGTTTAAGGCCTTAATCTTGCTCCTAGCAGTGAGACAGGCTAAATTTAAGCTCCACTACAAAAATTTGAAGTCACTATCTGTTACAAAGCTTGACCAAGTACATGTCAAGGTAGCACATCTGTTAGGATTAGGAAGAGGGCTGGTAAGGCTCAAGCTCCTATCAAGACTAGAAGCTGAGAAAAGCATTCAGCCTGGAAACTTCAGTTCAGCTTTGCCCATCCACATTCAAGCAATTTCTCCTCCCACCCAGGGTGTCTCAATGCTTGATTTATTGAGCCATGTAGAAATCCTTGAAGTACAGTTTAGACACTTGGATAAGGGTGCCACATCAGAGGACACATTCTAGATTTCATAGACACACCACCCTGCCAATAGAGGATGTTTCAGAGCTCTGGACCTCATCAGGGTGCTCCCAGAGCCCCAGGGTATGAAGCACCACCATGCACGACTCCAGAGGGGGCTTGAAAGAGTTTGCATTCTCAGCTCTAACCAGAGAAACATGTACCATTTGAATGTACAGCTCAGGCAATATTGATTTACCTGTGTTAGGCCAGTGCAGAAGCGGGTGAATACTTCCTTCATGTTGCCACCTTTCTGCATGGAAATAACTCTAAGGTGATCCTCCTCATTGATCCAAACAAGGAAGGTCTTGTTGTCATTGTGCCTAGGAGACAAGGCAAGCAATTTGTCATCTGTCCCGTCTGACATTTTTAAGATAATTGTAATAGCACCAGATTACTCATCATTGTAGCTTTTGAGAAGCTCACTTAGTTGCTTCTTCAATTAAGTTAATCTTACTTCTTTTGTCCATGCAGGACCTAAAAGAGTTAAGCTAGTAGTTTTTACCCTGCTCTTTTCAAGATGTAGACTGAATTGGCCTATATCTAAACAGGTCAAAACAATAACATGACATCAGCCAGTCTTACAGTATCAAACCTTAAAATCCAGTCATCCCCCTAGCTCACTTGTGGCCCAAGTTTACAAGTTTAAAAGATTTCATCTGTTCAGCAGAGTCTGCAGAAGGGAGATCAGTACAGTACTTTGAGGCAGCCCTGTACAGTGATGTTCACAATGACACTACATTGACAATGTGTAACAAAGCCCTTTATCAGAATTTTGTCAGATTCTGTGAAAACTGCACTTTTTACCTTATCACAGAACTAAGTTGAGTTTTTACTACTCATTTTAGATCAGAGCTCTTCAGAGATGCTACAAAAACCTCTGAAGACCAATGGCCCCCCCTTGTCCTAGCTTGCACCTAGAAGCAAGTACTACCATCAACATTTATCATGCTGATAATTTCTCACCTTGATTAGGATCAAAAATTAACTAGTACCTGAGGAAAGCTACATATGCGGACAACACTTGAGACTTTACACTTCAATCTTTTAGATTAGTCATGCTCAGATGATAGTGCTATCTAGTGCTGGCAATCTGCAGGTAGATGATGCAATCTCAAAGGTGACCTACAGAAACGAAGCATGCTTGCTCTGGTTTGTACTGAAGCAGCTACAGTAATAAGACTAGAGTATTCCAGTTGATAAAAACCTAGCCCTTAGCTTACAAGGGAGCAAGTTAATTATGCTGCAGAAGCTCCTGAGATGCAGAGTTTTATGTAGGTGACCTACATCTGACAACCAGAGTCATTCTATTCCACACCTCTGCATCAGTCAACTCATGTCACCAAGTCTCTGGGGGCAGGAGGGCAAACCTTATCAATAGTACAAGTAAAGCCACACTAGTCCAGCACCAGTTTCTGCAAGCAGGCATGATGAGACTACAAGGGAGCAACTATGCATCCAGTATCAAGTCTGAGCTAAGCCAACACTGTGATTTGTCACCACAGGTTACTCTAAGCTCCAGGGCCAAGAGCTGAATGTAGTGGCACATCTACTCCTTTAGAAGTAATCTACTATCATAAGCTAATTCAACTGTTGTCTGGTGCCTCACCAACCTGTGCTGGATGGGTAGGCTCCGGTTACAGGCTAGCCAAGCTGGCTTGTTCTTACCAGTCCAACGGGGTGCATAGAGACACATGTCCAAATTCTGCTGGTTTAGATACAATTTTCCCAGAGGATACCACATAAGTTTCTCATCGGATTCGGTAATATGAGTTCAGAAGCTGCCATTTTGCTCAATGGTACAAGCCACAACCAAAACTGCAAGATTTTTTTTTTTTTTGCAGGGACTTTGTACGACTTCTCCCTTCCATGTGTACTCACCAGATACCCCTGGCATCAGGCCAATCTCGTGCCATCCCAGAAGCCAACAGAAGAGGAGAAACTGGCTTGTCAAACAGGAAGTGATCATCAATCAGCTGCTGCTGCTCTGCATCAGTCATGTTCCTCAAAGCGTAGTACTTCCCCTTGAGATCACCTTCCAGACTACCCAGAGCTGAAAGAGAGTCCCTTTTAGGATGGGACCAAAGCTGCCAGACATTCCCAGCACTTTAGAGATCACACACCAAGCATGGCAATGTCTCATCTGCTGGGTTTGGTTCCTCCCTTGCTTTTATCTGCAATTGCAATGCCTTTGCAGCATTACAGAACTTAAGGCACTATCAGATGATTTGTCTGCACCTTCCAGGCTTATACAAATAGCCTTTGTTCCCTTACATGCAGCATAGAATCATTACTGGTGCCTAACTGTAGAAGTGGAGTGCATTCTTCCAAGGAGAATCAAGACCATGAATGTAACAAACAGTATTATTCTAGTCAAAGACTGTTACCCTGCCCTTGAGAGATTTTTGGAGTGACTACACTCTCAAGTCTCCAGAACTGCACCTTGAGTGTATCCTTCCCTATCACTTAATAGAGTTGGGAGGCAATAGAAAAAAACAAACTGCAGTGGAGGAGTTCCACTGAAAACTAGGGCTTACTCTAGTCAGCTGCACTTCTGGAGCAAGACTACACCTCTAAGCAAGCTGAACATTAAAGAAAGTCAATTAAAAGCAGCCACAAAATACTGCAACCATGACTCAAGCCCTGAAGTTGCTACATACCTGTCCAATTTCAGGTTTGGAACCAACCTCTTTCCACACGCACACAGAAAGCAGCTTTCAAGATCAGCAAAGGTCAACTAAATGCAGTCCAACTCCCCTCTGACATGTGCTCTTGCTCTGAGCTACGAACTGCAGTGCTGAGGCAGCTCTAATGTAATGAGCATTTTTCAGGGAAGGCTCCATGTTCAGTCTTGAGGGAGGTGGCTTTTGACAACTGCCTCCATTTTCAAACTCCAAAGCACACCTCTTGCGCAAAGGACACAAGTAGTTTCCCTGATGCACCCAGATCTCACTTTACCTTCAACAGAGAGCTTTTCAATAGCCCGCCTCTCTCCTCGACTACAGTGCGGGGGAAGACAGAATCCACGGATGCTTCTACCGGTTCTGACACGGGAACTTAGCACGTAATTGGGATCCAGGTCATCACCTCCCTACAAGATTAGGAAATCAGTAAGTACAGCCTTGTTGCCAAGATATCTACCCTAAATACATGTAGCTCGCATGCATTTAAGCAGTGTTTTACTTCAGGACTATTTTCTTCAGCATTAGCTCACCTATCTGTTTAACACAACCCTTGTTTTGAGGCTAAGGCTACGGCTACTAATAGTGCTAGAAGACAGGGATACCACCAGACCTCCAGTTTTATGTCCGCTTCAGACTACAGTCTGGGCTTCTGTTACCCCTTCAGATCTGCAATCTGGAGGGATCAACATGAGGCCAATCCTTGTTCTTTAGGTAGGTGTTTACTCTCGCAAGTGAGAATTATTCACTACTGTCATCCAAAATCTCTTATTTTCAACATGACCTATGACTAGCCAATCAACATTGCATTATGAATTCCTAGAGCCTACAGTAACATTTGAAACCCATAAAATGAGCAGAAATCCTTAATCCTAGCCACAGCAATGTATATTCTATAGTATGAGACCACCAGGTGATATGTAAGATCCAAGATCAGATAGTAGGAAGTGTTAAGTCTCCTGACAATCCTTACTGCTAGAGCAGTGTTGTTTAGCTTGACTACTACAGCCCACAGTTAATGGAAATACATGTTGAACATGTTTGGCATGACCTGTGTTGCAGCAGCAGATGAAGCAAGCTCCTGCTGCATGCCAGCTGCCTGGTTCTACCCAGCCACTGACATCCTACATCAGTAAGCCCTTAAGTCTGATTGCACTTGACACAGCCTATGGGTCTGTCTGTGCTGGGTGAGAATGAGGGGACAGAGCCTGAGCAATCAGTTTAGGCAGCTGCCAACAACTTTACCCAGTCCTCAGACCAGTAGGCACCAGTAATTGATCAAAAGTTTATACCTGCAAGTTATCAGCATTCAGGTCGGTCTTGTGCTCATCAGTTGGTTTGTAGCCACCATGCCTGTCTTCAATAACTGGATCAAAGAGTTCCTTAAACACATCATAGGATTCTTCATCACCAGCTACACATCCTACTGTCATTATGAAGGGATGGCCTGGAGTGGTAATAAAGTCAGAAGAGCTAAGTTTGGGTGATGTTTGGCTGTACTCCAGCGCAGCACTAACCTGGCAAGTTCTTTAGTGGCAGATCTAGTCACCTAGAAATGCATTCTTACATAAAAACATTTGGAGAGACCCTACATTTTACACTTCATCCAGTTAAGTCAAATGCAATGCTATGAAAACCCATAGCTGTTGCCATTAAACCATGCTTATTTGTCAAGCTTGGTTTAGGACAAATTTGCACAGCAAATCCAGTTTCACTAGCTAATTTAGACCACCAGATAGGACTTTATGTCTAAACAATCATGCTTCGCTGTAAGCAAGCATGCTTTGCTTTTTGTTCCTTCTGCTACAGGCAGAGATGCATTTCTGTAGTCTGCTCATAAATACCACCTCCACAAGATTAGTTTCAAGCCTCCGTATTCAAAAGCACCAGTTACTTCAGCTGGCTCACACAGAATATTCTCAATGCATTTTACCAGGATTATCAACCCCAGTCTGAATGACATCATCCAGGGTGAAGCCACTGGGCGTGACTCTGTCTCTCAGTTTCTTGTATAAATCCAGGGTTAGAACTTTGGCCATGTGGTTGTTGTGGGTGCTCAGGTCCGGGTACTCCTCATCAGGAGGCAGTCTCTGATTATTTAGTTGGGCCATTTTGATATTGCTAGAGTAAAAATAAATACTGTAATGTTAACATGTAAACACATCTGCTCCCCCTTTTTTCATAGAAGTGCTAGAGAACATCACATAACCAGTTTGGAATGGGAATAGACCAGAACAGTCAGGTAAGCCCACATTTTCACCCCCTAGTTGTGTTATAATTAGAATGCATTTGGGTTTTGGTTTTTTTTTGTTCAGATTGAAAGTATTTAGCAGAGCAGTTACATAATTGAAGTGTCTGGGAATTGATATGTCAGATCACAGCAAGGAACATGGCTTGACAGAACAAGGCGTCTTTTAACACAGCTACACCTTAGAGTCGTCTCTCAATGCTTTACAAGATTTGCCTCTCAGCAGCTCAAGAGCCTTGGGTGCTGTTGTCAAGAAGCACTTCCATTAAGGAGGGAGAACAGATAGTTACGCAGATCTAACGGTCCCCAGCCGTTACCTGGGTTGTCAACCCCAGTCTGGATGACATCATCCAGGGTAAATCCACTGGGAGTCTGTTTATCCCTCAACTTCTTGTACAGGTCCAGGGTCAGCACTTTGGCCATGTGATTGTTGTGAACGCTCAAGTCAGGGTACTCATCATCAGCAGAGTTCTTCATCTTCAGGAGGTTGTGGCTGTTTGAGAAGGGCATGTCTGACCCTACCGCAGTCACTAGGGGAGAAAGAAGGGAAGCCTATCACTGGGGGCTTGGCAAGCCTCCAAACCACCCGGGGGAAAGCCCGGCACCCAGGCAAGGTCACCTTGGCTGTTGTTCCACCCGTGCCTTTTACACCTTTGCTGCTACACCGCCTTCCACAAGAGCCAGGAAGGAGGAAAGAAAAAGAAGTTCTTCACCTCCACCGGCCTTGCCCCCCGTCCTTCAACATCCCAGCCGGCGGGGCAGGGACTCTCCCCGCTCCTCCGGGCCACCGCCCGAGTGAAGGGACGCGCCCAAGGTCGCACGGAGCGGCCGCGGCAGCACCGGGCAGACCCCGCCGGCGGCGATGGGGCGGGAAGGGGGGCGGGGGGCGTCCGGGCCGCCGCGGGGCTGTGGGGGCTCGGCCGCGCCGGGACGCCGGGCGGGGCGGCAGGTGAGCGGAGCAGCCCCGCGATGCCCTCAACGGGCGGTCGCGCCTCCTCTCGCGGCTGCCGGGCGGAGCGGGGAGAAGGACGAACGACCCGCCGCGCCCCGAGGGGCGATAGCGCCCGGCACCCTCCCCGCCTGCGGAGCCCCGACTGCTCCCCGCGTTGGGAGCGTAGGGGCGGGAAGGATCCGACAAGCCATTATACAACAGACGGCTCCCTCGGGGGACCTGGCTGGGGCGAGCATATGTAACTACCCTGCTAAATACCGGGTTAATCTGGTTTTAGAGCGGGGGCCGCTCCAACTTGGGGGGGGGGGGGGCAAACCCGCTGAGCACCTGCGCCGAGCTCCGCGCCGCGTCCCCTGCCCCACACCGCCCCCCCCCCCCGCAGCCCCGCTCCCCCTCCTCAGCCGGACCGGCTCCGCCCGACACAGTGAGGGGTAAGGAAAAAAAAAAAACAAACACATAACTTAAAAAAAAAAAAATCTTATTTTAAAGCTGCAGGACGGCTCGGCTGCCCCGGGACTTACCGAGGACTCCGCAGCCAAAGCAAGTACCTCCGCGCCCGCTCCGCACCCCGCCGCTGCCCTAGCCGGAGTGAAGCGGAGGCTCTACCGCCGCGCCTCTTTTATATAGAGCGCGACCCGCCGCCCCATTGGCCGCTATTTATAGCCCATTCATTCCATTGGGCCAGGCGCCGGAGGGCGGGGCCAGCGCTCTGTCGCTAGCCGGCGGCAGGCCCGCCGCCATTTTGGTATGGCCTCGTCGTGGGGCTGGGGGCGGTGCGGGACCCCCCGCCGGGCCGCTCCCCGCGGCGGAGGGGACACGGCGACTTCGCGAAGCGCCAACATGGCGTGCGGCAGTTCGCGTCCGCCTTCCATCAGCCAAGGGTTGTCCACAGGTGGCGGTGCCGTTGCACGCCAACACGGGCATGCGGCCATTGAGGCCTCACACCTTGGCTGAGGGTTCGATAACGGGTGTGACAACCCACCAGCCCAAAAATAATGGCATTTTAGCGCCAGCATGGCATGGCCCAAGTGGTGTGAGTGACTGCCTGTCCCCAGGTTGGCCTCGCCAAAACCATGGCCGCAGCCGTGGCTCTGAGCGGTGGCCCCCTTCGTCAGGGAGCAGCCGTGGCTCTGAGCGGTGGCCCCCTTCGGCAGGGAAAGACCCACAGCTCGTCCTGTGGCACCCACAGGCCATGGGCTCATTTTACAGTTTTAATTCGAAAGGTTGGGTGGTTGTGCCAAACACAGCGAGCGTCCTGCCCTCGTCATGTGCCAAAAAAAAAAAAAAGTCTTTTAAGTTTTCTGTATTGGCGAGCGTCTGAATTCCCACTGAAGACAGGAGGAGGAAGGCCAGTCTTTGACCCATCTAAAGCTCACCTGGAATTCATGGAAACGGTGACTTCCACCAGTCTCCGCGTAGGAATGAGCAGGGTTTGTCCCAAAGCTAAGACACAGCTGAGAATCCCATTGTTTGCCGAAATAAATAACATTAACACCGTGAATGACTACCTTGGTCTGACTTTCACCTTTACATAATAGTGTCTTTATCTTCCTCTGACGTGTTATTTCTCACAACAGAACCCGTGTTTATCCTCCTGTCCAAACAGAGGGTGCACGTATCCACGGGAATGCGGACCCGAGTCGCTGAGACACTTTGTCTCGCACCGGTTGTGAACGTCAGGAGACATCAGCAGGAACTCCTTCCCCACCACAATTCTTCCAGTGCCACAACCAGTGCTCTCACCCCAACAACGAGAAGCGTGTGCACTTTACTGAACGGCTCAGGATTAAAAAAAATAATAAAAAAAATAAAATAAGTATACAGATAGAGGAAATAGTTACAAAATAAAAAGCACAGACTGCTCCAAAGAAAAATGCATGTGTTTGGCTGCCATCCAGGTTTCTGAGTTATTCCAGGTCTGATAGACGGAGATGCTGAGTACACACATCTCCAGGAGACGCCAAGGGCCCAGCATCTGTGCGAGTCTGGTCCCTTATCTCCCGGATCAAAGAACAAATCCTCTCTCTGGGTCTCCTCTGCCTTTTTAACCTCACAAAATCCACCCCTATGTTTTACTAGTTTCCCACAACGCTCGTGCTTAAGAATAGTGTAAATTGCAAATAATGCCATCGCTAAGCAAGAATTAAATGAACGTAAGTGTAAAATCATAGCCAGAGTCCTCAAAATTAATGTAATATTGCTGGATGACTTCAGTTGAAAACATAGTTCTGATCGTGTTTTTTTTTTTATGTAAAACATTCAGGTTTTACTTTTAATTTAGAACAACAGAAATAAAACTAAGAACATTTTCCTACATTACACCACATTTTGTGGTGTTTTTCTTCACAAAAAAAAATCCTATCAGGGTAGGTACCGAAGGCTCCTTCTTGTTTTATTCCATAATCTGTTGCCACACAAACAGAAAGCAATCAACTGTTCTGCACTATAATTGTCCTGTAGATTTGTGGAGTCAAGGTCACCTCAAGAACCAAAATCCAAGGATCCATTTCTATTCATTGGATACGCTTTCCCTCCCAGTCTTGCAGAACAGGGAATACCAGTCATTATAGTTATTATAAGCTGGTAGTGCTCTCAATGTGCCATTCATTATAGCACTTCCGACACAAACAGACACCTCTCCTTTTCAAAACTTTTGTCTGAAAAGAAGACATGGAGAGTCACGGGCAGAAAGCAACCAAAATATATCCAATTCACATGTTTAATAAACAATGCACCCTCTACCCTCTTTTCTGCCCTAAGTCAGAAGTGGCTATTACCTCACTCACTTTTACTCAGACGGCATTTTAAGATTTGCTGAAAGCTGTGTGTAAATTGGATCCGACCTTTGTTAACGCATCCCATCCCAGCTTCCCTAGTGACTTAATTATAGATGCTGTGCCGTGTGTCAACAGTCTCTGATCAACCGTTTTATCTGGCTCATCTGCTGAGAGAATACTTTCTTTGGATAATCCTGTATGGCCTGTTAGATTGCGATAAAAGCACCAATACGTACTTTCTGTGCTGGGATGGTATCTTAGTGCCTACTGACTTACACCCTAGGTTGCCACTCAGCAGCTCAGGATGGAAAGGTGGGGTGATAACTCCGGACATCTCTGCACTGAGCTTTAACAATGAAGAATTAAGGAAAGTTAATCATGGGCCACGCAGCCAACTTCCTAAGAGGCTTAATTATAAATGTTGTGCAGTGTACAACTGCAAGAGGAGATGGGTGTTAGCTATTGAATGCGTCTTCTGAAATTACCCGCATGAACGTAAGAAGAACCTGAAGAATTAGGGGATAAACATCTTCTTGAAAATCTAGAATATTCCAAATTAGGAAATAGCAAGAGAAGGTGCTTTGCTACTACAATTGAATTGCTTCCAATTCCTGATTGACAACTAAACAGAACTTGAAAACGAAACATAACACTCAGGAATCGGTAGATTAAAGGAATTGGTTATAGCTGCATCTGCTTAACTTCCTAAATGAAACTTCTCTTCCCGTATACGTTTATCACTTAAAATATATTTGCCTAGTTATTATCATTCATGTATTTTTTCACACTGCTTAGGCAGTCAGTTGAAAATTACTGATCACTTCCAGCGAGCTGAGTGCCTGTGGAAACTAAGAGTTGCCGAGCATCTTGATCTTGCATACAGTCAGGCCCAGCTGCAGTTCATCATGGGAAAGAAAGGACATAAGAACATAAACAATGACAAATATAACCAAAGACACTGAAAATGACAGAAAAAAACCAACAAGGTAGGTACAAATATAAAGGCACAGTACAGCCATGACTGCAAGTCAGAAAAACATCTGAGTAGGAGTTCGCAGTTTAAGAAACCTCTGAAACTGCATACATTATGTTTAGACTAGATGGAGGAGAGTTTCATAACTAAATAACAAAGACTACTGCAATTATGATATGGGCAGGTCAACAGGCTAACAAAAAATATGTTCTCAGTGAAGGTAATGGGCAAAAATTCCCTTATACTTGGTAGAATCACGTTCATCACAAAAAAGTTACAAATTGTGATATAAACAGCTCTCCATCATTGTGTTCTTGATGGTGGAAGGATGACTTTTTCCCCACTGCTGTGCGTTACAGGTTACTGGGGAACGCAGCACCGTACAGAGGGTTATCTGATTTAGCTGGGAACGTTACCTGCACGTCCAGGGTGACTCACATACTCTCTGCTGTGCCTGTTCCCCTCCCGTACCAGGCAGCCTGGGCTTGTTGCGAGCAGAAGATGGGGCGATATTCTCCTCAGACCCACTGGGGCACGCGGGGCTCTCCACATCACCTCAATCCTAAACGCGAGACAGAAGCAGGAGTCAGTACCATGCTATTTGGGGTTGAGATAACGATTCCGCTGCTTCTGAGCCCACACTGTGGTTTCTCCTACAACCTCATGAAACCCGTACGAAGAGCTTGGCCTGCCCTGAGCTGCCTTCCCCTGGAGCAGGCTGTCCCGGGGGTGGGCCAGGCAGAACTTTCTGGAAGCCGGATGCCCGAGGTGAGGCCCAGGTCTGCTGACAGCAAAGGCGGAGCCATTTCTTGGGGAAGGGGCTTCACCCTTGTTGGTGGCAGGCCCCAGGACTCCACACACACATGGGCTCAATGGGTGAAGAACCTTAGTTCATGTTGTGTCCATCGCTCCCCATCATGGTTCTTCATAGCAACCTGCTGCCCAAAGGCACCCCTCGAGTTTCACCACGAGAGTGGTTGCCCCTCTGCGCCATCACGGCCCCACAGCCGACTGGGACCGCCGCCCCTGGCCGAGGCAACACCACGCCGGCCGGCTCGGCGAGGGGTGCTGAGGGCGGTCGGTGACCGTGCCCCTCCTCAGGGACACAGCAAGGAGCTCCGAGGGGACGGGAGGCTGCGGCGGGCAGAGCCCTGCGGGGCGGGAAGGCTGCGGGGACGGGCGCGGGGTGGGGGGGTGCTGAGAGGACGGGCGCGGGGTATGGGGTGGGTGCTGAGGGGACGGGCGGCGGACGCTGGGGCTGCTTGCATCGGGCACGGACGGCGGCGACTCGCCGGCTCCAGGCAGGGCTGGCGGGGGCGGAGGCGGCGGGGAGGCGGGAGCGTCAGCAGCCTGCGACCGGGGAGGAAGGAGGCGCTGGGCGGGCACCGCGTGTGAGAAGAGCCGGGCCGGGCCTTGCTGGCGGGGCTCAGCCCCGGAAGGTAACGGCTGTGGGGATGGGAAGAGCTGGTGGCTGCTGGGGGGACGCGAGGCTCTGAGGAGCGGCGGGGTCCTGGGTCCCGCCCGTTACGGGTTAATGCTGCTCCCTTGCAGGCCGATCCTTCCTCTCACCCCGCCGGCGTGCTCTGTCCCTTTCCCTGCCTGGTCTTTTCCGGGGAGGTCAACCCTGGACACGGCCCGCAGCAGCCATTAGGTTCCCGGGTCCGCTCCTCACGGGCACGGCAGCGGGGCTGCGGCTGAGGGGGCTCGGGAAGAAACGGCCCCCGGGGAGGGCGGGAGGCCCTGCCACCGGTGACAGCTTCTCTGCAGCGGGATCCACCGGCCTTCGTGTTACCAGGGGGCCCGGGAGGTGAGGTGATTATGCCTGCCTCTTCCTCCTCCTCCTCCTCGGGAGGTTTATCCCACTGCCGTGTCAAGCAGCCAGGCTTCTCAGGGAAGAGTCAGCCTGCCAGGTCGGTGTGGAAGCTGGTCAGGATAAGGAGAGGTGTGTCTGGGTTTTGGCTCAAGGGAACACAGAATCATTGTCATGGTTTAATTTGTGGGGCTGCAAGGGATCGCCTGGGCCATTGAGTTTAGGTCGCTGCAGCCATGGGAAAAGTAAAGTTGAGGCAAGCCCATAGAAAAGTCCTGTAACGCCTCACCACAAGGCACTGCCTCACCTTCCTTTCCACTCCCACGCCAGAGCACCCTTGAAAAAGTAATGCTGTACCATGACTTATGCGTGCTACCCAGAGAGTAAAGGAGATGCATTGGTAGGGAACCGGAAATCATTGAAAATGAATGAAAATGAGTGCTTGTAGATCACTGTGCTCCTTGCCATTTGGAGGAAGAAGAAGAAGCTACCCAAACTCCTCACAGATTCCAAATTTACACCAATTGTGTGAATATAACGTCCCAGGTGAGACCTGAACGCAAGAGCTCTGTCACTTGGGATGTCAGCATACGCTGCTGTGACAATTAGCTGTGGTAAATGTAGTGGCTCAAAGGAAAGCAAAGAAACTGGAAGCCAGTTCGTGTAATCAAAGGGAGAATAATTCTCTCTGTGTCCCTGCAGACATGCTGCAGGAATGTTGCTTTTGCACGTGGGTTTAACTGCAGTCTAAATAGTGAAAAAAATGGGATTACAGTCTAGCTCCTTTCAAATGGTACTGTTCTAAGAGCTGAAAACTACGTTGGATTGATAGTATCTAGAAGGAGAACTACAAGTGTAATTTAGAAAGATTATGAATATAATCAGAATGTGCAAGCTATAAAACACAGTTAAGCAGTTGTACTATCTCACAAAGTCCAGTATGTAAACATTTCTGAATTCATGGATGCCCTTTTTACTATTTCACCATATGTCCAGACAGGCCTATTCTGCTTTGGCATCCAAATACATTATGCAATAAGCATGTCATAAGCTTTGGATGTTTTGGCCACAAGCACATCTGTTTATCAGTCTCAGTGACTGCAGCAAAAAAATTATAAAGCTAGCTGCTTAACAGCAAATTGAACCACAATGGATTTTGGTCAACAAAAACAGACTAGAATTTGAGAACTAAAAGTTTTTAATAAAAATTAAGTAGGACCAAGCTGTTACACATTCAATACAAAAGCACCAGAATCAAGTCATTATTCTGAAACTAAAAGTAACCTTGCTTTTAATTTTCTCACGGAAGAAGTACCAGAAATCTGACTTTCAAAGCCTTCTGTTATAGTCTTTAATTTCTAACTTTGAGATCAACATTACTTCATTACACAGTTCCTTCTACAAATTGATCAACCTGCAGGTTAGAGAGTTAGCTGCCTTATTTGAAAGGCAGTGCCAGGTTGCTTGTAAGCCGCCTTCTTGTTTCTAGCTTGTCTTCTCAAAGACAACAAAGTTTAATTGTAATTCTCTAAACAGGTCTGAGACCATGGAGCTAAAGTGATACAACTGTTTACATTAGCTTGCAAATGGTTGTTTACATTTAGTAGCAGCACAGATCACTTACCAGACAATTACTTTGCACTCCCAATAGCAAATTAAAGGCTACAATATTCTTTTTTCTTTGCAGTTAGTCAAATTTATGCATAAATTAATGCAGATATTACCTTTATTCTATCTCTAGACCTTCATTTGCAAAACTTTCAAGTAAACTTTTGTTAGTGGTCCTAATAACTAGTGATTGATATCCAGGCAAGTAACAGTTGTCTTATGTTGTAAATTACCAAGGAATAAGCCAGCAGATGGAAATAAAAGTTACTACTACAACATACTCTGAATGCCTGTGCGGGAATTGAACAGAGTGCTGAAATCGACACTACCTTGCAAGTTTCTCAGTAGTGTTGGGGAGCAAGCTGAGTAAATTATAATGTATTTCCTAAATTTTCTTTAACATGTATCATAAAATAGGGAAAATATTGCTTATATTCAAATCTGTGGGATCTTTCAATTGATGTTAATTGGATCAAGAATGCAGCAGGGGAGAGGTTCCTGAACTTCACGGAGTTTCCTTGCTAACGTCTTATTTACACAGTGTGTTCTTGTTCTGTATTGGGTAAAAAAGATGACTTGGGTTTTATGTCTGTAGTTTCAGCTCCATCGTGATCCTGCAAAACTCTCTTGACATATTTATTCTCTTCTAGGTGACAACCACTAGCCGACTACAAGACTGTCACAATGAGTTTTGTTGAATATGGAGATACAATAAAGGATGGTGACACAGCTATTGTGTTCTTGGGTCATGAATCCATGTTTCCTGTCAAAGTCCAGCATGGCACTGTAACTCAGACTAAGTATGGGGTCATCAGGCATTCCACGGACCTCATAGGCAAGAAGTATGGCTCCAAAGTGACCTGCAGTAAAGGAGGATGGGTGTTTATTCTTCATCCCACTCCAGAACTGTGGACCATGAATCTTCCACACAGGACGCAGATTCTGTATTCCACTGACATCTCTATAATCACCATGATGTTAGAACTGAAGCCAGGCTCCATAGTATGTGAATCAGGTAATAATATATTGAAATCCTTTATTAAGAACTAACACAAACACTTCTGTGAAAAAACAGGCTTATCCTTACATTATTTTTTTTTCCATTGTGATAATAAATTTCCCAGCCTACACATTGAGTAGTTCTGTTTCATTTGCACGTTACCAGCTGCTGTTTCTTCAACAAGTCATGTTACCTCAGTATGCTGGCCTCAAATGCCAGTATACCTTTGAGTATGTGTTTGATTAGTTCATCTTCTTAAAATAAATCTATAAACATATTTCCTTCCCTTTTCTGAAACTATGGTTAAGTACTTAAAAAATATTTTTAAATACATGATTTGAATCAAAATTCATGCTTTGAAGTTGCAGTTTCAGAGACCATAGTTGAGATGAGCCAGTGAAAGAGACTCTGATGATAGGGTGTTGAACTAATAAAGGAAATAAATTGGCAGTATTTATATAATGCGATACCATATAAGTACATATATTTTGTCTTTCTCTTCCAATGTGTGATCCACGTGTAGCACTGCAATGCATGCAAAATCATGGTAGCTGTATACAATGGAAGATGTGTTCATCACAGGGCTGTGTTTTGTTTCTAAAGTTTGTTTAATTTATTACAGCTTCCATGATTTTGCTTGCTTTGCAAGTAAGGAGTGAAATTTATATTAATAGATATTTTGCTGGTTAGATACAGTTTATAATAACGCCTTCATGACTTTATTACTGCAGGCAGTATGAGACTTGCTTGATTTGATTGCATCTCTGTAGTTTGGAAAAATATGAACTGAGGTAGTTTGTCCTTGTTTTTTTCTAGCTGTTTCCTTTGAGTCTTTTTATGAAGCAGTTTTGTACACTTCCATCTCAAGTATGGATATGGCAAAGGATCAGCATGATGGTGTTGTGATGCACTGTATTTTCTTGGATGTAACATTTCCTCTTCCCACCCAAGCATAATTTTGGGCAGCTTTTCAGGCCTAATGACCACTTTCCAACCCAACTGAAACGCCACATATCTCTGCATCCAGTTGCACGGATTAAGAAACAGGTGGTATATGGAGCTGGTTGCTGCATAGCAGCACTTGAAACAGGCAAAGCCATATGCAGAAGCCTCTGGTATTGCTAAAATGGTTAGGTCCTGTGAGTTTATAATTTGGTTTGTAGGACGATCGGGCATCTTTAGGTTTGTCATGGGAAGTAGCCATATTGTTTATTGGGCAGCTCTTCACCTCTTCCCCTCCCTGCTATGTTTAGACAGGATGGGAAAAATAAACACAGCAAATTATTCAGGGTGGGGGAAGATTTGAATAGCTCTGTGTCTGCCTCACTTGGAATAGGAGAACATAGCTGCACATAAAATGTTTTCAGTAATGTCAAAGGTACCTAGAGAGGATGAGAATATTTAAAAGCTCATTTATCTAAACAACTAAGAAATGGACGCTTGATGAGGTAACCTATCCAGATTCCAAAAAATGTTATGAGTCAAAAGTCATAGCCACAAACAATCCTTTTTGCTAATGGGAAACTGTCCCCAGGTTTATTTTAATGCCTATGCTGTCAAAGTATTATAACTTAAGCTTTCCAGGAAAAGTGAACAGTTTTACTGCTATAGTTGTGCTTGTATTGTTTGAAGGATTCACTGTTCATGAAGAAACAATGAAAGACTATTGCATGAAATTCATCTGGTTAACCTTGAAGCAAGAGATCTTACTGCAAATTTGCTTGCAACTGACCAGAAATGGTGATTTGAATTAAAATACGGGTATTGACAACTGGAGCCTCCAGTGTGATGATGTAACCTACTTCAGTGCCATCCTAAATTAGACAGTATTCAGTGATCCAAAATCATTAGTTCTAGATTAACCTTGTGTGGCCTAGACAGAACCAGCCCAATGGCGATTAATAGAAACAAGACAGGAAATCTGGTCTAGTAATGACATTTGAGTCTGTTTCCTGCTGCTGCTGGTTTTAGATGTATTTTGAGCATTAATTGGCATGGAGGTCTCTCTCTCTTGTTATTTGAAATTGAACTGATATGCATAGTTGCTGTACAGACTGGCAAAGCAGGCACTGTAAGGAGGCTAGGCTCTTTTCCTCTTGTTTTACTAATTAGGCCGTGGAAGAGTGCCCTACATTTACCCAGTGTAAGCAAGCAGAATTGTGGATTAGTCTCCACAACTGTATGAAGAAAGGGTCGAAAAAGTAAGATGAAATTCCCTCTACGTCATGCTGTGAATACGGGTATAAATGATCTTTTGTGTGTGATTATAAAAATTCGGTAGAATAACCAGAAGGTTTAATTTTATATCACTTGAATTATACAGTTTAAATTGATTAGTCGTGATTTTTCGTAAATGATATAAACACATTAATACAGTTTTTATTATTTTTAATGATCTTTAGTAAATATATAAATAGCAAGCTTGTCAGCAGTGCATGCATAATTAAAACGACCCAAGCATACTCAATAGAGAGGCTATAAGGGAACCTAGCATCTGCCTGATGTTTCATCACAGAGGTGTAGGAATATGATCCTTTTTCTGTCTTCTGCTAATTTCTAATTTATAAAGGTATGTTGAGATTTAAAAACTGCTAGCACCGTTACTGGAGCTAAGATCTCTTAAAAGCATTGGTCCCTGGTCTGAGGAATTCCCCACTCTGATGCCGTCTTTAACAGCCCGATCTTTTCAGAATTAAAGGCTACTTGAGATAGCTGCTAAAATACCTGCTGTGGGTTGCCTGATAGTGTGAAACTTTAAATCTCATCAACTCTGATCCTGTTTGTGTTCATTGCATGTGCAGCCACTGTCTAGCTAAAGGAATAAGCTGAATCTTTTTTTTTTTTTTTGTGTTGCAACATTCTCCAAAACTAATCTTGATGTCAACTTCCCAGGCAAGGCTATTTTCAGTCCAGTGATTACAGCTGCCTGTAGTATAACAGCTCCATTTGATGACAGATTTTGAGGTTTTTACATTTATTTTTATAGTACATTGGAACCAATATGAAACCATTCTGATATTTTTTCCAAACAAAAGTGTGTGGAACCCTTTTTGTTTGTTTGTTTTTCTTTTTAGTCCCCACGTATTAAGGCTTTTTTACTGTCCTCTCTCCCTGGTGAGACCTAAACAAGTGTCTGTGCTAACCCTCAGAATTACCCAGGGAATGCAGTACAGCACTGTGAAACCTCATTTAATCTGATAAATCTCAGAAATATTTTGTCTTCAATGGAGCATAGTATTTAGACAAAATGTAATTTAGTCAAAAGTATTCTAACCACCATCCCAGTGATCCTCAGCATTCAGCAAAATCAGACTCACACGAGCAAAAATGTTAATTGGATTTTTTGTTTCCCTTCAGCTAAATCCCAAATTAAAAATCACTAAACCCCGTTCATTGCCACACACCAATGAGTTTCTGAGCCCACAGTCTCGATTTCTGAAGACTGAGAACGGTATTCTGGGTCCTCGTGGTTTCTCTGTGGAGGAGTAACAAGAGCTGCCAGCCAGCCTTGCACTAGAGCTTCTCAAAAACAATTATGAAATTTTCAAACTCACAGCCTGGGTATAGATTTTGTTAAGAGTACACTCATAAAAAATTCATGAGGACTTAATGATTAATGGATACTTAATAAATGATTAATAGTTTATTGTGGAGCCCTAGCAAGTCAGCTGTATGGTTATGACTCTTTTGAAGTGCTTATAGACTTTTTGACAAATACTGCTCATGTCTTTACTGGTTTTGTGGCATAAGTATATGTAAACTGTTTGCGCCTCTATGTTTAGTGCAAAGTACAGACCAAAGTTTGTAGGTATTAGTTTGATTTTGGAACGTGCTCATACTAATTAAGCCTATGTTTTATAATGTCTCCCTTATCTACTTCTTAACAGCTGTCGGGTTAGAGAGAGAATTCAAAACCCCAGTCCTTGTATAGCACCTTTTGAAGTATAAGGAAGGCCTCATCAGTACAAATGTCAGAGAACATAGTATTCTCTTGACTTGCCAAAGGACTGAAACAAAACTGTGGCCACATGAGGCATCACTCTCATTTATTCAGACTTGTGGCTGACCTGCAGCTGATGAGGAATGCTGTTCATACCCTACAGCATTTGTTTCCAGACTTTCTGGACTCGCTTTCATCTTATCATTTCATTGACCACCAAGCGCATTTCTCATGCAGCTCTGAACTTAATATTATGCCTGTTCTGCAGAAGATCCCTCCCTAAAGAACTCTGACTCTTGAATCTCTAAGGAAAAATTCAGTCTTTACATTCCTGTGCCTTTTGTAGGCAGTACCAACCTTGAAAACTTCCCTACGATCCTTCACCCTACTCCTCAATCTGGTCAGTGTGCAGTGGCCCTCTCTGACTGCTGCCTAAAATGCCTATTTTGGCATGGTGTCCACAAAAGATAGGCAGGAGAATGAGTGAATCTTCTGTAAAGGGAACTTCTTGATTTCCTGTTCCCTCTTTCAGCTGCCAGCCCATCTCCTTGAAACTCTTTCCCTCCCTCTCCTCCTCTCTTTCTTTGTCTCTGCTCTTGCTGTATCTCCCCTCAGCCACCATGATTTGTGCCCTTGACTACCTTCACAGTAAGATCTTTGGGTTAGTTTTCATCAGACGCTTAATACCTCTTCATATATTTGCTAAAAATCATGAATGATTCTACAGTTACATAAACTTGTCATATACAGTGAGCAGTTTTCTTCTGTTCAGTGTTTCTTGACAGATAGGAGCTGTGGAGTTTAGCTCTGTCTAAAGATTAATTTTCCTTTGGTTTTGAGGCTCCTTCCGTTCTCATGGCTGACTCATGACCTGTCTTACTATTTGCTAGGTCTAAGTGGCGTAACTAGGAGACAAATACAGCAACACTGTCATTGTTTTGTTGTATTTACTCATTTTCGAATATCTTAGGTAGCCAAATTTTGCAGTAGAAACATCAGTTCTATTAAAATATTACTAGATATTGTAGAGACGCAGCATTAAATAATACTCTGCATACTTTTCACTTTTCCTGTTTCCAAGCAATATGAACCTGTGTATGCACTTAGCTTTATTACAAAATGCTTTTGCTTATGCACAGCTGTAAACATCTATAGGTCCTAAATCACAATTTGTCATTCTTTTTTAAAAAATAAGCACCTATGATGAGAAATTTTTAGGGAGGACAAGCCAACTGATAGCCTGCAATGAGGAAACACAGTGGAACACAGAATCAGGTCACTTATGTTTATAGCATGGGTGGGATTCCAGGACATTAGACAAATACCCTTTGCAGTAAGAAAACCAGACTAAACAGAAAACAGTGTAAAAATGTACTCTCTTATTCAGTTATCAGTCAAGTACTATGCTAGATGCTTTGGTAACACTCATGTTTCTCTTGACAGTGTTCTGATGTGTATCTATAGTGTGCTGAAATAGCACATGTTATTTTTGAACAGCTCAGATGTCCACTGCAGCTTTGAAAAGGTGAGAAACGATCTTAACATGGACGTTGTCTCAAGATAGCTGAGGTGTGTAGAGGCATCTCAGTGGAAAACCTGTCACTTGAATAAGCAGAGAGTGAGAGGAACACATCTGTTTCAGGTCAGGGGAACGATTGAGGAGTTCATCTGATCAATACTTTCTTGTCTACAAATGAGGAGGATGTATCAGTAGGTGCTGAGCTGGAATGTTTTATCTAGGTGTCCACTTATTAGGATTGAAATCCTAAAACTGCAGTGTTTTCCCTGTCTTGGGAGAGGGCAGAAACACTCCCCTGAGCTTAGAGGTATCAGAGAAGAACCAAGTGTGCTTGATCCCCAGAAGAAAGGAAGGATATTACATCAGTCTGCAGGGCCATTTGCCACCTAACTCGTGTGGTTTTAACACAGGATCTTAATTCATGGCTTTGGACTGAGATGGACCACTTTCCTAGTCTACATGCTGAACCCTACATAGTGCCTCCTCCTCAGATTTTGAGCTTTGAGTATGGCGTATTGGGGACCCTGCGGTGTGTCATTAAATGCCTGCAATGCAAATGTCTGCTTTTTGACTAAGTTGTTTAAGATCACAGAATAGTCAATGTAAAAGAGCACCGTATTTTCCAAAGGCATTAGTGCTCACCTAAGCGAGCTCTAGAACAGCAGCTGTGGTGTTAAAAATGTCTTCAGTACAGATTGAATTATCATCGTTTCACCTCTCTACAGTTCTGTAGAGTCCATTCATGATTAATACACTCTAGTTAAATGGGCGTTGTCCTGTGGTAGAGAGCAAACAGTTTCGAAGGCTATTTGTAGTGGAAGTTGTCAGAACGGCAAGTATCCTGGTGTAAAAATTATAAATTGTATGTGTTCTAGAAATTGTCTTAACTTCTGCTTTCTAGGCCAAATCAGGAACATAGGCATTTCACTGCACCTGTATGAGAATGAAAATCTATTGAAGTCCATCTGGCTCTTAAATTGCCTCTTCTCATGCAAAATGTTAATTTCGGGCATTCAGGTTTTTGGTTCATTTATATGCAGGTAATTCAGCTATGATATTTCCAGTTTGATAGCATTCTAATTCATGTTTTATTAGTTCCCCTTGAGTTTTGCTGCTTCCCTGACTGCTTCTGTCTCATGCTAAGGATGCCTTTAATTTCCCAAGGAAACATCAACCTGACTAGAAGTTACTCCAAAATGGTGCCTAAGACTTTTTGAGTCACATTTTGCTGAATTCTGCTTTTTTCAGTAGTGATTTTGAAAGAAGGACAGAGAGAAATTGAAAAGGAATAGAGAAGGTGGTGGGAGGACTCGAATGTTGCAGATTTGCAGGGGAGAAGGTGAACATAAACATTCATTTGCCCTTCTACAACATCAGAGAAACACAGGGTTGAATCCCTGCCTTCTGTAGACAGCACTGATTGGACTTCAGGGGTTGTGTTGAGTATGGACTCATGCTGAGCTGCCAGACCTTCATGTTCTTAATGAGTCAAGTCAAGCGTGCTGAACTATCAGGTACCTGAGAGTTGAGGGTCATCATCATTTCACAGGACTGGGTTCAGAATCCTTCATCTCTTCAAGGAGAGATTTTACAATAGTGGGTGATTCATAACCATTTTGGTTTTTGTTTCCTGCAGTTTTGAGAGTGCTGTCGCAGAAAAGGCAGGCAGTATCTTCAGAAATACTCTCATTAATGATGTTAGTGTGATAGAATTTGGTATGTTAAAATGCGGCACATACGTATTTTTCTCATGTTTGCGGTAGCCAGTCAACAATAAATAATTCCTGGCAACCTTGTTTAACAAAAGCTCAGTCCGTAATACACATGCAAGTGGTGACTTCCAGCATCCTGGTTTTCGTTCAGGATTTGGCTTGGAGTGTTTGTGAATAAAAAAAAGAGTACAAGAAAAGAAGCCAAAAAATCTTAATGGGTTTTCCTAGCAAGGAGACAAACAGTATCTTCTGTGTTGTTTTTAAGAGCAGATTTAAAAGCAAAGTGATTAAAAATTTAAAAGAATATGAACAAGGAAACTGGATACGTGCACAAGCTGCCTCCCTCTTCTGCTTATAGCCCAGCTGTGCTGACAGGCCTTCTGCTCACTCCTTTAGATTAGCAGAGAAAGATGCAAAAAGTGTGCAGCATTACCCATTTGAGAGGTAAAATAATTAAATTCTGTCAGTTTGCAAAAGTTCTTAGTTGTGCAATCCTGCCTTCTGGTATGAAATGTAAAGGCAGAATTTCAGTCATTTTTAGCATCCTGTGAACAATAGTTCGCTGCTCTTGTCATAAAAATCAATGAAATGCTATTTCTTTGCTATGCACATATTCAATTGAGTTTTTACAACCACATGGCTACTGTGCTACCATTACTCCTTTTGACCAGGGAAAAGTTTGTGTTGACTTTTAGAGCCTACAGGTGCTATGACCAGATAGTTTTTCCTGTGTGCACATATAAGTGTCTTTTGCCTTTATTTTAATACTGGCATGGATTTTCACTTTAAATAAATGTGCATGTCACAGTTTCTCTCGTTGGTGGACCTCTCTGAGGCCAGTGCTAAAATCTGTAGGTTCTCCCTCCGCGTTTAATCTGCCCCATTAGAGCTGGGGGGAGGGTGCTAGTCTGCCCCTTGGGGTCAGAGCCCTCTCAGGGGGAAGCACAGGAGCAGTGCTGATTCCGCAGTGCAGTCAGTTGAGCCAGTGGCAAACATGGGCCCTGAGCTCTGTTTACAGTCTGAATGGCTCCCCTTTCAGAGCTGTCAGATTAAATAGAGTGCCACGGCAGTGTTTCTCCCCTTATGTGACTAGAGGGCAAGAGCCTTGGATCCGGCAGTAAACTGTGACTTCCTGTGCAGTTATGGAAAGTATTGCTCCAATTAAGCGGCTGTACCAGCCCCTGTGTCCCCTAATTAATTTCCTTTCTACTAGTTCCTGAGCTTTCTCCACCACTGCTGTACTTCAGGTTCTGTCCTTTATAAGTTTTTTAATATTTATGTTAGTTGAAAGAACTTGCTTCAGGCTGAAATTTAGCCTGAACAGTCATTGAAGATAGCTAGAAATAGATTTTCTTTCTATAGGAGAAATGTGTTCGAAGTACAGAATTATAAGTCAATAAACACAGATAATTTGGCGTTGCTGTGGGGTTTGGGGTTTGGGGGGGGTTATTCTGTTAAATGCCACTTGAGTGAGTAATTTGCAATGTGAATTGGTATATGGGTGTTTTCTTCAGTGAAAATGTTGGTTATTAGTCATTCATCTATTTAATACGCCAATGGATCATTTAAAATAAGTTTCCTAAATTATCAAACTAAAGCAAGAAAAAAAAAATCAGTGCCTTAATAGTCCCTGGTTGTACATGGTAATTGTACTTACATACAATTTCAGGTATGTGATGGATCTCATTAGACCTCATTAAGATTGTGTTGGTGTGAACGTATGTAAGTCACTTGTGAAAATAGGTCATTTGGTCAGTGTGACTGTGAGGAGCCCAGAGGCCTTAGTTTTGGATAATATCAGTGGGAGCAAAGGATGGCCCATGTCTCTTAAGAGACCTGGGCAAAACAGACTCCATATCCTGAAGGACATTTGTTCGCAAGGATATCAATAGGATTTTCAAGCACAGACCCTTGCCAACATCTCTGCTTTGTTTTAATGAAGTATAAAGTTTTGAAAATATATTAAAATTTGCCTTCTTTTCACCCTAGAAGAGTCTGGCACTTTGAAAAAACCTCTCTGATTGATTTCCGTGATTTTTTCCTGTCACATTTACATCCTCGTGTTCTCTTGTGGCACTTGTTAGAGCGATAGCTGACCCTTAGCATTATTGTTCTACTCCAGGGAGAGAGGACAGGTCCTGAGTTTGCCAGATTTTTAATTAATGCTTTGAGGACCCTGAAGACTGTTTCCAAGATCATTTAGTCCCCCTCTCCTTGTGCAAGAAGGACTGTTCTCTTTCAGTAGTTTAACCAATGGTTTCTGTTCATTGGGATTTTGAGTAAGTGTGCAAGCAGGAGGACTAATGGAGAAGACCTTTGTTCTAATGTTTAGCACTGTCAAAAGGCATTTCATGACCTGTTTTTTCTTTTCTAGGTACAGGCAGCGGATCCCTCTCCCATGCTCTCATCAGGACAGTGGCTCCCACAGGGCACCTGTACACAGTGGAATTCCACCAACAGCGGGCTGAGAAGGCCAGGGAGGAGTTTCGGGAGCATGGAGTGGAGCATCTGGTCACCGTGACCAACCAGGATGTCTGCAAAAATGGGTTTGGTGTCTCAAACATTGCAGATGCCGTGTTCCTAGATATTCCATCTCCATGGGAAGCTATAGGACATGCAAAGTCAGCGTTAAAAGCTGAAGGTAACTGCACTTCTCTCTCTCTCTGCTCAGAAAGCGCTATGCATGCACACATCTCTGCCTTTGAGCCATACGCTAGATCTGCTCGCTTCCATTGTGTGATAACTAACTGTTCTCAAATGTCAAAGACTCTAGGCATTTCTAAGGCTGAAAAACCTTCAAAAGAGGTCTTAAATTTTCAGTGGAAGATGTGAAAGGAGAAGAACAACTTTTTCTTACAGGCCTGTGCTAGCTGCTACAATTAGCATGGGCAGTTTATAAAAAACCCTTTGAACCTTTGTCAAGTGCATTTTGCTAGATCCGAGGTGTGTGGGAAGCAGCAGCAACTATAAATGCTGAAAGCAAATTTCTTTGTCAATTCAGTGGAAAGGTGTTTGTATAAAAGGTATTCAGACACACTTCACATCAATCATTGCAGATTTGGACCTATTTAACAGAGCACCCCATCAGTAATGTTAAAGAAAATGTGGTTATACTTAAATATGCTTGCCAATTGCTGCCTTAAATCTCTGCTCTTGTTGCTAATGAGAAGTTTGCTGTTGGTTACAGTGGGAATGGGACATCATAAATGCTGTTCTAGCTTATGCCAGTTATTCTGAGATTATGACAGCAAGTGAGAACTGCTGTTGAGGTATTGGATGGATTTCATCAGTTTATAATCAATCTTTTCCCTATTGAAAAATAAGCTTCAGTGAATAAATCATTCTTTTAGGCTGGAATAAGTTTTCCCCTAATTAATGTTATACTAGTGTAACTGTACTAGCGTGGATCTGAACTAACTTGTGCCAGATCACTTCCATCTACAAAAGTGACTTTTCTATCGAGAGAGCATGGAGTGCTGAACAGTGCCCATGCTGGGAAATGAGTTTAGTAAAACTTGATTATGTGCCAAGGCCCAGTTCTTTGTTAAAATATATATTCACAGGCTTGACTTTTAAGTGAATTGCAAGGTCTCTTGAAATCACAGGATTTAAGCCTGTTCTTAAAGGTCACTGAATGTGCATTACCTTGCTCAGTCAGGACCAACCCAGCTGTTAGGCTACCTCAGCTGCTACTGAAAATTTTCTAGAAAGCTGTGTAACACATGCTTTCTTTAAAAAGTGAATAAATAGAGACTTGTTAGCACTCTGTACCTGCAAGGGTTACAGCTCAGCATGTAGCTGCTTTCCAGTGTGTCCTGGGAAAAAAATAATTTTCGTTGCACTGTACGATGCCCTTCCCATGCTCAAATTATCTAATCTAGTGAGCACAACACTCAGCTGACTTCCCAGCTTAGAAGGCGCTGCATTGCGCAGTCCAATTTGAATTAAGTGGTGCATGTTTAGAATACTAAGCAGAGCTGCTTGAACAGTTCCAAGTTTTGAATCCTCGTCTTACTCCAGCATTTGAAATCCTAAAAAAGGTATTACAGTCACAAACTGGCCATGCCATCTGGCTATACTTCTCTGTGCTATGCTACAAGGTTACATCTGCTAGGCAATATAAATAATACTTTAAAATCCCGCATTTTTGTTTTGTGAAGTCGCATCATGCACTTTATGTATCAGTCAAAAGGTGAAGTTGCTGATCCTTGCTGCAGTTTTTGCTGCAAACAGCCACCAGTATCTGAGATCTGGTGTTGATCTAAGGCTCATCATTTGGGTTTCATAGTACCTGACTGAGCTGGGCGCTTTTTTTATTTATTTTGCATATAAACAGAAGCTGTTTTTCTTTTTCATATAAAATATAATTGATTGCAGTAGTAATGGGAACAAACTTACACACATTTCTGTTTTATTCCAAATCATGTGGGTAGTTTTGTTGTGGGTTTTTTTTACTGCTGTAAAATCTAAAATATGATAGAAGCGTATCTGTAACTGCTTCCCTTTCCCTACCGCAGGCAGATAATTTTATAGTGCTCCTTTGTTTTGTTTTCAAATACTTAAAGCTATTCTGCAGTAAGAACAGTCTGTGCACATACTGCTGTTGTTCAGCGCTGTTCCGAGCGGTAGTACAGTGATAAGCATAACTGGAGAAAATGAGTCGTTACACTCTTTTCCCTCCGTGCCCTCTCTCACATCTGGACAGGGTCACGTTTGAACCATTCACACTGTAGGTTTTATTGTGATGTACCATGCAAATATTGCAGCTGTAGTGCCAGATAGTGGTAATTTATTTCCTAAGGTCTTAAGGTACTTTGAACGAAATAAGGAGCTAAGTGAATTCAATACATAGCATCAGCTAGCCTCCTCTTTGAAACCACAATATTCATTATAGAGCGTTCAGCTGAGACAGTATGTAAGAGAGAGTTCTGAAGCTTAACAAAACCCTATCAAATCACTGTTTCCTCTCCTACTTAAGCTCAAGATCCTGAATAGTTGTAGCTCCTACTAGGCTGAGTGTTAATGATCCTCTTTACAGAGTACATTTATCACTCACGTTATGCCTTGCAGTATGCTGTAAATACACTACTTAGAGTAGCTTGGTCTCCCATTTAAAGCACTGCCAACCTCTGAAGAGCTAAAAGAATAAAATGGCACAGTAGGTTTGTGACTAGAAGGTTCTTGTTCTCTGGTGATGTGCCCTGCTGACGTTCAGGCTTGCATCTCGGCTGCATCCTTCTGTGCTAATTTCACCGGTCACACTTTCGGCAGAAATGCTGCTTGTCATATCTGTTGGGCACTGCTGCACTGCAGAACTTGCTTTCATTTCCAGACCTGCACTGTTTTTCTTTTGCAGCATCTGCTGATTAATACTTCTCTATAGTCATAGCTGCTGTTCCCAATATCTGACCTTGGTGGTTATTGCAAAGTTGCTGTTATCCTCTTTTAAATTTTTAAAAATTAAGAAAATGAAAAAATTGTGAGGTAACAAAAATATCCTTAATATTCTACAGTTCTTAAATGCCCTGAAACTTTTGAGTCGCCATCATCTCACAGCTGCATACTGTAATGCTTTGAATATAATTCTGCACCCACCTAGTCTGCTCTCCTAAATATTGTCTATTTCTTCCAAGACTGTGGAAGATGAGGCAGAAATTCATTTGTACAATTTTCATATAGATTTTACATTTTCAGGTAGGGACATGGAAAAATACAGCTATATATTAGGTTGGATCGACCTCTTGCATTATAAATCAGTCGGTGGTGGTATTTAGATTAACAGTCTGAGTCACAAAATTATTAAAACCACACCACTTTTATTTCCTTTCTTTCTTTTAAAGATTTTACTCTTAAATTCAGACTTGCCACTCCATCTTGAGCATCATAAAGCCCCTGAATTATGAGTTTGTCAAATTGTCGTCCTTGAGATATCACCTTAATCAGCTAACATGGTGCTGTCAGGTCTCCTCCCAAAACTCTGCTGGGAAAGTTCCCTCTGAACATCTCCCTGTTTCGGCCTCTGCATTTCCTGCCGTCACAGAAGCCCTTCAGCAGTATTCTGCTCTTTGTAGTAGTAGCTGGTTGTCATTTCCAAAGTCTTATATTTGTTTCATTTGTACACAATGGACTTAAAATGGTCTTGTCTGCATTTTTTCCCCTTAGCATAGCCATTGATTGTTGTCCTAACCTGTCAGGTTTGGTTATTATAGGTGCTTTATAAGATGCTATATATCTCATCCTCCCAGTAGCCTGTGGTGCAGGTGAGGTATTGCCTGGTTTAGCTTGTTTCAATTTTCATTTGGGCTTGCCTCCCTCCTCCTCTGAGCTTTCAGGGAATACCACATACATGTAGAAAGTCTCACTGGCTATTTTTCTTGAGCCCCAGAGGTTATTCATGGTCCCATTTTTAAATGACCCAGGTGTGGCTTTGTGAAGCAGCTGAAATCCCTGGCCACAAGTCTCATCCCTGTGGTATCTGGGTAGGGAGTACGCCAGGCTGAATCATGCTGAGAAGAGGGCAGTGACATCAAGGCTGATGGTGTTTGGGCGCCGGCTACCTCACACAGGGAATGTGTTAGGGCAGGAAGTGGAGCCTGACAGTCTAGCAAGCTGTTGTCCTCCACCCATGCAGGTGGTATTCAAATCGGTATCAAGGCTTCTCATGTCCCCAGGAGATTGTTTTGGAATAAATGGATGAAGCGATAAGTGTTTGCTAAAATGTCAGCACCAGCCTTTTCTAGTGTGGGTACCTGCTTTGATTTGAAGGAGAATTAACTCAAGGTGAGGTTAAAGATCCACAAACTAAGTTGAAGCATATCCTCTCAACATTGAGGGGCCACCTGGCCTACTGCAAAGCTGCCCACTAGGATCTAAGACCAGGTGCTAACCCACAAAGCAGCTTCATCTGGTTCCCAAGCACTGGCTTTTTGCTGAGCCAGCCTCAGTAGTTCTATCTCGTTTGAGGGCATTAACCTAGCTCCAGTCTGTCAGGGATTGGTAGGTCAGGTGCGCACAATGGGCATGGCCTGAAGTAAAAGTGATTCCGTCATGTGTCAAGAGTCAAGCAGAAGTATTCCTGCATCGTAATCCATGCTGTGGAATGCTGGCCAAAGCTATTGGCCTTTACACAGTTTGTAGGAAGTAGTTTGGGATGAAAGGATCCTTAAAGGAAGTTGTTAGATTTTCTTCCCCAATTTGGAGCCAACTGATTTTTTTAATTTCCTTGTTGCATGATTTTGCCAGTCCATAACAGTAAGCTGGAATAAATTTCTTGTGAAGGATGCACCTACAAATGTAGAGGTTAAGGTCACATTTGCAGAAAATCACATCAAGCTCCTATTAATGAGCTGGCAAGTGATTTGGAGAAAATTTTCTTTTCTGAATCAAGAAACATCCTTTAATTTCTTCCAACAGCTGAATCCTCTAATTTCACTTGTCAGGGAAGCTACATCAAATCGCCCACGAGCACACTCACTTAAAGGACGTTCTGTCCCCTTTTACAGAGGCAATATTTTTAGTGTCCTACTAGCACAGAGTAAATGCCACGGTGATGCTGCTCAGTGACTCTCCTGCCTCGCCCCTATATAATGATAATGCCTATGCGATTTTTTTCTTCTATGCGATCTTTGTAACATAATCTTCCAATTACGACAGTGCACTGAAGTTCCAAAACCCAGAGCTGTGTTCTTTTACCAGAGATAAAAATGCTGTGTTGTATGCTTTACATCACAGAATAATTTCTAAAATTACAGGCCCGTTTTCCTGAAACTTATTGGTGCTGCACTACATATGTTCTTTTTGCATCTTATGAATAATATTGGGATGATGAAAAAACCTGTCAGAGCACTTGTGACACATACTATAACCTACAGAAGTGAGAGCGCATAACTTGGACATGTTTTCTGTATCGTAATTATGCACTGGAGTTATTGTCAACTGGGTGACGCTGCCAGATTTTCTATACATGAAACCCAGTGCAATTATTAGCTAAATAGAACTGGTAGAGGGTTAGTCCTTGCTCAGACAAACTAGAAACAAAATTGTATGTTGGGGTTGCACAGGAAGGTACCAGCCACTGTTGTTGAAGGAGGACCAACTTTCAAGGCACTGACCTCTTGTAAAGATGCAAGGTGTGTCCCTTGATTACTAATTAGATACTGTGTGTTAAAATGTACAGTGCTATGTGGATGCAAATCTTCTCTTTTATTTCCCCCTTCCCTTAAGCTCTCTTCTCTAAACATTCCAGTCTGAATTGTACTTCAGTTTTCATATCCTCTCGACCCTATTGGTGGTTACAATGACTGCCAGGACTGTGTGGGCTTGTTCCAGCCAACGGCTTCGGGAGATTTAACCTCTCCATTAAATGTTTCAAACTAACTCACTCCCTGTAAAACTGAAGGTAGAAAAAAAATTTAAGTCTCTCATACAAGCTCATTATTCTCTTTTCCTCAACTGCAGCACTTGTCAGATGCATTATACATGAATAAACACATTTTTAGACAGCTCTTCAGATCAAAAAGCTCACACAGCTTCCCAATGTGAACAGGATTAATCTCAGATAATTACTATATCAATTTATGATGACACATAGATCTCATTAACCAAATTTAGGAACAGTAGCTTTCCTATAAAGAGAGGTCTGAAAGAACCCAACCTCAGTTCGTACTAAAAAGTTTCCGTTCAGTTGTTTTCACTGCCCTCTGGTCTAGTCCACTCCTTCGTGATCCACAGACAGAGCAGTGTGCCCCAGCGAGCAGAGAGGGAGGTAGTACATGTCTTTTCTTCCTTCACTAAGGAATCCTTGGCATGGCCAGACAAAGCAATGCATATTCAAGTCCTTTAAGCCTTAAATGCCCCTTGATGTCTAAAGGACAAGAGGGCTCTTAGAGAAAATGAGAATTGTGAATGCTGAAATCTAGATTTATACCTATTTGGTGATTGTGACAGAAAGGGTGTTGCCTAGCTGGTAATCCAGTGGGGGTGCAGAGGGCAGCCCACAGTGCAGAGAATTCAGAAGCATCTGGTCTGTTGAAGATGATGGCGTCTCTGTTCCTAGAACAGAAGAGCATGTCCTTCTGAGTGCTGGTTTTCTGCTGCTCAGAGTCCAGTTTTTTTTGCTGGTCTAAATACACCATGGCAGTTGAAGCTTCCCAAATCTTTTTATTTTAGACAGCCTCTCGCAGTCTGGAAATGCAGTTCCGTTTTTGGCTTCCTACCTTCTGCTAATTGTAGCTTTCCAATGTTCTCTTAATATCTGCTCAATCAAATAAGTCCAGCCTGTAAGCCAAATCTGGCTTGCCTGATGGTGTGTGCCGGAAAAAGCAGAGGAGAACCCTCTCCTACTTCTTAGGATCCATAAAGACAGATGCTTGGTGGTTTTCCTTCTAAGCTTGTTGTAGGTATAGTTATTTGGGAGAGATGTATAACAATAACCAGAACAATAGGTATGAAAGGGAAAAAGTGAAATTGGCAGAACACTAAAACCCACTGGATGCTCTCAGTTACATAAAGTATCAGCTATTACTCTGTTGTCTCACTCTTCGTACCTGAGAAGCTCCCAGCAGTGCAGTAAGTAAAGTAACGTTTTTTTTTGTGCTTCCCCTCTGGATATTAGCTATTGCAAGCAAGAGCTTTCTTCCCTACCAAGTGGCTTGAAAGCCCATTTTCTGTAACCCTACTTCCCCAAGCAGTCCGCTTTGCGAGGAGGCAGTCTGATAAATCATCACCAAGTTTGGTGTTGACATGCTGTGCTCAGCTGACCATCCCGAGGCAAAACGAAGGGTGCTCTGCCTTTAATTGAAGGCTTGACAAGAACCGTAGGCGGCTCTGCAGCTTGTATGGCAACAGCTGTGTGCAGGCTTCTTAGTTTTTGCGTGTAAATCTAGAGCATGTGAATTCGAAAGCCTAAACATATCTTGAAATCCTTGTAGTCAGAATAAATAAGAACAGAGTTACTGCAATTGTAAATATATTTCCCTTTTTTATTGCAATAGAAACACCAAAACCAAAAAGCCTGAATGAAATAGTAGTAAGCCTCTGGTCTCTCTGCAAATTCTTGCTTTGCAGACAAAGAGTTATTGTGAACTGACATTTAGCTAAGTTCGACATTTGTTCAGTTCCTTACACAATAAGAATATAACATTTTTCTTTATTGCATATTTGCATCATAGTAGCTTTCTAATTATGCAACAGAAATGTCTTCCTGAGCTTTTTTCTTTTACATCTACAGACATAGTAGAAGTGTGTACTACTTTGGCCAGGAAAGATTAGCTGTCTGATTCAGAATCATTTTGCTAGCTCTGGCCATCCTGATGAACATATAAATCTAATTTAATGGGAGCTAGCGGACTGGGTGTGCAATTACATTGGCATCAACAGAGTTGGTTAATAAAGACACATACCAGCATTAATTTTGCAGGTGATTATTAGATTTGTTTTTTAATTGTCACTCCAGGGAATTACTTGTCCAGGGTACTTTGTTCTGAAGATGCATGATAAGAACCCCTGGCTGTGGAGACTTTATTTCAGGACTAAAATTAAATCCTACTTAGTGCGTGGTGGATGAATGGTCATGGCAAGTGTTCTTCCCCAGTCAGTACCCAGCACATCATTGCTGCACAGTAACTAGAGTGCTACAGTGACGCTTTCAGACCTGATGCTTTCTTTTTTTAGAGATGTGACTTTAGAAACGAAAAAGGAAAAAAAAAGGGAGTTTGAGATAAAGCAGGCTTCACGTAGTCCCAGCATAGCCTCTATTTTTAGCAGGATGCTTTGCTCTCACTTGCACGGGTTCTTTAACTACTTAGACAACTGGTGTTGGAAGGATTGACTGGATGAGCCTGGGAGAGGGCTGGGAAGGAATGCAAATCAGGTCAGCAGCATTTTCATCTAATTGTAATAAGTAAAACAATAGCTGAAGCTGCATTGCCCAGTGTTCCTTCCCCCAGCACAAAAGCTTTTCAGGAAGGGCAGTTGCCTTGTGGGACACCGTGTCCTGGGTAAAAGCACATGCCCTGGCTTTACGGCAGACAGTATCCTTATAATTCTTTGATCTGATTTGTCTGTGGCTTTTCAGAGTAAATCTGAATCATTCTATTCTCAGCTCTTTAAGGTGACATTGTAGCACACAGAAAGTTGTAGGGGACCTATTAATACTCTGTATTTAGAATCAAAAATCTGAACTGTGCACAGACAAGGAGACAAGTGTTAATTTGTCACTTAAAAGTCCTATCCTAGAGTTTTGAAACATTTGCTGTAAATCTGCCCAATGTGATATCCAGCAAACTTTAATGCTCAGGAGACATGCTAGTCAGCTTGACTAAAAGGGTAAAGCCTTGACAGCACTCCATCTATGGCATGGAGAGATTACTTTATTCTGTACACACATACCATCATTCTCAAATAAACACAGCCGCTTTTGTCAGACTGTGTGTGCACGCACGCTTATATTCTAATGAAGGCAACTCTGTACAGTGTGTGGAGAATGACTTCTGGCTTTGTGTAGGTGCCAACTTCAGTTCGGTGCCTCAGTCCAGGATAGCGGATAGCAATTCCAAAAGAGCTGCTGCTGTAAAAGGATCAACTTTAACAGTTTTAGTGTGCATGAATGTGGTGAGCAACACTGGATTTGGAAGATTGAATTTGCTGTTGCAATTTTTAAGGGGCATCTTGTAGAGTCACCCATGTTTGATTTTATGCTGACATTTTAAGACTGCATAGTTGCCTCTTGGAGAATTTCTTGAAGGATGTTTTCACTCTGTCTGCATAATAGTAATTCTATGGGCATCTGGCAGAATTTGAAAAAAGATAAAAAGTGGTTCATTTTGGTTTTTTCCATCTTTTCCACTACCTGTCTCATTTTGCAGGTGGCCGCATCTGTTCTTTCTCCCCCTGCATCGAACAAGTCCAAAGAACATGCCTGGCGATGGAAGAATACGGTTTTACAGAGATTAACACCTTGGAAATTCTGCTCCGAGTGTACAATGTAAGGACAATTAGCTTGCAAATCCCTGACCTTGGAAAAGCAGCTGAGGATAATTCTAGCACTGGCTTTGACAGCAGCAACCCATCAAACCACGGTAGTCTGTGCACTAATCTGCAGCAAGGAACTGTGCAGTTCAAAAGCGGCGTGCCACTCAGGGAGATGGTCGGTCACACTGGATACCTGACCTTTGCCACCAAGAGCCTGTGTTAGTACATGTTGAGTTTGTGCAGTTTGGAGTGGTTTGTGTGTTTGTGTTTGTTTTCTGTTTTCATGGTTCTTTTTTGTAGGGCATCCAAATTTTTACTTGTCAGGGAATTCCATATATAGTCAGATTGGGTTGGAATATGCTTTGTTTAAATAGCACACAAGCATTAACCAGAGCAGCATCAAGGGAATGTTGAAACTCTGGAATGGTGCTCCACTTGCCGTCAGAAAGAAGATAAATTAATAGTGAATGGCCATTCACTGGAATGTGCAGAATAAAGATCCCTCCCGATAAGAAAGCAAAACAAACAGCACACTAATTGCAAATTTTTTCCTCCTCTTTTCTGAATTACTTTCCCAGGTTTGTGGTTTTATTTTTTTCTAGCAGCACCAAACACTTTTTTTTTCAACTTCTCTAGTGTCCGTGTTGCTCTTAGCAATGTGAAAGTGCCTACTTGCTTCATTTTAGATAAGAAGGTTGTGAGGTCATAGGGTTGCCAGCGCAACTGATCACAAAATTACTGTTTCCTTGGAATAAGGTTTGGCTGCACAGAGGATTATTGGCAATGCTCAGGAACATAACCTCTCACTCCATTCCAGGCTGGCATCTGCAAATCATTTAGATTACACAAAGGTCAAAGAAGTGTGCTAAATGTTGGATTTAGTTTAAAATAGTATATTGTGCTCATCAATTTATAGTACAAATTTGGACGTGGATTCATACTATAGTCTTCTAATAGATCATCCACTTTCGTAGTTGATGAATCCACTGTCAAAATTCACTGAAGAGCTGGTTACTATTACCTGAACACCTTTTTGTAACTGGTGTGGCTGAGGTTCCGTTTGTTTGATGGTTTATGTGCATTATGGTGTACTATTTTCCTGCAGTTGAATGACATATTGCTTTTGGCAGAATTTCTGTCTCCAGGTTGCAACAGCAATGCAAACTTAGTAAAATCCTCAACCAGCTTTATTAATTAAGTTTTCAGACCATTTACTCTTTGGTCTTCCATACAAAGCTGGTGGGTGTGATGAACTATTTGAATGCTGGATTAAATTTTGTATTTACAGATTAAAATAATTATGCAAATTTATAAAGTTCCTTCTTTCTGTTTCCTTTTTTTTTTTATTAAATGAATTCACAAATATTTTTATTCCAGCCACTAGTACTGTCTCTGAAGCGTTTAGCTGTGTGTTGCATTCCGTACCTGAATATATTGATTGCCATATAAAAAAAATAACCATTCATAAACTGCTGCCTGAACATTTGAACCTGATATCCCTCCCCCATTCTTGACAAAAATAAACAAAGCTAAGCTTTTAACGTGTTATAGCAGAACGCTAATCCATAACGGTTTAAAGAAAGCTCAACCGATCACGACAGCAAAGATAAACTGTTGAGCAGATTAAAGGCAGAAAGCAATTCTGTTCAACTAAATCAGTTATGTAAGTTGGCCTATAACTGTAGCAGTTCTCCAGAAATTGTGTTAAAGTTCTCTTTCTACTGCTGTTAAAGGCATGCAGTGAACTGTGAACACTGCTTATATCGTTTGGTAGCTGTATTCTAGTGACATGCTTGCATGCGTATGCATATGCACGTTTGTGTGCTTAAACCACCAGCATAGAAGTAAGGCCAAGGTACTAACATAAATCAGAAGAAAGGATGGGGAAATACAACGTTAATGCTACAAGGTTGTTCTTAACTCAGAACAAGGTGATTCTCGTTCACTAACAAGTGGGATCCCCAGTCTTCACCAGGGATAATTCCAGCCCCAGACTTGATTCTTTTTTCCTGACAGATTTTATTTTAAAACAGTGTAACATTTAAACAGGACTAAAGAGGAAAAACGTCATGTTTCTGTCCTACAAATAGATATGGAATGGAAATACCGATGTATCTTCATGGAGCTTGAAACAAGGCTGATGCCTTTTTGCCTACAAAGCCCAATTCAAACCCCCTTGAAATAAACCATTGACTTTGCATGGTCCCATATTGATTTGATCCCTGCTGAGGAAGGGCAAGCATTGCGTAAGAGGAGAAGGATTTCATTTCTGCCTTTGCAATATTAAAAAGGCTTCTGTGTTTTTGTTGCCAATCACAGCGATGGCCAGCAGCACCACACCACTTCCTGCTGTTGCTTTGTTGTCAGGGTCACAAGGGGGATCTCACACTATCCAGCATGGACGGTACTGTGCTGCCAGAACCTCCCACTGGGTAATTCTGCTTATGATCACCCGTGTTTTACATTCTGGCTACATTTCCTGACAAAAGTGGTAAATCAGAAACATAGGTCTTTCCTGCCATACTGGGGGAATCGGCTGGGGCCACACTTTCAAAGACTCCTTTCTCTTTTTAATACGTTTTAGTCTTCAGTCTGGAATGAAACATCTCTTCTTGCCCTGACACAGTTTGGTCACAAGTTGTCAGGCTGCACATTTTCATTGCGGCCATGCACTTGGATCCTGCAGTTGTGGACAAGCACCAGTACACAGCTCTGCCCAACAGCCAGCACAGCTTGTCCCGTTGTGCTCCATGCCCAACAAGCTAGCGTGGAGAGCAGTCTGGGACACCTTGCAATCTACAAGGCAAACAGTAATGACTAAGAGGAGGCTTGTGAAATGCTTGAGAGATCTGCTGCTGTTTGCTGTTAACCTGTGCTTTAATTAAAGCATTACAGATCTGTATCTTACTGTGGTTGTTTCCTGCTTACCTGTTAGCACAACACTGTTTTCCTCTGAAGAAGATGTGATCATAAATCCTGCTTGAGAGCCTTAAAGGGATAAAGTAGCAAAAATGCTAGGAACTCACTCTTCTGCTTAATTCCCTACTCTTGTCTTCTCCTTAGGTGCTTTGGGATACGTGATGGTGAGGAGATGGTTCTTCCTGGGAAGTGTTCCAGTGATGAGGGTTCTGGTTCACAGTCACTCCCTCGAGAGTACATCTGTGCTCCATTAGTTCTGGTCAACTGGATGATTGCGGAAGTCATGGTGACCCAGAAAGGAGGGGGGCTCAGGGATGCAGCGAGCCTAGATCTACTTGTAAATACTAGCGCGCATCCCAGCAGAGTCTGCATCATTTAGGTGGGCGAGTGCACTGGGCAGCCCACGTCTTCGGGCCTTACCAGGTTCCTTCTGGACAGAGACTGGAGAAGACTGTCACTCCTGGGCTGCAGTTGAGTGGTGTTCGGTGCTCCCAGCTCACCTCCAATGCCAGTGGGAGCAGCAGAGGCTCGGGAAAGGAGGGTTGAGAAATGGCTGGGCTGCTTGCGCAAATGCAAGGGAGGCACGATGAGAGCAAAGTGGGAGAGTCAGCATTGCGTAACCATGATGTTACACCAAAGGTACGTGCAGCTGTGACTAGTCAAAGGGAGGAAGGGGGTTACTCTAGTACCAGAAAGGACTGTCTGTGTCACCACGAGGGAAAGCACTTACGTGCTGCTGGCCTCTCGAGTGCTCCTGAGGAACTATGTTGTTCAGATGCCAAAAGAGGGGAGCCAGATTGTGTTATTTCCTTTCTCCCTACGTGACAGCTTCTGAACTGGAACGAATCGGCATCAGTATCAGTACAGGGAACAAATAAACCTTGAATTGTCAAATAAAAATATTCCTCACTGGTATCCAGGCCTTTACCTGCATTATCTCACCCAGGAGCTCTGCGTCCTTTTGTGGGCTGTTCAGGATGCCCTGTTCTCCTCTGCCGGAGGGCAGTAGCTTTGAACACTGAGGTTAGCTGTCTGATATGCTGATAGAAATAAATGCAGAAGCCAGCTGGGAACAGTGGCCTGTGGGGCATCTCACTGTACCTGCGTGTTTCTACCTGGCTGCGAAGGTAGATCACCCACAACTGCGCTTCCCTTATCGTGGAGTGTCCCTTCCCGTCATCTTCCCCTCCTTCTGCCCTCAAACCCAAAGCTAACAAACAGCCAAACTGCTAGCATGCACCTGGTGCTCCGAGGCAGCTCAGATTGCACCGCCAGGTTTTTGGCAGAGGCAAGCATTTTCCTTTTGCTCTTTACTGGCCCACAAGGCAGGGAGAAGGACTGGTTTTTTGCCACCCGACCTGGACATGCAGCCACAGAAGCTCTGCAGATACGGCATCTGCCAGGTGCTGTGGGGAGAAACTTCCGGAGTGCTCCTGAGCCCGGGCACCCCCAGAGAGTGGTGTGCTGCCGTGGCAACGGCGCAGCATCATTCAAGCCGCTGAAGACCTCAGCCTTAAGTTATTTCGGCGGTGGGGGCTGAGTGGGTTGATGCTAAATATCTTATTCCTTTATAGTTCTTAAGAGGGCGATTTGCATGAATGGTTCCAGTGGAGCTGTGGAGAAGCTCTCCCCGGGGGTCCAGATAGCTGCAGGAAATGTCAGAGACGAGGACGGAGTGAATTCAGAGCTACTGCTCCCAGAAGTGCTGGCTGAGAAGTCAAAGCTAGTAAGTAGAGGAAGGAGCTTTTTCCATCTTTTTCTGATAGCGCTGATACTGATCCAGCATGAAGCCCAGGTGCAGGACTAGTTCTAGTCAGCTAGGAGAAACTGGTGCTTTAGCAACCTCCCTTTCTATTAGGCACCATGCAGGAAGGGGAAGTCTGCAGTGGGATTTTCCTCTTTCTCTCTTCTGTTGCTTTGGGGGGGGGGCTGTAGTCCCCCCTCCTTCCTCGAGTCTCAAACACGTGTGCAGTAGTTACCCCTAACACAGGTGTCTGGGACTCGGCATGGCTGGTCCCTGGGCGCGTGGAATGAAAGTTTGTGATGCCAAAATAGTCTGAGACAGAAGTTACTTTATTCCACTTGGGGGAGTTGAGGAAGATGATGAGATTGTAGGCTCTGTGCTACTTTTTACATTGGTCCCCTATGCCCTTAGGAATTATCCATAAAGCACTATTTCAGAATAATTTAAAAAAAAAAAAATCAAGAGCCACCTATTCTTAGGAATCAGCTGGATTTGAGAACCAAAGCTGCTTGGAGGAAGAAGTGGTAGAAGCAACAGCAAGTAGGGAATGATTTCTGGGAGAAGGCGCCTCCTTCCCTGACCTTTTGCAATGAAGAGGCAATTCCCCAGAAGGTTCCAGCAGCTCCCCTTAAAAGCTGTGGATCAGAAGCGCTCAGTAGTGAGGATGTTGGTTCAATCAGGCTATTTCAACAAGGCACGTGGGCTGGGATCTACACCTGATGGAGTGGAAAGGAGGGAGGGAGAGGAAAAGGAAGTTTTTAAATTGTCTGCAGTCAGCTCAACCTGTTGGATTGCATGTATGTCATGTCACGCTGTTGTTATGAGAGTCACAGTATGGTCTGAATCATCTTAACAAAATATACAATAAACTTATATATAGTACAGAAGAGAGTCACCCACTTCAATACATTACTGGGCAAGAGCATGGGACAAGAAAGAGATTTGATTGCCTGTGTTGAAAAATCAGGTTTAACTAAAGAACCAGCTGCAGTTTCTGCACGTTCTCTTGCTGTGTTTTTGTGTCCTCTGTCAGATAAGATGGAAACATTTAAGAAAACAGATAAAATTTGAATGGAATATATACCCCACAAGCACACAAATCTTCCTAGACAGGAGATTGACTTCTAGCTTTTACCACCCAGTGCTCCCAGGAGGATCCTTCATTGTCAACATTTCTTCATTGATCTTAGCAGCACTTTAAAGAGAGAGAAAATGACCATTTTTCAGCGGAGAGAGCAAATATTCACATGGTTACGGCTGATTACCAGCCTGTGGACACATGTCAGAGCAAGGTCAACAGCACTGGACTCCTTAAGGTTTCTTATGTAGACTATAAATGGGGCTGTCTCCCCCCGCAACAGGTTGCCAGCATTACATCCAGCCCCTATGCATTGCTATGCATTGCCAGCATTACAACAACACCAAGAGGCCCAGGTGGGCTAAACACTGCGCACACAGCCTGTCCCAGAGAGCTCACCAGCTGAGCAAGCCATGGGCAAACCAGACGTGGCATGACCGGCACATGACCGTGCAGCACTTCAGCTAACCCAGGGCTTTCTCCCGACCTCAGGAACCGTGCTGCGTCTTGTGCGTTATCCTTCAGAGCATTTTCAGCCCCCGAGGGAATAAGCCGGGCTCAATGTTTCCTTCAGACTGAGCAAGTGCCTTTGCACCCGCCGGCTCCTTCTGCACCACTTCTGACAGAGGTATATTAGAAGAGTCAAGGTGCAACTTGCCTCCCTAGGAGAAGAAAATGCAATTCTTCCGCATGATAAATCTCCATGTGAGGCATGATTTCTGCTTTGTAAGGAAACAGTTCCTCATTTCTCATGCAGTTTGATTTTGAACCTGCAAACACTTACTCAGGGAGGAGGAAGTCGCAGAAGGAGATGGAAGTAGCTGCTGCTGCTGTGAGAGCAGGGTGGTACCTCCGCGTTAGGTAGCTGTGGCTGCCTGGAGAAAGCGCAGATTTCTCAAAGAAGGTAAAGGGATTTCATGCCCCAGCTCCTACTGACTTTCCTTCCTCATTTATTTCAGTGGGATTTCAGCACAACTGTCTTGATGACCCGGGCCCTGGTTGCATCGGCTTCTTTGGGACTTGTACAGCACCATGCTCATTTTAAAGGCTGATGCATAAGGGGATAGTGTAAGTCAGTGGCAGGATGGAAAACAGGACCTGACATCCCAGATCTTCCCTCTGCTAGAAGGGTTATAGCTCCGTCCTAAATAACGGTGCTCTCCTGATGCTAAGCAAGAGTCTCTTCCAAAGCAAAGCTGTTCCTGCTCTCTCATGGCAGCATCTCGTTGCCCACAAGTTCTTACAGTACCTGGATGCAAATATAGTTAGATAACGTTCACCGTGTCATGGCTCATTACCAAATCAGAGCATGCAGCCGTATCAGTGCTTAATGATTTTCTGAAACTTTAATTCATTTTACTCTATAGCCATTTCCATTAATTAGCTGGATTAATTTCATACAGATTAAAAATGTAAGTCGATCTCTTTGAAGCAGAGAAGTGGCATTTTTAAAATCTATATTCTATCCCAAGCCTATAAATACATCTGCCTCAGAAATCAGCTGTTTATGGTTGATCTTACAGCAGAGAGGATGACTCAAAGAGGCTTATGCACTGCATTGTTTTTATCAGAGCTGAAAAAAAACCCAAATTCCCTGTGAATTAGAAGAATCAATGACTATAGATAGATCCTGTACTTTTCCCCTGCCAGATGAAACGTGGCACTGGTTTCGGATAGTCTGGATCCAATGCAGTCACCTTAGCAGCAGATAGTCACATTTTGTTGCACTTTTACAGAATGCCAGCCAGCATTTAACTTCCTTGAGTAAAAATCAACAAAGCAGAAATACTACATAGGCTGCTAATTGCTCAAAACACCACACAGGCAGTGTTTTCTTTTCATGCTGCCCCACTGCATTATAGAACACCTAAGAGTGGTTGAATTCAATTATACACCCCAGAGTAATATTAAAAAACCATGAGTAAGGCTGCAGAGCCACCCATGCAAAAAGCTAGGGAATCTAATAGAATTAAGGCACTTTCTGAAGCCATTAGTTGTAGGATAAATAAGGCTAAATTCAGGGAAAAGGAACGGAGGATAGAGGTCCTAGTTGGGTCTCGCAGGAGCGTGGAGGTCACGAGTGGCATCCCAGCATCCATGCTGGTACTTGCGCAGCTCAACATCGTTATAAATGACCTGGAAAAACGGCTGAGCAGTTATCCAAGGCCGTCTGCTGATGGCACAAAGTTATTTATGGCAGGAGGATAGGGACAGGTTGTAAAGAACTATAGAAAGACCTTACAGGTGAGTCCTTCTTATGAATGACTGGACAATAAAGTGCAGGTGAAACTCAGTGTAGATAAATGCAAAGGGCTACCGGGGTGAGGGGAAGGGGGCAATCCTACTGGGAAGAGAAGTGATGGGTGTTGGGTACCAGGTGTTGGGGCTGCAGCATGGAGAGAGAAGCTCACAGCGGTGGCTGCTCCAGGCTAAGCGACACCACCGAGAGGAGCACCATCATCCTCTCTGAGGGAACGACAAGCTTGTTCCTTTTCAGAGGAGCTGTTTTAAACCTCCTAGCTGAGCACGACTAAATGGAACTAATCTAGGAGCTCATGCCCATTTACTCAACGGTCCCCTCTGTACCTTCCTGGCAGTGATGGTCTAAAGCTCCGTGACACTTCCCAAAACATGTAATGGCTGCTTGCTGCAAGTCCAAGTCAAGTTCCAGTTGTGTTTTCAACTACAGCAATAAGATTTATATTGCTAAACGCTAGTGGTTCTTAACAGCACATTTGCCCACTTGTAAGATGGGAGGTTTTCATTATGACTTTGTTTCCTAAACATTTGAAAGCCTTTGAAAAGCAGAGGGCTTGCTTGCCTGTGTCCGTAAACATTCAAACGTTGCTTGAATCGTTTTCTACCCTGTATTTATCCTCTGAGTATGCGTGTTGCTCTTTGGCAAGTGCAGCAGTCCTGTGAGACCAATGATGGAAGAAGCCTCCTACCTGCAGTGGCGTAGCCTGGGGAGCTAAACCTCCTGGCTCCCGTTTCTGAATTTGCGATGAACCAAACACCCAGACTTTTAAATTCCTTGTTTAAACTCCATTCCACCCAAAAAACAAGGACTACAACTGCCGGAGCACCAGGAAGGGCCCTGCCGAGTAGTACCTTCAGCTGCACTAACTGATGGAGAGCTGGAAAACTCTCCTTGTCCTGCATCTGCACCTCTCGTTCCATTTACCTACGGCAGGGTTTGGGCTGCAAGCGGGTGGCTGCAGCGGGGAGCAGCTGCATCACAGCTGCCAACAGCACTTCAACTTTTTTCTGACTACTAAGTAGTCCAACTCTTCCACTTTGTTTGGCAAAAAAAAAAAGCAGTAAACACACTACAATTTGCAGGAAATTTTTCAACAGCCCAGGCTAAATTCAGTCTTTATGTGCTTGGAATTTATTTAAAATAATTGCTATTTATGTTTGGGTTTGTTTGGTTTTTTTTTTGGCTTTTTACCAATCTAATCAGCATAATTTGACTGTGCTGGAACACATCTACAAGACTACAGAACTGCTCTTGCAGATCGTGCAGATTAAACATGAACTAATTAGTAGATTTCTGGATCTCTAAGTCCACAGCTTTGGAAAAAGCTGACAATGCCCATCAGTGTTCCCACAAGAGGAGAGAGACAAAACCCAGACACACCAGAAAAATGACTACAGATGGAGATACATGTGAGAAGTCTTTGCAAAAGAAAAAAAAAAAAAACACCACAAAGACATTGTGATATTAAGCAACAGCAATTAATTTACTTTTTTTCTTCTAAACGTTTCAAGAGTAAAGACTTTTTTATTACTTTAGTTTGCTCTTTTGTGGAAATTAAACATGGTTCTGTAACAGCTAGTGGCCATAAAATAAACCACTGCAGGGTAAAAAGGAAAATGTGTCAGGAGCTACGAATACGAATATTGAATTCACCCACGAGTTAGTCCGAGTACATCCAAAAGCCATGACGTCAGTAAAAAAGGAAAAACTCTGACTATCGCCCTGGGAATGAAACCAAAAAATTGCTTTGCCAATATGTGAAGGCTTCTTCATTCTGAAAGTCTTCTAAAAGTTTCCTCCAGAGACAACAATAACTTGATCAGAAACGTTCCAGCAGATGATGAAGAACAATAACAGCTGCTCCGAGGCTCACAGCAAACAATGGAAAGTCCCCCATCGATTTGCTCAGTCTTGAACGGGGTCCAAAATTCACAGAATTTCGGAGAAGAGGTAAAAGCAGCTGTCTGCCTGCGATAGCGGCGTTCACGGGAATGGCCCTATAATTCAAGCCCCGTCCAACAACTGCCACTGACAGGCAAAAGCCTAAAAAAATGCGCTGGAAAATTGAGTTCAGCGCTGGTCCCGAGGAAGGATGCTGCCTTCCCAGGCCCTGCATTTGACGGGATAACGGGGACAAACTTGGAAAGGTCTCTCTAGAATTATGACTCGTCGTGCATAAGGTGACATTGTTAAATCCCAGGTGCATTAAAGAGGTGTTTTTATGGTCCTGTTTGGTTAGTCACATGCAGTCAGGGTGCTCTCCTGATCCCACTGGTACCGGTTTTATGGGATGTCTCTCGGTTGAATTTGCTGGCGCTGAGCTTATCACGCTGCCAGTCGGGGCTGATTGGGCTGGAAAGGCTCTGCACTTTGATCTGATCTGATCTAATTAACTTCCCAGACGGTTTCACCTTCAGCAGTTACCCGGGGGATAACCGTAGATGGGACTGCTCTAATGATTTCCCCTTACCAACGCCACCTAAGGCCTTTCTCAACGCGCAAGAGCAGGAGGCTGCCATGTCTCTGCCCGGAGCCCCTGTTCTCCTACCCAGTGCAATTAGCCTTAATGAGGAAATTTAAACCAATGACATCAGAAATTTGGCTCATTATCATTGAAATACAGGTAAAAGAGGCAAGACAGTGTCAAAAACATCTGAAGAATGTCCCGGTGCTGGAGCCTGAGTTTCACGGTGCGGTGCCGGCGCTGCCCCAGCTGCCGGGGATTTAATGCCATGTAACCGCAGCCGGCACCCAGGCTCGGCTCCGCAGCCGTGCGAGGAATTTCAGTTGGGTTTAGCAGAAGGACAAATTCCTCTTTCCCCTCTTCGGCACCTGGAGCAAACCTGCGCAAGCGAGGCTTCGTGCCTTCCCCACAGTTCAGAGGAGACCGGCTCTGCGCTGACGTACAGTAGCTGCGGAAAGTAAGCAGGAATGATCTGAATCCTAACAACATCTGCTTCACTTTCATATCTCTTCCCCTGCCACCATCCCCCAAGAAAAGAAGTATTTGGGAAGTCCCGGAGACTCTTTTCCCCATGATGCAGCTTAAAGTCGGTTTCAATAAAAGACCACACTTCTCTGCAAACAGAGCTTTAACAGCAGATTTATTTCTTTAGCAGGGAAATCAAGCTGAAGATAAAATAAAATTAACCCTATTCCCAAGCCTTTCACTAGGTACATGTTTATTTTGTCATTTCTCACAAAACTACAGTCTTTTATTTGAAGGGAGCTTGTGTTGCATCATACCCTTTTGGCCAGGTACAATAAATACTCCTAAAAATAATCCTAATAAACCTTGTGCAAACTTGCACATTATAAGCACACTCTGTTCCCAAATTCCTGTCCCTGCTCCGTGGAACCGAAATCAGGCTTTTTCCATGACATGGTTAAAGCTTGTGCGCAGGCTGAGCAGAGGCTCTGGATCCTCTGCTCCTTGTAGTTAAAATCCCTCTGGAATTTGTGTCAACTTATCCAAAGAGCCACTTGGAAACCCAGCACAGGGCTTAAACCCCCCTCCCCTGTGCTATTTTCAAGCACAAGCTCTGGCAACTCTGAAGCATTTATTCAAATCGCACCCACAACATTTCCTCTTGGTCTCCTTTTAATGTCTGGATTTACATCTTTCCCCCTCTCTCAGGCAGCTCTCGGGTGGCGCAGTGGCGTTGGGGCTGGTGCCCGAGCGCAGGAATGGTGCGCAGTGCTCTCACGGGGCAGGAGCAGGGGACGACTTTCTCGTCTTAAGGCTTTGCAAATCGCGGTAGGCACAGGGTAGGTCGGTTTGTGCTCCGAAAGGCACGTTGGCACTTTGGCACGTGTGATGGCAACGCAGGCAGCAGCCTTTGCTTTATCTCCTTGATCACCTTTATAGCTTTACCTGCCTGCGTCATGTGCTGTGAATTCTGACATTAGTTATGGATGGGTTTGGGGGGTTTTTTTGCAGTAAAGGTTTTATTTGGGTGAAACGAAGCAGTGGTGCCTTCACCACAAACACTCGCACTCCGTCATCAATACGCACCTGCAAAGCAAAGGCTGGGCAGCAACAGAAAATCCGCCCCCCCCCCGCCTCCCCGAGGTGGATGTGCCCCAGAGGCGATGCTGCTGTTAGCTGGAAGAGCAGAAGGAGTGCACCCCGCTGTGCCCGTGTGTCCCTGTCACCTCCTGGGACGCTGCAGGGGACTGATGTTACCCCGCTGGAGGAACCGTGTTCTCTCCCCGCCTGTCTCGCCAGGAGCAAGCGAGGAAGGAGGAGCCAGCTTCAGAAACCCAAGCCACAGAACTGGGAAGGCTTTGTCCTCGTTCCTTGCTGAAATCGGTCTGTCCGCTTCTCTGCCTGTCTTCCTGCTCCCAGTCAGACCTCTCTCTAAACCCCAGGAACGCCAGTGACGGTCTTGGGAGGGCATGGGCGGAGAGGCCGCTCCTGCTCTGGGAAATCAACCCCTCCGGCTGCCGGGGCAGTTTCTTGCAAATTCAAAACAAAGAAATCAAGGAAAATGTGATTACCTGTATGGGATAGCTTCAGCTGATGGAGCAGGGCCAAGTGTCCCTGTTTGCTGCTGCCAAACCGGACTCTGTGTTTGACCTTGGACATGTCACTTAGGTCCAGGACAGCTCTGTCACGGGCAAGGACTCTGCAGTCCGTCCCCACGGGGACAGATACTGCTGCTGGCTCTGCCCCTAGCATTCTGCTATCTGTTTATTATTCATACTAAGCCGTCTAACATGCTTGTTTATAATGTTAGTTTCTGCTTAACAAAGGCCGTATGGACATGATGATAGATTATATGCAGAAAGCAAAATGAAGGGTGCTTTGTAAAGTCAGCATATTAGCGCTTTGTTCAGTAAATTAAGGTCTTTTAGAATGCTTATGTACATTGAAACAAATATCTGTCATAAATCATGTAGTTCAGGCCTAGGATTTATATCCAAGCTTTCCGAAAGCCGGGGAAGGATCCAATATAACTCAGCCTTATTTCTGCACAAAATAAGTGCTCTGTACTCTTCATCCAAGATGAAAGCAAAGTGTCTGGAGATCTCTGGAGCACAGTTGCAATAGCCAAGCTCAGCAGTAAGGTACACTAGCTGGAAGCCAGATGGGCTTGTGGTAGCCCAGATTAAAGAGGGAGCGACATGATGCAGCCTAGTGCATCCCCTGCTCCTCTCACCTGCCTCCCACCAGCCTGGGCTGCCCAGGGACAATGCTTCAATTTAGTAATGAAAGTGTTCTCTCATTTTGCTCCAGATCTTCACAAGATATACCCCGTTCTCAGTGTAAATATCAAGAATCTCAAAAACTCTTCCTTGCTGCACACAGAGCTAAACAAAAATGTCTCTTCCCTAGAGCTGGCACTGTTTAAGAAGTCTTAAGGAGCTTCTTGTATTCATAAAAATGCTTTGTTTTTAAAAGCTTGCCATTTCGTATTTAAATAACAGCTTTTAATGTGTCTTTTGCATCTCTCCAAAGTTGTAACCCTTTTTCCTCCCACTTTTCTCCAAAGTCCATGTTACGGAGCATACACGATACGAACTTGCAGCTTCCCCTTCCTGAGGGAAGTCAAACAACTTGCCAAATGGCAACTAGGAGGAAATATCGGCAGGGAAAGTTAATTTTAATGAGAAGAAAGGAAAACTCCCAGAGACAAAAGTCAAGCCAGCCTGCACTACCAGTGGAAAGTCCCATGGGACCCCTGAAAATCATACCTCAAGGGCTCAACTCACAAGCACCTTTGCTGGGCTTTCTCTCCAGCATCTTCTGGTCTTCAAGATCTTTCTGAGAGATCTTGAAAGACCCCTCTTCTTTCAAGGTCCAGCCCAGCATCATGTAACATGGAGAACTTGCTACCCCTGCATGATCTCTCTCTGAATTCTGCCTGCCCGCAAAAAGTTGAAGAATTGGCATACTCTTTTTTTTTTCCCCCAAGCCAGACCTATTCTTTTAATTACAGGTTTTAACGTGATATAATGTCACTCTTGTGCTCTCGGGCACCCTACTGTGTGCTTTTGCAGAGCAACAGAAGTATCCTAGCAGAGATAAGATCTTTATAAACCCATTGTCCTTGTTAAACAAAGAGGACTTTGATTCTATAGCAACATTGCATTTGGTGAAAACTTTATTTGCAGGCAGTCCTTTCCCTACAGCCTGCCAGAGAAACCTACCATTGACCTTCGAAGGCTTTTAAATTCATGTCTAGCAAAGAAAGTGCAAGGTGAGCACCTGACTTCCAACCTGTTTGTCAGACCTGCCATTGCTGGCCCCACCTCAGCACGTAACCTTCAGCCGTGGACTCTGAGCTTGCAGTCAGCGCTTTTACCGCCCGAGCTCTTTGAAATGCCTTTCAACCCCACTGCAAATGGTAATACCCGTGATAGAGAGAGATTAAAGGCCGAGGGGGGATGTCATAGGAACTACGGTATCTCTCTACTTCTCTGCCAATATTTTCCAGGAGCCTATTTCCTCTTATATCAGGATATATTTAAAAAGAAAAAAAATCGATCTGCCTTATGCAAATACTTCTTATCAGCAGATAAATGCACCTGCGCCACCAGGCATATGCGATTAAGGAGCCTGGGCTCGAGGTGACACAGTGGTAGCACATGGTACCGTGCAGAACAGCAGGTGGATTCTTTCCGTCTAAAAAGTTATTTGTACTAACTATAAGGAATGAACCATTAAGCACAAGTGACCCATTTAGCAAAATGCTTTACAGACCACCGTTGAGTGGATCCTCCAATCTAGCCTACCTGTGCCAGTTTCAGGATGGGAACAGGGGGAAAATGTGGCTTTAATCCCTTAAACTCTTGAGATGAGCAAAATAATATAAATGTGTATAATACAAAACTGCATGTCTATGATCCCAGGTGCTATGGTGGCACCCAGGAACTCACCAGCAATGCTTCCTTCCTTCCTTCTAAGGACAGTAATTTGGGAAGTAGTTTCCCAGGCTGCCATGTACTAAGCGTTTTTCTCAATAAAACCATGCCCAGGATTTAGGGAGCGGATCTAAACCCACAGACATCATTGGAAACCCTCCCATTGACTTCATCAGCCTTTGAATCGGCCCCTCATTTCTGCGGGTGCTGCGGGAACAGGGATACACAGTGCTCCACAGTATTGTTTTTAAAAACATATTGGGGATCATCCCTCCCTCTGGCAACCTTCAGTTTAGCAGCTTAATCATCAGACAGGAACAAGAGTAGCTGGAAGATCTCCCACCTTCCTGTAACAAGTTAATGTTCTCCCCTGCTATATTAGCCGTCATACATCTATATATATCGTCATTTGTTTCTTACCCTCCTCCAGATCAGAGAGCTGCTTAATCACAGCTTGTCAACTCCTGCCTTGCCATATTTCAGCCTGCTCATTTAAAATGTTGTTATTTGTTCCCTGGGCAGCCAGCAGTAAACCAGAGAAGCAATCAATAAATGTCCGTAACTGGAGCTCAGACTGCAAGCGGAAGCTTTGTCTAAAACAACAGGGGGAGGATAAATCCTTGTTTCCTTCCCCCCGGCACCACTGACTGCACGTATGCAGTGATTCACTTGTCAGCTTGCCATTAGCAGACGCGCTCTCCCTCCCAAAGCACAGGAGTTGTGAAAGAGGAGAGGGGACAGCCACGCATGGAAGCGTGGTACCCCCTTGGGCAAGCAGCGGGTACCCCCTTGGGCAAGCTGCATCCCTTCTCCAGGATGGGCTCACACCTCCAGGACATCCCTCCCTGTGCTTTTGACACTCTGCAAACCAAGATATTGTAGAGTCATAGAATGGTTTAGGTTGGAAGGGACCTTAAAGATTATCCAGTTCCAACCCCCCTGCCATGTGCAGGAACATCTCCTGCTAGACCAGGTTGCTCAAAGCCCCGTCCAGCCTGGCCTTGAACACTTCCAGGGATGGGGCATCCACAGCTTCCCTGGGCAACCTGTTCCAGTGTCTCACCATACTCAGAGCGAAAAATTTCTTCCTGATATCTAACCTAAATCCACCCTCTTCCACCTTGAAGCCACTACCCCTCATCCTATCACTACATGCCTTTGTAAAAATTCCCTCTCCAGCTTTGTTGTAGGCCCCCTTCAAATCCTGGAAGGGGCTATAAGGTTTCCCTGGCGCCGTTCTCTTCTCCAGGCTGACCAACCCCAACTCTCTCAGCCTGTCCTCATAGGAGAGGTGCTCCAGCCCTCTCATCATCTTCATGGCCCTCCTGTGGACCCTTTCCAACAGGTAAATCAGTGTGAACCAAATCCACGGTGGCCACAGCACAGCTGGCAGCCCTGCAGACACATGCCAGTCAGAGCTGCTGCCCCTTCAGAAGCAGGGAGGAGCCAGTCCTCTCCATCATGACAGCCCGTGCCAGGTGTCCCATCCCTCCCCACATGTCGCCTGCTGCATAGCTCATCAGCAAGAGCTGGGGATTTCTTCCTGGCCTCAAGCAGCAGTAACGCTGCACCTTGGAGCCTCCAGACCCATAACTCTTGTCAGGGCTGCAAACGCTGCTGAGATATAAGCGACATCCCCCTCCTTCTCCTGCTCTCCCAGCCCTCCTCTATTGGGATTCTTTGGAAGCAAACAAATGTCGTCACACTCCCACGAGCCATACTTTTGGAAAGTAGAGAGATTATTCTTCTTACCAGCACTTCACACGTGGACAATACTACCGGATTACAACAAAACAAAAGCAAAAATCCATCCTGATTTTTGCCTGCTGCCATTAAACTCCAAGGCGTTGTCCAGACTGGGAAGTTGCCTCCAGTTGTAACTTGCCAATTAAATTGAGGTACCAAATGCCTCTTTAGATGGCAATCTAAATACATGTTAATTACACTGCTGGTGCAACCAGTAACTGACATGGAAAGGGGTTGATTGGTGGACAAATGGCGGAAACCAATTTTGCATGCCAGTGATGGAGCTTGTGTAGGTGACTCTCTCCCTGGGTGCTCTCGCTCATCTCCAAAGCTCCCACCAGGCAGCACGTGGGTCACCACGCTCCCAGCTGGCCTGAGCTCCTGAGCTGCTGTTTCCATGCCATTTAACACCACCATGATGCATGTCATAAGGCATAAACCTGGCACTAGTTGAGCACCGGGGACATAAGCCAGAAATAGGAGCTATCCCTTCTGGGGCCGATGCGCGGCCGGCTCCCTGGGGTGGGGGATGCATGCTCAGAGATGTAAGCATCCCGGCAGCCCTGGGACCAGGCACTGCTGCATATCCTTGGCATGTTAAGCAAAACTGGCACAGAAAGGCGCTGCCCAGCCTCAGCAAAGGGGTAAGAAACGCGGTGCCAATAGCAAAGTGTTCGTAGGCTTGGGCCCTGTATTTAAGCGGCTCCAAATGCTTAATACCGATGTCTTGTTAGGTACAGTAAAAAGGCATCAGCCATGTGGAAGGGGTTTGCGTGACAGCTCTTTTACCCCAGAGGCATTTCAATAATCACTACATTAATTGCATCCCAGTTTGTACATTTTAGTCCGTCGAACCTAAAAGCAGTATCTGTTTATGCACATACATTTTAAGTCCACTTAAGCACACAAAGCCATGAGAGGTGGTTTTCTTTCCTGCCATCTCTGCCTGGGATCCTGTGCGTGTCTACAAGTATTTCCATTTGTTCCCCTTATCAGAACATTTTCTTTATACAGTAGAATACTTGAGATATCCGTTAGGTTTAATGCCAGTCGGTAGGATGGATCTTCTCCAGTTTTAGCCTTATCTTTATCTGTAAGCCCTCAAAAATAAGTGTTCAAAACTTACTAAGTGTTCGCAAGTTGACCTATAGAGAAAAACTAGGCAAATGAAGATCATGGAATAATGTTTTTCTTACAGACATACCTTTTAGGAAAGATTCAAATTAGAAATCATCTGCTCTTAAACAAGCAAGATACGTCCCTGTGGGTAAATCAGGCACTGCAAAGTAGGCGCTGGAAGAGTTCCAGAATTTGGGAACTGGAAAATACAGCTGATTTTCACTGCTGATCATAACAGACATTGTTCAGTGGTGGACTTGGCAGTGTTAGGTTTATGGTTGGACTCAATGATCTTAAAGGTCTTTCCCAGCCTAAATGACACTACGATTCTATGATTGCACTTCATTGCGATAGCCTGAAATGGCTTGGTGGGCTCTGCTTGTTTCAGTAGCCTGGTTTGATCTGTGTTGAGCTCTGTAGGTGCAGATGCCACTTAGCTCCTATTATTTCATTTTTAATATATTACTTGTACCCTGATCGTCGGCTGTTGGCCCAAATAGCATGACAATTCTCCTACAAACCACAGAGACAGTTAGATGAGAAGTCCCTTCCAAAGGGACTTGACTCTGTCAAGTCAGCAGAGAAATTCCCATGGGTGCTAAAGCAGATCTGAAGTAGGTATGTGATACAACAGCTGCAAGTAATGGAAGGAGGGAATATTGTAGGAACAGAGTAAAGGAAACAGAAGGTTACACAGAATGCTCAAAATATCCTTTCATTCCTGCCAGAGATTAGTCAGTCTTGTCTCCAACCACAACACGTCGTCTACTAAAGCAGCCCTTAGGAACACTGTTCTCTGTTCTCCTCCTCCAAATGTGATCCTACATCTTCTGCCTTGACGCTGGGAGCAGGCACCCATGCTGTCGCATTTGCAGCTGCCAAGGTGGAGAGAAAAAATTCAGGCTATCCCAGCTGATCTACTCACGTCTCACAGTCGTCAGCGCTCAGCAGTGAGACACTGGCTGTCCATGTTGTCCTGTCCCACACACACCCTGAAACCAGAGAGATGCACACAGAGACGGACCTGGCCTGCACTTCTAAAGAACTTTTCCTTCTGTCTCCATCTTCTCTTGCAGCAAACCAGGTTCCCAGATGGCTCACCCTACAGAAATACTCCACTGTAACAGCTCTTGGATACAACTGAAGTTTGAGAAATGCTACCATGGTGCTGGCGGGAAGAAAATAAGACTTGTCAACTCTGTTCTCAGATGACAATAAGTGTCACATGAATCACTGCCATCCCAGCCAGAGAGCACTATTAGTGTCAAGGAGAATACTAAAGAAGATAAGGAGTGCAGAAAAGCACGTGCAGCCCACTTTAATTACTCCCATCACTAACAAGTCAATGAATCGAAGCATGGAAGTGAATGTGTACAAAAAGGTGCAAAGCTGAAGAAAGCACCCTTTATTCCCTGACGGAGAGGGAGGAGGCTTGTATCAGCAGATCAAAGTTTCAAAAGCAGTAAGAAAAGTTGAACTTGAAGCTGTGCTGGCCACGCCATGCCCTTGGGCGACTTTGGATAAAGTCAATCTCCCTTCTGCAAAGTAGGGATGGTACCTTCTTTCCTGTACCGTTGCCCATCTGGATTTGGTGTTTTTCTATGTTCTCCTGGTAGGTTCTCCTCTGAACTGTCCAGTGCAGAGGAGCTCCAACCTCTAGGCAGGAATCCCCGAAACCTAAATAATAATCCATACAACCTCTGTTCTTCTGCATTAAATGTAGAGGCAATGAGGCAAGAGGCTCTGTAGTGGGTTGAAGACTACTAGATGTACTCTCTGGGATCAGGACACCCCTGTGAGGAGACTGAAAGTGTCCTATTTAGTGCCCTTTCTCCAAAACCATCATCATTACTGTTCAAGAATAATCCTCTCTCTACTCTCTCCTTTCTTCACTTCAAAAGGCCCGTGACATTATGGCAAACTGGCTAGGAACAAGACCAGCCAGGCAGTTTTTAATCAAACAAAGCAATTAGAGTCTTTCCCTTCTCACTCTGCTAGCCAGGGATACTCACCGTCATGCTCAGTTAATGCCCTCTGCTCTGGAGCAAAAGTATCAGCTCAGACCTTGATTCAGGCCCTCCGTGCCTGGGAAGGAAGGACTGTTTCACATCCTGATTCAGAGCCTCCTGACGCTCAGGAGAAGGGCTCACTCCAGTCCTGATTCATGCTGTTGTGATCTGATTCAAACCCCCCCGGCCCAGCAGGGAAGTGGGACCATGACTCAGATGTCCAGGTTCAGAGCAGGGTGACTCAGGACCCCTGCAAGACCACAGCTGGGATGACTTCTCCAAAAACACCTCTGCTCCTCTGCTACCTACTGGGGAACACGCTACTGCCTGGGATGAGCTGTTATAAGACACACTTAGGACCAGATTAATACAAAGAAGCTGTATGTTCAGGGAACAGTAGGGCACCAGGATATTCAGGCTGAAGTTGCCCCATGGGTAAATAGATGCTAATCCACCTCTGGTGATCATTGCACTTTCAACCTGTTGCAAGAACCTGCCCGGCACGGCCCCTCCTTCTGACACAGTGCCAGGTCTTGTTCTGCAGACGCTGCTAGATTGATGCCCTTTGTGTCCTGCCTTGAAGAATTCAATGAGCTTTTTCGGCATGAGCAGCTCAGGTCTGCTGGGTTTTGTACCTCATGCTTACACTTATGGGACCTGACAGTGGCTCTTTAATTCTTAATCCTTCTGAGAAGCAGACTGTGTGTTCCTTCCAACTTGGATCAGTCTGGACCTCATTAGCTCTTCTCACCCGGGTGTGCCTAGAGGAGGTGTCAGACACACAGACCCAGGCAAAATTGCCGTGCTTGTTACTGCAATCAAGGCCTGTGAATTTTACACTAAATTGGAGCTGAACTCCATGGCAAAGCCCCTGTGGCTTCCTCGGCATTTCAGATTTCTGATTTGGTATATTTTCCTTTTTTGCCTTCCAGATTTCCATTTACATTCAGAATGGAGGTTAGGGTGCGCCAGGACACAAACTAGTAATGCAGTCCATCTAGGGGCCCTTACTCTTGGTAGTGGTGGGTGATGACTGGCCCCACATCTTCAGGGACAGGTATTTGGGTGTGCATACTTGGGGAGGCTGAAAGCTTTCAAAAATCTTCACTGACATCCATTGATGAACAGTGAGAAGAGCAGTCAAAAGCTGATAAAGAATCCAGAGCAGGATCGATAATGTTATCGTGTCAAAAGGGCAGTCCTCAGCTGATGCTCTTGATGGGCATCATCCTTGGATGAGGTCTGAACAGGTCGGCTTTCAGGTGGGCTCAAGAAATCAAACACATCCCATTGGATCCCAATGCCCTCCTCAGGAACAAAGACACATTGCCCATTGGTATGTGCTTAGATGGGGTCGGATCACCCTTCCCTTGGTATTTCAGATCTGTAAACTATGCTTAATTTCCCCAATGTCTTGCTGAAGGATTAAGTTAATGCCATTGGAGAGGAGAGGAGAGGAGAGGAGAGGAGAGGAGAGGAGAGGAGAGGAGAGGAGAGGAGAGGAGAGGAGAGGAGAGGAGAGAAGAGAAGAGAAGAGAAGAGAAGAGAAGAGAAGAGAAGAGAAGAGAAGAGAAGAGAAGAGAAGAGAAGAGAAGAGAAGAGAAGAGAAAAGCCAAAATATTTGTAACTCATAGCTACTTTGTGGAAAAAATTAGCTGGGAGGCGGGGTGGGCTGTGAACTTTGGCAGCTGGTTTGGGACTATTAGGACCAGCCTGGTACCAACAAGCACCATGGCTTGCAGTCTGCTGTTAGACAGGTTCTCTAAAAGATCCAATGCTGCTCAAAATCAAACACACATAAAAATGTCACTAAACATAGCAGCATTTGAACCCTCCCCACAGGCCTGGGAGTCAGGAACCAAAGAAGGAGAGCGGGATGTCTCTAGCATCAGCTGCCACTGGCTGTTGGCAGAAGGCAAGAGTGAGGGGCTCAGCTCTGCGTCTTGAAGCCTTCACACCACTGAGGGCCCAACCTCCCGCAAAAAGAATTGCGGCTTCTGAAGGCCAGTTCAGAGCAGACCCCAAGATATGGTGAGACCAGAAAGCACTTTTAATGTGGAATTTTATACAATGAACTGCAGAGTTTCCTTCTGCTCTTTAAGTTTGTTTCTGCAGAGTAGTTTCTAGTTCAGAAAAGGAAAAAATGCTTGGCACGCCTGAGCACTGCCTGAGCACTCATCATGGAAAGAGGCAGAGCTTTTCCTGGGCACCGCAGCCCCGCGATTGTTTGCCTTACTAAAAAAAGGGATCATAACTTATCTTAACCCTGAGATCCCCGGCGTTTTCCGCAGTGCACATCAGAGCAGTGTCAGGGAGCCGAGGCTGAGGGCTCGGTGTGGTGATCGCTGGCTGAGCGGGAACATCACGCTCACTGGGACACAATGCAGACGGCAGCATCCCCAGATCCAGAAAAGTACGATCCCAGCTCTATGGGCAAGAGAAAACAGGGAGGGCTGTTTGTCGAGGGGGAGCAGGATTTGGGGTGAGCATCCCAAAGGGACAGCTATGGGCTGGAGCACAACTCACATTGACAAGCCCGGCACGAGCATCGCTTCTTAAAAATCCAACTTTATTCAGATTTGAGATACGCTTCGTTGTTATTTGCTGGTTTTGTCTTGGCCCTGTTATGCTAAGCATGGCAGGGTCAGAGAGGAGAGGGAAAGATGAGTTAAGGAGTTAAAAGTGCTTTCACGGCATCTCAGGGAAACCCTATTTCCCTCATGTTGCTTATGCCGTGGGATCTCTAAACCCACCAGAGTCTTGGAGACTTAGCAACAGTTAATGCAAAACAAACTGTAGCATGGTTAAGTAATCCCTTTTTTACATGATGCAGCTGCAATTTGTCCTTCATTGTCATTAAAACCAAAGAAGCTGGAAGTAAGTTGCTTTAGCCAAATCAGGACAGAGCTAAGTGACCAACAATCCCGCTGCTATGTTGGCCCTGAATCTATGTTTTTTCCAGAGACTGATGCAGACTGAGATGCTTGCATTTGCTCGCTTGCTCTCTCATGATCAACATCATTTCACTCCCCCAGTTTTCATCGGGAGAGGTATATTAGCAGATAAGTCATCTACACGGTTTTATTACCATTTTCCTCGCTGAAGAGCAGCGTGCGCGCTGCGATGGATCCCGAGCGCAGACATCCATACCTCCCGGCTGCAGCAGCAGCAGAGGTAACAGCCTGGCTCTGTGGTATTAGCTCTCCTTCCAGTTACGTTCAGCACCCTTGGGCGACCTTGCTAACATTTTGAGCAACGCACGCCATTTATCTGAGCAACACGTGAGCCCAATGTGAGCCTGCATATGGTAGACTGACCCTCACACTGCTTGAGTGAGAGCTATGTATTTCCACGTTTCCCTTTTTCTAGTAAAATATTGACCCTTTTTCCACTGGGGCAAAACTGGTAGATTGGGTAGAACTGAGATAAGTACAGTCAATCTGAACACAGTCAAACAAAAGACTTGTCTGCGTTAATGCAGAATTAATAATCTGGACCTCAGTTGATTTACATGAGCGCAGCTCCACTGGTTTCACTGCCCTCTCCCTGTTCACATGAACTTTATTTGTGGCCCATGCACTCAAGCCCATTTTGTCGAAAGGACGCAGCACAGCACCTCTCCATCACCACTGCAGCGGCACCCTGCCCTGTTCCCAACCTCATCTTGAGCAAAAGCCTTCTGGTGCCGAGCGGCTTTGCACACTGCAGAGGCCTGCTGGTGTTGAAGTCCCTCCCAAGACCTTTCTTTTAAGTTATGAAATCAAAAGGAAGTACATTCATCAGAGGAATTATGTTTTTATATTACCCGCTGCCCATGTCTGGAAGGTGAAGGTACAAGAAAAATGCTGTTTGTCAAATAAGTAGCGATGTCACCATAGACTTAAGCTGAAAGAGGTTCAGACTCTTGTTCCTGGATCAGAGAAATCCATGCTTAGTTATTAAAGTCACAGTCATCTTCCTTTACTTCTGTTTTTTTCAGTAGAAAATATGCACAAGTTTCCAGTCCCTGCCCTTGCCTGACCCTCAGCCAATGACCCTTCTTAGACCCAGCTATTCAGTACCACGTTGTCAGGTATCTCCTTCCTTCACCAGCTGCATGGGAACTGATTTACTTGCCCTTTAAAAAAAAAATCATCTTCCTCTAGACATTTCTTCTTCTAATTACCCAAACCTTTGTTTCCTTTCCACTGCCTGATGAGTGCTATTTATATCCACAGCTGCTGAAGTATCTTCTTCCCAATAGCAGGTGAAGAAGATTCCTATCACAGCACGTGCTCTAAAAATCCTAATCTGTTTTCTAAAGTCATTTGATGCTACCTGTCTTTTGCCTTGGGGAAACTGCCTCTCTGTATTTTGGTGTCATGCACAAAATGACAGGAATGTCCCTGGGAGGGGGGAAAAGCAATGAAAATTAAAGGAAAGCACCGTGACAATACAGCTAAGCTGACTGCACGGCTGAAAATGGTGGTCCCACCTCCCTTCCCCTACAATGAAGCACTGTGGCTTTGTGGAGGAACCAGCCAGCTATCCTCCTTTTCCTTGTGGGATTAGTTTTCTGATTGTCCATCTCCTTGAACCTCCTCACTCTGCTGGCACAAGAGGAAAAATGGAAGCAGCAAGGGAAGAAGACAGTGGAAGAAACGCCCCTTCGAGCAACAACTACTCCATACATCACTAGAAGTATTTGGGTCTGGAGATCTCTGTCCTGGAGTAGTTAATTTGAAGGAGTTATAAATCTGCCCCAAACTCAGAGGAGGCACGTGGAATGGTCATACAGGAGGTCAGTTGCTTCTGGCCTTGTTGCCTGTGCTGCAAACCTCATCCTGTGCTGCAAACGGACCTCAGGCCGTGCCGCAAACCTCACACAAACCCATTCCACACAGCTACATCCAGGCAAACATTTCCAGGGTCAGCAACACCCGTGCTGCAAAGTCCAGACTCAGATTTTCAGCTTCTTCCCTGCAGTATCAAGAGAACCAAACCTTTGTTGCACTGCCGTTTGTTTGTCCTACAAGAGAGCAGAAGTCACACCTGAACTCAAATGGGCTTGGTCCCCTTTTGTGTCAGTCAGGCTTCAAAGCAGATGTGGTTAAAATGGGAGCTTGTGTTAAAACTGACCCTTCTAGCATCAATTTCACTGCAGTTATGGAGAACCTTTTTCATTTAACTGGGCACAACAGAGCCTTCAGGTTCAGCTGCGTCATCAGTGACTAAAATTAAAAACGAAGAACAAATGAAGAACAACACTATCGAACCAGCTGAGAAAGGGGCGCAAGCCCAACTTTCTGTAGCTTAAGGGATGGTTTTTGCCCCACGGAAATTTGCAGACCAAAGGGCAGAGGCTCTGGTAAGTGCATTGAACCTCCCCACTGCAGCTGTGCGACAGGCACACAATTGTTATGGACTCGGTCCCACAGGTACCTCAGCAAGATGCATCCAGGAGAGCCATTGCAGGATTCAACCTTCAAAATCCGTGCTAATCGCATGAGCATGCTAAAGAGTGAGCCAATGTGCCGCGATCAGCTCTCAGTCTTCAAAAGTTTTGCAATTTCTCCTTGTGCTGAAGGAGGAATGAACCAACAACCGCAACTCCGTCCGGAGGGAGGTCAGCAAGCTGCACCCCAGCAAATTGCCGACCTGATGATGGTCTCTGCTGGCTTCAGCTTTATCAGCCTCATTCCAGGCACCAGTCTGCTACAGCAATTAGTTTTAATTCAAGTGCTGTCACCTTGTGCTCAAGTTCAATGTACTGGCATCTCATGTGAGACTGACATGACGTATCGCCGCTCCGGGAGCTATCTTAGTAACACTCCACTGCCAAATATCTTAAAGGGCTGTTGATACTAAAGAGATGCTCTGAGTTATTTGCACCAACGGCAGCTTGGTGGACCCACTGCAACATACACGGGGGGCAGTCCCCAAAATAATCCTGAGAAGTGCAGAACATGTGATGATGCGTCACATGAAAGAGGGGCAAAAACTCCATGTAAAACATTTCCAAAGTTACCCACAGAGGGAAACGGGGAGGAAGTCATGAGAAGAGAAGAATATTCCTGTAAGAAAGGAAGAAAAAATCTTCAGAGTGAGATGAGCCGTCAGGGGCAGACCGACCCCTGGGAGGGCGCTGAAACTGCACAGCGAGAGCATTGAATAGACTGCGGTGTGACCACGTGTATCTGCACTCTGAGGGCAAAAATGCCAGTTTTGTGCAAACACCTCTGCCAGGACAGGACACATTTATGGTGGTTTTTGCCCACCATGCCGGGCCAGCATGCCGGTCCCTGTGCATCACTGACTGACACCAGTCAGGCAGCTGCTGTAAAACCCTGTGCCTGGGGAATGCTGTACACAGGTAAGTCCTCACATGTGCGCTGGTGACAAGGAAATATCTGGTGATATTTTATGTGTTATTGGAAAATAATAACCTCTACTCACAAAAGTCACTCTGATTTTGGACCTCTCTGCCTTAGAAAACCAAGCCTAGCACACATGAAACTGTCCTGAGAAACCACCTGGTAAAAAAAAAAAACAGTCCTTGTCGCAGCTCTTGTGTTGGGCTCTTGGGAACAGGGGTGCCGAGGGCCACCAGCTGCATTCCCCAGTAAGCACCATGCGGGCCAGCAAGAGGGACACAGCAGCAAAGGTCCCTCCGTGCCGTGAGCTGACAAGGGCCAGGCTGAGCTCATGCCCTTTGCATTCAGCAGGATCTGTCACCTCCCTTGGTGCAATGTCAGGGACATTATTCCCGAATACTTTGTAAACAGAGGTGTGTTTGCTGCAGCGCATTCCCGACGGGGCTGGTCGGAGCTGCCCTGGCAGGGCAGAGGGAGTGGAGCACCCGCCTTTCGTCTGGCTGCACGACGTCTGCTGGTGGCACGGCGCCAGCGGCAGCCATGCCGCGGGCTTAGAGGCTCTTTGCAGTTCCTGGGAAAAGATCCACGTTCCCTGAGTGGGGCTGCAAGGAGTCCCTGTCTGCCCCTCCATCCACCCCTACCTTTATCCATGGGCGCAGGGGGGCTCCCCCTGCAAGGTGCTCTGAGCTCCCCTGGGCCGGTGCTGGCCCCCAGCAACCACATGTACCCGCGTCCTCCTCAAAGCATCCCTCCAGTTTTCACCAAAACCAGCCTGACCTCATTTGTAGTAGCCTCCCCAAAGTTGGCGCACACAGAGACCCCCTTGGCCATGCCAAAGGGGCTCTGGCCGTGCCCAGCCAAGGAGGCTCACCTCCCCCTCCGCAACCGCCCAGCGCTGGGCACAAGAAATCCCATCTGCCCTCTCCCTTCCCAGGACAGATTTGCATATTGGGTCAAGCGAGTGTTTCCAGCCGCTTGATTTCCAGGGGATAATATTATTCATGAAGCTATTTGCAGCCCCCAAATCCTTGGTTGCTGTTTGTTTGCTTCTTTCTCACTCCCTCTTCCCTGCCTTTTACTCCCCCTTGGCTGTTTTTTCTGTTTTTTAAAAAAAAAAAAAGTTTCCCTTGGCTGTACTTTCAGTAGGACGTTTCAAAGTCGGGCTGAGATGGGTATTAAACAAGGATAGATGCCAGGTTCCTTTTCGCTACATCCAAAACCACCAGAATAGCACCGAAAGCTGTAAATTAGGTCAGCTTTGCGCAAGAGCTTCCCGAGCCTTTGCTGGGAGCGACGCCGCACAGCCTTCGGCTGACTATCGCTTTAAACGGATCTGGTGCAGCTTGTCTTGGGGGACTGGTGCGACGCAGTGACACCTCTCCCAGGGCTGCCCCCTCCCCTATATAGACACAATTTGGGACCCAGACCTGCTCCTCTGAGGGTGCACAGTCAAGGGGAGGCACAGGAACCCTGCAGCACCCCAAGGCTGGGGCCTGATAGCCAAAGGAGATAGCGAGGGTGAATATGGGGCAGGGTCCCAGCCCGCAGAGGAGAAAGGCTGCAGACGGGCAGGACGGGCAGCAGCGGTGGCAGCATCTCTCGGATGAACAGCAAGAGCAGCAACGCTGAGGGCTGAGATTGCCTGGGGGGGGCTTCCCGTCAAGTCCTGCACAGCTTCCAGCACAGCGCTGTAGAGGCTCAAAAACGCCTTTTCGGATACAACCGGTGAACCAGGGGGATCACTGGTGCCGAGATGATGCATTCTGTGCCTGAGGGCAGAGGGACAGGCAGCCGGCTGAATGTGCTCTCTTGTCAGCTAAGCCATTGCCACCTTGGTGCGCCATTCACGAGGTGAAGCCAGCTCCGTGCTCCCTGCGGTAGAAGATTAGCTCCCTGGTTTTGGAAATGTGGAAGCAAGCAAGCGGGGATATGGGGCAGGGGATATTTTGAGAGAAATTCCCATGGAAGAGAATTAATGGTCTCATACGACTTTGCTGACTTTGCAGAGCGCTTGCTGGTGCAACTCAGGGAAGAGCGAAGAACAGAACAAAAATACATGCTCCTTCCCCAGAACGCTCGCCCGGCTTCCTCTGACCTACAGCTGAGGGACCTCCTTGTTTAGGGGTGAGGCCTGTGTGTTTAGTAGCCCTGGGCATATTTGCCTTCAGTGAGTTTGTCTAATTGCTTTTTGAACCTGCGTAACCTTGGGGCGACCTGTCCCACCCTTCACATGTGTGTTTGGGAACACACGGGCCGTCTTCTCTCTGCTCACTCGGATTTCAGAGTCCTGCCCTGTTCCATGTGGCACCCTCAGTGCTGGCTCTTTGCCCCAGGGCAGGCCGCCCCCTGGGCTGGGGACAGGTACGCCTGGAGGAGAGATGGAAGGAGAAATAGGTCCAAGTCCTCAGCCATTAATGGAAACGCAGGAGCACGAGGAATGTAATTAGCGTCTTGGCATGGTGCTTGGGAAAGCCAGAGAAGCATGTCAGAGAGAGGCGGAGAAAGGGATCAGAGGATAAGCCGGAGAGCAGAGATCACGAAAACAGAAAGTAAAACACAGGGCCAGCATTGTGAGGCCCTTAAAGGACGGAGGTCTCCTGGCTTGGGCAGCTCTACCGTGCCTCTCCTGGTAGCTTCAGACACCTGTGGGGCCTCTGGGGATGTAGAGGACAAAGCCTATGGTGTGAAAGGCTTCTTCAAGGACCTGCAATTCTTTCCAAACCCTTTCTACCCTGAACGCCACTTCTGCGGTTTCCATGGAGATGTCATCAATGGGAGAGTGAGCGGAGGTCCACGTGTCCTGGGTGGGAGGAGAGAGACCAACAAGAGCAATCTCACTGTCTTGAACCTATGGCAAGTCTAATCAAGTATAAAGATGCAGATTAGCTAGGAAAATCTTCTCACTGCCCTGACACTTGCAGGAAGCACAGTGGAGGTTCACATGTGGTGTCCCCTTGAGATCTTTGCGTGCTGGAGGCAGGCAAGAGGAGGTGGAGAGCGAGCGGGATGGAGATCTCCTTACCACCTCCAGCTGAACTCCCCGGTGGCAACACAGTCCAAAACAATAAGAAAATAACCACTTTCTACCCTGAATGGCAACAGCAGACCTTCAGCAAAGCCTTGAGTTTTCTTAAATTGCAGGAGTGAGCTGCAGCTCGGGCTCGCCAAGGCCATCTGCCCCTGCTCCCTCCTGAACGGCACGGCCGTCCTCTCTGCAGAACAGCCATCGCATCCCAGGACCGGGTGGTAGGGTGGCTGTCTGCAGACTGGGAGGAGGGAAGTCTTGGACCTCACCGCTGAGTGTTTATTTGCAAGATGCTGTTGCGTTTGGATAGAGCTCTGTGCAGGATGTGTCTGCAGTAAACACAGGAAAAGGGCTGACGCTGGAGTCGAGTGGAAGGGCTGGCAATAGTTCCCAGTTTTAATTAAAATGGCCCCTCTTGGGGTAGCACGTGATTCCCAAAATGATTGTTGATGAAGGCAGGCAGGTTGCTGAGGGCTCCTCCTTCAGGGTTCTGTGAAGGTGCCTTGGTCATTTGAGTTTCCTGCCTAGAAATGGCCCAAGGAGACACCAGATGCATCTGTGAAAATACGTGCATGGATTTAAACCCAAAAACATCTCCTGGTAATTTTTTTTTAACCTCAAAATCAAGCATGGGCTTGAGACAGAAACAAAACCTACGTCGTGCTGTGTTGATTGTGCACAAGCCCTCCTGATTGCAAGGGCTGCTTCTTGGCCAGGGAGCAAGAGGGATGTTAAAGAAACTCCAGGTTGCCGTGCCTGGCTCTGTAATTTCACAATTCCCATGCTCAAAATGTCTGAAGGCCTGTAAATGGATTTTCCATAGAGCACTGCCCCCTGCTGTGGGCTCTCCATTCCCACACATTTCACTCCTCACAAACCCTCCTGGTAGGAATAATCTGCAAAATAATGGCAGTCTCATGAGATTCTGGGCCATTTGCTGCCTATTTGTCTGCTCGGTGTCCTGCGGGTCCCCACAGAGCAGAGGCTTCCTCAAAATGTGGGGAAGGAGAAATACCAACAGAACAAAAGGCAGGAACAAGGGGCAAAGGAATTCAGTCAACGTATCTCTTTACCTCAACGAAATCCCTGACTGATACCTGAGATCTGGGGGCATCTGGGCCTGCAGCAGCTGCAGCCCAGGCCTTTGACACTGGGGCTTACCCCACCATGGAGGCTTGTTGTGTGACTAATGCAGCAGGTGGGAACGGATGGGACAGTTGCTGATGCCACTGGGGCAAGCCCATACGTACGTGAAGGGCTTGAGCGATTTTACTGCTCAGCAGCGATGGAGGAAACGCACACCTCTAAAGAATCGCTCGTCTTGGTGGTAATGAGACGCTTTGGGTCAAACCCTCAGCCGTGATGCTCGGGGAGTTATGGCCCTGCACGGCAGTGGGAGAGGACCCCAGGAAGCTCCTCTCACGGGGAGCAGTGCTGTAGGAGATGTGTCCAACTCAGTGCCGCTATCAGCACTCTCGCAAAATTTTCCCAACCAGTCAGGACATAAAAATGCACCCCAATGACATTATATTTGCAGCAACCCAGCCCTCCCACGTGGCTATCGCGCTTGCTGGCGTGAGCAAGTTTATTTGGCGCAACAACATGATTTTCACAACACGATTCTTTTCCCAGCATTGCCAGGGCTAATGTTTAAAGTCTTCTCGACAATTTAGCCATGCTCAGGGGTAAGCCTGCTAACAGAAAAATCTGATTTCTGGTAACTCGATCTGTTGTTGAGTGAGTGGTCTGCCTGCAGCTGTGCTGCTGGACTGCCTCGTTTTTATGGTGGATAAAGTATTTCAAAGGTGCCCTCATGTCCCGTGGAGGTGATGCTGTTCTTCTCATTTCTAGCAGATGAACACAGTAGCTAAAGACCCAGCCTCTCACCTGCTGAAGTCCATCACAGCTTTGCCCTTGTCTTCAGGAGAAGCTGGTGGTGACTTTCAGTAAAAGATGAAGAGAAAAGGTATAAGAATGAAGAAAAGTCCTGTTAGCATCCAAGCTGCAGGAGGAAAAGCTGCAGTTTTTGGAAACAGAGGAGACAGAGAGGACAGGAAGTTTTAGAAACCGCATGCATTCTAGATTAAATGAGTTTACGTGCATTTACTTTGAATAACCATGAAACATCTTGGCAAAAGTCTACCCTACAGTAGATTGTAAAGTATTATATGGTAGATTATAAAAAGACTAGTCAGAGAATACCTTGATTGGCAGATAAAAAGAGGTGGCTGCTGTAGCGCGATTCACAAAACGAAGCCCCAGGGCACTGCTACCTACAAAACAGCAGTTCCACCCACACCACAAAGACACGGCTGCAAGCAAAGGGAAGGGAGAGGAGGGTTTCTCCCATGGTTGTAATTGGGACCTTGAGGTAGGAGAGATGGAGATGGCTCTGGGAGAAGTGTTTTTAGCCAGGAAGAAGGCTGTTTTGGTTGACATTCATACTGGGAAAACCTGTTGGCATTGGTGAACCGCCAAAGACTATAAGAACTATCGCAGCATTCCCTGTTGGTTTGGGAGACACAAGGTTTGATTCTGCAACCTGGCTTCTGATTCCCCATGTCAGCAACTCCCAGCAAAAGGTAGAAAATATATCTTTATCGTGATGTCTGTGGCTGAGCTAGGAACTGAAATAGTAGGTACTGAGGAGAATCTCTGCTGGCCTGGAAAACTCACAAAGGCAATGCAGTGTAAGGTGTATTTCTGCATCCTCCACCCGCTTTGCAAAATCTCCCTGAGAAAGCCAAAAGAAAAGGTTTGGGACTTTTTTTTTACCTCTTCTGCCATTTATTTTCTTGACGTGATTCACTGTTGCCATTAAATTAAATGTATCCAGGTTAGAGGAGAGTGAATTTATGCAGGGATTAAAATAGGCTAACGTTATGCCATTGAAAAATTACTTAGCTTGCTAGTGAATGAGAGCTCAGTGCTGACCCACACAAGTATTTCTGCCCAGGAACAAAAACAGGTCTAAAAGACAGAAATGAGAAGACAGCTGGCAGGATGAAATGAAGAAAGAGAGAATGTCAGCTGCCTCTCCTGGGACCAGGCGTCTTTGAAATGAGCCCTGCCAGGCGAAATAGAAGTCCTGTTGCCGGGCTGTAGCAAAATATTAGCAAAGGCCGGATCCTGTACGCCTCAAGGTTGGGGTGTATCAACATAAGATAAAAGTGATAAGTGAGGTTGGAATGTGAGTGCTCCAGCTCAGCATTAATGCTTATGTCCCACCAGTCTCTGCTCCTCAGCATACCTAAGAGAAAGAGAACGAGTTTGCCATGGCCCTGAGACTGGCATCCATCAATGCTGAGGGCAATCCCTGGTGTCTCTTGTGCTAACCCCCTGCAAGGGATCAGGGACAAGAAACTATGCCCAGTACATCAGGAAAATGGACAGAGGGACCCAGTATAGATCTTCTCACGCTGCCATGATGATCCATCTCAGGTTTGAATGAGTTTCCCACTGACAAACCACACTGTTGGCAGATGTAGGTGGACTTCACATGAGCTTAGGAGCTTATTGAAATGTCACAAAATAAGAGAAAGGTTTTTTCCTTTATCATATTGGTATGACTGAAATCTGAAAGCCAGAAGGGGTTTGGACTGGGGGAGGATCACAACCCACCTCTGGCCATAATTATTTCAACATGGCTGTTCAGACAGAACATGGGCAGTCTTTGTCCTGCCATAATTATTTTTGCTGAGGTATGTTTTTTCTTGCTGTAGCCAGGAAAAAAATTGTTGTAGGACGCTTCATACCACTAGCCATTTGGGTCCATACTGTGTCTACTACATAGGACAGATTAATAACATGTACTTATTTCTGTACATATAAGAATAAATATTCATCCCAGGAGCTGGTAAATCCCGTTTCAACTACTGTATATAGACTACCTCTCTTAGTGCATAAATTGTACAGGTATAACTGATATATATGTTTTAGATGGGGAGAGTTATTCCATTTCTGTACAGGAGCAGCTATCCCGATACAGATGTATTTATACCAGCATATCTGTGCCACTCAGAAGGAGTTTTGCCATGTTAACTGTGTGCACAGCTCAGCATGAAGGCTTATTGCAGCCAGCAGAAGCTATCAAAATGTGTGCAGTCTACTAGAACGCATGCCCTTCTGCAAGACATGGTGAGCACGCTTCCTCCAGCAGCGCGGGGGGTGACCGTGAAGTAGAGCCGGTGTTGAAAAAAAAGTAAAACAGGTGACCTCAAGTATCAGGAGAGCTTCTTCAAAGAAATAGTGTCTTCCCTCCAGTGGGGGAAGTAGAGTTGTTTACTCCTTTTTTGATCCAACAGTAGTGGGTGTAATTAAAGGCAGCCAAAAGCACGGCCTGATTTGTTTGACTCACTGGCAGTCTGAATAGCTGCCTCGCGTTTTGTTCAGCCGCACCAGAAGCCAGCCTGTTTTGCAGGGTAACACAAGGACAGGGTACAACGGGTTAATATCCCCCTTTCTAAGGAGCACCTCTTTTTCCCCCTGGGCCACCATTTGACAATTCTGGAGAGTTTTTCCCCCCATGGATTTTCCATGTTGCTATTTTGGGGAGATTTCAGAAGCACAGCATAGCCTTCGTCTGTTCAGCTTCTTTCTGACTGTAAAACAGCCTCCCTGCACCACTAACCATCTAAGTGTTTGGTATTAAATTATCCATCAGAGCGCCTTCGGTAGCAGAGGGAGTTGATTGCACCGTCTTTACGGGGGATAAAAATAGCGAACGTCAGAGGTGAGGGCAGCAGGGAGGGCCGAGGCAAGGCTAACGAAGGCAGCGGCACTTTTACTCTGACTGAAGTTGGTATCTTCACCTGCAGACAGCGGGGATTGGTAAAAAAGGATCTAATTTCTGTAATCAATTGAAATGTAAACACTGGTGTCTGAATTCATGCTGATGACCTTCATCTGTTAGGCAGGGAATGAGGCGCTGGATACCGCAAATTTCCCCGCAGCAGCCTGAAAACTCCCAGTCGCCAGCCTAAAACCCCTGCCTGCCCCTTCACCTTCCTCCGGAAAACATCCCCGCTCCCCTTGCCAGTGCCAGCACTGCGCTGAGCTCACACGCCCCAGCCTCGCAGGAGGCACGGTGAGCTCCCTGCGCTCTGACAGGAGGGAAACCAGCTCCTTGCAATTTCTGCAGCTGTTAAATAAGTGAGGCACCCTCCTGCCCTGCTCCGCAGAGCCCCCAACCCCTGGCCACCCCCTTCCAGCTGCTCTGCTCCCAGTCCAGGCTCTGCCAAGTCCATCATCGTCATCGACGCAGTGCGGCAGCGCTGCCTCCAGACCTTGCTGAGAACTGACAAACTCATTGTTGCTTGCAGCCCAGAGGCAGGGCTGACATGCAGAGGCGGGAGTCTTTTGCCGATAGTGTGTCCTGAAGCAGGGAGGAGGTGGGATTCGCCTCCTTTGGCCCATACACCAACAAGCCCATGGTTGCCATCATGTCACGTGCCACTTTCCCTGCTCCCTGCAATGAGGTGGCCCAGGAGAGCACAGCCATCTGGTAGCTCCTACGTGTGAATGATGCCGCTAAAGAAATGAGGATTTCACATTCAGATCACCCCCAACCCTTTTTTTTTTTTTTCCCAGAAGTGCCAATCAAGCGTGTGCTACTTGGGCTGGGAGAATGGTTTAAGAAGTTTGCCAGGATTAATGGAGCTTCGTATCAGTTCAGCGGAACAGGAGCGCATTTCCCTGCAAATCCAGGTAATTTCAGGCCCGGAATTCAGCTTTCCTGGGGCTAAAGCTCTGCATGGGTATAGAAAGGACCCAGTTATCAGGAGCGTTTCTGGAGACGGCAGAAGAATACAGTGCAGGAATTTTACCTAAGTACAGATCAAAGCGCAGCTTTCAGTAGTGAATTTACAGCCTTTATCTAGAGATGGGGATGTCCTCTGTCAGCAGACCAGAATCAGATCTCCTTTTCACTGGCATGAAGGACAAATTTCAGTGATCTGAACCTACATCCTATGATACAGAAAGAGCTGAAATCAATAGGTAGTGAATCCTTTACTGTTCCCTAGGACCTTCTAGGACACCGTCAGAAACCACGCCCCCCCATGGACGCACACCTTTTCGGCAGGGACATACCTTTTATTTATCTGTGATCACTTTCTTGCAATATTAAGCTTTTATTAATCAATAACTGGATAGCTGTATCTCAGAAATGCTGCTGCTCTGCTATTTCAGCGCTGTACCCATACCCAAAGGCAATCCTTCCCCAAAAAGCAGACAGTGAACCTAGTCCACTCACGCCCCACGTGCTTTCTAGGAGCGCTTGTGCTCTACTAGCTCACGCAGTCTCCGAGAGCACGCCTCATGCTTGCACATGCAAAAAGCTGTGGATACCGTTGGAAATCAGACATAGTACTAAATTCCCAAGAACCTGCTTGGGAAGCGCAGAGCCAAACCAGCCCAGCAAAGTGTCAGCACTACAGGCCAGCTCCTTGAGGCTGTGACTCATGTGAAAAGAGCTCAGTGGCCCTGCGTGGGTGCGAAGGAACAAGATTTGACACATGCAGAAATCGGCACTCTCAGACGGGACCCAGTGAAGATCTGCTGAGTCCCCCATCCTTCCAACAGCTCCAATGTTTCCAGGGCGAGTGCTGAAGGCAGAAGACCACGGGGTGGGGGGAGCAAGTGGCCACACTTAGGCTGAACTTGGTGCACAGAAACCATGAGAATCTGCCTTCTTGTTTGTATGACTAATCACGAGTTATGTGTTCAGCCCTAGCAAAGTTTTTCAACTGATGGAGACACTGAGACGCAGAGGAGAAACAGTCCAAAATGATCCTGCTTTGCTAAAAGTTACATCTGCAACTTATAAAGCAAATTGCCATGGTAAATAGCTATCAGTAAGGCTGAATCATCTCCCCATCCTCTGCACATTTTCAATTTGACATTTGTTGTCCTTCTTCTTCTGTTTAATGAGCGAGTGAAATGTATTTGAAACTCATGTCAGTGCATCTTAGCAGTTGGAAAACTATTTTAAAGAAAAAAAATGCATTTAAAATCTCAGTGTAAAGAGAGCATGTAGAATGATTCACCTATGCTATTGTGCATTTTATTCTGGTCTGTAGGAAATCAGAAATAAGAAATATGAAGATTCAAAACGACTAATACCTCATTCTCTATCTGCCTTTTGTTGGCGTCAGCTCCTAAGCATTGACACACTAAGCTTTGCTTGGGTAAATTAAGCTTTGATACTTCAGCTGTATATATTTTGCATATGAGATAAGCATTAAGATATGAATTTTTATATATATATTAATATCTTGAGATATATATCTCAATTCTGAGATATATTATTTAGGAGAAAACTGAAGTTTAATGACACCTGTGAAAAAGATGAACATTTCATACAGATGGGTTTTGTGAAGATAGCAATGTGATGACTGGTCTCTGTGTTACTAACATTCCATTAGACCTTTTTTCCAGCCCATTACTAACATCAGGAAAAATGTGTCTTTCTGAATAACCTTCATGTGGGTGCAGTGTCACCAAGATCTTCACAAGGAACATATCAAATGCAAAAGGCTCCAGCCACTGGGTAAGGCAAACCAAACCACTAGACTTTATATCCTCCGTGTGACTGTCCTAGTGGCATGTAGACAACACTGCTTTCTTTTCTAAATGGCAATAAATTGTTGCAGATTCTGGGCCAAAGTTACTGCTAGTGCAAACTGGCAACTCCACTGACTTGAACAACTTGTGCCAGAATATGGCAGGACCAAATCGGACCTAGAGCAAGCCTGACTGATTGATGGCTTTAGGTCAAATTACAAATTAGATAAAGCCGTAAAGGGAAAAATCAAGTATGCCCACAAATTATTTTTAACACAACTTTAATAGAATGTGGTAACACAACAAAAATCACCTGGAAAATCCAAACAGTTGACATAGCTTCCTGCAAACAGAGAGTAAAAGCGAAACAATGAAACCTGCTTGTTTATCATCCCCGGGAGCTGAACCTGGGAGTCCTGTGTGGAAAGCACAGAGCAGCCCGCACACACATCGCTGAAACCGCAGTGGGACCTTAGACTTGGCGATCAGAGGCGGTTTGGAGCAACGGCGTGTTTTGCAGAGAGGAGCTGTGCCATGACGCATAGAGCTGTAGGCTCACTTATTTATGAATCCTTGGGAGATCAGTGGGGATCCTTGTCAAAAGCTGTAGAATATGTTGGAAACTTGAAAAAGGAGCTCTGCTAGCTAGATGAAAATGAGCTCTGCTTGTTACCCAGTGACAGCAGGACCTCACCTATGAAAGCCACTAATATGCTTCCCCAAACTCCATGAGGTGATGATCAGAAATGTCACGGAGCATTGCACCGATGCTGAATTAGGGGATTAATGCCACCTACTGAATGACCTATTCTGGTGTGTAATGCAAAATGCATGGGCTGAGCTCATCGCCATGCCGCCCTGGGGCACCTGGCCTGCGAGAGTTCACGAGACACCGAACCAGAGAGAGCACAGAGGCGGGCAGGGACGCCTGTGGGAGAGAAATATGTCCCTTGTGACAACCGTCTGCCAGCAAGCAAGACAGCTGGACAGTCGGGTATATCAACTCGAGGGAAACAAAGGTTAACACAAGGTTCAGGAGGGATGGGCAAGGCACGGTCCGAATCAGCTATCGCTGCTATTAAAGTGCAGTTTTAAACAACAGTTCAATACAAATATTAAGTACGTAGCTGGTGACTGCTCAGATTTATCTGGTACCTTTGCGTACAACAAACAGAAGATGAGCCGAGCCAGTTATAGCCTGAAGGAAGTCCTACAGGTAAGATCTTTAAGTCGTTCCCTAGTTAGTTCCAGACACAGCCAGCATACAGTTGCCTGAAATGCCAGAGGGACATCAAACTCCTCCTGACATGTCCTCATCTTGCCCGAAGCTCCCGTGACTGCCATGTCTTGTGCTCCCAGAGATACCTCAGGCCTTCTCCTTGCACAGAAACACACGCTGCCTAATGAGGTAGGGGATTTGCCAATAGCAGTACTCAAAGCAACACATTTTCCATGAGCGATTTTGTTCCTTCTACTCAGATTGCCCTTTTATTTACAAGGGGAAGAAGAAAAAGCATTTGCTGCCTGCCTCAGGGAAATGCTGTAGTCAGGTCTTACATTGCTGAATAGGGAAGTCTAATAATTATTCCCTTAACAGAGATACTCCGCTCTTTGCAGCGATACTCTACACTTAATAATTTTCTCGGTGCCTGAGGCATCACACTTTCCCAGTGACAACAGCGCTGGCAACATATTTATCCTAAGGCTTGTAGGGCTCTGTGTTATTCTTCATAACTCACAGGTATAAAATTTGTCCTTGTGACCTCCTGACATGTCAAGCCACCACAAAATCAATAAAGCCCATTGAATCACCGGCCAGCTTAAAAAATTAACCCAGCTGCAAGCATCGTTGTAAGAGCGACAGAAGAGCGCCACTATTAAACAGTCAGAAGTGTCATTTGTCCCCAACCTGGTCCATCGCTCCAGTCTTCGGGGTATTTCAGACTGATCCCTTTCCATCGTGTCACTTAAGCAACAGAGGGGAATCTTTTATAAGCTGAGAAAGGGTCGTGGTAGCAGCTGACATGGTTTATGTTTAATAAAGGTCCTTTAGCGCCAGGAAAGTGGGGCCCTGCCAAATCTCAGGCGTCTCCCGAGCTGCTACTATTGTCCCTGGGGCAGGAGCACTTTTTAGGTCCCCTCTCCATCTCTGTAAACAAAAGGACAGCTGTACGCTTGGCTGGCTCCGGACGGGGCTCTTTGTGCACGATTAGTACCCTGCGCACATCATTCATGGCTTTTGAATAAAGATGACCTCTTGCAGGACGGGATGGGGGAAAAAAGCCTCTTTATTCAGCAGGGCTTGAATTAGCATAAGGACAAGGAAAGCGTTCCTTGGAAGTCACAGGAAGAGCTGGATAAAAAAATAAGCAAACTACAGGTTCCCTGCAATTACTCAGTGCTCAGGAGCTGGGCCTGGGAACTGTAAAAACCAAGGGAAGTTGTCCCCGCACGCCATCACCAACGCATGTGCCACCCCTCGCTCTCCAGCCTGAGCTCCGTGCGGCCCAGCCATACCTCTGCAGCTGGGGAAACACTTTGTCACAGGGGTTATGGCCCAAAAGGAGGAGAAATGAAGCAGGCAATGTGGCCAAAGTGAACTGATTTCCACCACCCAGTCCTTCCACCTCTCTCGGCCAGGCAGGACGATGCCTCGGTCGGTGGCTCTTGGAGTGGCAAAAATATTTGCCTTTTTTTTCCCCCGGTCCTGTGTGTGCGGACTGGGGGGTCAGGCAGTGAGCTATGCAAACAGACAATGACATGCCACATTTTTTCACATGCTGGGTCTCCCGGCCGATGAAAGGCAATTCAGCAGCTTATCGCCATGTATGCTGCTGCAATTAAGAGCCCTGGGAGCAGCGGCAAACGAAGCTCTCCTCCCCCAGCCCCTCCACCTCCCATCCCTCCCCCATGCCGATAGGAACAGGCTGTCTCTCACCACCCACCACACCAGCACAATTGCAACCCTTATACTCGGCGCTGAGCTCCACCGAATTTGCTCTGACCTAGCAGCCAGGGGCACGGCAATATGTACCAGGGTGTCCTCCAGACCCAACCTTCACATCAGATTAGTTTTCAGCTGAAGTCCTGCTGTGTCAACTGCAGTGGCCCTTAGAAACACGAGTTTCTCCCCTGGAAGGCTTAGCAACAGTAGAGTTAGCTTGGGCTCGGAATTAACAGACGAGGAATGAGGCAGGGTTTAAAATGAAATTAAATTCTAAAACAGTATTTATTGCAGTGTTGCCTCCTTCTTTGCTTTTATCGGTGCTCAGTAGTTGCTGGATTTCTGCTGAAAATTATTCCTTCCCTCTTTTTTCCTTCTTAACGGCACCATTTTTTGCTGAAAAAAAAAAAGAAAATGTGGTCCTGGCTGTAGTCGGAGCCTCCAAATGGAGGAGGCAAACAAATCAAAAAATAGGTATTATTTTATGACTTCTGATTTTCGAGTGAGCCTCATTACTTTCTAACCCTCTGCAGCACAATGAACAAACCAGGCTCTTCGCTGTCACTCTCGTGTTCTCTAAAAGCTTCCCGAGTCTCCGAGGAAGCTGTAGCAGAAAAGCGCATAAAAACACAAAACAAGGTTAATTGCTGAGCTGGCATCTGACTCCTCTAGAGGTCTGGATTACTTTGGGGTGGAGATTAACAGAGGCCAACCCTAGCCATAGGTAGCAATGTGATGTTCACAGGTTGATGTTATTCCCCTCATTCTCAAAAGCATGAGAGGCCCCTGTCTTGCCCCGACGGTGTGGTTTGTCACTGGAAAACTGGGGAGTAGGACATGACTGTTTCATGTAAACCATGCACCCACACAGAAGGACATGACACATTGAAGACTTCCGACAGTGGGTGACCAAGGGATATTGCCGGAGAAAAGACATTTCCTGTTGTGCGTTAGTATTTGGACTTCAAACAACAGAAAATGAGCTGTTTGAAAGTTATTTACATGAAAACCACTTGTATGTTGCTCCCACTGTTGCCTTCTTCCAGCTCCCTGTCCTGCACCTCACATGTGTCTCATTTGTCACTGTTCATCGCTGATAGGAAAAAAAGAATACCCTAAGTTTAATAGAGGGGGTTAAACTCAGCATTTACAACAGGTATCTGATATATGTGACAACTACACGTCTGCACCGTAAGAGTTGCAGCAAATCAATGAATGAGTCCATAAAGGGCTGAAATACAATAAAAATTTGTGAATGGAGTTGTAAGAAAGCTCAAGTGTATCAAAGGGGAAGCAGTAAAACTGAATGAAGGGGCTTCTGAGAAGAGTGAGAAAAGATTATCAAAAGTGCTTTTTATTTAAGAAGGTTATTAATACAAGGGAACTCCTGCTATCCTGAGCGATACTCTGCCTCTCTGTTTCATTATGGAAATGCTTCCCTCAGGCCCCACCTGTCTGTTTTTTTGCTGCTGATGAAGTTGACCCAAAGGGAATTCATTACCACACGTCTCCTAGGGCAAAGCGAGCTTTGCTGCGAATCAGACAGCACAGCCTGATGAATGCTGCCTGAAGAGGCTCTGACAAACGCGTGGCAGACCGGACTCCACCATCAAAAAGGTTCTCATGTGACAGTTTCTGCTTAGTTCTCATGCAGCTGGACGTCCTGGCAGCAGGCAGAGGGTTTGGGAGGGTGATATGACTCATGTAGGGTTTTTGCTGGGAACATGCTCCAACAGGAGAGAAATCACAGTGCATGCCTGGATTAGGTCTGTCCTGGATCCAGATAGGACACGAGAGCTATATACAAATGAGATGCCTTTACCAGGGAAATCAGACAAAATGCTGCAGGTCTCAAATAAGGGAATGTATATATATATTTAGCTCTCATCTTCCATCATTTTTTTACAAGCATTCATGGATTAACCATCCAGTACAGCTGGGAGTACTAAGGCAGGCTTCACTAGTCAGTGTTCATAGAAAAAACTGGAGCATAAAACATGAAACACTTCATTAAAGGCCAACAAGAAATCATAGACAGACCTCCTGCCTGTTTTCCAGTATTCATCACAAAGAAACAAAACCCAAACAAAGAGTGGAGTTAGGCTTTGTCGGCTTGAAGGAGAAAGATAAAATCTTGGCTGTAAAAGAAAATCCCCATGTGAGGCAGAGGGGTGAGACCTCCAACTTATAAGTAAAGCCAGGGCCCACCTGACCATCAGATTGCAAATATGCGGCACCTTTTAAATGCGTAAGTGAATTAGACAAAATGAATAATCTCACCATTTATGTGTGTCGTAAATCAGGGCGATGAGAGGTGGGAAGGAGCTGTATGCCAAGCTTTGGCTTTAGCGTGGAGGATCAGCACAGTGCCAGCATTATCTGGCAAACCCCATGCCAGGTACAGTTGAGTTGGGTCAAGCAAGCAGTTGAAGTTAGTTTCTTGCCAAAAGGCTCAGTCACATAAAAACTGTCTGTAACGTTACACACCCATATGACTCAGACTCCTAGCATCTTCAGCTGTATTCCACAATAAAAAGAAATACAAATGTGAGCCTCTACAACACAGAGGCCCTCGCAGCCGTGGCCAACAGTATTTACGAAGGTTTATCATCCTGCAGGTTATAGTGCCAGTCCAGCAGCTGACTGGCATCTTTGCAGTAGTTCTCAGCTCTCCAGCTGGGATGGCTGGACCTACAAAAAGGAGATGCTCAATGTTTCTGGGAGACTTTGCCCTGCTAAACCCCTGCTGCTGTTTTCAGAGGGTGAGGACCTGGTGGAGCAGACATGGCATGTTCCTGCAAGTTGCCAGGAGTATTCCCAGCAGAGGATGAGCTCAGCACCTTCCCCAGCAGGATGTCAGGCGACCATCAGCTTGGGAGAGGTTTGGGCAAGGCAATTCCCTCCTCTCCGAGGCATGCCTGCTCCAAGCTCTGAAGCACCATGTCCCGCGAGAGGGTTGCCCGAGGAAGGGGGCCCTCCAGTGTGCAAATGGTCAGCCATGTGCAGTGGTTAGTTTTTTCACATATCCATGGAGCTGACTCCCTGGTCTTCTGGGGTTTTTCCATCTTTACTAAACCCCAGTGACAGCTGAGGGATGTGGTCCTGTGGGGCACCTATGAGCAGGTTGGGTAGGAAGGAGCAGCCTGCAGGGGAGCAAGGCACGTGGAGGAGACCCCACGGCACCAGAGGGACAGGCAGCCCAGTAATACGGGATTTCAAGGGTTGTTTCCCACTGTTGCAGTGGGAAAGCTGCAGTGCTTTGCTGGTCTCCTGCTGGCTTCACGTAGACTCTCTCCAGCTCCTTGAATTTCTAATCTGCTTCTTACTTAAAAGCCTTGGTTCCAGTGTGGGGCTGTGAACTCACTCTGGTCTGTGGCACGGGCCGTGCGAAGAGCGATTACAGAAACTTTTTAAATTCTATTTTTTAATGAGTTGGCATTTGCGTGTCACGGGGTGGAAAGTGATGCCTCCAGGTGGAAAGAGATGTCTGCAGGAGGCCACGCGTCTCCTGCACTGCCCTTAGCTGTGGCACGTCCAGCACGAAAACACAGGCAGATGCACACACCCAAACCATACTTTTTGGAGCATGAATGGTCCTCAAAGACCTCAGCAAAATAAAAGAGTTGCTTCAAGCCTCAACACAGGCTTTAAATCAATGAATCCTAGTCTTTGCTGTAGTGTGGCAAATTGATGCAGTGTTTACAAACATTTGCAGGCGTAGCATGCTAAAACAAACGCTGCCAGTCCTCCAGGAAAATGGATGATTTATTTTCTTTTTCACACACAAGTATTTGTGCTGTTCTGCCTTTGAGAGCTGCTGAGTGAGAGCAGTGGAGCAGCCTCTCCAGCCGGCTCGTCCTGGGAGCTCCGGTTGTGCGCAGCACCTCCAGCTCCGTGCGAGCACAGGGACAATGTGAGTGGTCAGACGGGGACCCAGCCTGGCTCCCGCGGTGGCAAATCATCCTATTAAATTCGGTTTGTACAGGCTGTTATCTTTGTGAATGGGGGGAAGGTTATATTTATACTAGATAAAAGCCAACAGGGCTTTTTTTTTTTTGCCTGAGAAACAATAAGATAGTTCATAATGCATCCCTTTGCTGTGATGGACAGAACTAGTGACAGATGTATGAGGGAAATTTAATGAAGAGCTCGTAAGCATCTGCTCTGAGAATATGAGAATCTCCAAAATGGTCCTGTCCCGTCCTTCTCCCACCTCCGCTGCTGCCCTCGGGCTGCCCGGGCAGCGGGGCCGTGGGAAGGATGCCCCGTCCCTCTGCCCCACGGCATCCTGGCTCACGATGTGGGGAGGGAACGCCAGCAAGGGAGCATGTCGCTGCTTCTCCCACCCTCCCAGCACCGAAGCAGCTTACAGAGGATTGTTGGGGGAAACAGCTCGCGCAGACCATCAGACCATCAGCTGAAAAAAGTGCAGATAAATGCAAACATGGTTTCCTTCCCATCCACGCCATTAGTAAGGGGTTTTCACCGCGAGCGGATGGCGTAGGGATATAAATACATTTACAGCTCGGGGGAATCTGCTGCATCACCTCCGCTGCTGCAAGCTTCTCTGCCGGGTCCTGCTTTAGGGGGATCATTTCTCCCAGGCCCTGGGGAGGGCGGCTGGGCTGCCCTTGCCAGGGTAGGATTTATGTGAGGATGTGGCTGCGGAGAGAGAAGGTCAGTTTAGGGGAGGCCTGGCATCCTCACCCCAAAAAGGCAGCAGGGGAGACGGGGCAGCAGGATCACAGCACTAAACAGCAGAAGCGCAGCCAGGTTGGTGCAGGTGAATGCAGCATCTGCAGGGAGACCCCACGTGCGGGGAGGGCTCGGCTCCCTCAGCCTGGGGCAGCTCCCACAGCTGCTTAGGTTTTGTGCAAATGACCAGGAATTGGCCTCTATTTCTCCCCTAAAGCATGTTTCCACTCATCACCGCTTCTGTATCCACGCTCCATTTTTTTGGACCGATGGCATGATCCCTGTCTGAGTGGTAACCACTCGTATTTACTGACCAGGCTCAGCATAGGGCGGTAAGGAGACCCTGCAGATCTCTGCTGCACACCGTGCACGCTGCTTCAGCCCTCCCTTCCCCAGACAGACCCAGTCAGCTCATCCCTCCATCTGGGAACTGCTGGGAGGATTAGTTAGTATAAAGGACGTGGTTACCTGAGATAGCCCAGGGCTGGATCCAGTGACTCAGGAGCTCCCTCTATTTCTAATGTTTGCACAGACTTTTAAGACAGAAGCACTAAGCACTACCCGAAATGCGTTTGCTGAGGGTGAGATGCTTACAGCAAACAGGGACGCAGTTGGGAAACACTGACCATGGATATGATGAGCAGTTGTGAGGAAGGGGTTGGAGTCTGGCCGTTGGCAGGCATGACAGCGCACATACAGCTCAGATTTATTTCCTCTGGCGGAAGGTGCACGGGGGGACGTTTGCACCCCAGGGGCCCTCCGCAGCTGTGGGTGCAGCACTCTGGGATACTGGAGCTCAATGCACCAGGCATTTCACCCGGTGTCCGCCCTCCAGGGACCTTCCTGAGGTTACCCTCACACTGCCACCCTCTCCGTGCCCTGCAGGTGATGAGACATGGAGCCCCACAAAGGGCAGGCAGGAGGAAAAAGGAGACGATGGGGACTGTGGCAAGAGAAAGGGGGTGCCCATGTGCTGTGGCAGCCCTGCACCCCAACACCAACCCCAGAGAGGGATTGCTTGCCATAAAGGTTGGGTCACATTTGTCAGACACAGGTGATTTTTATCTCTTTTCCTGCCTGAGCTGTGTCTAACTGCCTGCCCATATGTTGGCTCGCTGGCAGCGCTGGGCACCCAGGGTGCAGTGTGCCTGCGGTCAGATGGCGAGTGGCTTCACCCATGCGGGGAGCTGGCTCTGAGCTGCATCCTCAGGTGTTGGCTCTGCTTTCCCATCTCCCATGTCACCGGCTTTCACTACGAGCCAGCCCTGATGATGGCGTTATGCCCTATCAAGCATCACCAGGGGACCCTACTACAGCTTACAGAGCTGGCAGTATTCAGATATTGGCCTCTCTGGGATGCTTAAAATGAACAGCAAAGCCTGCCTCATTTTACAGAGTATTGCTGTCCTGACTCCCAGTCCCGCTCTCACGCTTAACTGGGAGTTTGCATTGCTTCTGTGATAGCTGCATTTCTATTTCCATGCCGTGCTCCCGACCCCCCAGCCTGATGCAAATATCTGTAAAAAAGCAACCCCTGTGCAAGCATCATTTCCATGGTGTCTTATAACTCTGAATGATATTGAAATTGCTGAACCCGGGACTGCTTTGTGGTCATTATCCAGCTGCGACTTCAAGGGGGCTGAGAGGGACGCCGTGCCAAAAGCCTTTCCCGCTCTCTTCTTGGGAAGAAAGGAAAGAAAACAACCAGCGCTGATTAAAAGCATTTATTTTTTTTTTTTCTAAAGCGGTCTCCACATGCAAAGATTTGGTTCAAGGAGCATTAAAATCACTGCTGTCAGTTCAGAAAGAAGGGGCTGAAGGAAATCTGGGCCATGGGCATTGTGCGAGGGTTGCTATGGCAATCCCCGCAGAAAGGCGGCTTAATAGGCTTTCTTCCCAGGAAACTCAAAACTGCAGCTCGCAGGCTGCAAAGCGGCGCGTGCAAAAATATTTTCATGAACAGCATCTCTGTGGAAAATTTTGTTGGCTGTTTGCACCCTCCCTTTGGAAGCAGGGTGGGGGGGCAAGGAAGGTGTTTGAAGATCACCTAGTGGTGGCTGGTGACATAAAGAGGGTATGGGCGACGTTGCGTAGGGACCCACGGGTGGCGGCAGCAATGCAAAGGGAATGGCAAATTGCTCCGCACAAGGCAGGCGTTGTGAGCGGCTTAAAAACACATACTGTGATGATCAGTCTTCGCACACCGAGAGATGCTTTAGTAAACAGACAAATAAGCCAACAAGCCATTTGCCCCAAATTCTGTGACACCGCGCAATGTTATTCCTGAACGCAGCAAAATGCAAAATGGTGCTGTCTCTCAGCTCTTCCCTGTAATATTTACCATATTAAAAAAATAATGACATGAGCTAAAATATTTATGAACGTTAGTTGATCACACTCTGCTTTTTTCAGTGGAAGCTTCAGAGAATACTGGTGATTCAGGGCTTACCTGAAAAAAAAGCTTTAAATATTGTGGATTAGGGAAGCATATTTTATCTTAATGGAAAGAAAGAAAGACTAGGGATTAAACCATGAGACTGCGAGAGAGGATCTCCGGGCTCTGGCAGACCTCCATTTCATGACGTCTGGTGAGTCACACAAATCCCTCCGTGCTTCTGTTCCTCCGTGCCACCTGTAAACTGGTAATATTACAATCAATTATTTACTTTCCTGGGTTCTACAACATTTCCTTCTTTTGGCATTCTTGATTGCCTGTTAGTGATAGAGTATATAATTTTTCTTAAAGAACTGACTGTCAAACATGTACATGTGCATCTTATTGAGGAAAATAAAAACTGCTCACCAGCCGGGCTTATGATAAGAAATATTTTTCTTCTTCTTCAGCGATAGAGGCTTTGTGCTTTGGAACAAAGAGATCTGAGTATCTCTGCTAAAGCCAGAAACTTCCACGTTATCAGAGTGTGTAGCACAGAGCTGACACACAAGACTTAGAAGGTCGTGCGTTAGGTTTAACCTGCTGTACTTTTTGCTATAGTTGTATTTTCCTTTCCATCTGCGATTCTACTGCTGCTCTCTCTCAATGCAGGGATAATTAGTGCATTGGTTGAATCAAACCTGCACTTTTATTATAAAAGACAGCTGTGTGGCTGGGGAAAAAAAAAATTAAACCAGAATTATGTTATATTTAAAAATGAGATGAGACCATAGAAAAAATGACTTGGGATGAGTCAGGATAGGAGAACAATAGATAAGGGTCCAAATGCTTTGCTCCCCGCTGAGTTTGCGGCCGTCTGGCAGAATTATGCCATTTCACCATGTTACATAAAGAGATTACTGCCCTCACAACATTAAGGGGAGAGTCTGAGCTCCTAATTTTTAGATTCTAAGTCAGGCTCATGTTATGAAACTGAAATCAGAAAAGTGTGAAGACCTCGGTGTCTGTGACATTTTTTTTGTGGGCTCATCTCAGTTATAGGGAAGTTGTGAAGACTAGTTCCAAAGAAGGGGAGAAACGGTGTGCACACCTTTTACTTCTCTCTGTTACCCGAGAGAAGTCATCTGTAGGAAATCCCAAGGAAGCTGTAGCAGTCCTCCATCTGTCACTAGTGGGCTGCGGTGTCAAGAATGTAATGACACGTTAATTTTTAATGGCTGGGGAAAATGATGTAGAGAGGAGCAAAACGAGTCCCCCCCCAAGGTCCCACAGCACATCACAAGCAAACCTGTGAAGGTTTCTTGAACTTCTTCTTGAACTTCAACACCAAGCTTCTTTCTTGACTTGATTATGTAACTTAACTAGATTATGTCCTACTGAAAATTCAGAAGTTAATCTGTTCTTTAACGTACGAGATAAAGAAAAGATAATATGGAGGCAGAGCTACAGCTGCTACCCAGGTGTGCAGTAGGAAAACTCCTCCTGACAGGCTAATCCTGTTCTTGTAGTGAATGGCTACAGGACAGTGCCCTTCGTTTATCTTTCAAGCCCTTTGGGGTAGTTAAAACACAAAAGGCAACGGTTGCTTGATTTTCAGGAGCCAGGCAGCGTGCATCATTACATCAAAGTTTTGTGCTTTGGAGCCACAGCTGGAGGAGAGACTGTAGACCTTTAGGGACATCGAGCAAGTCTCTAAATTGAAAGCTACAGTGAATCCAATTTTAAAAATGCAATTTACATGTGATTATAGCTCATTTGCATAAAATGCAGTTGCTTCACTGCTATTTTTGGCAAGCTTAAACTTCAACAAGTCCTTTTCTTCACACTTTCGAAATTACTCATTTGCATTTCTCATTTTCTCACCTTTGCTCCCCTGAAGCCCTGAATGTCAGAGGATCAAAGGATTACCTGGGTTACCCGCGGGTGCCTGAAGGCTATGCTGGGACCTTGCTTCCCCGCGCCTCTAAGAGGTCTTGTATTTGGAGCTGGAAGCACAACTGTATTATCTGAATAACCAGGGCTTCCCTGCATTCAGAAAACCTATTCTTACAGCAGATAGGAGGACTTAATCCACTCAGTTTTGCTCCCTGAAGATTCAACCAAAGTTTATCCAGTGCTGGCTTGTCTGAAGGCATTCAGAAATTGCCACAAAACCTCCTTTGGAGCAGCAGCTAAAGCGGTCGGGTGATTACAATGGATGAGCTCATGCTTTTCCTTGTAACAAGCGCGGCTTTGTTCAGGGCTCTGGGGATGGGAGCCATGAATGGCAGGGAATACACCGACTATCAGGGTCAGATGATGCAGGAGTAAGAATTTAAATCGTTTTCAGTGGTGGCTTGGTTAGAAACGTTATAAATTTGGTTTTACAAATGTGCTGGGCAGGAGGGAAGAGTTTTGTGCAAAACCTGCTCTCTTCTGCGGGTGTAGTATTTGCCCACACAGTAAAGAGCCCCGTCTCTCTCCCATTGATGCCAGTTACGAAATTCTGGCTTCAAGAAGCAGAACAGTGATTTTATAGTCTGCAGTGCTGTTCTGTGGTGCTAACCACAAGTCCTTTAATTTCACCCTTCAATTACCATAACTACAATTTTTCCTATGGTAGCACTAATGTGGAACCAACACACTAATAATAAACTACTGCTTGTATATCAAGGTAGAAGACACTCTGCTGCAAAAAAAATAATCAAGGCATAACCAGAAAGGCATTTTAAATGCTGTGTTTTAACTAGATGTGTAATCCTTAAAAAGAAAAAAAAAAAAGCTCGCAAGTGAAATTCTTCGCAAGCAAAACCTCATGCAGAACAATAGCGGAGACTGCAAATACAGTTAAATGGCTGAAAAGGTTAAGAAGGGATTTATGTGAAAAACCTGGAGACCATTAATTCAGGTTCCTATTTTGAGATCAGCTTGGTGGTAGGAGATTAAGACAAAGACGGAAAGAAATTCAGAACAGATGTCAAGGTATGCTAGTTTACTACAGAGACCAAATAGTGGAATTATTCCACTTTGGCAAAAATATTAAGCCACATAATAAATATTTAGATAAAGAAACATTAAGAAAACATGGAGTTGCTGTACTTCTTTTACTAGGACTCCTATGTTTTAAAACAATGCAATAAATATAGCTGGATGATTAATTTTGCAGAAATAAAGAAAGGGTGTTAACCTGAAATGAATCACAGCTCACGAAGTTAATGTCATATTATTGAATTGAAGGAATTTCCTCCAGCCCAGGAACATTCTGAATGACATCTCTGCTGAACAGCATGCTCAGAGTGCCACCTGATGGCTAAACCTTGCTTTTTTCTCACCCAGCTGCCTTCAAAACGTGTAGGGGCTGCCCATGACCTCATCACTGTTTTCCTAACCTATGAGAAAAAGCTTCTGCTTAAATTACAAATGCGCATTTGCTCGGGAAGGAGCGTCTCTGGTGTTACATTCCTACCATCTATTGTCGGTTAGATAAAGTAGACTGGCCTACACTGGATCTTCATTTCAGTGGGTGCATTTGGGGGACACACTGTGGTCTCGGGGGGTCCGGGGAGTGAGTCAAGACAGGGGGGCACCACGCCATCTGGGGAGGACAGGCCTGGGAGATCATCCACAGCTGCAGGTCATTCCCACACGGGATGGAGTCCGTTCCAAGCTTCAGAGACCAGAGGCCTACGGATTTCAAAAGACACCTCTGTATTTTGTGGATTAAATAAAGCCACTCTTGGTAAATTCTTTGTTCTGCCTTCTAAAATTCCCCCAGATTTGGAAATGAAGATCCCTCCTTCTGGGAGCGTATGCTGGATGAGACAGGTAACATCCACTGAGCTGCAGACCGGTTCTGACCCCTCTGTATTGATGCTGCAGAGAAAACATGAGATTTTTGCCTGATCTCTGACAAGACAGCAAACGCAGCCTCTTCCTTCAGCGCTCCGGGGTAGGAGTCAGACACGATCACATCCTTGAGTGTTTCATCCACACTGGTGGAAACGGGGTCACGTTGCCACCTTCCCTTTCACTGATCTGCAGGTTTTGACAGAGGGGGAAGGAGAGTGTTTGCTCTTCCCCACCGAGGACAGCAGCTGTGAACTTGCTTTCTGGGGAGGGGATGTCCAGGTCACCTTCCAGACAGGGGCACAATTCCAAATGATTCCTACAGGAAGAGGATCTTATTCTGTTTGATACCCGGTTTTCATGTAGAGGGGCTCCACTTTGCCACCTGCATTGGCTTGTACCTGCTAAGACATAATGCAGCCCGAGGTTTACCTTTCTAGGTAGAATAGGTGATCACAGAACAGCTGCAGAGGCTGTTCAAGCTGCTAGAATATAAAATAAGTACTGGTTTGTGATCCCACATATCTCCGGTTCTCAAGGGAAACTGTAGGCAATGCTTACATACACCAAGTCATGGTTTTATCTTTCCTGGAAGGAACGAAGAAAGAAGCTCACCACTATTTTTTAAATAACTATATTTAGTCTTTAAAACAGTGTCTCTCATTCTTCTACTAGGGCATGAAGTTGATAAGAATTCAGAGTGAGTATTCATTATGATACCGCTTGGAGGAAACCAACATCAAGGACAATCTCACTTTATTTAAGGATCCTTGGGGATAAAACATGAATCCCTCTAGAATCTCATGCTCTCTAATGAAAAGCAGAAGCAGCAGCATTCTTACAGGCCAGGTGTATCAGAGGAAGATACATATCAAAGCTGATATATAAGAAAAAGGTATTTCACTATGACACTGGTGAGACACTGGAGCAGAGGCCCAGACAAGTGGACTCTCCATCTCTGGAGATACTGAAAACTCAACTGGAAAATGCCTTGAGCAACTTACCTAACTTCCGTCAGGCCTATTTTGAGCAGGAGGTTGGACTAGATGACCTCCAGGGGTCCCTTCCAACCTAGATTATTTCCTGATTCCATGATACAGGCAAGGGGTTTCGTGTCCTTTCATGGACAGGAAACCATCATCCCACCTTTCCACTCTGACCGGCAGTCGATGAATTTTACATTGCCTCTCCACGGGAGAGGCACCAACCTGGGGCTAATGAGCTGCTGAATCACCCAGCAGTCATGTCAGGCCAAGTCCTGCAGCATCACCCCTTAAGAAGCTCCTCTAGCTGAGGTTGACCAGCATGAGTGTGTGTCGCCCCACATTACAGTAACCTCCCAGAGTCCATTACCTTTAAGCAAATGCAGTATTTCAAATGCAGCTGACAAAACAAAGTTTGAGGACCATATAGCACACCCTTTCCTTTTGAAAAATCTTCATTAAGTGTAGGCACACTTCTTAACACACTAAGTAAGAAGGCACACTTCTTACTCAGCACAGCTTTCCCGCAAAACCTTCCTCCAACCTGTACATCAGAGTTGATCCCTTTTTCATCATCCAAAAGTAAAGCTTTTTCATTAATGGCAGCTGCCAATTCACCCACCTGGGCCAACCTGCAGCTCTTCTTGAGCCTGTAGAGACCTTTCCTCTGCCCAAACAGCATTTTGTTTCGCTTGCTTCCCTAAAGTCCATTTGAGAGGGACAAAACATGAATTTCCAGGAGACATCTTTCCTCCATTCTCTTACAGAAAACACTCTTTAGGTTTCCTTCAGGTCAATGTTACATTTACTATCAAAGCTGTTTCCACTTTGTTTTACATCCTATGGATGCATGGTCCTATGAATGCAATTACATTTGCACAGTGGATCTCTGCTGCGTGTTTTGACCAGTTTTGACTGGAAAATTCCTTATCTAACAGCTTCTTCTGCTCAATTTTCACTGTAAATTTGCCTACATTTACAGCTACTCAGAGTTAACTGCTATGCAACGTAGAGCTCTTCGTGGTCTGAAAACCTCAGAGACAGCCTGTGAAGAGGCACTGGGACATGCCTGAAAGGACAGTCAATATCCCCTTATGGATGATGGTTAACCTCACAGATTTCAATGTGATGGTGCAAGAAGGAGTGAGCAACCACTCCATGGCCCATGGCCCGGCACGTGCGGAAGACAGGGCAGGCTGGACCGCTCCTTGACTATGCTGCTGCTGCTGGGGGTCTACCTCAGCATGATCCCCAAGGACCAGGATGGATCAGGACTACCAGCATCTGCTGCCTACCCTCCTGACCCTGCTTAAATTATTGTCACACTGCCAGGCATGATTCACAGACAGTGAAAACCAGAGGGACCATTGCAGCACTCTGGTGTGACTCCTGCATAGCACGAGCCAGTCCTGCCACTAACCCCTGCAGCAGAGGGAATTATTTTTCCCTTATTATGTGTGCAGGTATCTGCTGGGACTCAAGCTCGTGACATGCTGTGTCACGTAGAGTCACCAACAAGGAAAATAAATAGGCTGTGTGTCACTCTCAGAGATTAATTAAATGGCTATTGAGTAGCCCAGCTTCCTCAGCTAGCAAAAATCTTCAGGAGGTACTGGGAGACATCAGCCTCCAGCAATGTGTCATAGTATCACTGGTCACCATCCTCCCTCACTGAGGTCACCGAAACATTTGGCAGTGCACCGGAGCTTTCAGATCCCCTCTGAGAAGAGAGTGACCAACAAAGCCACCAGCTGACACTTTGTTCTTCTTCATAAATCCTGAGGTTTTAATAGGGCTCTGGAGGCAAAGGAAGGGAGGAGATGAGCCCGTCGTGGTGTGCCCTGGTATTTCTGGAGGCACGTTCACTCAGACACAGACTCGCTGAGGGCTTGTGTTTGGTGACACCCTCTTCTCATCAAAGCACCATCGGAAACAAACCCGCCAGCTGAAACACCGTGTCCTTCCTGCAAGCCAAAGCAAGTACCAGCCATGTGAGGACTGACTTCATAACTGACATCAGTTCTTTCCATCAGCTCACGCAAACAGCCGCAAGGCGTCTCTGAAAGTCACAGCCCTGGCTGCAGTGGAAGTGAAATACAAATGGGCGAGATGGGTGCAGGGGCTGTTGGTGGCAGAGGCAGCCTGCAGCCTCCAGCTGCAGGGGTATTGATGTACCTGCAGAACAAGTTCATAAATTCCAGCAATCCCCCTGCTAATCCTCAATTCTGAAAAATCTGTGGCTGAGCCGATAACCTGTACAAAGTGTATGAGGGCGGAGGCATGGACGGAGTTTGTGCTCTGCGTTTGTGAGGCATGGACACAGTTTGTACTTCAAGCATCCCAAGGGCCCTGTGGAGCTCCCCAGCCATCGCGCCACCAGCACAGGGTTGAGCTCGCCCAGTGCCCAGGACACAGCCTCTCTATTTGTGGCTGCCAGGGCACATGTAACTCCTGGAGTGGCTTTTCTTGCCTGGACGAAGGCTGTCTGAAAGGGCCGTGGGAGGAGGTGGAAATATTGCAGGAGACAAAGGCAGGTGGCTGAAGGGACCAGGGTTAGTGTGGGGTGGTGGCTTGCTTGGGTGTGAGTCTCATTGTCCTAAATATCTTGACTAAACACTACTGAAAAGCATCTGTCATGTCTCCCACTGATTTTGCTACTTAATTCAAGACTCCTGAGCAGTTCCAGGAAATTGTCTGAAAACCAGAGGAGATGTTCAACTGGTTGCATGCAGTAGTAAGGAATTTCTGCAGACCTTTGTCTTAGGGACTTAGGATATAGAAAGCTCTTAGGGTATAAAATACAGTGGATAAAAAGTGGAATTAACCTGAAGGACTTAAGTGTGGACTGCCTCCCGTGAGGCACAGTGCAGAAAATGCCAGGAGCAGGATTCAGGGAAGGTATTGGTGCCACTCAGGGCATGGGGGCGAACTTTTACTTCGCATAGAGCGGTGTTTCTGAGTTCCCTTGTCATTGCAGAGAACAACAGAAGAGGCAGTCTACCAGGGCTGCCTCTGTGGAAAACGCAGCCTCAGGAAAGCCGAGACCCTCGTCCTGGGGTCGCTGGGGAGCCCCAGTCCCCCAGAGCACCCTCCACCTCCCGCGGGCTGAAGGGTAACGGGGCCACACCACGTCGGCTTGCACCCATCACTTCCCCTGCTTGTACCGTGGTTTCCTCCTCGGAAAAGAGAGGTGGTGGCAGTGCCCTCTCTGCAAAAATGCTTTGAGATCCATGAATGCAGAAGTGCACGTGAAAGCTAGCAGCTGCTTACTGCTACGGCTGCCACCGCTGCTGTCCTTGGGAAGGGAGACAGGGCTGCGAGATCTTCCCTGCTACTTTGTTAGCAGTTGAATTTGCAAAGAATAATTAAATACATGTAAAGCAGAAGTCAGGCACCAATTTTCTTTAGTTTATTCCTCAAAATAAGCACATAAAACTGTACATTCTTTTAGATTTCAGCCATGGGGGAAAAAATCCAGCAAGAGTCTATTTTTCCTGACCAACCTCATCTGTTTGCGCACCAGAGGGAGAAGTCAAAGATGAGCCATTCTACCCTGATGTTCGCCAGGTTCATCTGTTTCATCTCCATCTCAATCACACAAATGATGCTCTGCTCTCTCTCTGTTCATCCAGTCTCCCTTACCCAGCACTCAAAGGTGCAAATATGCAGCGTGGTTACAGCTGGAGCCACAGCTCGCACCATGAATAGTCCCATCACTCAGAGAAGGAAAACCCAGAGCAGAACAACCGTCACATTGCAGAGGGCACTCGTGGAAACAAGTGGACCGCTGGTTATCTGCCAGACCATGACTGCCCGCTTCCAGCCTGCTCCTAGCATCTAACATCAGAGCTCTAAAAAGCTCCGTGGCTACACAGGGAACTTGGATTTCCCTCTTGAGCCCTGAGCCACAACCACACTGCTGCCCACAGCAGGAGCATGAATGCCCCCCTCTCTCCCCGCTGGTGGAGAAACCCTGCTAAAGGACCTTCTACCATCTCATGTTGTTTTGCAGACAGAGGGCTGTCAGGCCTGGCTGTCACTTGTCCTGCCTGGTCCCCAAGGCAGATCAGTGTTGGCAGAGGTGGAAAATCACTGACTCCCCTCTCCACTTTTATTCAGGGTGGTTAAAAAAAAATTGCTTTCTGGCAAAATTTGTGGAGTTAACTACAAGAGATCAATACCTGCTGGATTTTTATATAGCTTGAGACTACTCAGCACAAGGATAGCATCTGCTTTTTCCTTCTGAGAAAGGTCTAGAAAGAAACCATTACTCAGCTATTCAGCCAGGTGTTTTTTATCAAATGCAAGGTCATTTGCTTCACAAGGAAATGATCCTAAATTAGGATTCACCTCATCAAGAGGGTACCAGGTACCTGCACTGTGTGCTGCAAAAAAGAAGCAGGTCAGAAGAAGAATTCAGCCTTCATGCATTAAATACTGCTGTAGGGAAGGTGGGCACCAGTGGGGTAAAAAATTAGCAAATGCAATATCAACAAAGGGAAATGAACGTTGAACAATGCTGTGTGCGGGTACAGGTGTGACAGCAGTACATCCTCTGCAGTAAGCCCTGTACAACCCTATTTTTATCATTCTTCTCTGACCCAAATACAGCAAACAACACCCTGGAGCTGTCTCCAGACAGCAGGGCTGGTTCTTGAAACAATGCCCCTGTTAAAGCACCTGCACCCCTCACACCTACCAGCTTATGTTAAGCACCTCCGGAGGAAGCAGGCAGTTTTCCATCCTCCTGGGAAGGAGAGACAGGATTTACTTCCCTCAGTGCCCTGGGCACCAGTAGCTGTGTGCAGCCAGGTCGGTGTCCCAGAGGGCTGAGGCAAGGCTCGGGCTCTCCATGGGGATGCAGTGGAGAGCCGGGACACCTCGGTGTGAATTTTGACTAATGTGCCTCTGTTGGTTGGCGTAACGTGGCCTGAACTCACAGAGACAGACCAGAGATCGTAGTAGGCAAAGCAACCAGGAATGAGCTGATGCACAGATAAAACACTTGCTGAGGAAATGTGAGAGACACTTGGAGAAACAGTGAGAAAGTTGTTTATTGAGGAACAGCCTTGGCACATCCAGACTGGCAAAATGTGCCCACGTGCCTGAAGACAGAGACTCCAAGGAAACCCTGCACAAACCATTCTGGGGAGGGCTGCTGTGTAAACACAAACCTAACCGGGGAGAACGTGGTTTTGAAGCTAAAGGACAAAGCTGACACAAGGGCAGATGGTTATAAACCGGTTGCCAGCAATCTTAGGTGGGACACTGCGAGGCCACAGCTAGCTGGGAGGTTTGAGAACGGGGTGGGGGGTAGCAAAAATAATCCATTTCAGGAGGAGGCTTGATGAGTTTAAGGAGGAGATTTGTATGACATGGTGTTTGCAACAGCCAGGGTCAGCAGGCATGACCCACAAAGCACCAGCCGGTGTGGCACTGATGGGTGTTCACTCTGGTCCCTGCAAGGGCACAAGTCGGTGCCTACCTTGTGGCTACCCTGTGTGCCTGGGCACAAGCCCACGGCTCCGCTCTGGATGATTCCGCGCGCAGGGGCTGTGCTCACGTCTGGCAGCCATGGGGCTGTTTGCCGGTGATAGAGCGGCCAAGGAGCTGGAAGGGTGCCCTGGGTGTGTCCCAGCGCCTATCGCAGGGACCGAGGGCCTGAAGTTGCCTTCGTTTGCTTAACCTGCTATAAAAACAAGATGGAAAGCAATTCTTGGAAGCGCTGCCCTCCTCCATATGCTAAGCCAGCAGGAGCGGGAGGGCTAAAGCCCTGGGTCAGCACATTGGACTTCACAAGTGCACATCAAGCAGAAATTCAAGATCAAATTTTTCACTGAGAATTCCTATGGGCCATTGCTGTTCTGGCTGTGGTTGTATTTTGTTTTGTTTTTGAAAGGTAAATCTTCTATTGTTTTTTCATCAGTATGGTATGTTCTCAGCCACTAAGAGCTGGCTTAGGTTGGGTCTTCAGGTCATATCGACCCTGAGGTAAAAGCTCACAGTCCCAGGCAGTGTTTGCTCTTCTAAGCAAGCTGTAATGCAGTTAGCATCTTGCCTTTCATGCTGTCTCCTGTGCATGGGTTTGCACATACAAATGGCTTTGCTGGCTGAAGTCACAGAGTATGCATTTCTGCAGCCAGAAACAACTGAGAGACGAAAAAAAAAAAGCTGGCTAAGCATCAGTCTTATTATATTTTTTGAAAGGAACTCTATTAACCTAAGCCTCCTCCTGCTCCCTGAGCTGCTTAGTGCTTCTCCTACCACTTAAGTTTGTGAAGGGCTTTTAAAAAACACCTTACATACCAGCATTTAAGTTGATGAGTTGTATTTAAAAAATCTACTCAGTCTGAATCATAGAATCATAGAATCTTCATGGTTGGAAAGGACCTTTGAGATCATCGAGTCCAACCAAACACCCTACAATCTCTGCCACTAGAGCATGCCCTGAAGTGCCACATCTAGACATTTCTTAAACACCTCTAGGGATGGTAACTCAACCACCTCCCTGGGCAGGCTGTTCCAGTGCCTGACCACTCTTGCAGTAAAGTAATTCTTCCTAATATCTAATCTAAACCTCCGCTGCCACAACTTCAGACCATTTCCTCTGGTCCTGTCATTCTTCACCTGGGAGAAGAGGCCAACACCCACCTCTCTCCAACCTCCTTTCAGGTAGTTGTAGAGGGCAATGAGGTCTCCCCTCAGCCTCCTCTTCTCCAAGCTAAACATGCCCAGCTCCCTCAGCCTCTCCTCACATGACCTGGTCTCCAGACCCCTCACCAGCCTGGTAGCTCTCCTCTGGACACGCTCCAGCACTTCTATGTCCCTCTTGTACAGAGGGGCCCAGAACTGAACACAGTACTCGAGGTGAGGCCTCACCAGTGCCGAGTACAGAGGCACGATCACTTCCCTGCTCCTGCTGGCCGCACTATTCCTGATACAAGCCAGAATGCTGTTGGCCTTCTTGGCCACCTGGGCACACTGCTGGCTCATGTTAAACTGGACGTCCACCAGCACCCCCAGGTCCTTTTCGGCTGGGCAGCTTTCCAGCCACTCTTCCCCAAGCCTGTAGCGTTGCTTGGGGTTGTTGTGACCAAAATGCAGGACCCGGCACTTGGCCTTATTAAACCTCATACAGTTGGCCTTGGCAACTGAAAAATGCAGACACATTCCTTTACTTCCATTTTATGGTTTTATTTTTGCAAAATCACAATCTTTTCTTCACTGGGCACTCAATGAGAGCAGCTGCAGAGTCCTGTCCAGTTTATCAGACAGCTCACAGCCTCACGTCTTCAGGAATTTAACACCAGTGGCTGAAGATGTATCAGCACCCTATAAACATCTGCCAGTGCTTTCTTGGTACTGTGAGCAGACAGGTCGTCCTCTCCCTCCGCACAGGCCAGGCCACTTGAAGTGAGGAGGGGCTGAAGATTTTGCGAGATGCATCCCTAATGGCTCTGGAGAACCGAGTGTTGTGAGATGGAAGTCAGAGCTGAGTTCTCCAGCTAAACGATAGAGCTGAATCCTGCTCCCTACAAATCCACAGGCAGTAATCCCTCTGACTTCCTCGTCTGAAAGCAGCACTGCCAAAATGCCATTAAACTATGTTTATTTTATTTGTTCTACTAGCTGTTTTTGTAAAAATATGAATCCAATAAAGATGTAAAAGCCCTGCTTCTTTCAGTTAGAAAAGTTAGGTTAGTCAGGTTAGTGATAAAAGCCCTCATGAAGGCTGAGGAACTGCGTTTCCTATTCTGCACCCCATGACAATACAGCAGCCGCTAAGTACTGCACCTTATTTTGGGAAGTGTGTCATGCACTCCAGTTATATATAGAAAACAGCAGATTAGGTGGTGCCCTGTTTCTTTCAAGACCCTCGTGAGATTTAGGGAACCAGGTAAAATTCTGGTGCTCAAGCACAGGAGCATGCCAGACAAAATGGGTAAGTAGAGAAGAAGAAATGGAATTTCTTACACCCTGCAAGGCCACAGCCGTGCACAGTGGAGAGTGAGGATCTGGAGAGACACGCGGAAACAGAAAGCTGGTACCGTCCCTCCCCCTTCCTTCCCAAATGAAACCTGCCTTCATTAAACTACAATAACACCACAACTAAGGGAGCACGTGGCTTCGTCCTTCAAAGCAGAATCATCCTGGTGAGATAAAAAAGCCACAGCAAGTATCAAATCAGAAAGAAAATCAAGGAGCGGCACAAGACACTGCTGGGTGTTGCCAAAGGTGTTTTTTCCACCCACAGGGAGGAGGAGAGATGAGATAATTTGCAGCAGGGAGTGATCTGCTGCCTTGAAGGAAAGAACAATGGTCCAGGAAAACAATAGACACTCCCAACACACCCGGCAGCTCATACAATGGCTGGAAGTATCTGAGTGCCTGGCGCAAAGAAATGAAGTGTTTAACCCTTTGACATGAGGAAAGGGGTAGCTTTCATCCATCCCAGTTGCACAAAAGGCTGGGGTTGCCTTGCACTCATGCATTAGCTGGTTTCTCCAGGTGGGCTGATGGCCTCACATCCCCATGGGAGGTGGGGACCCAGTGGGGAAGGAGCTTCTCCCTATAGGGTGAATTCATCTGAGGGAGAGGCTGAGTTTGAGTTAAGGTTGGCAATCACAAGTAGGGATTGTGGCGCAGGTGTTTGTACAGGAGGGTGTGTATCTCACAGAAAGGCCTTGGAGAGAGCAAAGATGACACCTCAATATTTACATTTAAAAATCATATTAAAAACAGAGTTAGTGATCTTTGAAATGCTTTATTCCTGGGGAAGGTTGCTCTGCTGTTGGCTGTAGTGGCTTATCTGTATTTAAACAGAGGGTAATGGAAATTAGCTGTCAGTTGCTGAGGGGAGCTGCTCCTGGAGCCGGCTCCACCTGCAGCCAGGCTGAAGGCAGTAGCTTAAAGGACGGACATGAATGGAGGCAAGTCCATGCTCGGGGCAGCAGGTGAACCCCCTCCTTGCCCATCCCACCTTCCCAGGTGCTTCTGTATAACAGGTACAAGGCTCTGGTTGTCTGTCTTCACCAGAGGTACTGCCAAGGTCAGAAAGGCCTACCCCCCCGATATCATGATCATGTCCGTGTGGAAGAAAAGACAGGTTATAGTTGTAGGTAACTCCCTTCTGAATGGAACAGAGGGTCCAATATGCCGGCCAGACCCTCCTCTTAGGGAAGTCTGCTGCCTCCCTGGGGCCCGACTTAAACACCTCAGCAGGAAACTTCTCTGGTGGTGAAACTCCCCCCAACTTAGGCCACTCGGTGCTTGGTGCGATTTCCCCCCACTTGGACCACATAATAACCCAACATAAAACAGAAAAGAATGCGAAGGACAATGGACCAGAATATTATGACAACCTCTTAGCACCTGAACCACATGGCAACCTGGGCCACATAACAACCCAACATAAAATAGGAAAGAATGCAAAGGGCAATGGACCAGAACGTTATGGCAATCCCTTAGCACACCCGGTTTCCGCATCCCCTATTGCCTGGAAACAGTCAATAATCGATCATCCCCTGACACTACCTGGATCATGGCCCAAAGAGGGGAGTGATACCAGAATTTCAAGATCTAGCAAGTTCTGGGTTTGCACAACTGGTGGAATGTACCACAATATCCCGTAGTCTGAGTTGGGCCTGAGTGAAGAAGTATCTGGTGAAAGTCAGTTATCTCAGACCCTATAAATAGCAACTCCAGTGAAGCCCTTTGAACTCTCCTGGATCACAGCAGGCTGTGACCAGTATCTCCCCTGAGTTGGGACACCTCAGGTAAACACCTTGAGGGTTAAAGAGCCAGGGTGAGTCAATTAGGGCCTGTTGAGGAATGCCAATGCATTGTGAGTATTTACTCTAAACCAAACTGAGAAGAGGGAAATTTTAACTCTTTCATTCACCTCTCTATCTATCTATGTGTTTCTGACATACACATTAGCTTTTATGAGTGTGGATGCTCTTATCTTTTACTGACACATGTTTTACTGGATCCAAATATTTTCTGTCTCCTTGTCAGCGTATTTATACGTTTATGTGTTCATACACATATATAATGATTTAGAAAAGGGGCATCCATCCACTAATTCGAGTCACCCGCTGCGAAGGGACCTTAGTCCTAGAAGTTAAAGACTGGGGTGACGTGTGCATGTGCCACTCTTCGAGTGGTGCGTGTTTGTATGTTTGTGCTTATATGCATATGTATTGATTTAGGATACCCTATATAAATTACTGTGAATTGTGTCATTTACTAATCTGTAATTAAGTCGCTGTTCAATTATTTTGTTAAATCACTTTGCAAATCCTTAGATCGGTTAATGATTAAGTGTCATCCAGACAAGCTCGAGAAATGGGCCCATGTGAACGTCATGAGGTTCAACAAGGCCACATGCAGGGTCCTGCACCTGAGTTGGGGAAACCCCCAGAATCAATACAGGCTGGGGGATGAAGGGATTGAGAGCAGCCCTGCCGAGAAGGACTTGGGGGTACTGGTGGATGAAAAGCTGGACATGAGCCAGCAATGTGCGTTCGCAGCCCAGAAGGCCAGCTGTATCCTGGGCTGTATCAAAAGAAGTGTGGCCAGCAGGTCGAGGGAGGTGATTCTGCCCCTCTACTCTGCTCTGGTGAGACCCCACCTGGAGCACTGCGTCCAGCTCTGGAGCTGTCAGCACAGAAAAGCCATGGACCTGTTGGAGGGGGTCCAGAGGAGGGGCCACAAAGATGATGAGAAGGCTGGAGCACCTCTTCTGTGAGGACAGGCTGAGAGAGTTGGGGTTGTTCAGCCTGGAGAAGAGAAGGCTCTGGGGAGACCTTATAGCGGCCTTTCAGTACTTAAAAGGGGTTTATAAAAAAGATGGGGACAAACTTTTTATCAGGGCCTGTTGTGATAGGACAAGGGGTAGTGGCTTTAAACTAAAAGGGGATAGATTTAGACTAGATATAAGGAAGAAATTGTTTACCATGAGGGTGGTGAAACACTGGAAGAGGTTGCCCAGAGAGGTGGTAGACATGCCATCCCTGGAACCATTCAAGGTCAGGTTGGAGGGGACTCTGAGCAGCCTGATCTAGTTGAAGATGTCCCTGTTTATTGCAGGGGGGTTGAACTAGAGGACCTTTAAAGGTCCTTTCCAACCCAAATTATTCTATGATTCTCCACCCAGATGCCCCCAGGGTTTGAGCTGAGGTGGGCCACTGAAGTCAGGCTGGAAAATCCTTTTCAGCCCATGGGTTCAGACTGAGACAGGTATTCAAATCACTGACAGCTATCTACCCTGAGCCCCAGTGTCACCAGTCAAACTCCTCACTGTGCTGAGTATTAAACCAATACACAGAAAGATCTATCACTAGTCTAAGATCTAATCACTAATCCAGGAAGCAGCAACTCAAGGGCCAGATATCAAAACAAGATTTTTCCAACCATGTGGTAATGATTGCCACCCACATCTTTCTTCCTACTTTGAAATATTATTCCCTTCCAACTAGAACACAGATCAGAAATATAGAGTACACAGAGAAAGCTTCACTTTAAAACACAGCCTGGCAATCACTAATACAGGTGATGCAATGCACCGGCTACCTTCATCCACATTATGTGGCAGAGAACGTGTTCGTTGTCAATGAGCTACACAAGCCTATAAAATTCCCAGAGAAAGAGTGCTCCTTTTTGCATGAGATTAGCATGCCATAAAACAGAAGGCAGCTGAACATGTAAAACTAAGGAAGGGTGTGATAATCAGGAAAAGGCTCATCAACATGAAAAGAAACAAGATTTTCATGGGTTTCTAGTGAGTATGGAGATCTTTTTAAGTGCTCTGCTAGAGCTCTCTGAGCAGTATTTTATCTTCAGAAAATGTTTGGAAACTATCTCTGAATAAAACCTTCTGGAATTTTCAGATCAAGTACCTGAATTATTCCTCCTCCTCCAGTTAAAGACTGTCTCTCCAGTTGCCAAGCTTGATAATTTGTCCTGGTCTGAGGTAAAACCTGGTCTGAGGTAAAACAGAACCCATTTTCTGTTTTGTAATTTTACGTTTTAGCTGGGCCTTTTCTAACTGACTAAATTCTGAAATTAACAGCGTATTTTTCAGAAACTGTTCACTCTCAGAGTGATAAAACCCAATTATACCAAGGGATGGTATAATCTGGCCAAAACCATGACATAATTCCAGGAGGAAGTGTTTCCTTCTGAGTCCTTTCTGCCTGTTGAACTTTCAGAAGACCAGAGAATCAGAAGGAGAACAGGAAAGGATCTGGGGGGTTGCAGGCTTTTTAAGCATCCACAGAAGCTAATGACACATCAGGATGGTTGGCTGGACAGGAGCCATCTAGCACCTCCATTCATATGATGGGGCAGTGGGCACAGCTCCAAACAGGAGTGGTCATCTTCTTGGGGGATTGGTTGGCAGTTGGCACAGCCTTGGTCAGTGAATCACAGATGGTGGCAACCAGCCGTGGCTGGCATGCGGAGCCACGGCGCAGGCAGGAGGCTCTGCCCGGCACAGCAAATCCGTGCTCTTGCCCTTGCTGCAGGCAGGCCAGAGGCAGAAGCCAGGGGCATGAGTCCTGCACTTGATGTGTGAGATCAGACAGGTCCAGGCTAATGCAGGATCATATGCTCAACATGAGTCAACTGTGCGATGCTCTTGCAAGGAAGGTGTTCTTGGCTGTATTTATAGGACTGTAATAGCTAAAATATGAAAGGCAATTATGCCATGCTACTAATTGGGAACGACTCCCCAGCTGTAGTCCTGTGTCCATTTTTGGGAATAGTACTTCAAGAAATAGGCGAGTGTCTATGGGAGGGAGCCACATAAACAACAGAGATTTAAATAACATGTGATGTTACTCTGTGACAGAAGACTGAAGCTGTTTGGGTGCTGAATCTATAAAAGTGCTAAAAGCAGAGCTGAGGAAACAGCTATTTTCTGTGAATAATAAGGGTTAGTTAGTTATTACCAATTATTACTTAATTGCTTTCCAGATTCATGGGGATAGAGTAAGATGGAAAAAAAAATCAGTATTATTCAAAGCTTCAGATGAAAAAAAAAAAGAGTCAAACTGTTAGGAAAAGTTTGCCATCTATAGAATTAGTAAAGACCTAGAACAGGCTACCTACAGAGGATGTGGTTTCTCTGAGAAGGTTGCACAAATATTGGCCACTCATGATCTGTTGATATTAATCCTCTCTTAATGCAAAGGTTTTCATGAGATGATCTCCTTAGGTCCCTTCCAAGCTGATTCTCTGAGTTAGTGCCTGCCAGACATTTGCTTTCCATACTTCCTATTAAAAAATATTTGCATTTGGTGGCTGTGGGCTCCTGAAAAGTGTGCTCCCACACAGTTTGTGAAGACATGTTAGAGGTGCCCATCTGAATTTTCACATCCTGTGTACTAAATAAAGCGCAGCCTCTCACACCGACTGGTCTCCAAAGCCAGTTAGGAACAAGGAAAAATAACACAATCTGAGCTCTCAGGGGTGCTCTGAAATCAAACTCATCAATGTCAGTGAAATCTGTTGAGGCTGTGATTAAATTAGTAATGTTATAGTTAGAGTAGGATTTGTATTATTTGCAGGAAATAATATAAATGTGAACACAGGTATTGAATAAAGAACGTCAAAAGAAATATTGAATAATTTGTCATGCATTGTTAAAAAAGGGTAATCACAACCTGCATGCATTGGGCAGCTGAATTTAAGTGCATTTCCTAAGTTAAAGTACACTTCGTAATTTTTGAGGGCACTTTGAGGGCTTTACTTAGCCACATTACCATCACAACATGGCTTCTTGTCTGTAAGAATTTAACAGAACCTTATAGCTACTCTAGGGTGTACAGTGCATTAATTTCCAAAGAAGAGTAAGGTAAATAGAAATATGTGACATGTACTAGCACATCCACAGAAGACTTAAGAATGAAGATACTCAAGGATTGAAAGGAATTTTGGGGGTAATCAAGTCAAGGCAACATCTCATATAGCTCGCTTCAGAATTTGTCTCCTCTTCTCACTTCCAGCCTGGCTAATTTACGTCCATTTGTATTTCTGCCCACACCATCCATTAGCTTAAGTAATTGCATTTTCATCTTTGGTACTTACGCTACTATTTAGAGAGAGCAACCTTATGGTTTTTTTCTCAGCTTTCATTTTGCTGGGCTACAAAACCCAGCTCTCTTCATGCCTTCCACTAAAGCAGATCCTTCATTCTCCTGGTCTGTTTTGCACCTCTCATAGTCATTAAGCTTTCCTGAGTGGGAGTGATGAGAAGTGCGTATGATATTTCAAAGGGGGCTTCCCTATTGCCCTGTGCAATGACAGTAATGCTTCCCTTTCTGTATTGGAAATATCATGTCTGGTGCGTTGTAGGAACATCGTCATATTCTTTGTGGCCACACCATAGGGACAGCTGTGTAGAAATATTCCAGAAAGCTCTCCATGAGGTAGTGACAAAACTGAAAGCGATACTGCAGTAACCACTCAAATTTCCACAGGAAGTTCTGTGCAGCTTCTGTGAGTCAAGATCAATTGACCCAGCATTAAATATAAATATTGCATCTGCTAGTCTTCAGTCATATAGCATCATCCAATATAGCATCATCCCATAGTAAGCAAGTGGGAATGCAATTGCATCATGAACTGGTGGATGTGCTGGTATGTGGCTGTTGTTGTATCATATGGTCAGAAATTGTGTAGTTACTGAAGGTCCAGACCTTTTCCATGCTCAGGTCCTTGAGATGTTCAACAGCTGACCTTGCTGAACAGCTCTCTGAATTTATAGGAATGCAGACTTTTGAGCTGAGATCATAAATAGATTTCATAGAATCATAGAATGGTTCGGGTTGGAAGGGACCTTAAAGATCATCTAGTTCCAACCCCCTGCCACGGGCAGGGACACCTCCTACTAGACCAGGTTGCTCAAAGCCCCATCCAGCCTGGCCTTGAACACTTCCAGGGAAGGAGCATCCACAGCTTCTCTGGACAACCTGTTCCCGTGTCTCACCATCCTCACAGTAAAGAATTTCTTCCTAGTATCTAATCTAAATCTATCTCCCCTCTTTCAGTTTAAAACTGTTACCCTCATCCTATCACTTCATTCCTTCATAAAGAGTCCTTCTCTATCTCTCCTGTAGGCCCTCTTTAGGTACTGGAAGGCAGTTATAAGGTCTCACTGGAGCCTTCTATTCTCCAGGCTGATAAACCCAAGGTTTATCCTTGTGCTGACTCAATCCCTTATTGTTTTCTATCACCAACTCTTCAGCGATCCCCTAACTGCTTAGCAAAACCTATCTAAAACATTTTCATCTTTGACTATTATCATCCTTGATTATTTGGACTCGCTGATCGGGGCCCTGACCCCAACCCACTGGCTGATTTCCTTTCCTTCTGCTTAACCGCAGACCTGCCTTATCACCAGATTTGTTTGGCAATCTGGGCTCCTGGTAGAGCCTGAATATTGTCACTGGACCTGCCCTGCCCTGCTGTGATGCTGGCTTCTGGCACCTCATCCCGTTCTCCATCCTGTCCCCCAATTCCTTCTATCAGTTGAGTATATCAGCGCTAGCATTTTTTGGCCACTTTGTCGGCTGTTCTCCTACCCTCTCATGTTTACTTATATCTTGTTTCAATCTCCTAATTTCTTCTTTTTCAGTAGCAGGTATGAAGCTCATACAAGCCTTCCCCTCATATCATAATTTAAACAGTTTCTTCACAATCACCAGAGCCTTGGTCCCAGAGATCCATGACACAGGAGCTCATGTGGCATGCATGAATTTTTTCAGGGTCTCCAGATCTGACCACATGAGTAAAATTGATCTTTGCCAGAGATATCAACTAACAAATGCATCCTGAACATAGGCTGTAAGGTTTTCACCAGGACAGAGGAAGAATTCAGCCATTGGTGAAATGATGTCCACAGAAGAATTAGTAACTTGGGAAGTAACTTGTGCTTGGGAAGAACAAGACGGACCAGAAACAGAAATGAAGACATTTGCTGCAAAACTGAATTAAACGTTTATAACAAAAGACAGAGGCAAAACACATCAGAAACACAATAGCTCTGTAGAAATAAAAGAGACAATAAATTGATTTCTGCTCTGAAAACAGGTTTGCTGAGGAATGTTCCAAAACACTGAGTTGGAAGCCGTTTTGAGGCTTCCCAAAGCAGCTGCTGGGTTTACTGCGTTTCAGTAATTTTTTTTTTTTTTTTTAAAAAAAGATTATTTGCCCTCGTTGCTGTAAACTTACTTAATCCTTGCAGGGAGCCACCTTACAACTTGCATTCTGCAGACTTCCGAGGATGCCTGTTGTACTTTTAGAAGTTCCCAAAAGGCAACCGCTGTCAGTAAATTTTAATTTACCATACATGGTTTTTTGAGTTTAGAATTTGAAGAAGGTTGGAAGCCACAGCACATACACCATGTGAATTTTCACTTGTGTATACATGTTCAGCGAGATCTTTTGTAGGTCAGTTGATATTTTTTCTAAAGTGTAGAACTCCTAATAACTCAAATTTGAAAGCACATACGTACATCCTATCAATGTAAATCGCCCTTCTACACGCAAACTGCAGAAAAAATGATGCAAAAAAGCCTAGCAGAGGTTGAAAATGTTTCCACTCCCTTTTCTGCAGGTCACTCAAAATTATTAATTGCTAGAATATCTGAATGGCAAAGCAGCCTGGGCATGAAGACAATACCATGAAGAAAATACTAAAAATACATAGTTCATTTTTTTACAATTGCACTGCTACAGATGTGATATTCATTTTTTTAGACTTCCTTTGAAACAGCACGTCAAACAATGTTTCTGGACTGACTCCTACTTCAGGTTGGAAGTTTTAGCCTTAGAGACATTCAGAACTGGAAAAACTCCTGGAAAAAAAATGAAAAAGACTATTAAGAATTTGCTTTGGATTCAGAGAGCAGAGATTTTCAAAGGAGCTCAGCCTGTTTGGGTGTATTTGCATGTTAGCCAAGCAAAACAGGAGCTGAGCGGCAATTCAGCTCTGGCCTATAAATATATTCTAGACTATACGCTAGCGGAGAAGAAAAGCTTCTCATGAATGTGTTTATGCTGGAAATTAGAAGCTTACTCTCCTCACAGCAATGATGCTTTGGAACAACCTTTCACTGAAGGAATGAGGCAAAGCCATTTTAAGTTGCGGCTTGATTAGCTGCAAGGATGACCCCGTGGCTGTCTGTGACAAGAAATGACAGAGTTCGTGGGTCTATGGATCGGCTCCTGTGCAAAACATGGCCTTGCTTCTCACAGTGGGAACTTTGGGATGCCGAGTACTCCAGAAAACCTGGCTTTTACTAGGTGTCTGAAAGTGAGCAGAGGCCATTCATTAATATCCATAGTCGGCGGAGCACTTCAAACCTCCTTTTCATGTGGTATTAACATGAGGCAGCCGGAAGGTAAGAAGTAGGCATTTGATCACAGGTTACAGATTGATTTGATTAAAACAATGGTACGAAGAATTCTCTTTAAAAAAACCCTAAGAAATTCAGCATAAACAATTACACAAATGATATCTTACTCAGACTTTCTACCAGTTATTACACTATCCTTTCCAATTACCAGTTTATTACAGGATATATCCTTCATGTTGCACACTGTCTCCTGCAAGCCACGCTGATGTTTCAAGTGCACGCTAAGAGTTGCCATGACCAGGTATTTCAGGGATAATGGTGGTAATTATGGCATCGCTAGAGATGGGTGGCACTGTCTTGCCCAAGGGCACGCCAAGGCTAAACCCCATCAGCTGGAGGCTGGATTGTGCCTGGGAGGAGCATTTGGGGTGACTTAGGGTGAAAACCAATGTTGAACGGCAGGGTATAGACTAAGTGTAACTGCAACAAGGCAAAACGGAGCTGAGCTTTGCTTTGCTCTGCTCGCTTTTCTTGTCACAAAACTAAAAGAAGTTGGTTAAACAATAGCCTGGCAACGTCCTTTCCTCCAGCCTTTCTGGTCTCTCTGCTTCTTTGGGTTTTTTTATTTGATTTATAGGCATCTCAGTGGTCATGATCACCAATTTGGTTGTGGGTATCTGTTCAGGAGTTGATACAATTGGGGAGCTAAATAAGACGGGACCTTACTAAGGACATTGCACTGCATCATTGTGTTTCTTCCCTCACGAGATGCTTTTGATTAGCTGCCCGAAATACAGGTTTCACAAGGAACTCCTGTGGTGCAGAAGTTTGTCTGGCAAAACATATTGAGGAGAAATGGCCCCATTAAGAAACTCATTGTACTTTTCTATTTCTAATGGCAAACTCTGCTACAATCTATGTCCTGTAGGAAGAGTTTGCAAACTTAGAAAGGGTCCTCATTATTTTTTGAACTGACAAGTACTGCAACTCACGCATTCATCTCTGTTTGGCAGTCTCCAGAATGAAATGCTCCAGAAAGGATAAGCGTTGTGCAAAGCCTTCAACAAAAGCACACCTCATCCTCAGCTTCTTCAGTTAAAGACCAGCTTTCAGCTGACACAGACATGCCTGCTAATATAACTGAAAGCATTATTATTGTTTCACATAGCAAAACAGAACGATATCCAGACCAGTCAACAACTAGTACATGCCCCACTGTGGCTCAGCAAAAGCTTTAAACATAATTTCTCAGTTTGATCTAAAACAAAAAGGCTGACGGTATTCCAGGGAATATTCCCCCAAGAATCCACTTTCTCAATCAAAGCTCAGAAGCAATAGGGGAGCAGGTACAGAGCTCGCTCAAAACGTCAGCTCTGAATATTTGGTCATGTCTCTGCGAGCAGTTTCCTTCAGCAGGAACGTTTTCCAGAATCCTGCCATTTAAATGTCTCCTGCTGGCAGGAGGCACCTTAAACCCCCAGGACTTTGATCCATGAGATCAATACTGAAGTCCTTCTACTCCTTCAAGTTCTCGGCTGAGAATTCTCCAAAGGAGAGGATATGCCTACGTGGCAATAAAAGATCGAGTTTTTCCAGTTAAACCATTTCAGGTACCAAAATCTGCCTGTCCCAAACACACACACAAAAATTCTCAGCAAGTCAAATTCTCTCCTTTAACAAGTAAACAGGTGATCAAGACAAACAGGTCAGCAGCTAGCTGAGCAACACCCAGGGCCAGTGCCCAGATGATTTACTGGTCTTTGAAGAATATATTTCCTTCAAATAAACCATATTTTTAAAAGGGAGAGAAAGAAGTTCCAGTGAACTTCTTACCTATAGGAACATTCAACCTTCATAAACATTCTTATCCCATGTTTTCTGGGCAAGACTTTTCCAGATTGCATATAGTACTTCAACATGACCACCTGTGCTTTTTATTGCGTGAACACGTACTACGGAATACAAAAGAGCAATTGAAAGCGACTTGTTTATTTTCTGTACACGATTCATTTGTATTGCCTTCATCGTATCCCATTACTAAAGCAGTAGATTCCTACTTGTCTGTAGGAGTCGATAGTGTCACCTTCTCTTCTTCTTTCTCCACCCGAAATTTAACTGTGCAGAAGGTTGATCTAATGACTTACTGCTACTGAAAATCTTAAAATGTGCTCCCTAGCCCGTGACGGCGTGACCCACCCATTCATTTTGCAGCAGCTCTGGCCCCCATGAAGCTTTTCTACAAGCCAGTTTGACTCACTAAACCCACAGAAAAATCCCTCCTCCATTTTAAAGTTTGTTTACTCCCATTTTATTGGATTAAATCAGCTCATAGGAGTTGGGCAAGCAGCAGCAACTGCACAAAGCCAGCAGCTTTCTGGGCAGAAATAGAATTTCTGATTTCCATCAGCAGTGAGCTGATAACTTGTCTCACTGCACCTCGAGAAAACATACTGAGCCATCAGAACAATCATGTGAACCTGCCTCATCTACACAGTTTAAAACCAGATTAGCTTAACTCCTACTGAAGGTTCTTTAATTCACATTGACTTTGCACACGAAGAGACTTCATACCATCAGTTTTGCAAGCTCATCCGTTACGGCAGCGTCCTTCAACAGAAGAGTGGCAAGATCATAAAACAGCCCCAGGAATTTTTGCAGCCATCACCCAGCTGAAAGAATGCAAGCAAGGACCGATGTAAGGATTGTAACCCAAGGCTGAATGCAGAGAAACCAAAAGGCACCAGATTCAGCAAGCAGAGGTAGGAATGCTTTCCACGCAAAGAACTTTATTGTCATAAATACAGCAGTGAAAAAGCAAACTTTTAAAGAAGGAGGGAGAAAAAAGAGCTTTATGTCTATCTGTTTAATAAAAACACTTTCTCTAAGACAAAAATCATTTACATTCTGATAACTCACATTCAAAAATAAATAGAGAAAGGCCGCAGGGCATAACATTCAAATGAGTACCTAGTAAAACGCAGTAATGTGTTTTTATTAATAATCAAGAATATAACACTGTAATATTTAATCTTGAATTTCTATATACAAATGCTATATCCCACACAGCAATAAATCAAGACATATACACCATAAGGAGCACGTACACTAATTTCCATTAAACTGAAAAAGTAGGAATCATACTTAATAAAAATCTCCAAACTGGTAACATAGAAAAACTATTTGGAGTGGCAAACAACAAAAATAAACACTGAGATAACTAAAGAAAACTCCATTAAAAAGAAGTACAATTAACAAACAGGAATAACAATGCAGAATTACCTCTCCCCCAAATACCCAACCATTTGTTCTGCTCTAAGGTAGATTACACAGCACACAGAAAAGTTATTATATTTCAGTATAGTATTAAAATGCAGGCTTTTGCAATTTGGTCCATTGACATTTTGCTGATTATTTTAGCCTGCCGTATTGGAAAGAAAAGTTGTGTCCCCCTCAATCTTTGGATATAAAACCCAAAGAAATTACATTCTTATTTGTGCATTATTTTTTTTTGGTTAAGCATATTTAGTTTATTACTTTCATTCATGCAAAAACTGTGAATTAATCCCATTCCAATGAGGATTTTACCATAAAATAGTCAATCTCTTAAATTAAAGAACACTGGGAAAAAGCTTAATCCACATAATATCTTGCTACTGAACTCTACTCAGTCAAAATGACACTAACCTTACACGTTTGCCTCCTTAGAGAAGCAGGTATAACGATTTATTCAGAAAAGCTAAAAGACATACAAATTTAAAATAGAACAGATCTGAAAACTACACTTACTCATTTTTACCTAAGAGGTTCAAACATTTATAAAGCTACACATAACCTCCAAAGAACACAGACACAAAATTGATAAACAAAGTACAAGTAACCACTGCAGACCTGACAGTAATACTAAAGAAAAATTAATATTGTTACACTATCAATTCTTGTATTCTTAAAAACGTAAGTGCAAATCAGAAGTTGTAGTTCAAACATGTAGAAAGCTTGAAATGAGTAAAACAATCCAGGTGTATAACATTATCAATATTCTGTGTTAGCCACATAATATATAAATACAAATTGGAATTTTAACTAGGGGACATGATTATTTGTTTTGAGGTAAGGAGAGATAAATTCAGTGGGGTTGTATCTCTGAAGGAGCAGAGAGAATCCTCCAACAAACATTCTGTCATTGCCAAATTGTGCCTTAGGCACTGTACTCAATTAAAAAAATAGATCATTTTTGGCAAATAAATTTGCAAAGCAGTCACCTGTACGATCACAAACAAAATCTACTCACACTCTAAAAGTTAGGCAGCCTTTCATCAGCATCTCAAAGCATGTTATGGAGAAAAATATTCTCCCCTTCTTGTAGCAAAAGGCACAGAAGACCTGCCCGAAGTCCCCCATCTCCACATCAATGAATTTGTTTTTAAGCAGAATCTGTATTTCCCAAATTTGATACTCATTCTCAGGAACTCTACAGAACAATTGTCACCTATCATATTATGTTAATTTGACATATATTATAGTAGAATTATATATATGTGAGAAATCCAGTTTGTTAAGATTACAAATGTTACCAAGCTGCCAGTAAACAGATCCTATATCTACATATGATGGTGCAAGTTTGTGGTGTCATAAAGGCACTTGTCTCTCACAGACAGTATTGTCTTCTCTAATCAGTCAAAAATAGATCTAAAAATATTTATTTTAACATCCGAAATGGTTTTTACTCCTTAAAGTGGTGCAAATCATCATCTACAGAACAATAATTCATTAATTCAACATGAAAGAGCTAAGTGCAAAGTATCCGTAATTAAATATATATTTATAATTAATTAATTTTAATGCCATGCTCTCAAAAAAATGCCAAAAACCATGCTATTGCAGAAATGTGATTGGCACTAGCAGCAGCAAATAAAAAGGTAGGTGCATACAATAGTACAAGCAAGCTTATTTACGAAGTTACTAAAACAATTAAGTGATGAGTTGCAACGAGAGACATTCGCCACAAGTCTTTCCCAAGACATGCTTGAAGCCACACCTGACCAGTATGAAATATATAACACGCATTTATATCATTAGGGCCATCTTTATAGCTCGCTACCCAATTTTGCAAAAAATAATCCCAAAATCCTCGTTCACTTCAAAGTGAATTCTGTTTCTGTTTTCACCGAATGTGAAACGACAGGTCAAAACCAGATATAACAGCAGAGTTGAGAAAAACACCTAAGCAGCCACTAAAGTCCAGTGCAGTTTTCAGGGGTTTATGGATGGCAGTATGAAATCCTCGAAATCCCATTTAACTGGTCAATATATAGCTGTGCCTCTCCAAGTCTCAGTACCTTAATGTATTCATTTGAAAGAGTTTCCACCAAAAGAAGACCTGTTTTTGCAAATCAGAGAGCTCAGGTATTACAAAAATAGACATAATTGGCTTGCCTATGTAAATGCTCATTTGCAGTTGTCATTATAGTAAAATCTAAACACCCAGGAAGATGTGATGGTTGGAATAAATCAAGCACAACCCAAAAGCCAACAGGTTTTTTTTGCACTTAATACTTTTTGTTGTAACAGCTCTTAATGAGCATATCCAGACTGCTGTGAAGTTGCTGGATGGAGCCTCACGCTTGAGTACTAATTTTCATGTCCAGTCTTCTTTAAATAGTTTTGCCAGTACTATACCATAAGGAAGTTTCTGCATCTTTGAAAAACCTCCATGCACTGAACATTGCACAAGGTTATTAAAACAAAAACAGGAAAAAAAAAAAGAAGCCATTTGATCAAGTATTAAGCTATTCCTTCAGAGAATTGCACTTCTTTGCTTATAGCAAAGACCAGAACTGCTGATGGTGTACTGACAGTTGCCATGGCAAGTGGGTGACTGCGTGGGATAGCAGACATATAGCCAAGTCAACTGCTTATGCAATCTCCGTGATTTAAGCAAGCACAGAACACACCACTTTTATTATGTGCTGCCAAAGAGCTGCATAAAGTGCCAAAGGAAAAAACGGTCTTCTATGTTAGGCCATGGCTGTTTCAGTATTCCCATTCATCTGTTTTCATGTCCAGATAGTAAAGAATATTCTGTGCAAGCTTTACTGCTTGCTTTCTGGCAGCCTTACACCGCTCGTCACCTTGTGGATCAACAGCATCAAGTGCTAGAAGTTGTTTTGTAAGAAGTTCCTCCAATCTCATGTAATTTTTATCCGTTCTGTTCCCATCAAATGAAATCACCTCCTGCTGAATTTGAGACAAGTTTCCAAGAACAGTCCAAACTGCTTTATAAGACTGATGTTCAGCCGCAGTTTGCTCAGGATACATTTGCCTTTTTTCAAGTGCTTCCTTCAAATCAATATACGTTATAAGAGTTTGAACTTCTATTACTGCTCTTCTCCTGGCTTCTCTAATACAGGGATTTTTTCCTGGGCTCACCTCATCTAAGTGAGCAATTAATCCCTGCAATTCTGCTTTAGATCCCAAATATAAATCAGAAGCATTCTCTGTTTTTAAAAGTAAAGCATTAACTTCCTTCATTTTCTTACGGATCTCTTCTATTTTTAGAATGGATTGATTTTGTGCCAAATCATAACCATGAGTAGAATTTGCTTCTTCTTCCAAGTCCAGGTATTTCTGCAATTTATTGATCTCTTCCACTACTTCCTTTCTGTAATTTCTTATTTCCGTGTGACCACAGACATCTAAAGCATCCAAATCAGCAATGAGGCCTGTAAGCACACAGGATAGATGCCTGCAGGTATCATTACTGCTCACTCCCATTAGAAGCGCAATGAGAGTTCCTCTTGCTTTGTTCACATCACACATTACAGAGTTAATTTTGGAGACAGAAGGATGCGCATCATTAGAGAGTGGCAGGGACAGCTGCTGCTTTACACAGCTTTCTATGATCTCCTGAACAGCACATACTTTTGTCAGAGTGCGGTATCTTGCTTTGCGCAAAGAAACTTTCCCCCCAGTTTTCACCTGGGTAAGCCTCAAAACAATGTCCTGAATACCTTCTTCAAATTCGTCACTTATACAGTTACCTCCTTTGTAAAAAGGTGTAATCTCGCGTTCCACAAGTGATTGTGCCTCCTTGAATATAGCCTCTATTTCCAGTCTGCGCGGATGGTTGGCATTTTGTTCCAGTTCCTTAAGCAGCCTCTCTGTTTCCTGAGCCGCTCGCTTTCTGGCTTGCTGAATATCCCCCTTTCCTTCGGTGTCTACAGAATCTATTTCAAAAAGCTGTTTGGTAAGGCTCCTTTCTAATTTCTTGTAATCTCGATCGGTAGACAGACCACTGAAGACAACCACTTGCTGTTCAATCTCTTTGACTTCTTTCTGTATTTCATGCAACCGTTTTATGGATGGGTGTTGGTTACCCATATCCATTCTCTTCTTCCGTCCAGTTTTAGATGAACTACAAGGGAAGTAGGAACGAGACCTGCGATTAATAAAGTGCTATGCAAGCACTTCACTGTGCCACACGCAACAACTTTCACGACATCCTGAAGCCCTGCAGCATTACAGCTATTTTAAATATCCCTGGCAATAGAAATAAACCACTTGGCTGATATTTCGTAGCCGTTTTGCTATTGCTGCACGCCCCTTTCCCACTCGGGCGATGCTTTAGTTACCCACGCCACCAGCTCTTAGCCTCTACCCACAAGCTTCGGCCCTGCCAGACCGGGCACCGGGGGCGCACCGCGGGCAAACCAGCGGCTAACCCCGGCGGCCCGCGGCCTGCCCTCCCCCGCCCCGCCCCGCCCCGCCGCCCACGCTCCCCCCTCAGCACCACCGCCCCCGGCCGCCCCCTCCAGGCGCCCCCCCCGGCAGCGACGTCCCTCCCTTCCCCCCGGCGACGGGGCCCGACGAAGCGGGGAGAGGACACGACACCCCGGGGGAGCGCGGGGGCACCTGAGGGGAGGCTCGTCCCCACCCGCCTCCCGCCACCCCCGCGGCAACCCCCCGCTCCGCGCCGCCGCCCGTCTCACCTGCCGGCCGCCCCGGCCGAGGGACCCGCTGCCCGGCCCGGCGCTGCGCTGCGCCACGGGCCGAGCGCCAGCGAACGGCAGGAGCCCAGCCCCGCCCCGCGGCCCGGCGGAGGCGGGAACGGCGCGGCCGGGGGACGTGGCCCCTTCCCCGGCACCGCCCTCCGGGCGGCCTCGCCTTTGCGACACCGCCGTAAAGCGCCAGGCGCCGGCGGGAGGCGAGCCATGGCGGCGGCATGGGTGTTGCGGGCCGGTGGTTGCCGTCACCGCCGCCTCCTCTCCTCCTCCGCTGGTCGCGGCCTCACGGCTGAGCGTGGGGAGCGGCAGGAGAGCCCGGTAAATGCGGCGGGAGGGGGGTGTCGCGGAGCCCGCCCGCCGCGGGGCAGGCCGCGGGGTCTCCCGCCCCTGAGGAGCCTTGAGGGGGGAGCAGGGGAGGCCGCCCCCGCGGTGCCTCTCGGCGTCGCTGGGCGGGTGCGCCCCGGTAAAAGCCTGTCTTTCCCGCCGCTCTGTCGTTGTTGATGTGTTTTCCAACGCCCCCGGTGTTTGTAAATACCGGGCGGGCCCTCCTGAGCGGTGCGGGTAGGGGCTGAGGCGCGGGGGAGGGAACACGCTTCTACAAACGGGGCTGTTAGAGACGGTTCTTCCTAAAGCCGGCCTGAAAAGCTACAGGCTTGTGCGTGTCCGCAAGGACGCACAAACAAAGCAGCGCTTGGGAAGACTTACGTAGTTGCTAATTCTTGCCGTCGAATATTTTAATAAAGTGGAATAGCAGGGATACAAACATGAGAGGAGGAAAACCCTGTTGCTTTAAAAAAAAAATATGATTTATGTGTGTTGGAAAAGAGTCAAAGGTGTCTTCTCTGTAGTGCATTTCTAAATAAAAGTAAATTTTAAATGTATCACATTGTCTTCAGTCAGGGTAAACAAATGTGCGCAGCTTCTGAACTTCCTATGCTTGTATCTTTAAAGGTTGTGTGGAGTTTTGGAACTTATTTCAAATCGGGCTGTTCCTCAAAAACTCCGCTAAAGCGGTCATACTGAATTCTGCCTGTATTTTCAAGGGCCTGGCTTTCAGCCCCCCCGCGCACTCCCGTAACGACTGGATCGGCCCCCCCGACAAGCACTCCAACCTGCGCCCCGTCATCTTCTACGTGCCCCCCGAGGAGTCGCCCCTGGAGCGGCGGCTGCGGGAGGCGCGGCAGGAGGCCCAGGCCTGCAACCAGCGCTTCTGGGCACGGCACAACCGCGCCTTCTGCCAGGTGAGCCCGCCGCCATGCCTGGTGCTGCTCAGTGCCTGCCTGGCACCCGTTCTGCCACCCAAAATTATGGGGTGTTTTGTCTCTGTGAAGTAGGGTTTGGTTCTGCCCACTGTTACTGGCTGGTAATTAATACCATTTCTTTTAATGCACATGGTGTCCTGGTGGAAATTTCTTTTTTGTTATTCATTTCTTTAAAATTACGTACACAGCTAAAGAGCCTGCATGTTTTGTTGCTATTTAGTGGCATATAATGATATTTGCCTTTTTTCCTTTCTTGCACTGAAAATATAAAGTTGTAGCCACCCTATCTGCAAGACCTGTCTGTGACCGTAGCAGCTGTTGAAATTGATTCTGTAGCTCTTCTTGCTCTGTTGTAAGTGAGAGAAGTTAGGTGTAATCACCCAGGGTAAATGAGGGACGTACCCTTTTTTATTTGTAGTGTATCCCAATAAGGCTATAAGTGGGGACTTTTCAGTCATGGTCTGTCTTCTCTCCTGATTGCAGCATTGGTTAGGAGACACGGAATCTTTTTGGGCAAACAGTAATGGTTCAGTAATTCGCTATCATTTGTGATGATCTTTGATCATCACATCATCCCAAAACTTGCAAAGATCTCAGAGAAAAAACAAAGTTTGTTTTTCAGTTCCATAGAATTGCTTTTTAAGTTTGAAAAACTTACGTACAAATAATTATTCTGTTTTCATCTAAGTCATTTCATTTTTTTTTAAGGCTGCATGTTTTTCTCTATGCTCAAATTCTCAGTTATACAATACAACGTCTTCATAGTTTGACTTATACGCTGAAGGTTTGGATCCTGTCAAACAATACTGAAGTTCAGCTGTAACTTTACTCCACAAATAAGTTTTATATGTTTCGGTAGAACACTTGCGTGTTGATGATTTTTTGTGAATCAACACGTTAATTGATGAATGCAGGTAGCAGGATCGAAGTGACAAAGTTACCAGTTTAACTAACTGGCTGGATTCAGGAAAATGTTTTGCTGCCATTTCCAAGTATAATGAGTATTGCTTGTTATTTCAGAGGGTATTAAGCGCTACACTGCTATGCAATTAAAAACAATGGTTAACTTCAAGGAACTGAGTACATCAGATTCTAATGTGGAAAAACATGTTTTAGGAAAAAGAAGAATTTATTTATTCAAGACTGAAAGCCAAAGGTCTGGAAACGAGAGATGAAACAGGTTGGTGAGATCTTTGTTTATAGTTTAGGATGCATTCTGAATTCTGTTTGACTTTGAATTTTATTAGTTTATCCTCTTTGTGTTCTGTCACAAGTAAATCTTGAGAGTAGGATTTAGAAGTGTTTTCAGGAGTGTGATTAAAAAAAAAAAGGGGGGGAGGAGGTCTTCAGAGATGTGCGTGGGGGGGGTCAAATCATCTGTTGCACTGTTATTCCCCTAATTCCTTCCCTGCAGCTAGAAGGAATGTGCTGAAATCCTAGCCAAGTAATATAATCGTTCTGTAGTCTGAGGAGGAAGGGGCTTTTTTCCTTTCAGACCTCCTAACCCAGTGAGCAATCAGAGCTAAACATGTAGAGCTAAACATACATTTGCCTCAAGTGCATGTTATGGTTGGGTGGATTAATTCACGCTCCTTGGCTTCAGGTCTATGGTGTATACAATGAATACAATATTTTTCCTTGAGGGAGAATAAGACAGCTTCTGAGGAGACAGCAGCTGCTATCTGCCTGTCTTTGCCTGAGCACAGTTGCTGTAAAATAGTTGCCTCTCTAATTCATTATGTGAAACTGAGAGCAAGATGCCTTCATAATAACAGTGAATTGTCCATTGTAGTGTGAGGTTGGACATTTTGTTCATAGTATAATGCTCTGTTTGAATTTAGTAAAGCATCTGCTCTGATGTTCTGTACATCACAGACCATTATTTTTCCCTTCTGTTTGTATCCTGGTGATCAGTATGTGGTTGAGAAATAATTAAGTTCTGTCTTTAAAAAATGCTTTTTTTATTGCCATTTTGGTTTTGTTTTGGGTTTCTCTTTTGTTTTTATACCCTAGAAATAAAAGAAAAAATAGTAAGCACGTACATCCCTTAGAAATAAAATTATATTGGCAGCATGTGTTGATTAAATCTGTTCTATAATACAGCTGCATGTGTATATAAAAAGAAGAGTAATAACAATATACATGAACAGTTGGAACCAAACTTACTTTTTTATGTAAGTGAATCTATGATCAGTTCTGTCGATACCAGTATGAAGAGACAAATTAACTATAGGTGTTACGTAGGCCACCTTCAAGTAGTCTTAGAGTAAGTTTATCCTTAGTATGTTAATCCATTGTAATATATTAGAGTTGTAAATAATGACAAATAGAACTGATCAATAATTTACATTTCTGTGATCAGGCTCAGGAACTTTAAAATGTATTTTGGAATGGTAACAAGTTGAATATCACGATTCTGTCTCCCTCATCATATCCATATCCCTTGGGACATTCAAATTTGACCCTCAATTTATAAGGATTTAAAGTGCCAGAAAGGTTGCATAGGAATTATCTGATATAGTTGAGAATATTTGCTGGTTCTTGAGGTTCTGCAGCTGTGCTGTAGCCACAGGTTTTGCTTTCATGCTCTGTGGAGAGAATCCGTCTCCTCTTATATTCTGCTTATGAGTGGAATATTCAAAGTCAGCTTTTGTACTTGGTTCTTCACAAAATAATTGTCTACTGTATTGTTAATAAATCTGACATCTCAGAACATACGCTGTTTGGTATAAGTTACTTGAAATTTATCAACAGCAACAGAAAAAATGTACATATGAAAATATCATGTCAGTCATGGATAGTGTTCTTTCTATATGAGTTGCTTTACGGGGGAAATTTAAATTACTAAATGCTCTTACTGGTGCTGTTTTGACTTCAGCCCCATGAGAGTTTAATTTTACTCAAAAGGTAGATACTCCTAGATCTATGAACTTTTTCACAGCCGTCTGCTAGTTCCCTAAATAATCTAAGACCTGATAAACATCATCACTTTAACAAATAATAGGCTCTTAAAGGTTATGCCAGCTTCAAGATGAGTATTTTTAATCTGCTGTGCTCCCTAGCTAAGTTTTAAAAAGTTGGAAGAAAAACATATTATCTTGTTCAGGGTTATACAAGAAGCTTGTAGAAGCAAGGAGTCAGACCTACCTTGACGTTATTATGCCAAAACTTATTTTCAGGTCAAAAAGCAACACTGAATGCAGAAGAAATGGCTGACTTTTACAAGGACTTTCTAAGTAAAAATTTTAGAAAGCATATGCAGTATAACAGGTATGTGGAAGGTATTTTTGTTGGCTATTATACATTACAGTCTAAGTGAAAGGTGTAAGATCAAATTTAGAATTTGAACTTTTTTCTGTAATTGGTAAAATAGCACCTAAAACCATCATTTTAGAAAACAATTAAAAAAAAATGCTATTATTAGCATTTGACAGATACTTGTGATATCATTTTGAGTTCTTCTGTTGCTTTTTGTTGATTTAGTGGAGAAATGAATCTCATGTCTCAGATTGAGAGGCAAGATCAGGCGCTTAGTTTTTTCTTTGATGGCATGGGTCTTTTCATGCAGCTAACTGAAAGTGATAAATATGCAAATGGGGCCAGTTCTGTTTAGTATCTTTATCAATGATCTGGACAAGGGGATTTAGTGCACCCTCAGTGAGTTTGCAGATGACACCAAGTTAGGTGGGAGTGTCGACCTGCTTGAGGGTAGAAAGGCCTTGCAGAGGGATCTGGACAGGCTAGACCGAGGGACTGAGGCCAATGGTACGAGGTTCCACAAGGCCAAGTGCTGGCTCCTGCATTTGGGTCACAACAACCCCATGCAGCGATACAAGCTTGGGGAAGAGTGGCTGGAAAGCTGCCTGGCAGAAAAGGACTTGGGAGTGTTGGTCGATGGCTGGCTGAATATGATCCAGCAGAGTGCCCAGGTGGCCAAGAAGGCCAACAGGATCCTGGCTTGTATCAGAAATAGTGTGGCCAGCAGGACTAGGTCAGTGGTCGTCCCCCTGTACTCAGCACTGGTGAGGCCCCACCTCAAATACTGTGTTCAGTTTTGGGCCCCTCACTACAGGAGGGACATTGAGGTGCTGGAGCGTGTCCAGAGAAGAACAGTGAAACTGGTGAAGGGTCTAGAGCACAAGTCTTATGAGGAGCGGCTGAGGGAGCTGGGGTTGTTCAGCCTGGAGAAGAGGAGAATGAGGGGAGACTTTATCGTTCTGTACAATTATCTGAAAGGAGGCTGTAGTGAGGTGGAGTCGGCCTCTTCTCCCAAGTAAGAAGTGATAGGATGAGAGGGAATGGCCTTGTGTTGTGCCAGGGGAGGTTTAGATTGGATATTAAGAAAAATTTCTTCACCGAAAGGGTTATCAAGCATTGGAACAGACTGTGCAGGGAAGTGGTTGAGTCACTACCCCTGGAGGTATTTAAAAGGTGTGTAGGTGTGGCACTTAGGGACATGGTGGACTTGGTAGTGCTATGTTAATGGTTGGACTTGATAATTTTAAAGGTCTTTTTCAACCTAAACGATTCTGTGAATAAACAGTTGAAATTTCTATATAACAGATTCTAGTTGACTGTTAAATAAGGACTAGTAGATGTGATTAATCTCAAAGGAAAATTGTTTAATGAGAGTAATATTTAGTATTCTTGGTTTTATTATTTTGCAAGCATATTGTAAAAATGAAAGTGATTAGCCTTGAGCATGAGATTTTTTTTGTGTGGTGAAGCATTAGTAAAATGATCGCCTGAACTCATCCTGCATAGAACCTCAGCTACAACTGGGTGCGCTGGCAGCCACTGTGCCTCTTCACAACATCTACTGCATTGTTTCAGTGTTTATTGTTTGTACAACAACTTGATAAACTGGATTGGGGATCTGAAACAACTGAAAAACAACTTGCAAGCGCTCGTTACCCTGCAAGTAGCTGCGCATGCTTGGTAGAGGGCTAGAAATGAGGAAGGAATAGGAAGCTGGAGGGGGATAGCACTTAATCCAGTTCCAGTAGCACTGCCCCTTGAATATGAAGCTACAACTTCAGCTTCTTCTCTGTATTGGATTGAAAGATTATTGGGCTCAAAGGTGTCAAGTATCACTGGGTTCCTAATGGTGTAATGCTATTGGGAATTCTACCATCGTTACCATCAGCTATAGCTGATCTATAACAAACTGTGGTTTAGGGTTCTTTGTATGTATTGTGCGTATACCCTAATATACTGTACTGTAAGAACAATTTTACTGTAGCAAATATTTAAAACAAATATGCATGTGTTGTCTTGCCCGTGGGGGGAGGAAGCGGGCGGGGGGGGAACCTCACCAAAAACCTAGGCAATAGCATGAAAAGATGAAAAGTAAAATATTATTTTTAATAAGATGATTGTTGTTCAAATTGCCTGTAACTGATGAGTGAGAAAGCGAATAGTTTATCTTAGAACTGGTCACCAGATGCCACTGTTGTAGCAAGCTCGGGATAGTCTCTCGTCTTCATGGTGAGAACATGACCTTCCTTGTTGCTGCCTTGTAAAATCAGGTAGTGTCAGCTGCATTGTAGTTTCAAAGTGGAACCACACAGCCCTCAAAGCAGTGGAGCTTTTTACAGGCACGCTGATTTTGAGGGGTCATATTTATAAAAATCTGTTTATGCATTCAGCTGTATGTTCTTTTGCAGGGTTGCCAGCTGGCCTGAAAACTGTGGCTGCTGGAGTGTTGCAACTTCTAAAATTTACTTAAAACTGAAGCAATGAGTGCGTGTAGACGCCATGAATATTTAGTTCAGGGTACTTAGGCTAGAAATACAGTCTAGTTTAAGGAAAAAAAAAAATCAAGAAGGATATAGGAAATGAGACATGAAAAGGGAAAAGAAACTGTTGCAATGTTAGCGTGATATTTTGATTTAACATGACATTTGAGGGTGTAGCTCAGTGCTGCTTGTCAGCATGATTTCGGCTACTATCCCTACTGAGAGGTTAGTATCTCAGGTTTATGTTAGATCTGTACATGCAAGGTTTCCCACAGAGATCTCAAGAGAAGACCTAAATCCTAGTGTTTAATATTCCCTGCTCGTTCTACTATAAGCGTATTCTATTGCTTCTTGTGCAGCATTTTACAAAATGGGGGAGGGATACTTGTTAGAAACTAGAAAGAAATTATGACATTACTTTAGTTTGTGACAGGGGCAAGAATTTGAAGCAAATTCTCGGAGGTTAAAAAGGGCTGATGTAGGTAGGATAGTCCGTATCTTGAATTGGTTCCAGAAGTCATGCATGCTTCATGAAAACTATTTAAAGACATAGACTAACTTTGGCAATATTGAAGGCATCATCTTTAAAAGATACTGTATTAGAAACATAATGTTTCCTGTATTGGGTTATACAGTTAGTCTTTGAAGCATGATTTTATTTCGTTTTTTTCCCCACCCTTATAGGTGACCAACTGTGCCTAACAAATCTTGCACAGCACTAGAAATTTTTCTAGGTAGATTGATGACCAGCTTTAATTCTGAAACATAAGAAATTGTTACAATTATTTTATCTTACCTGATTTCACATATGATTGGTCATAAAACTACCCATCCCTTAACTTTTTTACAGTTAAGTTTTCAATGGTTGTAGCCCTGAAGTTCACACGTAATCTGTTCACGGATGTGGATATTCACATAGACCGTTTCATAGGTTATTTAACTGTAATTAGGCAGGAAAAGTGTTGCTGCAAAGAACAGAAAATGCAGGTGATCATTGAATTGTCATTTGTCAATGCCAAAGGCTATTTTAATATAATTGTTTACCTTTTTCCTGTTTTTGTTTTGTGTGCTAATGATTTTCCTGGCTTTGGAATCCTAGAGACTGGTATAAACGTAACTTTACTATCACGTTCCTCATGGGACAAGTAGCACTGGCAAGAGCTCTGAGGCGGCTTCGTTGGAAAAAGAAAAATGTTGGAAATTAATCACAGCTCCATGAAGAATGGAACTAGCTAGGGCTGCTATAAACCTGTTTGTAGTGATGTTCAGAATCTGAATGACTACTGTAATAAATGCTTGAATCAGTTTGTTAAACTATGTAAATAAAAGTTGCCATTGATCTTAATTTATAATTACTATGTAGATTTCCTTTACCTTTTATTCCAAGAATATCTAAACTATTTCCCAACCAAAACACAACTGATAAAATTATCAAAAGCCGTTGCCTGTTTACATTAAGTGGAATGGATCACAACTGTCACATTTTTACTACAGAGTCATAGTTCCTTAAGAACATGTGATTCAGTGTGCTGTACTTGAGCTCAGATCAGAGAATGACCAACCATAGTAGTATATGAAGACAAAAACGTCTCATTTTGCAGCAGTTGTCGGTCTGGGGCAGTAGCTATCTGTACGTCATACAACATGGCTGAAGGATCAAGTACGATTTGTGAGTATATATACAAGCAATTTTAGAATGATGCTCCTCTCAGTGTGATTATCTCTTTTTAATAAAGATTTAAGATATGATTTCATATAAATGACTAATGCAATAGGATCATCTTAGATAATTTTCTTTTAATTAGAAGGAATATGCTCCCCTTGGACAAGAGTTCCTCTGACCTATGATTGGTGAAGATTTTAGTTGTTGAGCAATAAACAGTTGCATTGCCAGTCACTTAATCTTAGTAGAAAAGGAAACTGATGCTTGGCTTTATAGAGGAGAACATTATTAGTACTAATACGCACTGCTTTCTACTGGTTCATTTTTTTCCAAAAATTGCTGTTCTCACCAGTTTCTGTGAGGCACTCAACTCGCTTGAGGGGGATTTTTCTGGCCTGAAGGTATGTAACATCAATTGGAAGGAGGTTGCTTTAAGTGAAGTCTTAAAATGTTATGCTGTGTGTCTGTAGGTTAGAAGAAGTTCCATTCCTCGTAACGTTCTCCCTATCCATTCATAAAGTTAAATTATTTTTTTGATGCAATACCTACTAAAAGGATTCTATTAAAAAGAATATATGTTGTTAAATGAAGCATGTTTTCCTAAAGCTATGCTGTAGGGAAGGTTCTGCTTTTGCAAATGTCAGCTCAGTAGCCATTGACCTGTTTTTCATATCTAAATATGACATGATTTATTCACAGGCTTTTTCAGCTAGAGCAAAAAGAGATTTGTCAGTATCAGCTGTAGTAATTCCTTTGCAAGATGAAATAAATATTAATGATATAGTAGTGGATCACACTGTTTCATACACTGATGCTATCACTGGGGCTGAAACGGTTGCGGAATTGTGGTTTTAACTGTTGTCTTAATGGTATATGAAAACAGTTATTATTAGCGTTTGCTGAGGTGATAACCAACACTTCTAGGAAAATATTATTTGTGAAAGTTATTTACTGCATCAGTACTGTAAAAGATATATATTTATTAAAAAGTTACAAAATGCCATGTTTCTTCAGGAAAACAAATTTTTGAAATAGACTACTGGAGGTAGGTAATGTAATTCTTCAGGGCTTTACAGTAAGTCATATCTTACAGTAGATAAGCTTTGACAACAATGTGAATGCACACTTTAATAAACAGTTCTTGTGTAAAGGAATGATTGGGTAATATAAGAAAATATCCCTGAAAGGCAAAGACCAGAACCCCAATGGATGGGGTAGTTGATAGCTGCATGTTCTATCAGCCTACGCATAAGATCCCTGCGGTAGTTTCACATATGCTTTAAGTGGATAGAGGTCAACCAAAAGAAGCATTTTCATCTCCTGAGCTGCTCACTTTTATTAACACAGACATTTTTGTATCTGCCTGCTGAACCAGATCAGGAAATTGGTTCACTGCTAGAACTAATCCAAGGAAAAAAGTGTTAGATGTCAGTTGAATTAATATGCTTCATCATGCAGATGTAAGTGTTCTACTGTTGGCATAGGGGACATGTGGGAATTCAGATGGAAGGTTTGCATTGCTCTTCAGTCAATTAACAGTTAAAACTGTTTTCTGAATGCGTATTTTAGTGATGGTCACCCTAAATACAGTCAGCATATGATGGATATGATCAGAGCATATGATTCTGCTCTGAACTGCTTGTACGTTAAGTTCATGCCTTTATGGCATTGCCTTCATTAAGATTCCGTGTGGTGTGCTGCATCCCTTCATCTAAAGCCTGTCGAAGGAGTGAGGTATTTATCTATTAGGTAAGCGTTGAGCTCTGATTTAGAATATCTAATAAAACCACTGTGCAAAGATGTTATTAAAAATAATCCATCTGAAATTTTGAGTCTCATTACCAAAACCACATGCATTTGCTGAGATAATTACATTTTCTGAACAGCCAAAAGCCGTATCATTTTTGCCAGTGTTGCATTAGTTTTCATATTTTTTCTTGATTCAGAGGAGTTGTAATAATGCCAGCTGCTTTCAGATATTATTGATCATAAATCCTTTATACATCAAAGGAAGAATAAGGAGCTCTCACAGACTACTAAAAATAATTTTTTTTATGTATACAAAGGCCTGCTACAGTAACTGAAGCTAGTGAAATAGATCAAAGAGTGACTTTTCTGTGCACATTTTCTGAGTATAGGAAAAACACAGGGGAGTGTTCTTATCACTTAGGTATTTAGCTAATCCTGTCAGAACAAACTAGCAGTATTGGATATTTAATAGTGTCAGCATGTGGCTTTTTAATCCGTCTCCTCAGTAAGTGCATAATAAAGCAACAGTATTTTGGTAATACTAAAATAATTTTAGATAATTTGTATTGACTTGGGGTGGTTATGTTCTGATAATCTGTGTGGATTTTTGCTATTCACTGAATTTCTCTACTGGAGCATTAATTTCAGTAGAATATGAGAGGAGTCAGAGGAAGAGTCAAATGAGGATTGGGAGGTAGACCAACTAAAGGTTGGTTTGCAGTGACTGTAGCACCTTTATATATGCATCATAAAAAAAAATAAATTGCATTTCTCAATTTCAGTCGGAGTTTTAATGTAGCAACTATTGAGAAGATAGTTTCTATAGTTAACTGAAAATTCTTGGTGATAAAACCAAAATTTAGTTCAAAATGCAGATTTATTTAGAAACTGACCCTTTCTGGTCACATTTTAAGGGGACTGTTTTCTGCTTGCAATTTTTAACTTTCACTATCATTAAGTAAGATTGGTATCCTACGGGACAATCAGATTTAGCCAAACAAAAACTTAATTTACATCCTGTGCAGAGCCCATGGGCCAGTCTTTTGCATAAAGACTGGGAGATTGAATTGCTTTCAGGAAAGGATAATATATGCTTGGAACTGTAATATGCATGAATAACATTTTCTTATTAAAAAAATTACATCCACTGACTGCTGTAAACTGATTCACAGAATAATAACCCCATAATTACTTTATTTTTTATGAGTTTATTTCTTAAAAAGAGTTTATAAGTATATGGATTGTAATCATCTTGAAATGCATAGTCATTAATACTCATTATTCTATAAATCACTTCTTTATGCCTTGCCTTTGCATTCATTAATGGATTAAGATTTACCCAAGTATTGTGAGATTTAGTTGATTGATATATTCAAATAGCAGATGCTGTGAATGTGCAAAAGAAGTCCTTTTGGCTAGAAATAGTAAAGGCAAAAAATTACATGATCCCTTTTTAAGTGTGATCTTACTCAGGGGAAATATTATTTTATAGTACTACCCACAGTCAAAATCAGTTTTAGAAGCCATGTAAATGCTCAGAAGACACGGTCCCTGTTTCAGCCAGCTGCTTGTGTTTTACTGGTTCAAACCAAATACCCCTTTAATTGAGTTTCTTACACTTTTCAGGCAAAGGCACAGTGATTTTTTGCTTTCTGATTATGCAGGTTCTCATCCTTAGGGGTGGCCCCAGGTGTGTTGTGACTGGGTCTGAGGTGCCAGGAGGCAATTAGCATCTGGAGAACTGTGTCCAGTTCTGGTCTCCCTGGTTCGAGGAGGACATGGAACTGGTGGAGAGGTTACAGCAAAGGGGTACAAAGATGATTAGGGGACTAGATCATCTCTCTTATGAAGAAAGGCTGAGGGACCTTGGTTCTCCAGTCTGGAAAAAAGACTGATGGGGGGATCTTGTCAATGCTTATAAATATTTAAAGGATGGGTGTCAAGAGGATGGGGCCAGGCTCTTTTCAGTGGTGCCCAGTGACAGGACAAGAGGTAATGGGCACACACTTGAACATGGGAAGCTCCATCTAAACATAAGGAGGAACTTCTTTCCTTTGAGGGTGGCAGAGCCCTGGAACAGGCTGCCCAGAGAGGAGTCTCCATCTCTGGAGACATTCAAAACCCGCCGGGACGCGTTCTGTGCAACCTGCTCTAGCTGAACCTGCTCTGGCAGGGGCATTGGATGATCTCCAGGGGTCCCTTCCAACCCCTACCATTCTGTGATTCTGTAATTAGCACCCAGCCTAAGCTGGGGTAGCCCTGAAGCTACTTCAATGGCCCACAACTGCCCACAATTTTCAGCAGCCCCCACACCAGTCAAGCACTGCAGGCATTCAGCAGTACTCTGTTCGCACTGCTGCCTCTGAAGAACCCACTGATATGATTCAGCTGCAGACTTGGCTGTGATAACTTTCATCTGCTGAGCCAAAACACATTAACAGCCAAAATGCAACTTTCAGAATTATAAGAAATTCAGGTCACTATTTGTATCTCATTGTTAAAGAACTTCTTGTTGACAAGGTTTAGCTCTGTCTTTGTAATAAATCCCTGCCATGGAAAATTTTTCATATGATGTATCAGTGTGTAGCATACACTGGCTGTTTTTAAAGGGTTCCAGAAAAGTTAACAGATTTTAATTTCTATAATGATTTGAATAATTAGAAGTCTAGATTGGGGGGGGGGGGGGAGTGTCATTTTGCAAAACAGATTTTGTAGTCAAACCTATATTAGAAGGCAAAATCCATGAATTGCACATTTCAAAAGAGATTAACTGACTGCCTTGGTTGCTTTCCAAGTGATTTTATTATTCTGGAGTGTCATATAGAAAATAGATGGTATGACATAGCATAAGTGTTCTGTAATAAGCCAAGTCAAGACAGTTCTGACCTTAGTAGCTGTGGAAACTATAAATACCTCGGTAGAAAACTCTTAATTGTCCAAAATTGTATGAGACTGAAAGACAAAATGGAAACTAAATTCCACTTAAAATGTAGGAAAACATCTTCTGGATTTACACCCATCTTCTCACTTTTACCAAAATAATATTTCACTTTTAATGTCATGTCGGGAAAACCTCCAGTTTCCTCAGGTCTCATAAAAAATTCCAGGATGAAAACCAGAACAAAATACTAAGCTGACGTGTGAGTAAATAGCCACAGGTGCTAATATGTGTCAAAAGGAGAATTCAAGCTCACTTCAAACTAAAAAAAATCAACTCTGCCGTAGGATATTATAGAGCGATTTTAATTGATGAGAGATGCTTAAAATTAATTAATTTGATATGCTCCTCTGCTCCTTCTTCCCTGGTGCTGCTTTTACTGCTGGGAAAAAGAGGGGTCTATTCAGTGTGACACCTGGAGACTTGCTGCCGTGCTTAGCAGTTTCCACGGCATCGCAGCCATAAATCTGATTGCCGTAGCATGGGGTAAAATAGGCTGATGCTGGGAGAATGTGGCCGAAGAGTTGCCACTGGACAGGGCATGTTTCCATTTTAGGAAGATTTTTTTTCTCAGACTTCTGAATCATGAGGTTCACACTTTCTCTAAAAGCAGCTTATTACTTACTGTCTTGAGTCCATAATTTATAGATATTATCTAACAGACACTCAGCATTCAATTTCATATGTAACTAACAATGTCATTTCAACTTCTATTATATTTCAACTTCTATTATATGTTTACATGTAAATTAGAAAAGCAATCTCACTTATTTACAGTATAATCTTTGGTTTTGGGCGCTACCGAAGAGTTCACAGCCAAAAACTCAAAGAGCAAGAAGGTAAGTTGAATTAATGAGAATGCCGGTAACAGCATTCCAGCCTCCTTTGGCTGCAAAATGAGTGGGATGGGAAATGACAAATGTGTGAACCTTCTTTTAAAGATATTTAGAGTGCTTTCTGCATTGGTGCATGGTAAACCTGGCGGTAACATTTTTTACAGTTTTGTAGTTAATTATAGGGATATGGGGCACGTTAAATTGCTGCCCACAACGGAACTGTTTGCTGGGGCGATTTCTGGTCAGTGTTCTACATTGATGAAGGAAGATACTGTTATTCATCACTCTGTTCCATGTGAGTCATGACAGTTTTCAAACATATGGTGATGGTGTACTTTGTGGCCCTTCAGCATGTAATAACAAGTGTAACACTGTGTAGGCAGTACATTTCACTTTCATGGCTAATTTATATATATCAGTTGTTCCCAGCTTTCTCCTAGTATTCATTGCGGCATGTTTCAGTTCCTGTTTACAGTTATATTATTTTCAATACATAGGGCTTGATAAACTACATATAACTGCACTATATATATCTTTGAAACAATTTCAATGTATTTCATCTTTCATTAAAACATAATTATTATTTTAAATATTAAGGAATAATTTTATGTTAGAATACGCAGATTCAAAATCTAATGTACCGCGTATGGCATGTTTCAGCAATTCCCCAGAACTGCCCCAGGAGACTGTTGTTAGCTGATGGAGTGAACTGCTTAGTGTAACCAAAACACCTCAAACAGTCCAGGTGTTTTAGTGATGCTGATGTTGCAGAGAACGGTGGTGGCACAGATTTTTTTCCTTGCAAGAAGTTACTACAAGCTCTGTTTTCTGTGAACTGTACTATGCCCAACTGGCCACCAAAGTCAAAGGTCAAGGAGTCCTGCTTTTACGTCCTGTCTTCAATGATTTGTTCTCTGAAGCAAAATGGTATCCTCAGAATATCTGTGATGATCTACATACTGATGAGGTAACTGCCTCTTCCTTAGCTAGCTTCTGCATAAATTATAACTAAATTGATTCTAGCCTTTTTGGCACAAGGAAAACCTTCAGAACATGATGTGATGCAGCAGTATCTGCCAAACTTGACAAATGAACAGCATCCCCTCACTGTTTTGGTTTTTTGTTGTTGTTGGTTGTTTGGTTTTTTTTATATACTGGTCTCTAAAACACCTATACACAGATGTAGGAGGAGTTCCTTTCTTCAGAAATAGAAACTAGCCCTGTAGGTGTCAAAGGTCTCCTTTCACATTCCCTAGTATAGGGGGTATGTTAAGTGTGGATGGGCTAGGTTACAGATGGACCCCGTGGATGTCCTGGGCAGAAGTATCACATGCAAGCCAGATCCTTGTGGTTGTCTAAATCACACAGGGAGCAGGGAATAGGATAGGACTGGGAAGGCACAAAGATGATTTAAAACCGTTCTCTCAACCCCTTGTCATCTGGGCTATCAGACTCTGTTATAGACCTTTTGGAGACTGTCCACAGATAGAGTTCTTCAAGAATATTTGCCCTCTTGTAACTGACAGACAAGCCTGTAGAGATAAAACACACCATCCATCCTGTAGGAGTGAGCTATGCAATCATCTCACTAATGTTTTAAGTCTAAGACTTGCTAGCAGCGATGTACATACCCTGTTTTCTTCTCTATCATTTTGAAGATACAGAAGTGAAGAGTTTGTCCATGGTATGTCTTTGAACTTAATACCTTTCAATGGGTTTCTCTGTGAACTGACAAGAAAATGTTTTAATTAAAGCAGATTTTAAAAGGCAGAGTTACAACAGAAAAGACAGGAATTACAACATCTGAAGCTGAAGCATAAACTTCACAGTACATACTTGCAGTGGGAGGAGGGAGGCACCAAGGAGAGAGAATTCACATCCAAACCCCTGGGAATAAGATCATCTCTCCTTATCCTGCATCTGCTCTATTTCCCAGGAGACAGGATAAGGAGCAAAATACCTAGCACAGGCAGTTCTGTTGCCTATTGATTTCTAGAGTGACTCTGCCCTTCTCAGCCCCACGTACTGTATGCCATCCATCTAGCCACAGGCTTACTCACAGAAGCCACTTTCTGTAGAGACATAATTGGTCATTGGCACAGAAACTACAGAAACAGTTGTCGCACAGCAGAAATGTTTCCATTCCCCTTTCCCTTGGGGCAAACTGTATTACCATTAATTCCCCAGTCCAGTGCAGCTGAGCACTGCCTCGGGTTGAATGCCCTCTTAACCAAGGCAAACTCCCAACAATGAAAAGCGGATGTAAAATGGCCTCCCATTAAAAATGAGAAATTCCAATCAAGCTTGGATGCCAAGTGAATTTGGTGTAATTCCATATGGAGTTTTAGTTGACAAGCAGAGAAAAGCATTTAACAGAAGAACTGAAAGGGGAATAAGGGATTGGCAATTACTGCGGCATGTGCAAAAAAGGAATACATCGTGTTAAAGGAAGGTTACTGATAAATCAATCATTTTCAATAGCGACCATGGCACAAACAATTGCAGCGCATTAGGCTTAAGAAAGATGAGGCAAATGGGAGCAGCGAAGGGCGAGCTGAATAATCATGGAGACATAGAATCTCTCTTAAAGAGATTAAGAGTTCAGTTTGTTTAGCCAAGCAAATTGATGGGAGGGGAAGAAGGGAGCGCAGAATCTCCTAGACAGGTGAGTGGAGGAAGAAAAATGTTACATTTGAGGACCTCCTTAGAAATGCAAACACATAGAGAAACGGGGCTAATCACTAGCAAGAGAAAAGAGCTGGAAAGAAATGGCACAATTTGGCACAATATCTATATATATATATTACCCTTGAGACTGAACGCTGGAGGAGTGAGGTTCTTGGGCAGGAAGGGCAAGATGCCTGCTTGGTTTTCAAGAGTTTGATAATTATTGTTTGGTAATTACTTTTAGAAAAAGACTAGAGGAGGTGGCTATCTGTAATGCCTTTTAGACTTTTGAGACTTAGTTCTCTTTCATCTGTAGGTGCAAATTTCTACTTGGGAAAGGTCACATGCAGGCATACACTGGCATTGTAATTTCTTGTGGTTAGCATATGCATGAGCTTTAATAAAAGGCAGCACCTGAAAAGTCACAACTTCCTTCTTTTATAAATGTATGTAGGAATCTTAGTTAGAATAAAGAGAATGCATCTTTTATATCTCCATGAGGAAGTACTAGTTTCCCTGGTGCCAAAACAAGTTTATGTTCCAGTCTGTGCCTCTGACAAATGTTGGTTGGAAAAAGGAATGCGTTTCTTACACTTTCAAAGACTCACTTCTCAAAAAAAAAAAAAAAGAAAAATCTCATACTGATTAATGCATTTATCCCAGATTTACACTGACGTGTGACTGAAATTAAAATCACAGCCCTCACAAGTGTTTTTTGTAGGGAAAAAGCATTTTTCATAGTGAAACTCTGGAGAATTTCATGAGAAAAAGGTACCTAAAAGTCTCCTTCACCATGGAAAAAACCCTGCACTCACTACCAAGATTATCAAGGTAAGAGTCTCACCTAATCTAATTGCAAGTAATCTGGCAGCAAAGCCTTATGAGTTAGCAAATCTGCATAAAGGAATGCTGACACACCATATAGGTAACAAACAGCTGGTGTTCGAAGAAAGGGAAGGGGATAATATAAGCAGTAATAAAGCAGGCACTTAGAAATCAGTAGAGATGATCCTTTTGTTCTCAGCTTTTAGCTAAGTGTTCCTGGGTTTGAACACAGACTGTCAAAGATTTTGTGTTTGGAAGAGTTTGTTCAGTTTGTGGAATAAACTTTTTTTGCTATCAATACTACGCCTTATCCCAATAGAAAGGGAGCACAGTCATAGTTGTCAAGTAAAGATACGGGAAGGTGAAGAGAAGTACTATATCACACACTGAATGTTCTTATACTAGTAGTGGCCAAGATTGTGATATTCCACTGGAGGATTTAATACACTGCTGCAATGGTTCAGTGACTGAGGTAGGTGAATACAGAAATAAATGTAACTTCCTGTGACTCATGTGCAGTGATTAATAATCCTCTTAACCTTGAATGAGCAACTGAAACCCCAGGAGAGAATAAACTCACTGAAAAGGGAGAGTACAGAGGAAGAAAAGAGGAGCGTAAATGAAACGCTATCTTTCTTCATGTATAAGCACTAAAAGTCATGCAGAGTGAATATGGAGAAGAGACTCCTTCCAAGCTAGAAAGGTGCTGGTAGCCAACCATCAGCTGACTACAGAACATGGAAGCAAGTAAGGAAGAAATCTGCTTCTCTTTCAATGAAATGTGAGGTGCGGCAGAAGCGAAGAAGGAACAGAAAGTGCTGGTTGAGCAGAGTAAGTATGTACTGGCGTCAGCATTCCCTTGTAGAGGTGGGGACATACTCTTTGAATGCAGGGAGTAAAGATACAAGTCTAATTACCGTCATAAGCTCTCCTCTGCAAACTCTTAATCTGTTGGCGATTCTGATGCTTAAAAGTAGGATCTTGGAAAATACTGAAAGTGTCTGTAAATTCATACTGCATAGAGTATTATCATTCGTCAATGGGTGCAATTCTTAGCTCCTTGATGACTTACTACTTCAAAGATTACAGTGGAAATTGGGATAGATTGTTGTTTTGCTGAAATTGTCGAGTATTTTTCTTTGTGTTCACATTAATATTGACACGCAAATTCTCTAATAGTTTCTAGCTTTCAAGTAGTTACTTTAACTGTATTACCTGAGGTTTTTAACTCTGTTTTTCATAATAGAACTGTTTTAAAGCTAATTTAATGGGCATCTTAAAACCGTTCAATATCTTTTGGGCTTTAACAATAGCACTGCTCTGCAATAGCTGGGAGATGAAAAGAATTCTGTTTAATAAAGTGTTAATGTCCAGCGCAAGCATCCCGCTCTGTTTAAAAAAAGCAACAGAAATTAACTAATGAAATGGCCTGTTAAGAGTTGAATTAACACTGCATGCTTTATTTCCTTGTTATTTCTCTGTGGATAGAAAACAGCAGGGAAAATGACCCTGCCTTTCATTTATTATGGCTTTCTAGAAATCCTAGAAATCTAGAAATCCTAGACTCTGAAAAAGGAGAATTCACTTGCATGTAAATAAGGCTTATTGACTTGGGGAGCAGGATCATGCTCACTATTTATTTTACTTAGTACTTTAATGCCATACCCAACAGTGGGTTCCCGATGGTATGTTCAGGCATCTTGACTATGACAATGAGTCATGTCAAACAAAATACAGACCTTTTACTCCAAAGTGCCTGAACTCCCTGATAACAATGTAGCTCTGCATACAGTAATTGCACATACGCACAAAGGAGTTAGGCTAAAACTGTGTCTGGGACTGTGTACTTGACACTTCTGACTCTTGAGCACTGATTTTTATGCTTCCTCTTTTCCATAAAGATGTTCTTGTAGGAAATAGAAACTAAAAGCATATGCAACTGTCAAGTGATTGTGATGAAAAGCCAGACAGGTTGCTGAATCTGGCCTTTCAATATTTATTATTGCCAGGATGCTTTTAAACAGCACTTTAGCAGCAGCTGAAATTATTCCAATGTACCGCTTTATTGTAGCCCATATTTATAAAATGAAGTCATAGATTTTATAGACTGCAGGATTAGATTTAAAAAACTTTTGTCTCTTTTGGAGGAAAATACTTTAAGCCAGGAGGATAAATTTTTTAAGTAACAATGGTAAAATAAAATGACCCACGTTTCTTACATGAAGTGAACCTGAATTTCTTTATAGAGCCTTGCTCTATATGTGCATGTCAGTCAAATCGGATCCTAGTTTGCTGCGTGTATTTCTCACACTGTTGCACCTCAAAACTAAGAGCTTTGTGCTGCATTAATAGAACTGTTTGCTTTTTTCTCTCCCACTGTGAATTACAAACCTCCCTCTCTCTTCTGGGAGAGGAGGGAAATGGGTATATTGAGAATAAAGAATCCAGCATTGTAAATAATGTGTTTTGGGGTTTTGTTTTAAATATCCACTCAGATGTCTGCAGAAAACCACGGTCACCTTGTTGGTGGCAGACAAAGAATATTCTAGAGACAGCATGTCTAGATGACTTCAGCCTAAAAGCAGGGCATACAGCATAACTAGTTCCCTAAGAGAAGATGGAAATCTGGGCAGTAAACAGTTTTTACTGCTAGATGAACTTGGGTAATTCTTATGTAGATGGGACAGGAAAAACAAGATCCAAACGGAGAGCAACTCTTATGATATTTCAAGTCGGGCAGAAGCTGGAAGAAGCAGCACGCTCACCAAGTCTCTTCTGTGTCTATCTTCTGCTGTGTGCCATAAACAGAGGGGAGTAATACTGCACTTCAGTTCCATTGAGCTCATCAACCTTCCTGCAGGAGGGAGCTTATAGTGTGTGCTGCTTATGTGGGAAATTGCCAGCATGCATATACTTGATTAGCCAGCGTATTATGAATCAGGGTCATAGCTGGAGTAGTTGCTTTGTTCAGAGATGCTCAGATCCCTCGGGTAAGCAGCTAATTGCAGGAAATCTTTTAAAGCAAATGTGTGATAGGAAGAAAGCAATGAATATTGTTTAGTCAAAAGACAGGAGTGGTTCCTTTGAATCAGTTCTCTTGCATAACTATGTAATTAGGGCATGTCCTATTTTTAATTAAATCTCTTGCATATTCATGAAAATACTCTGAACCTGTGGACCAATTGGCACAACTCTTATTTTTAAAATGTAGTTTGTATAAAGGAATGCCCTTCAATCTTTTTTTTCCCTTTCATATTACTGTGCAAACACATATTTCACCTTATTATACATAGTTATCCTGTATTGCCTGTCAAAACTAAAATATTATGGTAAACTATTGATACAAAATTCCCAGGGAAATGTTTTAAATGGAGAACACAAGAAGCTGCTGCTCTGAAATACTAGTATCACAATTGTTTTTTGTTGGACAGCTTGACCTGTGTAAGTTATCAATCTGTGAGTGGTATTCAGAAAGTACACTTCAGTTCCTCAGCTTTTCAAATACAACAGCGACTCTGTATTTGCAGTCTGCTGACAATCCATGCTCCCCGAACTTTGTTTTGTTTCTTGTGGGCTCCTGTGACTCTTCCTGTTCTTCTGCCTCTTTAACAGCAGCATTAGCTTTGATTCCTCTTCCGTCTTCCTGCTTCTTTTTGGGAGTCTTGCTTTCTTACCTGACTCTTGTTCTCACGTCTGCCATTTTGTAGGCTTGCTCAATGTTGTGTGTGAGGGCAAACAGATGTAAGCTCTGCTTTCCTTGTGTGTTTTAGATACTGGCATTTAGGTGAGGCTGCGCATTTTGATTTACCACTATACCTCCATGTGTTTCCATTAGCTTATGAGTCATACCCTATATGTACTGCAGGAGTTACACAGGCAGTTGGACTAGATGGTTGTTGTAGGTCCCTTCCAACGTACATTGGAACCACTCCATTCCATTTCATTCCTATTCGGAGGTCAGATGGTAATGCACCATAATATTCTGCCCAGACATTAATAATTCTTTCATAAAGTTAGTCTGTAACTGATCCCTGATCATTTCCAATGTGCATTTTACTGCTTTGCTATATTTAACTGTTTTTTCATCTGAGACTTCAGTTCCTTCCATCTTTCAATTCTGGACTTGACTTCTACCTAGCAGAACATGAAGCAACATGAAGAAAATACTCTGACCGTTCCTTCTTCTCTAGCGAGAGTGGGAATGAAATTTGAAGCTGCAAAGAAATAGTTCTTGTGACAAGTGCCACCGAGTTCTCATGGAAGTCTTATTTTTTATGTGTAACCCTGTAGAAGAGCAGGGATCTTTCACTTGGTTCAATATTGAACAAAGATAAGCGTGCTGAAATATATTAAGATCACATAATTAGCCCTAAGGGGGGGTCCAGCCTTCACCACAGAATTTGCACTTCAGCCGCAGATTCCCCAGTGTGAGCTGCACCGTGAGCTGGCTGTGTGCTGCGGAGCTCTTCGTGTGCCATTGTCCCAGAGGCGCTCAGCTGTCACGGCAGCATCAGCTCTACAGAAGCAAAACCCAAAACTTCTTTCCAGGACGCTCGGTACCGCCACCATGAAGAGCACCTGCGGTGGTGCCCCGCTCTGGAGCGAAATCATCTCAGCGTCAGAGGCTGCCCTGAGGAAATGCCGGGTTTTGCTCCCCACTGACTCACGCCTCGGCCAGACGACGCCTCGGCGAGGTGCAGCATAGCCGCCACCCGCCTCCGCCGGGGCTGTCAGGATAGGCCCTCGCCCCCGAACCCTGGGGGCCTTCATCAGCATCCTCCTCGCCCTCACGGCGGCGACAGACGGGTGTTGCGCTGAGGGCGCGGCGGGGAGGCCATTGCGCTCGCGCTCCCCTCGCGACCCGCCGCCTGCTCCCGCTCCCCTCCGCGGGGGAGAGATGACGTCATGGATTGGGAGGGGGGCGCGGTGGGAAAGAAGGGCGCGCGGGGGCCTGTGGGAGAAGAAGGGGGAGCCGCCATGTTGGGCGGGGCGGCGGGCAGGAGGGGAGCCGGGGGCGGGCGCAGGGGCGGTGGCGGCAGCAGCAGCCGCAGCAGCCGGGGCGGCGGAGGCGGCGGCGGCTGCCTGCAGCTGTCAGCGCCCGCTCCTTCGGGGCCGGGCCGTGCGCCGATCGCCGCGCCTGTCAGGCTGGGCCTGTCAGCGCCTTGAAGGAAGCACTGTGAGGGTATCGTGGTGCCGACCCGCTTCCTTCCTTCCCTCTCTTCGGTCCTCCCCAGCCCCCCCAAAACCCTTTTCCTTCCTCCCTTCCGCCCGCCCACCGCTGACATCCTCCTCCGGTCGCCTCCCCCCCCCCGCCCCGGGCTGCGCGGCCCCCGCCGCCTCAGCGAGCGCTGCGCACATCGCCCGAGCCTGCAGCACCGAGCGGTGAGCCGGGGGGGCTGCCCGCGCCCGGGGAGCGGCAGCGAGAGGGAGGGAGTGAGAAGGGGGGTGAGGGGTTGTGGGGGGAGAAGGTTGTTTAGTTTTTTGTGCCCTTTTTATCTGCCGTTACGCAAACAACAAAAGGCTGCGCTGGCCGGCTGGTCCCTCCGCAGCGCCGCTGACAGCCAGCCCCTTCGGTGGGGTGGGGTTTTTTTTTTGGGGGGGGGGGGGGGGGGGGGCGACGAGGACACACGCGAGGTTGTTTTTCGGTGTGTTTTGTGTAAATTTCTATCAGTTACGGTCACCGGGAGGGTGGGAGAGGAAGCCTCCACCACCACCACCACCCGCGGCGGGGATGGGGCATCGGCTTGGCTTTGTCCCCTTCTCCTCTCGGTGCTGCGGCGGGGCCGGGCGCCGCCCAGGGAGGGAGCCCGGGCAGAGGCGAGTGAGGGCGGCTGCCGGCCTCCTCCCCCCGCCCCCGCCCTCCGCGGCGATCAGCTCGGCTCCGGGGGGCTGCGGCGCCTGGGTTTGACTTCTTAGTACTTAGCTGAGGTGGCTTGTTCTTGCTGCTAATTCGTAAATGGGGAAAGATGAAGCGGGGGCAGCGCTTTCTTGGGTTTTGTAAATAGTGACCGGATTTATGTATTGTAGGTCACCCACCATGCTGTAGTCGGAGGCGATTCGTAGACTTAGGTCTTGGCCAGATTTCTGTGCTTCTAAAATAAGGAAAACGTTGATTAGGAACATGCTATTCTAGCAAAATGACGTGAATACATCACTGACTTAATTGATAACTGTATCTTTTAGGGCAGAGATTAATTAGAAAGACACTTTAATATCTTACTCATTCTGGCTTCGTGTTTCTGAAATTTTTAGGTAACAAGATGCCCGATTTGTTGATTTTGTGATTACTTGTCTGTAATCACAAGATGGAACTTCTTGACTCCTTATTGAATTTTGTGTTCTAAGCATATTGAAGCATATTTTAATGTCCAAAGTGGCATCACCTAATGTAATGTTACCGCCTGGCTTTTTGAAGGCTACTAAATCAATGGTGGTGCTCTTACTCTTCCCCCCCCCCCGTTAATGGTTTCCATTAGTGTATATGATTTAAATGTAGCTGTATATGATTTAAATGTAGCTGTATATGATTTAAATGTAGCAGCAGTGCTTAAGTACTGCTCGTGCAATCAGAATACAGAATCAGAAAATAAAAACAGCTAGAAAAAAGTGGAAGTTTGTTTTTATAGTTTGCTTGGAACAGCAAAATGGTGAACAAATATTATTCATGATATAAAATACTTTCACAATTATACATAAAAATACATAAAATGAAGACTACTAAAATGTAATTTTAGTGTTCTTGCAGTGGGCAGAAGGTTTAGTAACAATTACTCTGGGAAGTAATTGTCTCTTTCACTTCCACTTTTGTATTTGCACTTCACTTAAATAGGAAACTTAGGCCCAAAGGGTGCGCAATGGAAGCTAAAAAGGAACCTTCAAGATTTAGACAGTTTAGCATTTTAATTAAAAAAAAAAAATCAAACCAACAACAAAAAACAACCGAACAAAAAACCCAAACAAAACTAAAACCACCACCTTTTTGAATGCACCAAACTGTTTTGGAAAAAAGCTTTATTTTAATTGATGATGAATGCCAAAGCTTCAGCGAAACATGATACAGGATATTACAGCCCTAGGATTATAGATACAATTGAAAGTAACATATTCAGCATTTACTGTCAGCAGAGAGAAAGCTGATCCATCTGGTGATTGTGAGCAGAAGACCTTTTATATTGTAAGTCACTTGAACAATTATTTTTGTGAACACATGGTTTAAGAGGACCTTTTTGTGAAATTACAACAGATGTGGGGAACTCCAGCAGTTCCATTAGATATGTATTTTATATAATATAGAACCGTATGAGTAAATGCAGGGAATTTAAATTGTCAGTTCCTGAAACTCGCACAACAATGCAGTATCACTTCTGCATCATGTTGCAGTTAAAGTTTGGCAGCCTTTCTGTTTCTGAAGGATGATGATGGAACTGGACAATTCCAGTAATCAGAAATTCTAACAGCAATTTGAGCTTATATTCCCTTCACTTTTTAACTAAGGAAAGCATGCTATCATATGTAATTAAAAAAGAGAATAAAGTTAACCTCCAAACGTCTCGTGAAATAGCCTCATTTACTGTTTGTCAAATTACTATGATATACTAACCGTGCCGTGTTAACGGAAACTGATTTTTAAAAAGGCCTGTGTTTGACAAAAGAAGAATTGCATACAAAATTGTTAATTAAGTTTGCAGGAGTCTGGAACATGATCTTTTGAACGTTTTTGACACACAAGTATCAAAATGATAACACACACTTAAGTCATTTAAGAGCAATTGCTACTTCCTGTGTTTATGAAGAATTTACTGTGATAAGGTCAGAAAACCCTCACTTGCATGCTACTCTTATGCAGTATACATACCTCTCTGTACATGTATATATGTGTATCTATTTGTGGATGCACACATAACCTGCATATGTCTCTTATTTAATTGGGAGGTTGGGGAAATATTGCAGCCTCATATTCAGGTATGAGTCCATTTAACGCAGCTTCTGTTTCTCGTGAGACATGGGCTTGTGCAGTTTCTTTCATCTCTTCCTCTGTTTAGCTTCTGTGGCAGACGTGCAGTTGGATTTATTCTGTGATTAATAGCATGTCTTCAGATGCGTAGCTTGTGACTATTTTAAACTTAATTCAGTGTACAAATACTTGTTAACATATTTTTGTAAGAGGAGTGGAAAATAAGGAAATCTGGGTAAATTCATAAATAAGCAAAATATACTTCTGTATTTAATGTTGAAGAGCATAGTAGCAGATAGTGATGGGGACAAGCATGCTAGATCTAGTTAAATAAAAACCTCTCGTAGTCTGTCTGCCTCCAGGGTGTTGTTCAGTATGACACAACTGTCGTAAAAATGGACCAATTCCATGATCGTTGCAATGAAGTCACTAATCACGGGCTTTTCTCTTAAACCAGCCTGTATAAGACATTGTGGTTCCCACGTATTTTTAAATTGTTTTATACTAACACTGTGTTTACCTTGTCCAAAGTTTAGAAAAATGTTTCTTTTCAATGTTAACTCTCAATTTCCTTAAAACAAAATTATGACACAAATAAAGTCTAATAGATACTTTGTGGTAACCAAGTACCAGTCAAAGACAGATTGTTCATTCTAAAAAGAAACGTTTTTAACTTCAAAATTGAACTGATTATAATAGTTATATCCTGAGTCATAGTTGGCTTCAGGTATTTTTGAAATATTAAGGCTTTCCCAGTAATTTCTTTAGTGAAACATTTTCCTTTCTGAAAGCAGGCTGTAGAAATAAGTGTGGTTCCTTTGAAAAATTACTTAATCAATAAATGCCTGACCAGAAAAAAGATGCACTTTTGCTGGCTTAGATTTGCTGAGATGCTTTTGTTGCCTTCATTTTATGGGATTTAAATCGGGCACTTTGTTAGAGGGTCAGAGCCAGAATTACAGACGCTCTCAGTGATAAAGGAATTATTTCCATAGGGTTCTGTGTGAGGTGCTTTGCAGGCATCTGGCATAAGATGGCATTACAGTTGGGGTGGTTTTTTTGTATGCTAGTCAGTTAATATATTTTTAATAATGACAGGCCATAGCAAGTAGGCAAGCATAGGACTGAGGATGTATGCTTCCAGTGCCCATAATATATTTGGGAATGTGAAAAAAGGAGTTGTTCTCAGAGAACAAATACTAAAGCACAATTAACACTAGATATGCTAATTTCTTATAATGTTAATAAAATTAATTTCTGATAGTTGTCAGTTTCTTTGGATTCAGTCAGCTAAGAAAACAGATGCAAGTAATAGTATCTGTGTGTTGATTTAATCACTGTTTGTTTCTTTGAATCCAGCTTATCTCCCATGGACTCTACTATTTAACTCTTTTTAGTGCAATCAGAAACAATCTTTACTCTGGAAGCTGTGTTTTGACATGTATGTAGAATTAAATTGAATTTATTTTGTCAAATAATTATTGTTGGTCATCTGTCTTGCTCAAAGTTAGGAAGCATGGGATCGTGTAATCTTCTATTCCAAATATGCTTTCCCTCTGTTGTCTGCTTAAATGTACAGATTTCTTACATGGTTTCTCAATATCAAGTCTTGCTTACAGGTAAAAGCAATAAAATATATTTTGTGGGTAGACTTAAAAGTGAGCAGTTACCTATTTTGGTTCTTTTGTAAATATCTGACATAAAACCCATTCATCCTATTAAGATTTGTTTCTGGGGTTATATCAGAACTACAGCTGATTTTATTAAATTTCAAAGTGAATAGAGCGAAGGATGTAACCAGTCTAGTCAATAGTACTGGCTTCCTTACGTATCAGTAGCGTTGGGCTGATGGCTAATTGTACTCTACTTTCTATGTGATGTACCCCAGCAAACTATTTAAAAAGTTAATGTTGTATTAATTAACATTCAGAAGGTCAAGAAATGCGTGACGTAAAGCTGAACTTTTTGGTACTACTTAAAAATTTGTACCTAAAAATCAGTCTTTTTAAAGGACAGTACTTACATTTTGTGGAATTATCAGGTAACTGTATATCTTAATTCTTACTAATTTGCATTACGTACAAGCACTGATGTTATATTCATAAACTGTTTCTTAAATCCTATGTTGCTATCCCTTTTGGCAGCATATTACTACTAATATTTTATAGTGTTCTAATATTGTGCTTTGTCTGGAGAGACCACAAGTAGTTAAATATTAACAAAAAATTAAGATTACTTGCAATGTGCTGCTATTTGTGTGTGTATGCACCATTCCACAGTGTAGAAGGTGGTGGGTTTAAACTTCTAAAGGGATTGCAGTAACTGCATTCCTGCAATGTATCTTGAGTTTACTCCTTCCAGCTGACAGTAGATGAATGATTGGCAAAGCATTACGGACTGGCAGGGGAGAAGGGGGGTTCTGTGTTGCGGGTGGGTTTGCCTCCCCCCCTTCCGCCCCCCGGCCCCTGAATAGAATGTTGTGTTTAAGATTAAGTGCTTTTATGGTTGCTTCTTTATTAAACAACATCAGGCTGAATAGTGTAGGAAAGCCACAGCTCTGTTTTTCTCTTCCGTTTTGAGCAGCATCCAATTCAGGTAGACTGGTGTTACTCCCTCATCTTCACCACAAGTGGATTTTACTATACCCTCCTCACCTTTAACATTTCATTTGTTCGTGTGCTTAAACTGGATGTTCCTCCCTACACCCCCCAGATCATATTTAGTGTGTGTTGAGAGGGAGAAGGGCTGGTTAAAAAAGTGGGATTCCTCCCCCTACCACCTCAGTGTAGGGGGTGGCTGTGTGTAGACAGATTACTACAACCAGTGGGATGGTAATCTGTGAGGATATAGGGGAGGTTACAGGTTTGAGATAGGAGAATAGCAACCTCCTAAAATGTTTCTGCTGGCAGAATAGTAATATATAATCAATGTCGAAGGATGTAGTTGAACTTGTCAGTCTCAGTGCTGGTTTATATAGTTCCACACTCCGGTTGCTTGTTCCATGTCCTTATTCTGTTAACACAGTTTGATGCAAGGCAGCATCATAAAATAGGTGTATTTTGGCTGTGTTCGTGTCCTGGACCTTTTCCTTTTCTCTCCCCACACTTCTGACTGAAAAATAATCCAGTAAAAGGTGCAGATCCGTAGTTTGATTTATGATGGACAAGAGTGCTGTGCTGGCATGATGGAGGATGTGAATGGAATGTATGGCTGCACGAGGAGCATTGCTTATTATCTCTGACCATAGCCTTAGTGAGTGAACGCCCATGGTCTTGTGTTTGCAGGAAGCCAGAACAGATGATTTGATGGACATTTCTGTCTCTAAGTTCCTCTGTACATAGAAGGCAATAATGTGTAGAAGGTACAAGAATGCATTATTGTTTCTATTTGCCATTTCCTTGGATGTAGCCCATTTACATTCAGTATAACGAATATTGCTGTATTCAGTATTACAGAGCTGGCAGATCTTCAAGGATGCTTTCCATAGAACACAAGAGCTCTTGATCCCCAGGTGTGAGAAACCAGACAAGGAAGGCAAGAGACCAGCATGGCTGAGTTGAGACCTGCTGGTCAAACTGAAGGGCAAGAAGGACGCGCACAGGCAGTGGAAGCAGGGACAGGTATCCTGGGAAGACTATAGGGACACTGCCTGGTTGTGAAAGTGAACTCCCCATGATGAGCAAGACTGACAAACTGGTAACAATGGACAAGGAGAAGGCTGAGGTACTCAATAACAATTTTTTTGCCTCAGTCTTCGCTGGCAACCTTCCCACACCTCTTGAGTGGATAGACCACAGGGCGGGGACTGGAGAAGCAAAGTCCCTCCCACCATAAGAGAAGATCAGGTTCATGACCAGTGAGGAACCTGAACATACAGAATTCTATGGGACCTGACAAGATGCGTCCCAGAGTACTGAGGGAATTGGCTGATGTAGTTGCCAAGCCACTCTCCATGATGTTTGAAAAGTTACGGCAGTCAGGTGAAGTCCATGGTGACTAGAAAAAGGGAAACATTGCATCCATTTTTAGAAAGGAGGATCCTGGGAACTACTGACCTGTCAGCCTCACCTTTGTGCCTAGGAAGATCATAGAACAGATGCTCCTAGAACCTATGCTAGGGCACATGGAGGACAGGGAGGTGATTCGAGACAGGCAGCAGAGCTTCACCAAGGGCAGGTATCTTCATCAGTGTCACGGACAGCATGATCAGCTGCACTCCCAGCAAGTTTGTGAATGACACCAAGCTGAGTGATGTGGTTGACGTGCCTGAGGGATGGAATGCCATCCAGGTGGACCTTGGACAAGCTTGAGAAGTTAGCTCATGTGAACATCATGAGGTTCAACACGGCCAAGTGCAGCATCCTGCACCTGAGTCGGGGAAACCCCCAGAATCAATACAGGCTGGGGGATGAAGGGATTGAGAGCAGCCCTGCCGAGAAGGACTTGGGGGTACTGGTGGATGAAAAGCTGGACATGAGCCAGCAATGTGCGTTCGCAGCCCAGAAGGCCAGCTGTATCCTGGGCTGTATCAAAAGAAGTGTGGCCAGCAGGTCGAGGGAGGTGATTCTGCCCCTCTACTCTGCTCTGGTGAGACCCCACCTGGAGCACTGCGTCCAGCTCTGGAGCTGTCAGCACAGAAAAGCCATGGACCTGTTGGAGGGGGTCCAGAGGAGGGGCCACAAAGATGATGAGAAGGCTGGAGCACCTCTTCTGTGAGGACAGGCTGAGAGAGTTGGGGTTGTTCAGCCTGGAGAAGAGAAGGCTCTGGGGAGACCTTATAAGCAGCCTTTCAGTACTTAAAGGGGGTTTATAAAAAAGACGGGGACAAACTTTTTATCAGGGCCTGTTGTGATAGGACAAGGGGTAGTGGCTTTAAACTAAAAGGGGGTAGATTTAGACTAGATATAAGGAAGAAATTGTTTACCATGAGGGTGGTGAAACACTGGAAGAGGTTGCCCAGAGAGGTGGTAGACGTGCCATCCCTGGAACCATTCAAGGTCAGGTTGGAGGGGACTCTGGGCAGCCTGATCTAGTTGAAGATGTCCCTGTTTATTGCAGGGGGGTTGGACTAGAGGACCTTTAAAGGTCCTTTCCAACCCAAATTATTCTGTGATTCTCTGATCTTCGCAGCATCTCCACCCAGACGCCCCCGGGGTTTGAGCTGAGGTGAGCCACTGAAGTGGTGATGACCTTTAAAGGTCCTTTCCAACCCAATCTATTCTATGATGTGATAAAACTTTTCTGAGGGGTTCTGGTCTGGGATGATTCTGAAACACAGGATGCTGGTGCTTGGGTGGGTATTCCTGGGGGGTGAAGAGATCATGCAGAGATGACAGGTAAGATTTTGTTGCGGTCCTGATAGATGTCTTAGCCAGATGTCCTAATTTTTGAAGGATTTCTTATCTATCCTGTATCTTTTGAAAAGGCAAGAGGAACCACAGGATGACTTTGACTCGTCGTCCCAGTAATTTGCCATTGCTTAATTACATCTCCTTTCCGTTGTTCAGAAAAGAGGTAAAGGCAGATTAATGATTCAGTTACTCTCCTTTTAAGTCTTTCTTATTCAGTTGGTATCAATTTCTCTCACAGTACTTTTAAGTTAAAATTATACGCTGCGTTTTGATTTTAGAGCACACTTAAAATACTGATCTTAGAGTACTCATTTAACTTCAGAAAAAATTTCTTAATTTGGAGTTTGTGCAGAATGCAGGTAGAGAGCGAAGATGCACAGCGTATTTTTGAAAGCAACAGCCGGTGGGGTTTGAATTACAGAGCCTGCTTGTAGTTTGTGTGGCCATTGAATCTAGATCCCCACCCAATTGTTATGTTAGCAAATGGCCTGTCTGATTTTATTAATTTTTTTCTCCACCCCACTCCCCTCCCCCAGTCTGGCTGCGCATGGAGAAATACTTGAAAGTGCATGATACGTTGCTTTTAGTGACACAGTTGTTTTAGGAAGTGACTGTTCTGCCGTCCTCAGGACTGGGGTGCTTTCAAAACGGACTTATCCAAACGACATGGTTTAAAAAATAATATTAAAAATGTTTCTTTCTATTTCTTTTGTGTCTATTTTCCAGTTAATGTGTGTTCTTGTTCTGTGTCACTCCACCAGAAGAGTAGTGTAGTGCAGCAGGATGGTGGGAACTGTCACGCTAGTGTTGTTACCACAGCCAGTATTTCAGGAGTTCCAAAAGAGAACCCAGTGCCCCAGCACTAAGATAAGTTAAGAATGTGAAAGATCACTGAGAGGAGGCTAAAAATATGGTTCGATCCTCAGGTGAGACTGCACAGAATATTAAGGGGACAGTGTCAGATGCTGGTTAGGGTCTGGTGTACTGCTCCGTACTTCCTGGGCCCAGTAGAGTTCAAGATGGTCTGAGTAAAACCTGCAGATTATGGAGTACTTAAGAAGGAAACTATTCCCAACCTTACAACAAAATCAGCTCTTTACTGTTGTAAGTAAGAAACAGTGAATGATACAAGGTTGTTTTTCTGGACTGCCTCTGGACCATTGCATCATTTGCTTTCTATGAAATGAAATTTGCAACGTGTAAAAAAGAATTAGTCTGATAACTGGTGATTGCCATTGAAAGCATAAATTTTTGATGTAATGTTTAATGGAGTAGAATTAATCCCTTCTCAATACTAGGGATAATGCCCGAACTATTTAATTGTGCAACTCTTTTTCTGTAGTCATTTTGGAAGAATTAGATTAGTGGGTTTGTATTTTATGGTTTTTTAATGGAAGAATAAGCAGGGGGAGGCTACTTTCCCTAGAGCTTGAAAGGAGACTACACAGTTTGTGCATCTTAATGTGAACTGTTAGATAGCTTCAAAACCAGATTTAAGGATTTGCTAAACCTAAGGGCTAGTGTGTGCTGAAGCAATGTTTGTGGATGTTCCTTTTATGTCTGCAGAAGAAATTGCTGGTTTTCTCAGTTTGGTTCAAATAACCCTTCTCGTCAATGTCCTCAAGCATGTAAGAGCAACGTAATCTGTACTTACAGTAAATTGTCAGCAAAGCTTCCCACATAGATCCAATAATGTGAGGCAAGATGCAGCCTTCTCTGCCCTTCCTGCATGCATTTTTAAATGGTTATAGGTATGCCATAAAAAGTAGATTTGGTTAAGATTATAGGTCTGATGTTACCAAGTGGAAGCTGATGGGGTTTTTTAATGTATTATGGAAGTCTGATTTGATGGGTACATTACTGTGCTTTTATCTTGACTCTAAATAGCACTTAGGTAAATAGATAATATAAATGGATGCCTACTTTGATTAGTCAATTAAACAGTTCTTTCCAAAAATAACAATGCAAAATGAAAGAACTATAGTCAAGCTGAAAAAAACGTTTTGTCTACACTATTGACAGCTTAAAATTGCGAGACAAGTAGCTCTGAAAACACTTTGATGTTACTGTACCCCTCTATTCCAGTCCCAAAGAGACACTCTCAGCAGCTAGAATCAGTCTATTAGAAATGTCTTACCAAGACTCAGGATTCACTGAAGACATGGTTGCACAAGTTAGCAAGTCCATGAAGAGCCAAGTACCATTTCCACACAGAAATAAATGTAGATTCTTGGAATATTGAGGGTAAAAACTGTAAAATTTGATAACGATGGATTTGTAACTCAAACTGTCTTGACAGTATTTCTTTAAAAATACAGCCAAAATTTCCTTTAAATCCATTTAAAGTAGGTAATTTACGAAGCGTGTCTTGGTAACTACGAAATACTAAACTACAATACAATTTTTTTTAATAATTAGCCTTGATTTTTTTCTGATGTGTCTTTGATTCTTGTGACAAACATATTTAATAACTAAGGGTTAATACAATGACTTTTTCAGTGATTCTGCTTCTGCCGCATTTACGCGTGTTTATTCTGGCTTTATGTAACTGCCGTTAATACAGTCATGATCAGTTTGTTAAAATGATCCGGTGAGGTGGGCTTTGAAGCACAAGGCAAATCCTGTGTGGCCTAGACTGGTCTATTGTGTCAGCGCTTTAGCGAACAGGCAGAATGCTCTGCTTTCTTGAGGTCTGGTGGTGGCTGCTTGGAAGTGTTTATTAGCGCTCACAAGAAACTAAGTGCCAGCTTTGAAGAAGGTCAACAGATGCTATTTGCTGTTGACACAGCAGTAGTACAAAAAAAGACAACTCCCTTGCTCCAAGGGGTAGGAGGCTTTGCGATTTGCAGTCTGTCTGTCTTCAGAAATTGCGTGGACGTAACTAAAATTAATAAATTGGCATTAGAGCTCTTTGCCCAAGACTACCAAATGGTGGAAGAGGTTTGTGTTCAGTTTTATTATTCTGGAAAAGAATGGGGTTTTGATCTTGCCATAGGTCTGAGGATATTTAATAAGTATGTTGGAAGAGTAAGGAAGGTATGTGCCACCAACCTGTAGCAGATGATAGCCTCAATTTACAGTTAATAAGCATGTACCTTCTTGAAAGTGATGTGGTTCCTCTAGACTCCTGACTGGGTCTACTAAACTGCCTTAGGCACATGCCTGTCAGATTTCTCTTGCACTTGCTTCAGCTTTGACAGAGAGTAATCTCTGATGTGATAACAAATGCATAGAAGGATCTCATTTCCATCCAGCTTCATTTGAAACCTGAGATGTTAGAAGGGTATTGGATGTACACAGAGAGTAAATTTTTCTGTTACATGCTTATGATACATGTGGACTGACTGTAGGATCCAAACAGATGCCACTTTTCAGAGGAAGGATTTTAGCATATCCTGTCATTTTAGGATATGTTACTATTCTGTGTTTTAATCGCTATCTATTTTTAGTCCTTCAGAAAGGTAGAATGTAGCGGGTGAGACATGCCAGAAAATGGATACTTTCCCTTGATTCCTTTTACCCAAATAATGGGGGTAGGCATAGTAATTTGTAGGGGGTATCATCTGAGAGTCTTTGTGTGCTGCATTATCTGAGCAGGAGGAGCAAGGTAAGATTTGGCCACAGTCTCTGCAGCATTATGGAATTCCAGATACGGTTGAATCTAAAAGAGATTTTTGGAAGTAGATTGGCAGGTCATCTGGATTGTCTGTGGTTAAAAGGATACAGGTTTGACTGTATCATGATAATTGAAATGCTGGCTAGTAGCTAGTGTTTATTCAGTGGAATACTGTCAAGGGATTGACACCAGAATAACCTTTTCTTTAAGAGGAAGAATAATCTTTCTAGTTACAGGACACTTCTATGCCACTGAATACTTTTATACTGGATAAGGGGTTTTTACTGAATTAACTGTTTCAGCAGGAAGTCATAATTTTAATGTAAGTACTGTACTTGCTACAAAAGAAGGAAGACTGAAGGCTGAAATTACTCTGAAGGTTTTTTTGGCAGTTATCCTTGAAATGTTCAAAAGTATTTATTTCAAAATAGTGTTAAGATTGCTACTTATAACAATGCAGATATGATTGCTAAGAAATAGTATGTGCTTCATTAGTGTTTATGTAGCATGATATAGAAATCTAAATAAAAGGACTCCACAGCAATGCAAATCTTCATAGCTTGTGCTTTCTTAAAGGTAGTTGTCAGCATCACCCTTGCTACAGGTTTTATAGGAACTATTTTTGCTATAATCTCTTTTATTAGCAAATGTAAGTTGTTAACCTGCTTTTCTCCTTAATAATTTTTAATCTTCCAAAAAATCCAAAGATTTCCCCTGAAAGGTACATTTTTATTTTTTTTTTAATAGCAAGTTGTGGCATTAAAAGATTCCAAGATTTATCAAGGCAATTGTACAGTGGCTGTGTTCTTCAGCTAAAAAAGTACATAATCCTCTTCACTTAAACATCGTTTAATGCAGTAGATGGGCTTATTGATAGCCATTGAGATTTCTAGAGTCTGACACAGTGTTTTTCAGAGGTGGATGCTGTTGTGTAGAGGTAGAACACGAGGCCATGCAGCCTTTTCCCATGGATGGCGTGTGGAGAGTAGGCTGCATGTGGCAGTCTTAATAGAAAAGGAACAGCCAAGTTAGTCCCATGGAAGTCTCTGCCAGTATTCTTTTTCTTTTTGGTGTTTTACGCTTTCTGATCAAGGTGTGCTATGCTTTTGGGGAATTTCTTGGGAAATTCATGGGTTTACCTTTATAAATGGTAAAGACCTTCACAAAGTCCGAGCGTTTGTCTAGCTTGCTTACCAACACCGATGTCTTGTGATGTTAAGGTTCTAGGTCAAATTGAAAACATGATTCAGAGCTTTTCTTAGGATATGCGCCCTTAACGTTAAATGATTACAAATGTCTTTTTTATAGTATTTACTTTGCATACCATAATTTTGAACCAAGTGGGGCAGACTTCTACATTCAGGGTTAGCTCTGAGTTGAAGGCTGGCAGGAGGAGGACAATAAGGTTTTTTAAATGTAGTTGCTTGCTTGCTGGAACTTGATAGAAAACGTGCGTCCAAGGGATTAATTCTTTTTTCACACTGTGTGCTGTAAAGGACTTCTGATAGCTTAACGTTGTCTGCTAGTCACGTGAAACTCCATCTTCTTGTCTGCTTCTGGTCAGTGATTTACAGTCTCCAATATGTGCCACTAATTGTTCTCACTGAGTTATTTTTAAGGTAACTTGTGTACATGTGTGCTAAATTGTGAAGATGCTTTCTGAGATCATATATTTGGAAACCCAAGGCAGTACAGAAGTGTGGCAGTATTCTTTTTATAGAACTGGGTCAGCAAGTGTACCTTGAGTCTGACCTCCAATAGGACACTGTTTGCAGGTGCAGTTCAAGATTTTCTATTCTGTAAAGGCTTATACGTGGATTCAAATATAGTACGATGAAATGAGTGATAGATAGCATTGGCAGTTCATCTGCAGTCCTGAATATGTCAAAGAAAGAGAAAAAGCTATTCTCTTTTCTTTTGTGGTGTCAGTGATGAATGTATTGGAATAAAATTCCTGAGCAGAAAGGATCATTTTAATTAAAAGGAGGGCAAGTGAAACAAAAAGAGAAAGATTATAAATTTCCTTATGTATAGCAATATGATTTATGATAGCAGACGTGGCCTCAGAAAGAAAGAGAAATAAACATCTTAGATTAAGAAAAGCTATAAGTAAATGTTCTTTCAGACCTAGAGATTTCTGACTGTAAACCGTAACAGCAATATATTCAAACTAGAGTGTTTCTCATCCGAGTGCTTTTACAAATACCTTTTTAAGTGTATAAAAGACATCTGTGGGTGATTCATCCTCGCCATTTCTGACCAGCGTGTGTCACTGAGCTGCCTTGTTAGGAAAGGGTGCAGTTAGTGTAGCGTTTGACGTTCCTCGGCAAGCGTTTGTCTCTTGCCTTTGGTGATTTTCTTTTTGTGCTTGGAAGGCTTGTGATCTTTTGAGGACTGTTTGAGAAGGCAGTTTTCCACATTATGAAGATTAGCAGTTAAAGCAGCTCGTAGTATTTCAAGATGGTGTGTTCCATGATGTAATGAGATGTGTTCTTGGTCTGAGCAGGGAATTAATGACTTGTAATTTGCAGCTAATACAAAATGAAACAAGCACATGCCAGATGTAGGACACTGAGCCTTGCCATTTAATTAAGGAGGAACTAAGAGTGAAATTAGGGTTAAAAGCCCTGAATAGACTGATTATTGTTACAAAACAGCAACCTGATAGAGTTAAGTAGTGCTTGTAGATGACGGGGCCTGCAGGTATGGCTTGGGCCAGTCTTGTAATAGCTTTTGCAGTTAGGAAGTTTATTTGCTTTTTCTTTTATGCAGCCACATTGTTCTGTAACGTTCAGCTATCCTACCTGCTATCTGTATATTCAGAGAAAAAAGTTAAGGGAGAGTTTGATTTGTCACAGCAGTTTACAGTCTTTTTTTTTTCAATTGTATTTTAAAACAGTAATGATTGGACAATAGACACATTAAAAAATTATCTTCCAAGCTTCTAATAGTTGAAACCTGACTATGAAATAATTAAAATATCAATATAGAAAAAGGGATTTACAAAAGTAAAAATCAACTAGAAAAATTGGAACTGTTTTATTTATTTATTTATCTTTAGGACCCAGGAAAAAAAAAATCATGTGGATTTCTTAGAAAAATGTTCTTCCTTGATAAATTTTCCTAGGCAAAGAAGGATTCATACAATTACGTATTATGGCTCAACAATTCTTTGAGGTGATCTGCAGGGAAATGACACTTGTTTAGAAGTAGCTGAGTAGGAAAAGCTATTTATGCTTGAGAGCTCCTTAAATACAAGTTGAAGAGCTTAAGTAGCTAGTTCTGATGTGTTTATGTCTGTAGGAGAATTTAGGCACAAATTGTGATGTTAGCGTTACTAGTGCAATTGGTTTGAAAGTTTTATGGATAACAAAATACATAAACTGATTAAAGATACAGCCATTTAAGTCGTTTGTATATGATGAGATTATCCCAGCAGTTACATGACTGAAAGACAGTAGGCTTGGCTCTGTGGCTCTGTTTTCTTTATGATTTCTTTGGTTCAGATTCATGCTATTCTCAGTCCGTTTCTTGAACTGGAGTTCGTGTTATAAAATTCTGCAAAAACCACTTTAGGAGGTGTCATTGTAGGACTTTTTGTGTTTGTCTGTCCAAGCTCATTAATTTTTGTGTTTAAAGAAAATTGCTTGGTTTTTTTTTTTTTTTCAGAGTGTTGGAAAGCGTTAAGTGACTTTTGTACTTCAGCATAGTCTATGTTGTAGTAAATAAACCAGAAAGGTAATACTCAAGATTTACACAGGCACATACTTAATATAATACGTAAATTGCTTAAGCCAGCTGGCTCGTCTGTAACTCCGGCTGCATTGCATATTTTATTCCCTCGTCCAAAATTCTGTTTTCCAACTAAACCTTTGTGCATGTTAATTTTTTGTTTTGTTTTCAGTTGTACACTGAATTAAAAATTAGTGTTTGAATCTAGAATTCCTGTTCTGTATAACAGGTAAAATTTGCAGTGCAGTGGACTGTGTACAGGATAAAACTGACAGGAGCTTAAGAAGCCTTTGACTGTGCCCTTTTTTCTTCTGTAGGGAAAAAATAGAGGAAGAAAGAACGTTTTTGAAAAGTGACAGTAGAAAGGCATGGTAGGTTTTGTCTCTTTTCCTCTGTATACATGCATGTCTACATCCTGCATACAAACTTAACTTCTTTGCTTCCTGTACGGGGTTTGCTGCCTCAGGGTATGCAAAACTAATTGTATGATTCTGAATTCAAATATGGTCTTGTTCGATGAATAGGTAATGCCCTTATGTAAAATATATTTTTTTTAAAAATCATAGAAATAGCAGTATACCTCCATGCTACTTATAAAAGATATTAGATATTTATTTATTAATCTTACTCCTACAAAGAATCAGATCTGATAGCACGATAAATTACATGTTTGTTATCCCCCCTTTTTCTAAATAATTCTCCCAAGCACAATCTATAAAACTCTGAACAACATTGTCCAAATTTTCTGAAATGTTTTACACAGAGATGATTTAAACAGAGACCCTGTGAAACCTATGCAGAAAGATTTGTTCCTTTCCTGTCAGTGGGAGAGATTAGAATTCTAACAATTTTCATTAGAGGAGACTTGAGAATCTCTCTTCCCAGCTGTGTTGACCTTCAGATCAATCTGTGTCTTTCTGTAGCTTTTGACGTGACACCAGCTCCAGTACAGTTGCTTGTAGTGGTAGCTCTGAGGCAGTGAAAGCTTATAGCTACATTTGGTTTAGAATGAGGTGGTTTAACAATCTAGTACACCAGATTAAGACAAGAAGGATGTATTTGTAAAGCACGTCTACTGTTGTGATGGGCTTTAAGTATGTTTTTGCCCCATTGGGTTTAAATCTGCTTTTTCTTTCTTCAGCAGCTTCTGTGCTGGCTTAGCCTTCACTAGTTGCAGCGTCACTGTGTTCAGACAGAGCTGTATGCCTCTTTCTTCCTTATAGTAACAAGTTAGTGTCCATTTTACACCTTAGATGTAATTGTGCACACAGATTTGTCTTCTGGCTAGATTTATGTCAGATAGTTCCCAGACTGCTTCTTTTTTGCATGAAGGCATGACCATTGCAAGGCCTAATGTATTTTTTGGTATTACTTTCTTGGTTTTGTGTATTCTTTTTGTAAATGGCTGTTAATTTACATACATTCATCGCTGAGAAATCATTTAACTTCTACTGTGGTGGTTAAAATGTGCAGTTTTTTTTTAAAAAAACATTTGTACGTTCATTACGTGCACACACCTGTCTTCCATCTTTGGTGTAGAATGACTACAAAATACCAAAGCACGCAAAAGGAATAGCTACCGCAGTTTACATAAGGCAGACGAATGATCCCATGCTTACTTTGGAATGGTGTATAAAAGCTGTAGGTATTCAAAAGTCATATTTCTCAGAACTTCTAATGAACATGGACCTCCACTTTGTATTCGAGATGTCCTCTGCTGTTTTTATTTCCTTATGATCAAAGGTTTAGTTCTTTGTATTCAGGATGGAAGTTAATTGAAGGTGTGAAAGCATGCTGATGATAATTAGGGTTGAGCTGTATGTTGAAGTTAGCATAATCCATAACAATTTCTTATACGACTGTGCATGTTAGAAGTGTTTAGTTATAAATTTGATTTACATTGAATTGCAGTTCATTTTTATACACAATTTTAGAGAGTATGTGCTTTAAAATGTCATTTAAGCATTCTGAGTAATAGTTCTCAGGTTATAAATGAGAAATGTGTAAATACCATTCTGCTCATCAGGTTTTGGCGAGTTGATTTCTGATGCCATGCTAGATTAGATGTTTTATACAGATTTATGCGCCCTGTATTACATACATATATTTGTGAATATGAAGTTCTTGTATTAAATACTGGTAAAACCAAATTCACTGCTTCCCTAAATTATCTCTGTTTTCAGACAATATATTATTATAAAATAAACCAGTGTAGTGTACAGCTCTTTTGTGACAAATGGATATGCGTGTTAAGTGTCGTGTTGCAGGAGGTCATAACAGAGAGTTTAATTTGAGTGTATATACATGGAAAGAGCAATCTCCTTTTTTTTCCTTTCTTTTTTTTTTTTAATTTAGTACAAGAACATCATGACAACAGCCAAAGGATGTGCTCTTAAGTGATGCATATATGCATGTTCCTATAGCACTTTCATTCAAGATTTAAGTGGTTATTATTTTTTTTTTTACTTTCTTCTAAAACTAGACTTGTTACTGTACAAAGTTTCAATACAGTTTAGCTAATTCATTTTAAATGTTAGGTTATCAAAGCCTCCCCTAGTGTCTTCATATAGATATGATAATTTATTGCTTTTAAAAAATGTTTCCTACTTTATAATAAATTTGTACTTTCTGGTACATGCAAAGATATAAATATCTTAAGTATAAAGGAGCAATTCCTCAATTCTTTATTTTCATTAGCGAACATTTTTCTGGTGACACTGAAAAAGAATGAAGCGATTTCTTTGTCTTCTGTTTGTATTTTTACATTGTTATACTTGTTTGTCACTTCAATAACAGCATATATAAAGTTACCTGAGTTTCTAAACTTTTTTGGGTCTTCATTTACATTTAGTAGAGGCATTTATAAACATCCAGAAATTGCTATCCTTAATGTAGTGCGTGAGGTACTGACAAAATAGCACAGTGAAATGTTTCTTGCAAGGGCTGTGTTATACAAACTGTTTTTTCCACCATGAGACAGCTGTTGCAACTTCATTAAACCAGCTGCATCTAGACCTGTAGACAACTGAATGTCTATATGTAACTGTAGAGCTACAATAATGAGTGTAAAATAGTCTTAGGGGGCAGCTGTTATTTTCGAAATCTGTAGTGATAATAGCTTTTGCAGCCCTTGGAAAAGGATGAAGATTGTGTTTCCTTCTTACTGGAAATGGACTAGTCTTCTCATTGACTGATTCATCGACCCTTTTAGAGGGTTGGATGGTATTTCTTCTCCTCAGGCTCTAGCTTGGGGATATTTGTAGATCAGTAGCATCTGCAAATAACTATTATAGTGAATCTTTTATACACCAGCTACTTTCTTTGCTTTCACACATCCTGGAGATGCAGCCTGATTTTTCACTGCTCATTACAAATTCTTCTGCCATATTGTAATACAGATTTTATTTTCAGTTGTTGTTTGGCATATGGATTGGTGTTAATATTAACTCTGGAAACAGAAGCTGGAAAACTTGAAACACTGTTCAAACCCAGGACTTAAACACTATGAAAGTTGTGCAAAAACATTATTACATTCTGAATATACATTTCAAAATCCTATGTTTTAAGGACTTCTTAAAGGAAAGCTTTATTCATTTATAGAGAATTGCTTATTTTATTTTTACTTCTGTGTTAATTAGCTTACCCTTCCATTTCAGAATGTATGAAAACATGTCCACAATGGTGTATTTAAAGGAAGAGAAGTTGGAGAAGCTCACTCAAGATGAAATCATTGCCAAAACTAAGCAAGTGATTAATGGACTAGAGGCACTGAAGAATGAACACAATTCCATTTTACAAAGCTTACTTGAAACACTGAAATGTTTGAAGAAGGATGATGAAACTAATCTGGTTGAAGAAAAATCAAACATGATCCGAAAGTCACTGGAAATGCTGGAGCTTGGCCTTAGTGAAGCACAGGTAAAATTGCAGTAGAAATAAAGCCTTTCAGACTTTGAATGAATTTTTGGTGTAAAAGAAGTAAATGAAAGATCGTTATTTGACCTATAATTAGAAATTTTGAAGTAAATAGAGATCAGTTTTGAAGGACTAGCATTTGCCTTACTGAGTATTAGCAATGTGCTGGGATGTTTATGTTGTTATTGTATGTTAAGGAAAAAGACTGCTTTACTTAATAGAGGTGGACACTGCCTGTCTTCCTGTGTTACAGAACAAATTATGCATGCAGTATTAAGGTATTGAAGCTCATAACTGAGCTCCATTTTACTTCAATGAGAAAGTTGCTATTTTCTGTTTGGACTCTTCCACAGCTTTATGCAGGTAATGTTTGAGCATCTCAAGAACTGAGCATTGGCATCCTAACTCTAAATTGTTGCATAGGGAGGTCTCACAGATAAATGAATTTGCTCCAACCTTTGTCTCTGCTGTAACCTTAAATTCGTATTTTAATTCCCTTCCCTCGGGAAGGAAATAAACCTCCCGGGTTTAACCCCAGGCAGCATCTAGGACCACACAGCTGGTTGTGCAGTTCTCCCCAGGAAGGGCAGGGAGAAGAGGGAGAAAATGAGGGGAAAATGAAAGGAAGAATGCTCGTGGGTCGACATAAAGACAGTTTATTAGAATAAGAGAAAAAGGAAAATAACAGTAATAATAGTAAAAGACTATACAAGGTAAAGTAATACAACACAAGTCACTCTTGCCACCTGGTAAATTGGTTGCCCAGCCTGACCCGAGCAGTGATTGTGAATCCTTGCCCCCCCCGGCCAGCCCCCATTTATATGCCGAGCATGATGTCTGTGGTACGGAATATTCCATTGGCCATTCCATTATTCTGTCTATGCTCCTTCTCAGCTTCAAGGACTTTTTTCAGCTTCCTGTAGAATAGAATAAACATCACCTGGCAACAACTAAAAGAGTATGTATTATTGATAGTCCTTTCATACTGAATCTGAAATACAGCAACCACTAGAAAGAAAATTAACTCTTTTCCCGCTGAAACCAGGACACCTTGATTCGGAGATTCTTTATAGTAGTTCACAATACTCCTGGAGCTTAAGAATCTCTAATGAATGTTCTACTAAACAAAAATTGAATCTAAAAACATTTTAAAGGTTAAGAATTGAGTACAGAATCTAAACAGCTTTCACTCGTGTTAAAGAAGGGACTCTGAGCTAATTTCTGTGAAGTATCTTACTTGGTGAAAGTATCTCGTGCAGAAGATGAATGAGAAGATGCATATTTATTCAGGATGTCAGGACTATATTTACAGTCCAGCTTTAGAGTATTTTGTACTAGGTCAAAAACCTGAAATGATGTTATGTGACATAGTCATAAGTATAAAATGGCAGAGTGTTTGCAAATGAGTTGAAAATGCCAATAACTTAATTTTATCTTTATAGGCTTTATGTTGGTCTACAACTGTGCTTGGTCTTCTCATCTGGATCAAGCTATTATTATTTGGTGATAGGGAAGTTGTGTGCATCGGATCATGGTAAATTGAGGCTTGAGAGGATGAACAAATATGGGTTACCAGGCATGGGAATGTTGAACCCCTGGACATTATGGTACAGACTGTCAAGCCTTAGTACATTGTACAAGCTTTGATCCCTTGTATTGGAAGAAAATACTAGAAGATACATGGAATAAAATTGCAATTGTTGAGTTACCTTTAATGGGTGTTTGTAGAAAATCTGTGAGTGAATGAGTAGCTTCTCTTTCCTAACTTTGACACGGTTAGTCATGGGACTCCAGAGAGCTAGTTCTGATTCCTGGCTCTATCGGATTCAGCAGCCTCAGTTGCAGATGTTATTGCCGCCTTTGCCCCACGTGGTATTTTGTGAGCTGTGGTGGCAAGGAGCCAAGAAGTCTGCATTTACTGCCTTTGTTGGGAAAGCAATTACACTGCTTCAGACTACTGCCCTCGGACCTAATAAGCCTACTCTCCCTGCACACTTTGGGTTGCAAATATGTAGGGGTTGTCTTAATTTAAATTAAGATATGGAAATATTTTGTACATGTTTTTGTGACATGGATGTAGGTCTGATGACACATGTTAATTCCATGAAAATGAAACTGACTTTGTTGAAGAAGTAATCAAACTTCTCTTTCAGTTAATTCTAGAGAATAAGATTACAAAGGATTTTAGTTTGTCATTGTAGCTTGTAGAATGTTGTTTGAGTATGTTGACCCTATTATCGCAACTTTCCTAAGTATACTTTCTGATGTTACAAATGCCACTGTTTGAATAGGCCAAATAATTTAAATTGTTAACAATTTTGAATATGTAAATAGGTAGGCGCTGAAGTCTGGAGATTTGGACTGGTATTAGGAAATTATACCTGGAGTTTTATCATACCTTTATAGGAAAAAGTAGTTTTCAAAGGCTTGATGGATTTTTTTGAAACCTGAAATATCAGCTAAGGACACTATCTGTTTCACAGTAAATATTTAGTTTAAAAAACACTTCAAAGTAACTTTGTTTTAAAGAAACATGAAATTGAGGAGATGAAATACTAATAAGTTGTGCATGTCAAACTCATCTAAAAGAAGATTTTTATTATCACCAGTTGTCCATTCTTACAAGGTGTGCTTTCTGGAATTGCTATTAGCTGTTCTACGTGTATCAGTGGGAGATTACATAAACAGTGAAGGGGGAGTATCTTCAGGATGTAGTGGCTGGCTTTCACTTAACAAGCTCCTTTTTCATTTAACTTTGCTTAGCAAAAAAAAATAAATAATCCAAGTAGACTGCTTTTATGGCGGTTCTAGTTCTTGTCCTTAATGTGCCTGTTCAAAGACATTGAATGTCTGCATACTCAAGGTTATGATATGTATATCTAAAGTGCTTATATAGATTGTATGTTGCGTTGTGCATTTACATCTCAGTAGTATAATTGTCCCTTTGAAGTATTATCGTTATGCTGAGGTGTTCATGCTTATGAACTGTAAGCATCTATATGAATCCTTTTCTGTCTGAAAGCTCTTAACTTAGAACTCTGTTAGTTCTTAGGTTATTTTTGTGATCCTTCAAGTTAAAAGTATTACTGCTCCTTTTAATGTTAGTGGAACAGAGATTTCCATTTCGGTAATCTAAATCCTAACTGAATTTTTTCATATAAAGATTATATGTAAACTTCAGGGAATTCTAAAACAATTTGAATTCTGATAGCATCCTGGAAAACAATCATTAGTAGAGAGTTTCTCTAAGTTAATTCTGGCTAAACAATGTTAAAGAGTTCAGAGGAAAGGTGAGAACCAGATATATAAAGAAGAGAAATCTGAACGTTTACCAGATTTCACAGCTGACATAGGTTTTAAATAATAAAAGGCTTTTATGTTAAATACAGAACTGCATTCTAGAGGAAGTACGTCATGTGACACCTTCTGCTTTTTAGGTAATGATGGCCTTGTCAAATCACTTAAATGCAGTGGAATCAGAGAAGCAGAAATTGCGTGCTCAGGTTCGCCGCCTATGCCAGGAAAATCAGTGGCTGCGGGATGAACTAGCCAACACACAACAGAAACTACAGAAAAGTGAGCAATCTGTGGCTCAACTGGAGGAAGAGAAGAAACATCTAGAATTCATGAATCAATTAAAAAAATATGACGATGATATTTCACCATCAGTAAGTAGCTGTAGAGTAGAAAGCACCTTACATTTACGTATGTGTTGTAATCTGCCTAGCTACCAAGAAATGACAGATATAAGCTTTTTATTTGTCTCTAACATAAACTTGTCATTAAAATGCTTACCTTGTACCAGTGTCACATAGTTTGCAGAAAGATTCTGAGAGTTCCGGTCATTCTTATTTTAAGAGAGTAAATGTTTTACTGTCTGTAGATAATAAAATACATATCAGGGTCAAAAGCCATAAATACTTATTTAGTATCATATTAGCTTAAAAAAAAATAGAACTGAACTTCAAGCCAGAAATTTCCTGCTGTAAATTCAACAGTTAAAATAAGTGGGAAATGTAAACTCTTAGAGATTCTAAGGACATAGGGGATATGGCGTATTTTGACTGCAAGAAGAATATTTTATTTTTGTGTAGTGAAATCAGTGTGTAGCTTTTATATCTGTTGAGAATTTATACTAGGATAGGATGTTATTGAATCCCGTTTCATGACCTTCTGTCAGACATCATGATCGTCTGTGTTTTCAGTCGCGTTTAGCTATCCCATTGTGTTACATATTCTTAGATTCAGAGAGAAAATGGATAAAATTTTAATTTATGGAAGTAACTTATCACTTAAAATTACATCTGAATTATTTGCCCTTGTTATCCTTTTGTTTTGTTTTCTTAAGTTAGATGGCACTGTAGAGATATACCTCATTTTGTGCATTCAGACTTTCTCAGCTGTGTCTTGGAAAGAACCGTTTTTCATAACCAATTATTTCAGCAACATAATGGTTGAAAATGTATGCATTTTAATCATGCTTAACTGACTGCTTGACTAAATCCTTTTTAACATATTGTCAGTAGTGAGAGTTGTTTTGGTCAGTTGCACATGACACATTTCAGTGCTATTTCATGAGTTTGTATTTGTAGCTGAATACTGCCTGTGAAGCCTGTTTAGAAAAGGGGTAGGAGGAGGGAATACTGGGATTTTGATGTGCTAACTATTGAATTGTAATCTGCAGATGGCCTAAATAGCACCATTATTTGAAGTTTAATTAGCAACCAGGGTCAAAGTAAGCAAAGTTTCTAGTTTCACTAACCATATGGACAGCCTCTGCTGTTAGCCTTTGAAAATAGTAAATTTTATATACTTAGCATGAGGTTGGAATCAGCACACTTGAAATTATGGACTTCCCATCTGAGATCTAGTCCCATCAATCTGCTGGTTTTGTACAGCACCCACTTTGCCACCATTGAACTTGTATGCCAGCAGCAGCAGTTGCCTTTTTCTCATCTTTGGAAAAAGGTGTTGGATGGAGAGCCACACAAATAGGAATGTGTTCTGCTTCTGGGTTTTCTCCTTACTGAGATTAACATTTCTGAGAACTTCAACTATTTGTACTGTGTAAACTCCCCATTTAAGAAACAGGATTTGAGAGATGATGTGTTTCTTTATTTTACATGATTGTGGGACTTGGGATAATCTTTGTATGTTTAAAATCAATATACACTGATGGATTGTGCAGAAATTAATATGGTTTCAGATGGAGACTATTGGAGATGAACTTCCTTCCAAGTATTTTTTTTTTTCTTTTGAGCCCTACAGATCACGATTGCAAAATCTGTTATTTGTGCAGAAGTTGAGTACTCAAAAATTGAAATGACAGAATTAAAGTTGCTGGTGCAGCTTTATTCTCCTTCAGGAGATTAATCCCATTATTCCTCTCCCTTGCTCATCTATAACTGCATTTATGTCTAAAAAAAGTGCAGTGGACAATTCTGTATTCTGTAGCACTCACTCTTTACTGGGTGCTTTCATTAGGTATAATGTGTCTGTAAGAATAGCAAATGTGTTCTTGTGTGCTTAAATTGAGACTGAAATCTAGGAGACCTCATTTCTATTCCTGGCTCTTCTGAAGGTGTCCTGTATTGTTTTGGGGCAGAGTATGTAAATACATTTGAACATAAGACCTTCATTAAACTCCTGCGAGAAATCTTATTCTTGGCAATTTCTAAGTTCTGGGTGTGGGGTTTTCCTTTAACGTTGCTGATTAAATGGACTGTCCCTTTATGCCTTCGATTTAAGTGTAACTATTTGTTTGGGTTTGGGGTTGTTCTATAGGAGGATAAAGATACGGATTCCACCAAAGAGCCTTTGGATGACTTATTTCCCAATGATGATGAAGACCAAGGACAAGGAAGTAAGTGCACTTCAAGTTACAATGTTAGTGTATTTCTGCAGTGCAGAATATAAAGATGCTCTTTACAAAAATGAATCCATGCTTAGGGTCCTCTGGGACACAGTGGAGTGGTGAATGCTGCTGCTAGAATAAGGAAACCAGTCATTGACATACATTCTGTACATCTATATCTATAGAACTGGGGTGTAGTTTTTTAAGGAGAGTTTACCAGCTGTTGTAAAGTTCTTGGGACTGACTTCAGTACAGAATTGGTTCCACAGTCTTTACTGTGAGCCTCAGAATGGAAAAGGTTTGTTCCAAGTGACTGAGGCAGATTCTGAAACATTGAAGCATTTTGATGGTGTGCCCAGGTGGTTGAATTCTGTTAATGACTTTTTTAATGATCTGATTTAACATTTTGGGGCAGGTTTCAGTATGAAGTCATTCTTATATAGTGTTTCGTCCTTTGCTAAGATCATCTTCCTTAGTTTTACTACTTATTCTAGAAATATTGTCTTCAGGTCAGAAGGGCTGATGAATATGCAGTGAAGTTTGAGGTAGGGGTATGGTACTGTGGTTGAAAGACACCATTAATAGGGTAAGGCTTGCGTAGTGAAATCTGTTTTTTGTATGGGTGTAAAGCTGATATTATATAATGTATTGATATTGTAGCGTATGTGCAGTGTGCTAGTAGTATAATGGTTCTTAGTAGACAAATGACTTCAGAAAAAATATCTGAAGGGTCCCACCTGTGTAATCAGCAGAGTTTCAGTTTCCTTTATGGGCACATACACAAGATACACTGCATGCTTGATAGCATGGTAAAGCTATCCGTAGCCAGCAGTGGAAGGAAGACTTGAAGAGTTTAAAGTAGGTTAGCGTTGACTATGCTGAACTCATCCTTCCTTCCTTTGTAGCAGGAAAATTGAATGGCAAAGCTGTCTATATATCTGTGTAGTCCATCGACCTTATTTTGCTTTACAGGAGACAAAGTTGAGATTTCAGTAATTTCCTTGACCTCCAGGAAAAATACTGAAATGCTTCAGTGCTTTGGTAGGCAGTCATTGTGAATGTAGGCTTGGAATTTTATGATTCTACTGACATAAAAAGGTTCCCGCTTGCAGTGAGAGTGTGTTTTGCTTAATAGAAAGGAGAGAAGAAAGTCAGGCTCACAACAGGAGTGCTTATCTTGTGTGTTGTCTAGAATTTAATGAAAATGAGTAAGAGGTAATTTTCTGTCTTCCCAGAAATCTCTCAGGTGAAGAGAAAAAGAGTAGTAGATTTGGGGGAGGAGTGAGGGCGTGGGGGTTGCAACAACCAAAGGTTAGGAGCTACTGGAAAATAAGTGGCTAACCCTGAAGGTTGACACTGCCTTTGGTGACTCAGTGCCTTTTCTCTTGCACCTGTTATTAGCAGCATCCAAGGTGTTTTAATCCTTTATGTGCCAACCTTAAGTATTCCCTGGTATAGCAATCAAAGGGAAACAAAAAATTTTGTATGTTTAGAGAAGGAAAATAAAGGAAAAAGGACAAATCATTTGAGATTTTCTGCAGGTATTTGGCTTGTCTGTGTTAATGTTCCTTTCCATAGGGAAACATCGATATTTATGAGTGCAAAGTTATGATTTAATCTTGAGAATTGTTAATGATTTGCTGAGCTGAAATAGTTTCATACTTCCTTCATTGGTTTATTACATTTGGCCATTTGAGCTAACAGAACTGTAAAATAATACAATACTGGACAGAGTATGGAGTGTAAAATGGTCATATTTTCACTGTCACTGTTCAAGACAGTACAACTGCTGTGAAGTATGTTTTAATAGTAATGCTTTGTATTGAAGAAATAAAATTCAATGAGTCTCATTTTGTGTCATTGAGCAGTAATGTTAGATGGTTTAGTTACAGTCATCTTTGAAACAACCTGAAATCTTTTGAATTTCTTTCAGTTCAACAGCAGCATAGCAGTGCAGCAGCTGCTGCCCAACAAGGTGGCTATGAAATTCCAGCAAGATTAAGGACCCTTCATAATCTTGTTATTCAGTACGCCTCACAAGGTAGATACGAGGTTGCTGTACCTCTCTGTAAACAAGCTCTTGAAGATCTGGAGAAGACTTCGGGTCACGATCATCCTGATGTTGCCACTATGTTGAACATACTTGCTTTGGTGTACAGGTTTGTATACTGACATAACTACGTACCAGTTAAATAAATAGTTAGTGTTTGGCTGCAACCTGTTAATGTTCAGACTAAAATTTTTTGACAGTTGTATTGTTTTCCATTCCCTGTTTTTTATTAAAACCCTCAAGAGGGTCCTGCAATATTTATATACGCCATATACTTCAAAGTCAAACAAGTTGCTGTATTTTCGCGTGTGCCTTGGTTTTGGGAGTGAAGCTGGTTTTGATGCTTTTCTTTTTTGTCTGCTGAGGGGGCATGTCTTGATAACCCACTTACAGATAATCTAGAGGTATAAATTCGACAGCAGCGTAGAAGTAGTGTGTGCTAGTCCTCAGCCAGCAAACTGCTTTACAGTTACAGGCTTCAGGTTTTTACTTCCTGATTTCTGAATGCATATTCAGTTACTCTTTTTTGTGCTAGCATCTTTAGGCCAGTACTGAAGTCAGCTTCATTTTTGACTTCCTTTTCTGAATCCCCAGTATTAATTATGACTCTTTAAAATTTAGAGACCAGAACAAATACAAAGATGCAGCAAATCTCCTGAATGATGCCTTGGCTATCCGTGAAAAGACTTTGGGCAAAGATCATCCAGCGGTTTGTATACACGCAATATCATATTCTTAGTTGTGTTTTTCACTGAATTTTTTAAACTCATTCTAATATTAAACTCAACAGGAAAGTTTTTAAGACCTGGCTTATCTCTAAACAGTACAGGTAGGAGGCCACAATGTAACATTCTTGTTTTCTCTTAAATATTTAATGTACATTTTGAGCGCTCTATTCAGTGCTGTATCACCACAAATGACTCGCACATACTTGATTTTGGATTGCATGGATGTTCTGTGGGAAATTAATTTGGGAAGATTTTAATTTACTTACTCAAATCGCTTTATTAAACTCGGATTGAAGGTGTACTTCTGATTTGTTTTACTGCTGCTTTTAAATGAAACATAAATCAAGCTTTTGTACTTACTGTTTAAAATTAATGTGATATCTCACTTCACATAGCCTGAGTGAAGCAGGGCAGCTCTGAATATAGATGTGAGAGGTAGCTTTGTAAGAGAAGAATGTATGAAGAAAATGTATGCACTAGAGGACATTTCCACAAATGAAGCAAAAGTATTTCATGATTTGGGATTTTTTCCCTTTCTTCATTTGTGTATGTATGCATTCAATAGTAATTATTTCTTCATTTGTACGTTTCAAGAGGTCTACCCTGTGCATGGAAAATTTGAAAACATCAGTGCATTGCAGATATGTTCATTTGTCAGATATTTGTATTGGCAAATTCCAGTGTAATTAATATTTCTCTACTGTGGACAGGTGGCAGCAACTCTAAACAATCTTGCAGTACTTTATGGTAAACGGGGAAAGTACAAAGAAGCTGAACCGTTGTGTAAGCGAGCTCTGGAAATCAGAGAAAAGGTATGAGTAAAAGAATACAGCACCTTTGAATGGACTTTTTGAGGCAGGGGGCAAACTTAAACATTTTTACTTTTTTTTTTTATGTTTCAGTTGGATGGATCTGACAGATAAACCACAAGAGTTAGCAATGCACTAATAGTCAGCAGCGTCTGAAATTCAAAACAGTAGTAAATTCCAGCAGTCCTACCGAGCTGTTGGAGCACACTGGGTGTATTCTAAACTCTATATTTTATAATTCACTTTCTTTACCTTTTTTTTTCCCCTTTAATAGTTATGTAATCTTTGATTTGACAAGAGCATTGCAATTAAAAATGAAACATCATTAAATTTTTTAAGTTCATTATTCTGTGAATATCTGGATATTTATTCCAGTATTGAGACTGAATGCCTGCATCTTCGGGCTTCTGTGTTTAATACACTGCATATAATGTTGTTACACTACTTAAATTATTCCTGTTATGAATTGTTCTGCAGCATTCTTAGTTTGCAATATAATTGAGTAATCTTCATATCTTTCAAATGCAAATTTTGCTTTTGTCATCCTCGTGTTGAATTGATGAGGAATAAAAACCAACGGGTTATTTCTAAATGATGCATTTCTAAACCCTGATATGATAATTGGAGAATGTTTTAACACAAAGTATTTCATTTTCAGGTTCTGGGGAAAGATCACCCTGATGTTGCCAAACAATTAAATAACTTGGCTTTACTATGCCAGAACCAGGGTAAATATGAGGAGGTTGAATACTACTATCAGAGGGCACTGGAGATTTACCAAACCAAACTGGGACCAGATGATCCAAATGTTGCGAAAACAAAGAATAACCTGGTAAGCCTTTTATAAAGTAAATTGAAGAAAAAGTAAAATTTTCTGTTGAATTGAAATGCACCTTTATTCAGCATGTATTGTGTTTATTATTTACCAAGCTAAATAAAACAGTGTGCTGATATATCTTTGGGGTTTTTTTTGTTTTCAGGCATCCTGCTATCTAAAACAGGGCAAATTTAAGCAAGCAGAAACTTTATACAAAGAGATTCTCACTCGCGCTCATGAACGGGAGTTTGGCTCTGTAGATGGTAAGAAGCTTAGTCCCTAGATTTGAATGTATGTTTCATTTTTGTAGTTATTATGAAATAAAATCTGCAGGAAGTTAATTGTATCACGATTAAAATTGTTTTCTGCTTGAGGTAGACTTAAAACGTGAGATTACAGATGCATGTAGATTCATCATAAGAAAGCATTTAGATACAGCAGTAACATTTGATATAAAAGGAGAGTTTTACTTATATGAGGTAGACTCGGTAGGTTTAAGTTTTAAGAATTTTGTATCTGGCATAATTTATCTTACGCCCAACCAAAACCAATTTTAGTATCTTTATAGAGGCAGAAAAATGTATGTCACTTTACAGTCACAGAAAAAGTCAGTGCAGGATTTCTAATGATATAATAAATATATTGTTAATGTGAGTTCTCTGTTAATACATTTAAAGAATGTGGAAAATACCCTTAAATGGTGAATTACACTATACATTGAAGTCAAATGCATTTTATCAACTATAAATCACAGTGAAGAATTTTCATTGCATTCCATGACAGTAGCATATGCACCACTTATTAGATGTCAAAATGGTTGTTATGATAAAAGAAATAAATGCATGTTTTCTAGCACAGAACTAGGTACATGACAAATCAATGTCAGCATATAATGACTTCAAAGCTTCTCAGAAGTACCTGTTTCTAAGTTCAGATAAGAAAAGAAGACAAAATGGTAAAACTGTAAGAGGTGCATGTTTTATTTATCTGCTGCTTGTAGTAGGGACAGTAAGGGGTTTTTTTTGTGGTGGTAATAGTATAATTCTCTGGCTCACAACTTCATTTCGGAAGAGTGAAAATCAAACAATGAATACTTTGTAGTTTTGTACTTCTATAATCTATTTTCTTCTGTTTCATCAGATGAAAATAAGCCTATTTGGATGCATGCAGAAGAGAGGGAAGAATGCAAAGTAAGGCTGTTGCCATAAATCTTTTTTGTAGCTTTTACGATTTAAGTTACAAATCAGTTATTTTTCTTCAATGTTACTTTTGTTTTAGGGAAAGCAAAAAGATGGCACATCTTTTGGAGAATATGGTGGCTGGTACAAAGCTTGCAAAGTTGACAGGTGGGTATTTTCTTTACAGGACAAAGCAGCAATAGCCCAGTATCTAGAAATGCCGCATTAAAGCATGTTTAAAAATGAAACCAAACCAGCTACTTGTTCAGGATTATAAAAACTGTAGTATTAAAAATTCAGGCCCCAAGTCTGTGTTTCAGGAACACAGTAGCAGTTTTTAAGTCCCAGGGCTGCTTTTACTCTAGGCTGGTTAGATCTAGTGACATAAAGATTCACTACTTGTGTTCTTGGCAGTACTTCACATGGAAGCATAGGTCACCTTTCTTTCTTTTTATACTGCTGGTTGGCATATGTGCTCTCCCAGCCCCAGCAAGACCTCTAGAGAGGGCCAGAAGCAAAAAGGAGACTGTGCAAATAACTGAGCCTTGAGTTTTCTAGCTGGCACAAAAACCAAAGCTAAACTGCCACAATTCAGCATTATTTGAGTTTCTAAACCTTGAAGAATATAGTTTTGTGTGAATTAAAACGTATATCTTAAAATGGAAGAAGAGAAAAAAGGACTTCAGCTTGGATTATGTGTGGTGAAATATTTTTTGTTTGCTTTAATTTTGTTCCTTAACTGCCTTTTTTTTTTTTAACATGCAGGTGGTACAATGTAAGAAAAGACTTGCACCTAGTACTGATAATATTCAGTGAGGGGTTTTTGTTTCTTCAGTGTTTGAATTCTTGTATTTAACAAGCAACAGAACCTTTGTACTGTTGAAATCTGCTCCTTTTTCTCCATCCCGAACTCTGGGTGCAATACGTTTTGTTGGTTTGTTTCATGTACTTGTTCATTCCAATGCATGAGGAAATCTTTTCTCTGCTGTTACTGGAGCAAAACTTCAAGCAACAGTACTGTGACTGAGCTAAATCTCATTGTGTCACTGAAACAAAAATGTCTTGTAGTGTGAGACTTGATAATGAAATGTGCGATATTTTTTTCCTCTTTATTATTCAAGCGTAGTTTGAATGCACAGACGCTGCAAATAGGTACTAAGTAAAAGCTGATGAAAGGAACTGGTAATTCGTTTTGTGACTAAGACATGCTGCGGTAATGGTCACTCTATGCATGAGTAAGCATATTTTCTGGAAGCTTCACAATTATTCGGTTGGGCACACTCAGATTGAGCTAAATTTTCACCTCGAGATGCATCCGAGAAACAAAAGGATATAGCACTCTAGTTTTTTCTCTTGAGCAGATCTAGAGGCTAGTTACTAACTTCCAGTTTCAGGGCTGGTGACTAATCAGTGTGAGCCATTAATGCATATTGAAAGGCCTTAACAGGCTTTTCCATGTACATGAAGTATGGTATATGTATTTCAAGAGAGACTTACTAAATATGAAAAATGTGATAGTTACTATATTAATTTAAGTTTTCATGGTTTGTGAATTGAAAAGAGTTTAGTGTGTGTGTGTGTACTTATATATATATACACACACTTTTTTTTTTCCTGTAATAGTCCAACAGTAACAACTACCTTAAAGAACCTTGGAGCACTTTACAGACGACAGGGCAAATTTGAAGCTGCTGAAACATTAGAAGAGGCAGCAATGAGATCTCGTAAACAGGCAAGTATGAAAATTTGCCTTAATGATATTTCTGCACTGTGGTCATGCAGATTTTCAACTTCAGTATCTATTGTACATGCAGAATATATAAACTTTTAGCTAGTCAGTGTCTGGTGCATGGTGTTGCCCTCTAATTTCAGTCTGAACTAGTGATAAACTGATACTGTCTTAATGCTTGCAAACTGGTTAATTGCTAGGGCAGTGGCACCGTGTACTAGAGGCATGATTCAAATTTGGAGTGAAATTATGTGGAAAGTGGAAGAGCAGAAAACACTGTGTTGGCCAGCATTCCTCAATTGGCTACATGTCCTGGGAGGGAGACTGCAGCTAGGAGAAAATGGAGAGTTTCAGTTGATAATCTCCTTTCCCAGTAATGCTGTTCTACTTTTAATAAGGAACTGTCAAACTTATAAATGTTCTGTTTCTGCATATGACTGGCTGCAGCTTGTGCAGACCTTCAGAAGACCATTATAAATTTGACCGTTGCTGTTTTGTTTAGTTTTGCAAACTGATGGCATGGGTATTACGGTTTAAGGGAGGACTATAATTCTTTTAATGTGGAGGAGTTCTCTGCTGTCTCTGTGGTCTCAAATCTGCTGTTCAAGTAACCCTTTCTTACAGTCATAGAAGGTAGGAGAGTGTTTGTTTTGGTTGGGGTTTTATTTGCTCTTTGTTTTTCCTTTCCCTTTTGGATGATTTGATACAATATCTTTTATAGAAGTACCTAAGACTGGACAAGAAAACAAAGCTTGTCAGTCAGTTTTAAAATGGAAAGCAAAATAAGAAAATGTTAGTGAATAGAAAAAAAAAAAACAACTTGCAAAGTTCAACTTTAATATTGTTTTTAAGCAATAGTAAATAAGGTTTGTATTTTTTCAGAAGTAGTTTGTTTTTTGTTGTTTTTTTTTTCTTTATGTCCATGTAAAATTCTAAACTCAAATTCTAAATTGAAATAAACTGACTTAGGTGACAGATCGTATCTTTATTGATAACGTACTGGGTTTTATTGGTTATACTGATTTGAAGTTGTATTCTAAAGAATGATACTGCAGTGTTTGATGTATATAGAAACTGATTTCTGGAAAACGGAGAGTGCAAAAAAGTTCCTGGCAAACCTCATGCTTTTCTAGTGAATTCAGCAACAGTTCCCTTTGATAGAAGGTGGCGTAAGTTCTTTCTTTGACAAAAAATGATGGAAAACTTGTGAGCGTTTGCCAAATAAGTGGAATTAAACTGGTAAGAGGAAAATATGAATCTGGGAGAAAAGTTCTTCAGCAAAGAAAATTCAAGGGTGGGGGAGAAATAGCTCATACAGATACTTTCTTTACTGAGGATGATTTTCATGTGCTTTTACTGAAGGTTCATTTTTGGTGAGTGTCTCATTCAGATGTGATTTGAAGATAAGAAATGAATGTGCACTGCATCTTAACATATTTGCTTTGGTTGTTAGTTTTACTGTTGCCATTACATGGGATAATTTTTTAGTGTGAACAGATACAGCCAGGATAAATAGGGATAATATAATAGTAATAAGAAGACTGGTGGAAGAAAACTTTAGCTTGTAGTTACCTTTGTTTCCTTTTTTTTTTAATGTATAAAAACAAAACAAACAGAACACCAGCTTTTCAAGTTCAAATTTTTACTGTGAAGCTTGGAATTGATTATTTGGGAATTAAGGATGGGAGGATCTTGCTATTGGAGAAGTCTCTTTTAGAGTCCCTGTTTAATCACCCCACTTCGGGCTTGCCAGTACCACTGGAAAAACTGTTCCTTGTCTCCATTTTCCAAAAAGCCTGCTGAAGGCTTGCTGCTGCTACTTCATTTTTATTAAGCATGCTTCAGGTTTTCATTGGTTCATATACTACCTATACTATCATGCCGTAATATATCACATTATACACAGCACTAGATTTGTACATGTAGGAAGCAATGCCATCTTACTAGCAGCGTTTAACACTACCTTTCTATCCTGGGCCATTAAAGTAAAGGAGGACAGACAGGGTTAATGCATGTCCCTTTTTGAGCTAAAAGCAAAGAGGTACTTTTGTTCCCAGGTGAGGAAAAACATCAGTCCTCCACAGCTCTGTTCTCCTTCATGCATTTTTGTTTGCTTTAGCTGCTGGGATGTATATGCTAGATTTTTGAAGACCAGTGAAGTTCTTTGTCCTTAATCTTTCATGACAGAATCGAACAAACCGGGAAAGTGCAGTTCCTGCCCCTTCACTATTTTTCTTTTTAACATGTGAGGTAAATGAGAGACAGTAGCTTTGGAACAGAGCCTAGAGGTTGTTTATATGATACATGACCTCCTCAGTGGTGATTTTAAATCATTTTACGCTTCTCATGTTCTGTGCTGCTGAAGGGTTTGGTGCAAAAGCTGTTTTGAGCCTATGCTTCTCTACTGTCTGAGAGCTCTAGCCACTCTTCTGCACCATACAGCCATGTGGAA